>NC_073405.1:26009192-26630527 GCF_028641065.1 Leucoraja erinaceus | reverse complement strand
GGTAATAGAAACCTAGAACATAGAATTAGGTTCATGAGTAGCCATTTGGGAGAAGGTTTTGGTTGGGGGTATGGTTGTTTTGGGTTGGGTGTGTTATTGGTGGGTGTTTTGGGGGGGGTGTCTGGTTGTATGGTTGGGGTGGCCGTTCGAGCCTGCCCGCCATTCACTAGGATCCTGGCTGATCATCCAACTCAGTATCCCGTACCTGCCTTCTCTTCCAACCCTCTGATCCCTTAGATTCAGATTCATATTCAATTTTAAATTGTCATTGTCAGTGTACAGTCCAGAGACACAAAATGCTTAGACAACGAAAATTAGCCACAAGGCAACATCTAACGCCCTCTTAAATATAGCCAATGAACTGTGCCCTCGACACTACCCTCTGGTCTGTGGCAGAGAGTTCCAGAGATTCAACCACTCTCTGGTGTCGAAAAAGTTCGTCTCATCTCAGTTTTAAAGGATGTCCTCCCTTGATCCTTAAGCAGTGACCCCTGTCCTGACTTCCCTAACCCATCTTCCGCATCTACTCAGCACACCGACTTCCCCCCTGTCAATCATTCCTGATCTAGCCTGTCCAGCCCCTTAAGAATTTTGTAAGTTTCTATAAGATCCCCTCTCAATCTTCTAAATTCTAGAGAGTATAAACCAGTCTATCCAGTCGTTCTTCATGAGACAGGACTGACATCCCAGCAGAATCCGGTCTGCGTGAACCCTCATGCAGTGCAACTCCCTGTCAAGACTGGTCAAAATACTTTCCATATATGGAGATGAGAGCGCATTTGAGGCTTATAGATCGGCAAGTGCAGGGAATGGAGGGATCTGGATCATGTGCAGGCAGATGAGATTAGTTTAACTTGGCAGCATGTTGGGCTGGGACAGTATGGGCCAAAGGGCCTGTTCTTGTGCCCCACTGCTCTCTGTTCTACGTTCTATGTTCTTTCTCTAATCTGATGGTAATGAAAACAATGAAAGTATATTTTTACAATAATTAAGGAGATGAGGAGGAATTTCATTGGTCAGAGGGTGGTGAATCTGTGGAATTCATTGCCACAGAAGGCTGTGGAGGTCAAGTCAATGAATATTTTTAAAGCAGAGATAGATATATTCTTGATGATTATGGGTGTCAGGGGTTATGGGGAGAAGGCAGGAGAATGGGGTTGGGAGGTTAGCCATGATTGACTTGATGGGCCAAATGGCCTAACTCTGCTCCTATCACTCATGAACTTAAGAGTAAGAGTATATGGCAGCTTCTCTGGGAAGTGTGACTGGGAGTGATACTGTGGGCATTTGAAAAAAATAATTCAGATTTATGAAACACCAAAAATTAAAAAAAAATGTAATCAGTAATAATGGCCAGTGGCCACATATCAGATTGTTTGATGGCTCCTTGCAACCTGCAAGCGAGATTTAAAGATGGAAATCTGCTCTCCTTATTTATTCTGGGACTATCTTTTCTAGTGGGGTGATTTTTAAAAGAGGAAACGATTAAGGTGATATTGGCTCCCAATATCACCTTAAGAAGTTAGACACTAAATGCTGGAGTAACTCGGTGGGCCAGGCATTCTCTCTGGAGAGAAGGAATGGGTGATGTTTCGGGTCGCGAGTCTGAAGAAAGGTCTCGACCCGAAATGTCATCCATTCTCGCCTGTCCCTGCTGAGTTACTCCAACATTTTGTGTCTATCTTTGGTTTAAACCAGCATCTGCAGTTCCTTCCTAAAAATTAAGCAGAATTGGCCCACACTTGCTGGAGTTCAGAGGAATGAAAATTCATCTTGTTGCCTCAACTTTTTTGCAATCTCTTACCTTGCTGGAGATGCGCTTTTTTTTTCTGGATCTTAACTCTGGTCGCTCCGCGGCCTAACATCATGGAGCTGGCGGCCTTGCTCGAAACTGACTTTGAGGCCCACCGCGGGGCCCTGGACTTACCATCGGAGCCGATCCCTTGCCTGGGATCGATGCACCAACCGCGGCCTGCGGAATTTATCATCGAGGAGCTCACAGTCTCGGGTAGAGACTGTTGTCGGGAAGCTTCAAGCCGCTGGAGGTTCGACCAGCCCCGACCCGGGTGTCTGATCGTCCGGTGCGGGGGAGCTGAGATCCCCCCGATGCGGGAGCTTGATCGCCCCGATGCGGAGGGCTCGACAACCGGTTGTGGGAGCCAATATCGCCTTGACAAGGTTCAAGTGCCCCGACTGCGGGAGAACAAATAAGGGAAGAAGATTTAACTTTTTTCACCTTCTAATGTGGAGGAGTCGCTGTGGTGGATGTTTATGTTAAACATTTATTTGTGTGGCTTGTGCTCTGTATTGGTATTACTGTATGGCAATCTGAATTTCACTGTACCTTAATTGGTACAGACCTTGAACCTTGAATGTATAAGATTATGAGGCAGCTGGACGGAGTAGATACAGTGAGAATTCTCAGCTATCACTTAATTCTACTTAGGAACTCCTTCTTCAAGATGATCTTTGATCTTCTCCATTCGAAGAGATCTATAGATTGATTGATTGAAAGATACAATGTCCAGTAAATCTTTCCACCACTACGCACAAGAAGCAGAAGATGTGCAAGACGCCATTGTTTGCAGATGCCGAGAAGTGTGTTCAGCTCTGGCTGAACAATTTCTAATCTTGTGATGTGGACTCGACAAGAAGCAGGGCAGCACAGTGGTGCAGCTGGCGGAATTGCTGCCTCACAGCTCCAGAGATCCGGGTTCGATCATTCTGACTGCACTCACACTGGGGCATCGACCCAAAGCATTATGTCTCCATTATAATGGACAATCATTTTAATCTACAAACCCGCACGTGGGTTGGTAGATGTGGGAGGAAACTGGCGCTCTGGAAGGAACCCGAGTGGACATAGGGAGCACGTACACACACACACACACACACACACACACAACACCTGAGGTCAGGATCGAACCCGGATCTCTGGTGCTGTGAGGCAGCAATTCTACCAGCTGCGCCACTGTGCTGCCCTGCTTCTTATCGAGTCCACATCACAGGGATAATAATTGTTCAGCCAGATGCTGAGTTGAAATGAAAGATCACTGACTGCACTCATACTAGGGCATCGACCCAAGGCATTATGTCTCCATCATTAGGTCATAACGTCAGAAGGAATAGGAGTAGAAATAGGCCATTTGGCCCATCAAGTCTATTCCGCCATTCAATCATGGCTGATCTATCTCTCCCTCCTAACCCCCTTCTCCCCACAACCTCTGACACCTGTCGAGGCTGTGTTTCCTGCTAGCGTGTTTCTGATCCAGAATAACTGTTTGTTTCAAGGCTGAGATGATTGAAATATGGGAGGGATTCCAGTGATGGGAACGGAGGTTATGTTGATGAGGAAGGATGGTGGTGCAGATATTAACAATCCCATCATCCAAGGTCTCATTAAAATGGCACAGTCCACCTGACGTCCTCCTACTCATTTTGCTCCAATGTTGGTGATGGAAGCTTGCAATCCATGCAGGTTTCCCCAGCCCGCAATGCGCCATCCATGCTGGTCTTGCCATGAATTACAAACTTGGGAAGACTGCGTATGTACATATATAAATAAACACATACATACACACCCAGAAAATATCCTGAACAAAACTAGTGCAAAAAGACCAATCCAATGCCCCAAAGTCTATAAAGTTCACAGCACGTTTGGAGCTTATTGTGTTTAATAGCCTGATGGCTGTAGGGAAGAAGCTGTTCCTGAACCTGGATGTGAAATGGAGAGTGAAAGGAAAATCCTTGACTTGCTATCCTGAAAAGAACCAAGACTAGGAGCGAGATGTCACTTGTATGTCACCCTGTCACCCCCCTTTATAACAAACAGTGGTGTTTCACTGACTAACAGAATTCTCAGGATAACTGCAAATGTGCTGATGATAGAAATGTGCAGCTTTCTGCAGCTACGAAAATTACCACCTGCTCTTGAAGATGCAGCTGGAAAAAAAAGCTTGCTCACGTAACCTTGAGCTGCGAGGCTGGAAGGTAGTTTTCTGTTTTATTTTTAGGCAAAGCACAAAGCGCTGGAGGAACTCAACAGGTCAGGCAGCATCTGTGGGGGGAATGGACAGATAACGTTTCGGGTCGGGACCCTTCTTCACACTGATTCTGTTTTGTTTTTACCTTTTGTACGGATATCCAAAATTCTTCTTCTCGTTCATGGCTGGCCATGGGTGTCTCCAGGGTGCTATTCCCTATATGGAGGACGCCTGTGCGTGACTTTGTTTAACGTGGGGAGACTGGTGCACAGGCAGCCACCCCACGGTCCTTGACAGATCTGGGTCAGGATCCAGTGGCGTGGAGTCCAAGACGATCGGAGACCCTTTTCTGCTGCAGCCTTCATCCGCTATCCCAGCCGTTGTGACGCTCCACTAAAGTCAGCCATTGTCCTCCGCCTGTTCCACCGTTGAGGTCTTGGTTGGATTGCTCTTTGTCGGAGACTTCCCCCTCGACCTTACCGCCATGGGTGGCCCTACCAGGAGCACAGCTCCAGACGACATCGCTCTCAGGATCTCAGGTCCACACAAGCTTCTCCACCACGACAAGGTGACAAGGTGACAATCCACGGACAAGGCGACAGTCCATGGAAATCCAAAATTTAATCTTGGAAATATGCAGAAAAATGGCATTGCAAAAATAAAGACGGACTAAGCTAGTTTTAGTTTAGTTTATGATTGACATGTGTACCGTGATACAGTGAAAAACGTTTTTGTTGCGTGCTATCCAGTCAGTGAAAAGACTATACATACATGATTTCAATCAAACTGCCTACAGTGGCCAGATACAGGATAAAGGGTATAACATTTAGTGCAAGATAATGTCCAGTAAAGTCCAATTATGAAAGTAAATGCTATTGTTGAAATAAGGATCTAAAAGAGTTGAGTGATTGTAATGAATGATGGGCAGATCTACTTCGGGGACCAGCATCGCAAAGAGTCACCTGGCTTTGAACTGCCATCTTCGGGATACTGTCTAATGGGTTGGGTAGAAAACTTAGCAGAAACAGGCCCTTCGGCCCACCAAGTCCGCACCGACCAACGATCCCCGCATACTAACACTATTCTATTTACATTTACACCAAGCCAATTAACCTACATCCTTGTACTTCTTTGGAGTGTGGGAGGAAACCGAAGACCTCGGAGAAAACCCACGCAGGTCACGGGGAGGATGTACAAACTCCGTACAGACAGCACCTGTAGTTGGGATCGAACCCGGGTCTCTGGCGCTGACATGCGCTGTAAAGCAGCAACTCTACCGCTGCGCCACCGCCTCCTGAAATATTAATGTCCTGCAGAGATCTAGTTTGTAGCTCCAGTGGATTTTTACAACCTTACCTTTCAAAGATACTTTGGTTCAGTAGGGATATTGAAGTTAAAAAAATGATAGCGATTTATATAATGTGGTAAATGCTGCTGAGCTGAGGTAAACGGAATGAGAGGACATACGTACTGAGGTCTTCGGTTTCCTCCGACAATCCCCTGCTGGGAAGCAGCCATTCCAGGTGGCCCAGCCACTGTGAGGACTCTCCCGACTCCGGGGCAACTCCACCCGGCCAGAACGGCCAGGAACATCTTGCCTCCGTAGAGGCAATAGCGGTGGCCTCAATAGGCCTGACTTCTGGGAGAACTGGGGTTGGGGACTGGACTTTGGGATGATTTTTCTGTGTGTAGTTACTATGTTAGTCTGTGTCCAAGATGGCTGTCGGAAGAGAGAGTGGACACTGGCGCGCTTTAGCTGCCGCTGCTCTCTCTTCACATTGTGTTTTTTGATTTTTTTTGTGTCTTTGGAGCGATTTCTATCTTTAATTTGTATATTGATGATGTCCTTATTATTTATTTTTCTCCGACTATATGTTTTTTTCTCTTCTGTTAATCTTTGTAAGATGTCCTTGAGATTTGAAAGGCGCCCGAAAATAAAATTTATTATTATTATTATTATACGTATTACGTCTCAAGCAGAAACGACAATCTATACCAGATGTATCAATTGGTTAGCATCTGTGCTTCACATTCTGTATTATATATAATCAGTGGAGAATAGAAGCAGGTGAATGTTAAATAGATAACACATGGACCATCTTAGTGAGCAGAAGATACCAAGAAATGAGGGAAGTACTTGTTCAGTTTACCTCTCCCACAAAAAACTGGGTGGCACGGTGACGCAACGATAGAGTTGCTGCCTTACAGCGCCAGAGACCTGGGTTTGATCCTGCAGAGAGTAGTGCGTTCGGCCGAACGCACTATGGGAACTACACTCGCCCCCCCCCCCCCTGCAGGGCCTATACACCAGGAGGTGCAGATCCAGAGCCAGCAACATTATGGGGGACCCCTTCCACCCCAGTAACGGACTGTTCCAGCTGCTACGGTCAGGCAAATGCCTCCGCTGTCATGCTGTGGAAACAGAGAGGATGAGACGTGATTCTTCCCACAGGCCATCAGGACTGTAAACTCTTATCTCACCAGGGACTAATTTACTGTACCAATTTACTGTTGTGTTGTGTCTTTTTAAAATTGTTTTTTTTCTAGCATCTAAATACTGATTCCGTTCTATTCGGTTCTGTAGTTTTTGCACAATCCGCAGGCATTGCCACTTTCATTTCACTGCACATCTCGTATGTGTATGTGACAAATAAAGTTGACTTGACTTGACTTGACTTGACTACGGGTACCGTCTGAACGGAGTTTGTATGTTCTCACCGTGACCTGCGTGGGATTTCTCTGGGTTCACCGGTTTCCTCCCACACTCCAAAGATGTACAGGTTTGCAGGTCAATTGGCGTGGTATAATTGTGAATTGTTCCTAAAGTGTGTAGGATGGTGTTAGTGTGCAAGGATTACTGGTCGGAGTGGACTCGGTGAGCCGAAAGGCCTGTTTCCGTGCTGTATCTCTAAACTAAACTAAACTTTAAACTATTGAAGGGCTAATTGCTTGGACACTCATAGTGCAACAGAGGAACTATAGGCTAACCATGTGGCAAGGGTGGCAGGGAACTAAATACCTACGGTAGTTGTAGAATCGGTGGGAATGATAAGGATCTGGGATGTTTTTCGAACAAACCTGTCCTTAGAAGTTGCCATATTTACGAGAGTGAATTCAAACTGCTGATCCTTTATGTAAAGAAGCAACATCAGAGGGTTCTGAGATTTTTCTCAGAGGTTTTCTCAGCTGAACTTCTCAAAAGGTTAAAGGAGCCATTCTTCATTCCAGTCAAGGGCATCATTAGATATTTGTAAGGCAAAGATTGATATATTCTCGATTAGTACGGGTGTCAGGGGCTATGGGGCAAAGGCAGGAGAATGGGGTTGAGAGGGAAAGGTAGATCAGCCATGATTGAATGGCGGAGTAGACTTGATGCACCGAATGTCCTAATTTTGCTCGTAGAACTTGTGAACTTTGTCCTGGCCTTCCCCTCTCTCAGCTTTCATCCCCCGTCCCCACCCCAGAATCGGTCTGACGAAGGGTCTTGACTCGAAATGTACTTATCCATGTTCTTCGAAGAAGCTGCCTGGCCTGCAAAGCTACTCGAGCATTTTGTGTCCTCCTCTGGTAACAGTGGATGACTGATATGTAATCGACTCTGCTCTGACTGGCTGTAGTATTTTCACCACATGCTACGTCTTGCTTGAGTGTAGATGCCAAGTGTAAATGTTGACTTTCTTGTCCCCAATTCCACTCAGTTCCACTTATGAATTTGGTGCTGAACATTTTTTTCTTTGTTAGGTGTTGGAAGAACTCAGGATGTCAGGGTCAACGTCTTCTTACGACCATCTCGTGAAGCAAGTCGAGGCACTTAGGAAAGAGAACTCTCACCTTCGGAGAGAGCTGGAGGACAACTCCAGCCATCTGACTAAGCTGGAGACCGAGACGTCGGACATGAAGGTGAGGAATTGGCTAATAGGTCCCTTGGTGATCTTAAGGTGTTTAATCAAAACAGACACTAAATAGCTAGATCTGTTGATAGAGTTATAGACACACAGTGTGGAAACTGGTGCCTTGACCTAACTTGTCGGCGCTGATCATCATGTCCCATTTACATTAGTCCGACCGACCCACGTATGGCCCATATCCCTCTATACTTATTCTATCCATGCACCTGTATAAATGTTTCTTAAACATTGCGATAGCACCTGCTTCAACTACCTCCTCCGGCAGCTCATTCCATCCACCACCCACCCTCTCTGTAAAAAAGTCACCCTTTCATGTTCCTATTAAATCTTTCACCCCTCACCTTAAACCTACGTCCACTAATTCTTGATTCCCCTACTCTAGGTAAAAGACTGTGCATTTACCCGATGTATTCCTCTCGTGATCTTATACATCTCTATAAGATCGCCCCTCATCCTCCCAGCTCTCCAAGGAATATAGTCCTAGCCTGCTCAACCTCTCCCTACAGCTCAGGCCCTCGTGAATCTTCTCTGCGCCCTTTCCAGTTTGACAACATCTTTCCTATAACATGGCGCTCAAAGCTGAGCACAATACTCTAAATGTGGTCTTGCCATCGTTTTATATATCACTGCAACATGACCTTCCAACTTCCATACTCAATACACTAACCGATGAAGGCCAAAGTGCCGAAAGCCTTTTTGACCACTCTGTCTGCCCGCGAGGCCACGGTCAAGTATATCGTCGGAACAAATTGCGTGTTTAATAGAAAATTGCCCAGGTAATGATTGCACTGAAGTGAAATGCAGAGGAAACCAGACACACAGTTTCAGTATTCTCAGGATTTACCGTGCAATCTGGCTGAAAGTTACGTAACCAAGAATTTTCACGTTGTTATTTAATTTAATATAGTCTTGGGAGTTTAAGGAGGCATTTGCATTCTGTTCTGCTATTAAAGCACAATGTTGTTTACATGGCCGTTGAATGACATTATTATTCACAACAGATGAGCAGCAAGATTTGTACATTTTGATGCGACTCGACAATTTGTTTTGCTCCAGTTACCACCGCTTCCTTTCCTTCCTGTAGCTGTCAACTACCTCCCTGGCTAAGCTTTCAAAAATTATTATGCCGTACAGCCTGCTCTGAGCGTTTTCTTTACTTATCTTGTTACCTGGCACTTGCATCTCTTGTAGGAGACTGCCCTACAGATGAGAAGGTTGGTGAGGCTGCATTTGGAGCATTGCGTACAGTTTACTTTTGTTTGGTTTAGAGATACAGCATGGAAACTGAGTCCGCGCCAACCAGCGATCCCCGCACACTAACAAAATTCTATACACATTAAGAACAATTTACAATTTTACCAAGCCAATTAACCTGCAAACCTGTACATGTTTGGAGTGTGGGAGGAAATCGAAGCATCCAGAGAAAACCCACACAAGAGTCAGGCAGCAGCTCTGGAGAGCATGCATAGGTGATGTTTTAGTAAGCTGGAGTAAGTGTATATAAAGGTGTATAAGATCATGAGATGAATAGGTAGGGCAAATGCACAGTTTTACCCAGTGTAGGGGAATCAAGACCCAGAAGTCATAGGTTTCAGGTGAGGGGACAAAGGATCATTAAGAACCTGAGGGTCAACTTTTTTTACACAAGGGATGGTAGGTATTTGGAGAGAGCTGCCAGGGGAAGTAGTCAGAATCATCTAGACAGGTTCATGGATAGGTTAGGTTTAGAGGGATATGGGCCATAAGCATTTAAGAATTTGTTTAAGAAGGAACTGCAGATGCTGGAAAATCGAAGGTACACAAAAATGCTGGAGAAACTCAGCGGGTGCAGCAGCATCTATGGAGCGAAGGAAATAGGCAACGTTTCGGGCCGAAACGCTTCTTCAGGCCATAAGCAGGCAGGTGGGACTAGTGTAGATGGGGGATGTTGGGCAGCATGGGAGAGTTGGGCCGAATGGCCTGTTTCCATGCTGTACGATTCCATGTCTCTACCAGCCATGATCACATTGAATGGTAGGCCAGGCGTAAAGGGCCTCAATGCCATTCTTGCTATTTTCTCATCTTCTTGTGTTCTTGAGAGACAACTCAGTGTGGCACAGTGATGCAGCAGGTAGTGCTATTGCCTCACAGGCCCAGAGACTCTGGTGCAATCCTAACCTCGGGTGCTGCCTGTGTAAAGTTTGCACGTTCCTCCTTGTGACCGCATGGGCTTCCTCCAGGTTCTCCGGATTCCTCCCTTATCCCAAAGGTTTGTAGGTTAACGTGTGTAGGCAGTGGATGGGAAGGTGGGATAACAGAGCTAATGTGAAGAGGTGATCGATGGTCGGAGTGGACCTGGTGAGCCAAAGGGCTTGTTTCCATGCTGCATTTCTCAGCTCCAGGGCAGCATGGTGGCGCAGCATAGAGTTGCTGCCTTACTGCACCAGAGACCCGGGTTCAATCCTGACTATGGGCGCTGTCTATATGGAGTTTGTACGTTCTCCCCGTGACTGCATGGGTTTTTCCCGGGTGCTACGGTTTCCTCCCACACTCCAAAGATATAGAGGTCTGTAGGTTCATTGGCTTTGTAAAATTGTAAATTGTCCCTGGTATGTGCAGGGCAGTGTTAACATGGGGGATCGCTGGTCGGCACGGACCCGGTGGGCCGAAGGGCCTGTTTCCACGCTGTGTCTCTACACACAGGGAAACAAGCCCTTTGGCTCAACTAAACTAAACTAAACCGTGTGATACGAGGAAAGTAGACCAGAGAGTTAAATAAAATACAGGCTGTCAGCAACTTCATCCTGATCTCTAGGTAGCTTGTAAAGTGGGTTTCTGGAAGGGCACCATCTGATTTATATTACATGCCGCTGCAGAGATGGAAACTCTTGCTAACACAAATGGGTCATAATTGAGCCATTACTTTCTCATTTTTCTGTCTGTGGAGTGTAGGCAAACGGCCATTACCTTGCCCTGACATTAAATGAGTTCTGAAGCTGAACAAGATTTGTTTTTCTGCCAAAGTCAAATAGAAACTCAGAGGCAGTACAGTGGCACGGCTGGCAGAGCTGCTGCCTCCCAGCGCCAGAGACCCAGGTAATATCCTGACCTTGAGTGCTGTCTGTGTGGAGTTTGCACGTTCTCCCTTTGACCGCAGGGGTTTCCTCCGAGTGCTCCGGTTTCCTCCCACATCCTGAAGACGTGTGGGTTTGTAGGTGAATTGGCCTCTGTACATTCCCCCGGCTTGCAGGGTGAGGATGAGAAAGTGGGAAAACAAACAACCAGTGATCGATGGCTGGTGTGGAATTGGTGTCCAAAGGGCCTGTTTCCTTGCCGTATCTCTAAACTAAACTAAACCAAATGTCAAGGACCCCCCCTTTCTCCCTCTTCCTCTCCCTTTCTCTCTCCCTCTCCCTCTCCCGCTCACCATCCCTCCCTCTCTATCTCCCTCTCTCCTTCCTTCTCTCCCCCTTCCCCTTCCCTCTCCCTCAATACCTCTCCCTCTCCCTCTCACCATCCCTCCCTCTCTATCTCCCCTCTCTCCTTCCCTCACTCCCCTTCCCCTTGCCTCTCTTTCTGCCTCTCCATACCTCTCCCTCTCCCACCCCCCCTCTCCCCTCTCCCTGCTCTCCCCTGTCTCTCTCTCTTTCTTTCCCTCTCCCACTCTTTCTCTCGCTCTCAACCTCCCACTTCCCCATCCCCTCTCCCCCTCTCCCTCGAAATCCAGTATTAAGGCAGTTAGCCTTGCAGCATATAAAATAGTATGTGGTTCGATGATAGACATTGAGGAAGAGTGTTACCTGTCTACCAACTTGATTCATTCTTAATTGTAATTAGTCAAGGCAAGTCAAGAGTGTTTAATTCTCATAGGTACTGACAATGGAACAATTAAATTCCTATTAGCAGCTGTATTATAGGCTTGTAAACACAATATTCACAGATTACATAATAATCAACCGTAAATTATTAATCCCTACTAGGGCATAAAAACCCGGTCCTTCGTGCAATCAAAGAGAATCCATAAGTCATCGTTTAGTTGGTGTTTTGTAGTGATGGTTGTTGGGATGAAGCTGTTCTTGAACCTGGTGACCACAGTTTACAGGCTCCTGTACCTTTCTCCCGATGGTATGGGTGAAATAAGAGTATGGTCACGGTGGGCCTTAGCCTTTTTGAGGCAGCGCCTGCTTTAGTTTAGTGGAGAATGCAGGGTCCCCGCCGACCAGCGATCACCCCGTACACTAGCGCTATTCTACACACGAGGGACAACTTCCAATTTTTAGCGAAGCCAATTAACCTACAAACCTGTACGTCCTTGGAGTGTGGAAGGAAACCGGAGCAACCGGACAAAAACCACGCGGTCACGGGGAGAACGTGCAAACTTCGTACAGACGGCACCCGTGGTCAGGATCGAACCGGGGTCTCTGGCGGCAACTCTACCGCTGCGCCACCGTGCCGTCCCAGCCGTCCTATAGATCCATTCAACAGTAGGGAGGTTGATACTCGTGGAAGGAACTGCAGATGCTGGTTTAAATTGAAGAAAGTCTCAAAATGCTGGAGTAACTCAGCGGGACAGGCAGCATCTCTGAAGAGACGGAATGGGTGACGTTTCAGGTTGATACTAGTTAATACTAGTGATGGATCGGGCAGTGTCCAAGCCAATTCATGCTGACTTGGCTAGTATAGCCCTATCCCATATAAGGCCAAGCCTTTATTGGCTTCAGTAAGGAACTGTATCGTTCCGCTGAATGCCAATTACCAAAGTCAATCTTCTGCTCCCATGTTGCAGGATTTACAGTCCTTCCAATTCACCATCTCAGGCATTGCTCAGCTCGCATCTGTGGGAATTTCTATTTGCGCTTGCAGGACAGTTGCCGGGATGTCTAACCGTTGCCATGGATTCCCTCCGTTCCCTCACCCCTGCAGCAAAAAAACAATGTTTTGTTGCACGGAGATTCACTGCTGTGTTTGCAAGTTTCTTTGCCATCAGGAGGTCGATTCCCTGCGAGGCCAGTGTGGTAAATATTTACGAGTGTGTTGGCTTGTTTTCACAACACTGTAATCATCCTTAGATTAATGGCTTCTGTGGGGCAAAAAGACAGCATCGCAGGATCTGCATTACCTGACTGTTGGGGTGGGAGATTGCAACCTACACGTGGTCTGTCCTGTTTCAACGAATGCAATCAACTTGGCGTGTGCAATCAAATAAGATCAAATGGAACAAGTAGTGCTACAACTTTAGGACTGGTAAGATTCGGGAGTAATGGAGATTTTAGTTTTAGTTTTAGATTTAGTTTTTGAGATACAGCGTGGAGACGTGGCCTGCGGCCCACTTAGTCCGTGCAGACCAGCGATCATCCCGTACACTACTGCTATCCTGCACACTGGGGACAATTTACAGCAACCAATTAGCCTACAAACCTGCACATCTTTGGTGTGTGGGAGAAAACCAGAGCACCCGGAGAAAACCCACGTGGTCACAGAGAGAACGTGCAAGCTCCACACAGACAGCACCCGCAGTAAAAGCACTGAATAAAACCATCTTTCATTCTCCTAGTCTCCAGAGCGTAATAAGCCCCAGTCTGCATATTCTTTCCTCATAGCTCTATACTCCATCTGAGGCCGTAAGACATTTGGATGTGTACATGGATAGGAAAGGTTTAGAAAGCGGGCAACTGGGACAACTGTAGATGGGGCATCATGGTCAGCATGGGCAAGTTGGGCCGAAGGGCTTGCTTCTGTGCTGTATGACTCGGCACAGTGATAGAACTGCTGCTTCACTGGGCCAGAGAACTGGGTTTGATCCTGACTACATATGCTGTAAGTGCAGAGTTTGCACGTTCTCCCTGTGGCCGCGTGGGTTTTCTCCAGGCGCTCTGGTTTCCTCCCACATTCCAAAGACATGCAGATTGTAGGTTAATTGATTTCTGCAACCAGTATGTAGGATGGAAAAGTGGGATAACATAGAATAGTGTACAGGTGATCGAAGTTTCGAATTTGGGCTGATGGGCTTGTTTCAATGCTGTATCTTTAATCTACTTAACATAGAAACATAGAAATTAGGTGCAGGAGTAGGCCATTTGGCCCTTCGAGCCTGCACCGCCATTCAATATGATCATGGCTGATCATCCAACTCAGTATCCCGTACCTGCCTTCTCTCCATACCCTCTGATCCCCTTAGCCACAAGGGCCACATCTAACTCCCTCTTAAATATAGCCAATGAACTGGCCTCGACTACCCTCTGCGGCAGAGAGTTCCAGAGATTCACCACTCTCTGTGTGAAAAAAGTTCTTCTCATCTCGGTTTTAAAGGATTTCCCCCTTATCCTTAAGCTGTGACCCCCTTGTCCTGGACTTCCCCAACATCGGGAACAATCTTCCTGCATCTAGCCTGTCCAACCCCTTAAGAATTTTGTAAGTTTCTATAAGATCCCCTCTCAATCTCCTAAATTCTGGAGAGTATAAACCAAGTCTATCCAGTCTTTCTTCATAAGACAGTCCTGACATCCCAGGAATCAGTCTGGTGAACCTTCTCTGCACTCCCTCTATGGCAATAATGTCCTTCCTCAGATTTGGAGACCAAAACTGTACACAATACTCCAGGTGTGTGGTCTCACCAAAACCATGTACAACTGCAGTAGAACCTCCCTGCTCCTATACTCAAATCCTTTTGCTATGAAAGCTAACATACCATTCGCTTTCTTCACTGCCTGCTGCACCTGCATGCCTACTTTCAATGACTGGTGTACCATGACACCCAGGTCTCGCTGCATCTCCCCTTTTCCTAGTCGGCCACCATTTAGATAATAACCTGACTCTATGACACTATGGCAGCCACCATTTGCAAGGATGTTGCCAGGTTCCAAGCCCTGAGCTAAAGGGAGCGGTTAAGCAGGCTGGTAGTCTATTACTTGGAGCGCAGGAGGATGAGAGATGATCTTATAGAGGTGTACAAGATCATGGGAGGAATAGATTGGCTAAATGCACAGAGTTGGGGAATCGAGAATCAGACCACATAGATTTAAGATGAGGGGGGAAAGATTTAGTGGGAACTGAGGAGTAACATTTTAACACAAAGGGTGGTTGGTGCCTGGAATGAGCTCCCAGAGGAAGTAGTTGAGGCAGGTATTATTGCAACATTCAAGAAACATTTACACAGGTACATGGATAGGACAGATGCAGAGGGATATGGGCCAACGCAAAGACAGATGAGACTAGTGTAGCTGGGGGAAGGTCGGCATGGGCACATTTGGCCGAATGACCTGTTTCTATGCTGTATGCCTCTATATATTATTTTACCATTCAAATCACAGCTTGGACATCTAGGGAACTCTGTTAACTAAATTTGAAAATTAAAAACGAGGTATCGATAAATATATCCAAGGATATGTCAGTTTGTCAAGAATATCCATTTGGTTGATTAACATCCTTTACGGAAAGGGTTAATTGTGATTGGTAACCACAGTCATGGGGTTAATACTCTGGAATAACCTTGCGGGCTTTCAGTTCAAGGGTATTTAAGGATGGATAATTAATGCAAATGATACGTACCCTATGAATATCTTTTAAAAAAAAAGAGATTTTTAAGTTGCCTCATCCATGGAGACTAATGAAAAAGACCCCTGCTATGAATGTCGACCTTTCCCTGAGAATCTGTTATAAATATGGTGTTGCCGCCGGGTTCCGGTGAATTTTACTAATCGTTTTCACTGCAACGATCTTTAGTGTGCATTTAATTTTGCGAAACTTTGCCATTGAATTGCCTTTACAAAATGTACCATATTTAACATCAAAGCAATGTCATTAAGATATGATTTCAATGTTGAGGTGCAGCTAATGTCACAGACTATCTTTATTAATGCATGCCCACATGCCTTAAGGGTGCCAATATGTTCATATCCTCATTCAACAACCTTTCTCCAACCTTGTAACACCCATGTGAATAAACCACACATGAGGCTTGCACAATTGAGCAAGCACCTGCTTTGGGGGGGGAAGAAAATTGAAGACATTATTCATGTGGCCAACAAAATTGAACTCTGAATCTCAGTTCAATTCTTGGCAGCGTTCTTCTGCGTAAATCAGCAGAATTCTAGGAACAGAGCGTAGAAGTCACAGTGGCAGAGTCAGCACTCCTTCAAGCATCATATTTGAGAGTGTCACCCACTTTGTTCATAAACAGGAGTTATTTTTTTGTTCGGGGGAAATCATTTCCAAAGGCGGGCGACTCTGGAGCACGTAGATAAAGGTTTTTGATAATGGGCAAAAAGAACAAAATTCCAGGTGAGAACGGTTTTCTTTAACGCAGTAAGGTTTTTCTGATCTAGAAAGAAAGATTCTGTCAAGAGAAAAGGGACTGGTGATCAGCAGGGTTTCCTGGAAGTGGCTGCAAGGTAGAGCATTGACACAAAATACATTGCTTCACTTGTATCTCCTAAACTCATAACCTCTACCATGAAGATGGGCAAGGCGGCAAGCACTTGGAAGCATCAATGGTTCAATGATACCTTGTTGTCACATGTGCCTAGGTACAGTGAAATGCGTTGTTTGGCGTACAACTCGGTAAAGCCAGTCAGCGGACCTCACCTAGGCAGTGCACAAGTGTCGCCACGTTTTGGCTACGATAAAGTTTCTACAGTTCACCGAACTGTTCTACCTACTGCCTGCCTGCCGCTGCACATGGCAGCAGCCCCCCCCTCACCCCACCACCAGCTCCAAGTTTGTTCTCAGCTTCAATTCAGTGGCTTCCCCCTTCATTCTCAGGGCTTCCGCCCCCCCTCCCCCCCCGCCCCTCCTCAAAATGAGACCATGAATTTTCCTAAGACATTATATATCGTAACTGGGTCAGTAACCTGTACCACCCTGTGAGATGACCAAGGGGCAGGATCAACCTCCGTAGTTTAGTTTAGTCTAGAGATACTGAGGCTCTTTGGCCCATCAAGTCCTTACCGACCAGCAATCCCCATACACCATCCTACACACACGAGGGACAATTTACAATTTTACCAAAATCAATTAACCTACGAACCTGTACATGTTTGGAGTGTGGGAGGAGACCGGAGCACCCAGAGAAAACCCACGCAGGTCACAAGGAGAACGTACAAACTCCATACAGACAGGTTTGAACCCGGGCCTCTGGCGCTGTGAGGCAGCAGCTCTACCGCTCCGCCACTGTGATGCCCTGTTTTATTTCTTATTTGATTCTGCTCTCCATGGATTGAATACTGCGCCTGACTCTGTGCCTTCCGTAACCACTTTACTCATCGATCAATGAGAATGTGCTCGCTGATGCATTAGTGCTCATCCCTTAATCAATGCTTCAAAACACGGCTCACATGGCTCCACCATTTGTGACCTTTTGCTGCTTTACTGGATAACAATATTAACTACATCTCCAGTGTAATCCAGTTTGGATCACCTTGACTGGGTGGAAAGCAAAGGGCGGCACAGTGGTGGAGTTGCTGTTTTACAGCACTAGAGACCCAGGTTGGATCCTGACCATGGGTGCTGTCTGTCCGGAGAGTGTACGTTCTCCCCATGACCGTGTGGGTTTTCTCCGGGTGCCCCGGTTTCCTCCCACACTGGGCTTGAATTGAGTTTGAGTTTAGTTTATTGTCACATGTACCGAGGTACAGTGAAAAACTTTTATTGTGTGCTGACCAGATAGCAGAAAGACATGATTACAATCGAGCCATCCACAGTGTACAGGAACATGATAAAGGAAATTACATGAATGATGTTTAGTGCAAGATAAGGTCTAGTAACGTCCGATCAAAGATAGTCTGGGAGTCTCCAATGAGGTAGATAGTAGCTCAGGACTGCTCTCTCGTTGTTGGTAGGATGGTTCAGTTGCTTGATAAATGCTTCTGTAAATTGCCCCTAGTGTGTAGGATGAGAAACCGGTCTAATATAGAACAAGCATGAACAGGTGGTTGTTGGCCGGCTTGTCTCGGTGGGCTGCAAGGCCAGCTTCCAAGCAGAGCAGCATCTCTGGAGAAAAATGATGAGTGACGTTTCGGGTCGGAACCATTCTTCAGACCATCATTTGCCAGGCTTTGTCGCACCTCCACCTCTCCTTTCCAGCAGTCTCCCTTCCTCACCTACACCAATCAGTCAGAAGAAGTTCCCAACCTGAAATATCACCAGCCCATTCGCTCCGCAGATGCTGTCTGACCCATTGAGTTCTTCCGGCACTTTGTGCTTTGCTCAAGGTTCCAGCATTTGCAGTTCCTTGTAACTTCGTAAACTGACCTTTATTTTCTCCACAAACATAATGCTTGTTGGTCTGTCGAGAACTCCCTCTGCATCGGCAGAGATAGCTGCTACTTAATTGGCAAGCCTTGTTGTAATTGTACAATGTTGCCTCTAGTGCACTCTGTAGTCTGAGGAAAGATGTACTTGATATGAGGGGGAATCTCATTGAAACCTATCAAATAGTTGAATTTGGTTTTGTTTATTGCCACATGTAATGAGGAACAATGACAAGCTTTTTATTGTGTGTTATCCAGTCAGCGGAAAGACTACACATGATGGCAATCAAGCTGTCCACAGTGTACAGATACAGGAGAAAGGGAGTACGATTTAGTGCAAGATAAAGTCCAATTAAAAATAGTCCAAGGGTCTCCAATGAGGGAGGTTGTAGCACAGGTCCGCTCTCTAGTTGTTGATCGGATGGTTCAGTTGCCTGTTAACAGCTGGGAAGAAACTGTCTCTGAATCTGCAGGCATGCGCTTTCACACTTCTGTACCACTTGCCTGATGGGAGATGGGAGAAGAAGGAGTGTCCAGGGTGAGACTCATCCTTGTGTTTGCAGAATAATGAAAGGCCTTGATAGAGTGGAGGTAGATAGGATGTTTCCAGTAGTGGGAGAGTCCAGGAGCAGAGGGCACAGCCTCAGAAGAAAAGGACGTACCTTGAGAATGGAGATGAGGAGGAATTTCTTCAGCCAGTGGGCATGGGCAGTTGTGTCCTCATGATATAGTGCATCAGTCACAATCTCACCATCTTATAGTAAGGAGCGTATGCTTGGAAGGCTTTGTGACCTGTCTCTGAGGAAGGCTGCAGAAAAGTTGTGAACACGGCCCAGTCCATCACGGAAGGGTTCTGACTACCCGACCAACGAATGGATTTACAGGAGTCGCTGCCTCAAACGCAGCCAGCATCGTCAGAGATCCACACCACCCTGGCCACACACTCATTTCGTTCTCTGCCATCGGGAAGAAGGTACAGCAGCCTGAAAACTGTAACATCCAAGTTCAGGAACAGCTTATTCCCTACAGCCATCAGGCTATTAAACACTACAACCTTCATTAAGCTCTGAACTACTGCACTATAATTGTTGTTTGTTTTTTATGTGTACGTGTGTGCATGTGTGTAAATATAAATTTATATATACATTTATATATACATTAGGGTGAAATATTACCTAATCTTCTCAACTCCATTGAGTGTGTGTATATATATATATATATATACAGTGGCTTGCAAAAGTATTCATAACCCTTGAACTTTTTCCACATTTTGTCACGTTACAACCACAAACGTAAATGTATTTTATTGGGATTTTATGTGATAGACCAACACAAAGTGGTGCATAATTGTGAAGTGGAAGGAAAATGGTACATGGTTTTCAATTTTTTTTACAAATACAAAACTGAAAAGTGTGGTGTGCAAAAGTATTCAGCCCCCCTGAGTCAATACTTTGTAGAACCACCTTTCGCTGCAATTACAGCTGCAAGTCTTTTGCGGTATGTCTCTACCAGCTTTGCACATCTAGAGACTGAAATTGTGTGTCCATTCTTCTTTGCAAAATAGCTCAAGCTCAGTCAGATTGGATGGAGAGCGTCTGTGAACAGTAATTTTCAAGTCTTGCCAGAGATTCTCAATTGGATTTAGGTCTGGACTTTGATTGGGCCATTCTAACACATGAATATGCTTTGATCTAAACCATTCCATTGTAGCTCTGGCTGTATGTTTAGGTTGTTGTCCTGCTGGAAGGTGAACCTCCGCCCCAGTCTCAAGTCTTTTGCAGACTCTAACAGGTTTTCTTCCAAGATTGCCCTGTATTTGGCTCCATCCATCTTCCCATCAACTCTGACCAGCTTCCTTGTCCCTGCTGAAGAAAAGCATCCCCACAGCATGATGCTGCCACCACCATGTTTCACAGTGGGGATGGTGTGTTCAGGGTGATGTGCAGTGTTAGTTTTCCGCCACACATAGCGTTTTGCATTTAGGCCAAAAACTTCAATTTTGGTCTCATCTGACCAGAGCACCTTCCTCCACATGTTTGCTGTGTCCCCCACATGGCTTGTGGCAAACTGCAAACGGGACTTCTTATGGCTTTTTTTCAACAATGGCTTTCTTCTTGCCACTCTTCCATAAAGGCCCGATTTGTGGAGTGCACGACTAATATTTGTCCTGTGGACAGATTCTCCCACCTGAGCTGTGGATCTCTGCAGCTCCTCCAGAGTTACCATGGGCCTCTTGGCTGCTTCTCTGATCAATGCTCTCCTTGCCCGGCCTGTCAGTTTAGGTGGACGGCCATGTCTTGGTAGGTTTGCAGTTGTGCCATACTCTCTCCATTTTCGAATGATGGATTGAACGGTGATCCGTGAGATGTTCAAAGCTTGGGATATTTTTTATAACCTAACCCTGCTTTAAACTTCTCCACAACTTTATCCCTGACCTGTCTGGTATGTTCCTTAGGCTTCATGATGCTGTTTGTTCACTAATGTTCTCTAACAAATGTCTGAGGCCTTCACAGAACAGCTGTATTGATACTGAGATTAGATTACACACAAGTTGACTCTATTTACTAATTAGGTGACTTCTGAAGGCAATTGGTTGCACTGGATTTTATTTAGGGGTATCAGAGTAAAGGGGGCTGAATACTTTTGCACGCCACATTTTTCAGTTTTTTATTTGTAAAAAAATTTGAAAACCATGTATCATTTTCATTCCACTTCACAATTATGCGCCACTTTGTGTTGGTCTATCATATAAAATCCCAATAAAATACATTTACGTTAGTGGTTGTAACGTGACAAATTGTGGAAAAGTTCAAAGGGTATGAATACTTTTGCAAGCCACTGTAAATATATATATTATAGTGACAGTCTTCAAGACCTCAAGGTTTTGGCCTCCGATAGTCACTAATTTGCTGACCATGGTTCAGAAGATAATCTTGCACATTCCACGAGCTCTCCACAAGAAATTCAAAGCCGTCGAAAGTTGAATATTCCAGAAACAGTCTCTTGACAAATAATTTATTTATTGTAGTATTACCAAACAGTAAAATCACTCATGAAAACTTCTTGTATCAGTACATCGTCTTCCAGCATATATACGTTTCAATCATACTCGTTCTTGATCATGCTCGCAAACTATATATTCCCCATGGTCTTCATCGAACTAAACTAAACTACCTGGGAGTCTGCGCCAGAATCCTAGCCATGAACAAGCCCAAGACTACGTATAAATCCCACCCACATAATTACAGGCAGATGAAAAATTAAAGGTGTCCAGATTATAATAAACTTTCTAAGCTAAATGGCTCCTACATCTATATTACTAAAAGTCTGTTCTTGACCGGTTTTGGCCATCTGTGCTGCGATTTCCGAGAGAACGCCACCACCTACAGCCGTCATTTTTGGCCACCTTACTCCGAGCCCCCCTCCACCATATGTGTGCCGAGGATTTTTCCCGTCGATGAAAAATGACAGAGATATTAATGATTTTACAAAATTCCCCATTCTCTCTGCTGCCCCTGCTGGCGGCAGGGGGGAGGGACTATAAAACCAGGAAGTGGTGTGCCTCAATCAGTGTCTGCAAGCTGGAGGAAGGCAGAGGGTCACGTTTCTCTGAGCTGTGAATAACACTGAACACATGTCTACTCAAATGTAAGTGTCCTTAGTAGTTCTAAAATGCTTGTAGACTGTCTATTGGTTCTAAAATGTTTGCAAAAGTGTTTATTGGTTCTAAAATATTTGCAAAAAGTGTCTCTTTTGGTTCTACAATGTTTTTTAGATTCTCCCCCCCCGCCTTTCCTCTCCTCTCCCCCCCCTCTCCTCCCCCCCCTCTCTCCCTCCCCCCAGCTCTCCTCCTCCCCCCCTCTCCTCTCCCCCCCCCTCTCCTCCCCCCCTCTCCTCCCCCCCCCTCTCCTCTCCCCCCCCTCCTCTCACCTCTCCCCTCACCTCTCCCCCCCCTCTCCTCTTCTCTCCTCTCCCCCTCTCCTCTCCCCCCTCTCCTCTACCCCCCCTCTCCTCTCCCCCCCCTCCTCTCTCCTCCCCCTCCTCTCCCCCCCCCCTCCTCTCCCCCCTCCCCCCTCTCGCTCTCCCCTCTTTTTCTCCCCTCCATCCCCTCCCCCACCATTCCTCCCCTAAACCCCCTCCCCTCCACACACCCCTACCCCCCTTCCCTCCACCCTCCCCTCCCCCTCCCTGCTCCCCACCTCTCCCCCTCCCCTCTCAGCACACCCCTCTCTCTCCCCCTCTTTCCCCTCTCTCTCCCCCTCTCACCCCCCCCCTCTCTCTCCCCCTCTCTCCCCCCCCTCTCTCACTCTCCCCCTCTCCCCCCGCCCCCTTCTCTCCCCTCTCTCCCCCCTCCTCCCCCCCCCTCCCCTCCATCACCCTTCCTTCCTCCCTCCCCTAAACCTCCTCCCCTCCACACCCCCTACCCTCTTACCTCCACCCTCCCCCTCCCTTCCCCACCTCACCCCCTCTCAGCACCCCCTCTCTCTCCCCCTCAATCTCACCCTCTCTCCCTCCTGCCCTCCTCCCCCACCTTTCCCCCCTCACCCACCGCCCCTCTTATCCTCCTCTCCACCGCCCTATCCCTCTTGCCCTTCTCTCAGTGGGATAGTTAGTGTGTGTGACGCTGCGTGCCGCCTCTCCCCCCCCCACAACCGCATGTTGGGGGGAACAGACCCAATGGGTCTGCACTTGGTCTAGTATATATATGCGTGTATGTGTCCACGTGTGAGTATGTGTATATATACACACCTTAAACTTTTTTACTCGTTTATAATATTGTTCACAGTGCACTTTGTTTACATATTCAGTTGTGCTGCTGCATGTAGGAATTTCATTGTTCTATCTGGGACATATGACAATAAAACACTCTTGACTTGACGTGACTTGCTTCTTGATATCATTCCCTTATGTTCTCTCAATGACCTGAATAACACTCCCTTGAATCAACTGAATGGTGAAATGGGCTCAAAGGAATTGAATGATTTACCTTCATTATTTTGATTAGGAGCAGTCCGTGACTCTTGGCACTCTGTATATTAATGTTGCTGTCCTAGCTACATTGAATCGGGATAGGGAGAAGTAATTAAATATCACTGTCTCAGCCATGGACAAATGGGGCTATCATTAAATGAATTGGTAAAACAAAAAAAAACAACGACTTCAAGAAGAAAATTAATTTGGCCGCTGCAAAACAGGCTGCAGCTTTACTATAAGCTTTTGTTTTTTTCCCCAATTAAGACATTTTTAACTATGCTGGATTTAATCACACTATCTAATTAAATCAGCCTAACTGCTCTATCATTTATAACATAATAATAATAATTCTCCACTGAATACAAATGCCTCTTTATAGTATGCAAAAAGATGGGTTTATTTAGCAGAATCTAACAAAAAGCAATGACTGTTTATATACTGTACCTCCAAACACATGGCTATAAACGTAACTAAACCAAAACAATAAAGGAATGGTCAGAATACAACAATATATGTTGATTGGACTGTTAGATTAGAAAATGTGAATGCATATTAATTCCTGCTTTGCTATTTCCTCACTCACTTAACTAATATGCAATTTAGCATTCTTGGCCAATTTTCCTCTTTATTTGTCAGCCATGAGTCAGTGGATGACAGTCCAAATCTCTGAGCCAGAAGACTGTGGCTTAGGTCTCACATCAAAGACTTCAGCATTAATCTTAACTTGACTGTTTAGTATTGAAGTTTAAGTTACTTTAGAGATGCAGCATGGAAACAGGCCATTCGGCCCACCAAGTCAGTGCCGACCAGCGATCACCCTATACATTAGCTCTATCCCACATGCTTCCGGCAATTTGGAGATGCTAATTAACCTACAAACTTGTACGTCTTTGGAATGTGGGAGGAAAACGGAGCACCTGTAGAAAACCACACAGTCACAGGGAGATTGTACAAACTCCGTACAGACAGCACCCGTGGTCAGGATCGAACCTGGGTTTCTGGCGCTGTAATGCCCCTGTCCAACTTCGGAAACCTGAACGGAAACCTCTGGAGACTTTGCTCCCCACCCAAGGTTTCCGTGCGGTTCCTAGAGGTTTTTGTCAGTCTCCCTACCCTCTTCCACTACCTGCAACCTCCGGCAAACACCAACCTCCGGGAACCGGACTCCTCCAACATCAGGAACATTTTTCCTGCATCTAGCCTGTCCAATCCCTTAAGAATGTTATATGTTTCTATAAGATCCTAAATTACAGTGAATATAAGCCCAGTCGATGGAGCCCTTCCCTTCTTTATTACCCATAATATACGTTGTTACTTTGTTTGGGAATGTTGATAACCTAACTAATGTCTTCACTGAGGAAGTGCTCATCTTCTAGACTATCTTTCCTCAAAGGATAATCTAGTCCATTGCTTCATCAAGAGCGATCATCAGTCTGAAGAAGGGTCTCAACCCGAAACGTCACCCCTTTCTTCTCTCCTGAGATGCTGCCTTCCCCGCTGAGTTACTCCAGCATTTTGTGTCTAGCTTCATCATGAGAGTGCTCTTAATCAAAGCTGACTTACATGGAAGTCAGCTATATTTTAAACTGTCTCTTCATTGAGGGAATGCTCACGGTCTCATTGAGGAAGTCCTTATCATTTATACACTGTAAATGGCTCGATTGTAATCATGTATTGTCTTACTGCTGCCTGGGTAGCACGCAACAAAAGCTTTTCACTGTACCTCGGTACACATGACAATAAACTAAACTGAACAATACAATACAATACAATACAATACAATACCTTTATTAGTCATTTGAACCTCACATGAGGTTCAAACGAAATGTAGTTTCTGCAGCCATACAATAAAAGAACCAAAACACACACCAACACTATTCACATAAACATCCATCACAGTGGCTCTCCTCCTCACTGTGATGGAAGGCAAAGTTCTTGTCTCTCCCCTGCACTCCATTTCCCTCCCGAAGTCGAGGTCAAAGCCCCCGGCGGGCGCTAGTCCGCGGCAAATTAAGGCCGCGCCGGGCGTTGTAGGGCCCCCCTCCAGGTCACTCTCAACCCCGCAATTCGGGCGGGAGAAGTGAACTGAACTAGATGAGCTTCCATTGAGGGATAGTCCTTAATCTAGTCCATCGCTTCATCAAGAGAGTGTTCCCAATCAAGGCTCCTGCTTATGTTTAAATCGTCTCTCTTCATTGTGGGAATGTTCATGGTCTTCGATTCCTGCTCATTGAGGAATTCTACCGCTTTTGGAAATTGAAATTGGACCTCAATGTGGCCCTAAACAGGTGAAGAAGTCAAAATTCTGGTGACCATCATCCTGATGAGGTGCCCTGACAAATGTCCAGACTAATATCGAGATCCAAAGTGCTGGAGGAACTCAGCAGGTCAGGCAGCATCTCTGGAGGGAATGGACAGATTATATTTTGGGCTGGGACTAAAGGGATGAAAGGATTTATCTTTGGAATGGAGATGAGGAAGAATTCCTTTAGCCAGAGGATGATGAATCTGAGGCCAAGTTGTTGGGTATTTTTTAAAGCGGAGAGTGACAGGTTCTTCTTTAGTACGGGCGTCAGAGGTTATGTGAAGAAAGTAGGAGAATGGGGTTAAGAGTGAAAAAAAGATCAGCCGTGATTGAATGGTAGAATAGACTCGGTGGGTGAAATGGCCTATTTGCTCCTATGTGTTATGGAACCCTTCTTCAGACTGATTAACTACTATAACTAATTATTCTGAAGGAGGATCCCAACCCAGAACATGGTTTGTCCATTGCTTCCACAGCAGCTGCCTGACCCATTGAGTTCCTCCAGCTCTTTGTCTTTTGCTCAAGAATCTAGCATCTGCAGTTCCTTGTGTCTCCAAAATTGAGATTGATCAGCCAGAGTTTACAGTGCCGTATTTACACCTGACGATCAGGGAATAGTTTATCAGGATGTATGAAGAGGAGTTAATCTTCATCCCATTACTCAATAAATTCTGAATTGCCTTGTGCAAAAGCACAGGCAGCAATTAGAATGGTGTCATGTCAGTCTCTGTAAAATGTTTTTCTTTGGTTGTCATTGAACAAATTTCTTTAACAGTAAATTGAAACTAATTGCACTGTTCCTAATCGCCCCCTATGTGTATTTCATTATCATTTGGCTTTAAGGAATTGAAAGTTGTCTTATGCATTATGCATGAAGCTGAAAGATAGGGAGAGTTGCTGAACAATGTTCTCTGTTCAGGGTGAGTTATTGTGACGTGATGTTAGCAATTAAAGACAGTGACTTGGAAAAAAATGCAATTGTCTAGTACATTATGTAATGTGCACTGTGTCTAATACAAAGCTGAATGAGGTGCATCCGAGTGCATGACATTAAGCATGCGGCCGTGATGTCTGCCATCCTATAATGCACGTTGATACCAAGTTTAGCAACATTGGAACCCAAATATGTGACTGACAAACAACAGGAGCGCAGGATGTAGTGGATGGAGTCATATTTGACGGACATTACAGACTAAAAGGCCGGTTCCTATGCTGTACGGTCCTATGTGTAGGAAGGAACTGCAGATGCTGGTTTAAACTGAAGATAGACACAAAATGCTGGAGTAACTCTGCGGGACAGTCAGCATTTCTGGAGAGAAGGAACAGGCGACATTTTGGGTTTTGGTCTCGATCCAAAACTTCACCCATTCTTTCTCTCCAAAGATGTTGCCTGTCCTACTGAGTTACTCCAGCATGTGCCTATCTTCTGTATTGTCCTGTTTTCCACAAGCCTATCTTCATCGGCAGGCTGGAGATAGAGAGGGTCAACAACCTCAGGGGCTGCCGAGAGGCTACAATATATTGGCACATCAAAACCTTTTAGATATACAGGGAATGGATGGATATGGATCAGCTGAAGGCAGATGAGATTGGTTTATCTTGACATTGTGTTCGGTGCGGACATTGTGGGCCAACGGCCCTATTCCTGTGCTGTACATGACTAGAAAAAAACCAAGGATCTGCAGATGCTGTTTTACACAAAATGACAAAAATGAGTGGAGTAACTCAGCAGCTGAGGCAGCATCTCTGGAGAACATGAATAGGTGACGCTTCAGGTCGGGACCCTTCATCAGACTCAGGATCCCTGAAACATTACCTATCCATGTTCTCCTGCGATGCTGCCTGTACATTTCTATGTTCTATATTCAGTGTTGATGACTTGTTGGTACATTGTCTGCATCTGAATGTTCTCTCCTGCCTTAGCCTGTGATGGAACTTGCACAAGTTGTTCACACTGTGCAATTCTAATGGGTGTTTCGGCATTTCATACTGATTACAGCTTTGGAGACTTTCAATGCTAAATTTCCTTACAGAACACTCAGGTGCGAGTCCGCTGCCTTGGGAGACTTCGCCTGTGCATTGACCCCAGCTTCGCAATATGTTCAATGCGAACAATCAGCCAGAGTGTTGAGTATTGAGTATTGAGTGTGGAAGTTGGAAAATTATGCTTACAGTTGTACAAGGCACTGGTGAGGCCACATTTAGAGTATTGGTCATCCTGTTATAGGAAAGATGTCGTTAAGCTGGCGATTGTGCAGAGAAGATTTACGAGGATGTTGCCAGGATTTGGGGGCCTTCTTCCTCTTCTAGCGTATGGCATATACAGCCTAAACTTGTAGGACAACTTGTTCTATTTGATCTTATTTGATTGTGCACGCCAGGTTGATTGCATTCGTTGAAACAGGGCGGACCACGTGAAGGTTGCAATCTCCCACCCCTGAGATATCGGAAGAGGTTGAGCAGGCTAGGACTTTATTCTTTGGATCACTGGAGGTTGAAGGATGATCTGATAGAGATGTATAAGATCAAGAGGGGAATTGGTAAAGTAAATGCACACAGTCTTTTACCGAGGGAAATCAAGAACCAGAGGACATAGGCTTAAGGTGAGGGGGGAAAGATTTATTAGGAACCTGAGGAGCAATGTTTTTTGCACAATGGGTGATGGGTATATGGAAAGAGCTGCCCGAGGAGGTAATTGAGGCAGGTAGTCAAGTCAAGTCAAGTCAAGTTTATTTGTCACATACACATACGAGATGTGCAGTGAAATGAAAGTGGCAATGCTCGCGGACTTTTGTGCAAAAGGCAAACAACAAAACAACCAAACAAATTATAAACACAATCATAACACACATATTCTTTTACATAAGAATTAATGGAAGGAAAAACGTTCAGTAGAGTTAGTCCCTGGTGAGATAGGCAACTATCTCAACGGTACTATCGCAACGTTTAAAAAACATTTGGACAGGTACTCGGATAGGATAGATTTGGATTGATATGGGCCAAACGCAGGCAGGTGGGATTAGCATAGATGGGGCATGTTGGTCGGCTTGGACAAGTTGGGTGGAAAGGCCTGTTTCCACACTGTATCACTCTATGACACAATGACAAATCTGTTTCAATAGGCAACTCCTATGCATTCAATAAATTCTGTCTGATCATTATAGACTTCAATCATCAACAAAATCATGCCCTCATTCTGTGACAAGCTTTCTAAAATGACATTGCAGACACAAGGATTTGAAACCAGTCACAGAATGTAAGATTTCCGACTGCTAAGGTTAATTATCTTCAATGAAAATGAATTAATTATGGTAATTAGGATGTTGCAGCTGAATGCCTTTGAAAGCTAAAAGCCAATTAAGTATTTAACCCATAATTAGTCTCAGAAAAAAAAGTATCATGTCACAAATGGCGACCTGAATTGGTATAGGACCATAAGACAAAAGACGGGAGCAGAATTAGGCCATTCGGGCCATCGAGACTCCTCCACCATTCAATCATGGCTAATCTATTTTTCCCTCTCAAACCCATCCTACTGCCTGCCTGCTCCCCATTCCTTTTGATGCCCTCACTAATCAATAACCTATCAATCTCTGCTTTAAAAGCAACCAAATGATGGCCTCTACAGCTGTTTGTGGCACTGAATTCTACAGATTCACCACCCTCTAGTTAAATAAATTCCTCCTCAACTCCATTCTAAGCCCATGTAACCAGTTGTACTCAGTGTGTGATTGTTCACTATTATGGGCTGGGTGTTATGGTATTATGGATTATGTATTAATGATTATTATACATTTATTTTTGTGTTATTGCATTAATTGATTGAAAGATACAACATGGAAACAGGTCCTTCGGCCAACTGTTTCCATGCCAACCACCAATCACACTTTCATACTAGTTTAGTTTAATTTAATTGAGTTTAGTTTCTTGTCATGTCTACCAAGGTACAGTGGAAAGCTCTTTGTTGCATGCTATCCAGTCAGCGGAAAGACAGTACATGATTACAATCAAGCCGTCCACAGTGTACAGATACAGGATAAAAGGATTGACGTATAGCGTAAGATAAAGTCCAGTAAAGTCCCATTAAAGGTAGTCTGAGGGTCACCCATTAGGTAGATGGTAGCTCTACCTCATTGGAGACTCCCGGACTATCTTAAATCGGACTTTACTTATCCCACATTTGCAACCAGTCCCGACACAACTTGGACACTCAGAGAATCAAAAGATGTGGAAAGAAAGGCTGACGTGATCAGTCCATATACAGTAGCAGCAGAAGCTGGTCTTAGCAGTCTTGAGCTTTTACCACTAATCAATCTGATCAATGACAATCAGATCCTAGTCTCTCGGACACAGTGCTATCAGTTTCCCATTGCTCAGGGTTCTCAGATTGCAGGCAAAGGAGAGATATGGATCATGTCCAGGCAGATGAGATTAGTTTATCCTTGCATCAGTTTCAGTGTGGACATCATGGGCCAAAGGACCTATTCCTGTGTTGAACTGTTATAGACTCAAAGAGTCATATAGTGTGGAAAACAGGCCCTTTGGCCCACGCCGACCAACATGCCCCATCTACACTAGTCCCACTGCGTGTGTTTGGCCCATATCCATTTACATCTATCCGATCCTTGTATCTGGCTAAATGTTTTGTAAACTCTGCGATGGTAGTCCCAACTGCAGCTGGCCATAAAGGCCCGTAGGCCAATTAACCTACAAACTTGTACGTCTTTGGAGTGTGGTAGGTAACCGGAGCACCCGGAGAAAACGCACGCGGTCACAGGGAGAACGTGAACCGTCGTCCCTCTCCTCGCCCGGCCACCTTCAGCCTTCGTGCCACGGGGCTGCCTCCCGCAACCGACATTGAGGGCGTGGAAGGTAAAACTCCCGGTTCCTCTCAACGGCCTGATGTTCTTGCGTCCGCCACCATTGCCAACTCCCTCAACGCTCCTCTCCATGTCTCCGACCTTCTGGCAGGAGCGGGAGTCGGGTTTGGCAGCTTCCCTCCTCAGGCTGGTTTTCCCGGTTCCATGCCGGGCAAGCCAGGTCTGCTGCCATGAAATGGCCGCGGCCCGTTGGTCCCTGCGAGTATCTTACTATTTAAATAATACTCTGACTTTCTATTCTTCCAATTACCCAGAAATTGCATTTGCCACTTATTTTTCCACTCCTCAACTTGTCCAAATCAACGTGTTTGACTTCTCATGCTCTTATAAGAAAATAAAACCATGCCCTACCATAGCGCATTGTCTCGATTAATTTTAGTTTAGTTTAGAGATACCGAGCGGAAACAGGGCCTTCAGCACACCGAGTCCACGCCGACCAGTGATCACCTACTTCACTAGCACTATCCTACACACTAGGGACAGTATAGAATCTTTACTGAAACTAAACTCCATACAGACAACACCCGTTGTCGGGATCGAACCCGGGCTTCTTCTGACGCTGTGAGGCAGCAACTCTACCGCTGTGTCACCCCATAATGTACCACTGTTTATTACCAATACCAATTACATTATCCCTTGTTTTCAATGCCTGAACTTCATATCTCAAGCAATGCAAGCTCGCCGCTGCACCACCCCATCGTGCCCAGAGTTGTACCACATTAGTCAGAGCCACCAGGCAGGATAACTCAAGCTGGAGGGCGTTGACCATTTACAGAGGGCTCTTGTTGTGATGACTTTTCCCCCTGGAACCGTAAGTGCAGGCACATATTGCAAACTTCCATTTGGAAGTGAGCGCGCAGGTATAATCAGACCGCTTTGAAAGTCTGTTGCGACTCGGCAGTCCATTAACTAATGCCGCAGGGATGCAGGCTCCAGAGTAAACCACTTTTAAATGTGGAATGTGTAGCAGCTACAGAAATGACCTGCCATTGCAGATCAGTTGTAGAGTTGAAAAAGCCCGCAAAACCAGAAAAAAAATTCCAAGCCTGTCTTTGTTCAAGAACTGCAGCAGAAACGTCAGGATTCATTACATGAAGAATCACGACAAAAACACACCAGCGCCTCGACTCTCTGAGACAATTACAGAGATTTGACATGGTCAAGTCAAGAGTGTTTTTAGATTCAGATTCGGACTCAGATTCAGATTCAAACTCTATTGTCATTGTGCAGTGTACAGTACAGAGACAATGAAATTCAGTTAGCATCTCCCTAGAAGAACGACATAGAATATGAGCAATAAATAAATATGTCTACGTGCATACAGTCATAGTAGTGCAATTATTTTTTTCTGGTGGGAGGAGTGTCCAGGGGGGGGGTGGGGGGGAGTGATTAGCAATCACCGAGGTGTTGAGTAATGTGACAGCCGCAGGGAAGAAGCTGTTCCTGGACCTGCTGGCCCGGCAACAGAGAGACCTGTAGCGCCTCCCGGATGGTAGGAGGGTAAACAGTCCATGGTTGGGGTGAGAGCAGTCCTTGACGATGCTGAGCGCCCTTCGCACACAACGCTTGCTTTGGACAGACTCAATGGAGGGGAGTGAGGAACCGGTGATGCGTTGGGCAATTTTCACCACCCTCTGCAGTGCTTTCCGGTCGGAGACAGAGCAGTTGCCATACCATACTGTGATACAGTTGGTAAGGATGCTCTCGATGGTGCAGCGGTAGAAGTTCACCAGAATCTGAGGAGACAGATGGACCTTCTTCAGTCTCCTCAGGAAGAAGAGACGTTGGTGAGCCATCTTGACCAGGGTTGAGGTATTGTGGGTCCAAGAGAGGTCATCAGAGATGTTGACCCCCAGAAACCTGAAGCTGGAAACACGTTCCACCTCCGTCCCATTAATGTGGATGGGGGAGTGCGTGCCGCCCCTAGACTTTCTGAAGTCTACAATGAGCTCCTTGGTCTTCTTGGAGTTAAGGGCCAGGTTGTTGTCAGCGCACCATGCTGCTAGGAGCTGGACCTCCTCCCTATAGGTCGACTCATTGTTGTTGCTGATGAGGCCAATCACCGTTGTATCATCTGCATACCATGTACAGGTGTGCAGTCATAGATTTTTTTGTCATATGTCCCAGACAGAACAACAAAATTCTTCTGGTTCTGGTTGCGGATGTGGAGGTTTTTGAGAGGGAGCAAAGAGGTTTATGAGAATGCTGCAGGGATTCGCTGGTGCCAGCTATAAGGAGAGGTTGGATACACTTGGGTTGTTTTCTCTGGAACACCAGAGGTTGAGGGAAAGCCTAATAGGTTCAGTGCATTCAGAAAGTATTCAGACCCTTCACTTTTTTCACATTTTGTTACATTACAGCCTTATTTAAAAATGGATTAAATTATTTTTACATACAATACTCCAGAATGAAGAAGCGAAAACAGGTGTTTAGAAATTTTTGCAATAATTAAAAGGAAATAACTGAAATATCACATTTACATAAGTATTCAAGAAGGAATTGCAGATGCTGGAAAATCGAAGGTAGACAAAATTGCTGGAGAAACTCAGTGGGTGCGGCAGCATCTATGGAGCGAAGGAAATAGGCAACGTTTCGCGCCGAAACCCTTCTTCAGACTGATGCAGGGTGGGGGGGGCGGGAAGAAGAAAGGAAGAGAAGGAGCCAGAGGGCTGAGGGAGAGCTGGGAAGGGGAGGTGACAGTAATGGAGAAGTCAATGTTCAGGCCACCGGGATGCAGACTGCCCAAGCGGAATATAAGGTGCTGCTCCTCCAGTTTCCGGTGGTGCTCACTCTGGCAATGGAGGAGGCCCAGGACAGAAAGGTCGGATTCAGAATTTACATAAGTATTTGAACCCTTTGCTATGACACTCAAAATTGAGCTTAGGTTCATCCTGTTTCCATTGATTATCCTTGAGATGTTTCTACAACTTGATTGGAGTCCACCAGTGATAAATTAAATTGATTGGACATGATTTGGAAAGGCACACACCTGTCTATATAAGGTCCCACAGTTGACAGTGCATGTCAGATCAAAAACCAAGCCATGAAGATGAAGGAATTGTCCGTAGACCTCTGAGACAGGATTGTGTTGAGACACAGATCTGGGGAAGGGTATAAAACAATTCCTGCAGCATTGCAACCTTCACGTGGTCCGTCCTGTTTCAACGAATGCAATCAACCTGGCGTGCACAATCAAATAAGATCAAATAGAACAAGTTGTCTTACGACTAGGCTGTGCACACCATATGCAAGAAGACCAGCATCTTGTGTCTATCTTTGGTTTAAACCAGCACCTGGAGTCTATGTTTGGTCTCTCCAAAACTTATGAGGTCACAAAATTATGGGAAGCATAGATAGGAGACAGTCGGAATCCTTCCACCCCACCCCAGTGGGAATGTCAAAGACTAGAGGGTATAGCTCAGAGTTTGCTTCCTGTCCTTTGGAGGAGCGGTTTCACTGTTAGCCAGCCAGCATGACGCAGCATTTCTGGGAATTTCATTAATGCAGTTCGTCAGAACTCTGAAATTGCACATGAAGCTTTTTGGGAGCTGCTCGGCCCCGGTTTACGATGCTCTTTTGGCCGCTGTTTCTGATGCGCTGATTAGAAGTGAGCAGGACATTCATTGCCTTGAGTGCAGCTGCATCATCCCCCGACACAGAGAGCCAAAAGCAACCCGAGTTACTAGCAGTAATCTTGCAGAACCATCTGCAGAGCAGCGAGATGAAAGCCAAATGCAGCGAGGCTTTGCAATTAAGTCTCCTTGCCTCTAAGTTGCAGTGTTTAAAAAAAAGTGCAGCGTGCAGCTGCTGTTTGCACGTGTGAGGAAGTTGATGTCACAATGCTGTTCTTTCCAGACTGGCTGCTCCTGTTTGCATTTAATGAACGCACAGTAGCAATGCTGTGGAATTAAAGCCAGTCACTTGGACCCTCTGATACATTGCACGGCGACCGTGCTTTTGAAGAATGGTCCAGATTCGCAGATATTGTGGCCAGGTGCAATACAAGGACAGCATGATGTATAGGGAGGAACTGCAGATGCGGGTGTAGACACAAACAGCGGGAGTTACTCAGCGGATCAGGCAGCATCTCTGGAGAACAGGAATCGCAAAAAGCATCATCTTCTGAGCGCTTGGCTGGAGAACGGTGGAAACAGCAAAATGCCTTGAAGTCTAGTTGCCGAGGCTGTTTGCTGTTCCTGCCAATAACAACTGAATCGTCTGCAGCTCCACACGACGCGTGGTTTAATCTTTGGAGTTTAATAAACACACTGGGCCCAGTACATGGAGTTATGCAGGAATTAAACGCGTCTGCATCCTTTGATCCAACAAGGTTTGAAAGAAGTGGCTGCTTTCACTATTTCAGCTCGGCAGGTGCCCCCTACACTGCTATGTAGTGGCCGTCGGGCGAGAAACGGATTCAATATTGATTCCTCTCGATGGCAGTGATGCGTGTCTCACATTTAGACGGGAATGAAAAATGAAGCGAAGGATTGCAGGATCAATAGCGGGACATTAACAATTTGCAAGATTACAACTGTTGTTTTTGTGTGTGTGTTTTTTGCACAGTCATGGGGGCATAACGTTAAAGTGACCTGACGCCGGCTCTTAACATCCAGGCTATTTATCAGTGAAGCCGAGGAGATCAGTGCCCTGACTTGCATCACTTGTCTGTGCACCAGTTATCGCCGCTGTCTAATACAGAAGAGTTTGCTGCCATAGGGTGTGGCGAGCAAATCTCCCCTTGGCATTCGCAAATTTGCAAATGCCATGTAAATAAAAGTGTCGCTTTGGAGCAGACACAATATAAGAGGATATTTTTTAATGGAAGCTTCTTCCACCTAACTGCATTTAGCCGTGTGTGTGTGTGGGGCGCACCTGTTAAAGGCAGGATGATCGGTGTACTTATCACCCTCAATTACCTACTCCAGGAGATGCTGAAGCAACTTCAGAACAAACTCGAGCAAGAGGCGAGCAACTTGGTTTCTACTGGGAGAAGCGACATCTTGGACCAGCTGACAGGTAGGACACAAGCTGATATCTTAATATGCAACGCTAACATCTCTGTTTGATTGAGTAATCACTGGCTAACCTGTTGTCAAAGATTCTCTCCACCCATCGCAGCCCCGCCCGCTACATTCACGATGGGCCGAATGGCCTTCTTACATAGATAATGGAGCAGCACAGCAAAGGAACAATATTTGTGCCAAATATGATGTCAAGTTAAACTGATCTCATCTGCCTGTACATGATCCATATCCCTCTATTCCCTGCAATTCCACGTGTATCTAAAAACGTAAATGCCACTGTTGTATCTGCCTCCACCAACACCTCTGGCAATGCGTTCCAGGTCCCCACTACTCTCTGTGGAAAATAAATCCTGCTCCGCACATCTCCATTAAACATTCCCCCTTGCACCTTACAGCTATGCCCTCTAGTGTCGACATTTTTTAAATGTTTCTGACTGTCTACCCTTTCTATGCCTCTCATAATTTTTTATACTTCTATCAATTCTTCCCCACAACCTCTGACATTCTAGAGAAAACAATCCAAGTCAATCGACCTCTCCCTGTAGCCGAGACCCTCTCATCCAGGAGGCATCCTGGTAAACCTCCTCTACACCCTCTCTAAAGCCTCCACAGGTAATTAGGTAATCAAAACTGCGTGCATTACTCCAAATGCAGCCTAACCACAGTCTTATAGAGCCGCAGGATGACTTCCCAACACTTATGTTCAAGAAGGAATTGCAGATGCTGGAAAATCGAAGGTAGACGAAACTCAGCGGGTGAGGCAGCATCTATGGAGCGAAGGGAATAGGCAACGTTTCGGGCCGAAACCTTTCTTCCTTTATGCCCTTCTTCCTGACTCTTATGCCCTTGTCAATGAAGACAATGATTCCACATACTGCCTTTACCACCCTATCGACGTGCTGCTACCTTCAGTGAACTATGAATTTGGACCAAGTTCCCTCTGCACATCAATGCCGTTCAGGTTCTTGCCATTAACTGTATACTTTCTCCTTGCATTCCCCTTTCATTCAAAATGCAACGCCTTGTACTTGCTCGGGTTAAACTCCATCTGCCATTTCTCCGCCCGATTGCTGCAACTAATCTAGATCCCACTGTATCTTCTGACAACCTTCCTCAAGGTCTGCAACTCCAATTTTGGTGTCGTCAGAAAAATTCCTCACCAACCCATCAACCCCGTTGTACCATCTTCTCTCTCGTATTCAAATCTGCTCTCCCAGTTCAAAGAATCCCTGATGTTATTTGGAAGAAGATCCCTGTTTAGAAATATCCTTAGTGACCAGGCTGACATTTGTCCTTCGACCAATATCACTGAAACCATATTATCCCTGCTCACACAAAGCTCCAAAGATGTACAGGTACTGTATGTGGGTTAATTGGCTTGGAGTATGTGTAAAATTGTCCCTAGTGTGTGTAGGATAGTGTTAATGTGCAGGGATCGCTGGTTGGTGAGGACTCGGTGGGCCGAAGGGCCTGTTTCCATGCTGTATCTCTATCACCCTGCCCCAGCTTTCTTTACCACCTAATCTCACTGAAGAAAGATCCCGACCCGAAAAGTCACCTATCCATGTTCTCCAGTGATGCTGCCTCACCAGCTGAGTTACTCCAGCACTTTGTGTCTTTTTGTGGTGCACCAACATCTGCACTTCCCCGTTTCTTGGAGTCTTTGGGGGAATATCATCTTGTAAACTGCTTAGGCTGGTAAAGGGGCTGAACACCTAATTCAATCAATAACTTTTTAAAACTTTCATTATCTTTTTGTAATATAAAAAATTCTAAAATTTTGAAAATCTAGGTTTTAGTTTTTTCTAGTATTGTTGGTACGTGCGGTCACATAAAAACACTGCTCCCACATGACCAATCACTCCTTGCCCATTCTTTCGATATATCTTTTAGACTTTCGAGATACAGCATTGAAACTGGCCCTTCGGCCCATCAAGTCTGCACTGATCAGCGATCACTCCAGACTATCCTAGACACTAGGGATAATTAGAATTTTTTTTTTTACCAAAGCCAATCTGCCCATCTTCAGAGTTTAGTTTATAGATACAGCCCGAAACCAGGCCCTTCGGCCCACCGAGTCCGAACCAACCAGCGACCCCCACACATTAACACCATCCTACACACACTGAGGACAATTTATACTTATACCAAACCAATTAACCTACAAACCTGTACGTCTTTGAAGTGTAGGAGGAAACCGAAGATCTCGGAGAAAACTTACGCAATCACGGGGAGAACGTACAATCTCCATACAGCCAGCACCCGTAGTCAGGATTGAACCCGTGTCTCTGGCACTGTAAGGCAGCAACTCTACCGCTGTGCCACCCCATAACTTACTACTGTGTATTCCAATACCAATTATATTATCTCTGGTTTTCAGTTTATTTCTCAAGGAATGTAAGCTAGTTACCAGCTTAAGCAAACACATTAATATACTTATGGAGCCGCTAGCAGAAGAAAATTAGTCAATGTCCTTGCTCACAGTGGAAGCAACTGCAGAATATTAGATTATGTGGGTATATTATGCATGGAAATGTCTCATCTGATCTAATATATTGATATAAATTTCTATTTGACACAAACCTAAACTAATCGTGTAAACTCTGCTCACAGTTTTTCACTGCATCTACTTGACACAGATTAAATATATCCCTGCAACAGTTGTGGAGCACAAAATAGGCTTCATGTGTTCAATTCGGAGTGTAACCTCAATGGCTAAAACTTTATGTACGGATCATGGAGTCATAGAGCCTTGCAGTAGGGAAAAGGGCCCTTCGACCCAACTCATCCATGCTAACCAAGATGACCCATCCAAAGCTAGTCCCATTTAAGGTCATGTCATAAGGAATTAGGCCATTCGGCCCATCAAGTCTACTCTGCCATTCAACCATGGCTGATCTATCTCTCCCTCCTAACCCCATTCTCCTGCCTTCTCACCATAACCTCTGACATCCGTGCTAATCAAGAATCTATCTATCTCTGCTTATAAATATTCACTGATGGCCTCCACAGATTCACCACTAAAGATATTTCTCCTCATCTCCTTCCTAAAAGAATGTCCTTTAATTCTGAGGCTGTGACCTCTGGTCTTAGACTCTCCCACTGGTGGAAACATCCTCTCCACATCCATTCTATCCAAGCCTTTCACTATTCTGTATGTTCCATTGAGGTCCCCCCTTATTCTTCTAAATTCCAGCGAGTACAAGCCAGTGCCGACAAACGCTCATCATAGGTTAACCTACTAATTCCTGGGATTATTCTTGTAAACATCCTCTGAACCCACTCCAGAGCCAGCACATCCTTCCTCAGATATGATGCCCAAAGTTGCTTACAATTAGCTTGCTTCCAGCTGATATCCCTCCTAACCTTTCCTATCCATGTACTTGCCCGAATGTTTATAAAATGTTGTTATCGGACCTGCCTCAACTATTTTCTCTGGCAGCTCACTCCATTTGCCCACTAAGGTTTCCCCTTGGGTTCCTAATAAATCTTTCCCCTTACACCTTAAACCTATGCCCTCTGCTTCTTGACCCCACCTTGCCTTGGAAAAAGACTGTGCATTCGCTCTAAAGGGCCTGTCCCACTGTACGAGGTAATTCAAGAGCTCTTCCGAGTTTAAAAAAAAAAAAATCAAACTCGTGGTAAGCACGTAGAATGTACGTCAGAGCTCAGGACGTCCCAAAGCGGCTCATAACGCTAACGGCAAGTGACTCGGGAAATGCGGTAAGCTCGTGAAGACTCGTTGAAAAATGTCCACGAGAGCCCCGAGTACCTACGAGCAGTTACCTACGAGCAGTTACCTACGAGCAGCTATTACCGTAATTCTCCAAGTTCACATCAGGGAAAACTCGGGAGAACTTGAATTACCTCGTACAGTGAGACAGGCCCTTAATTTACTTCAGGATTTTATACAGCTCTTTAAGATCGCCCCTCATTCTCCTGTGCTCCAAGGAATAAAGTCACTGCCTGCCCAACCTCTCCCTATAGCTCAGGCCCTCAGTCCTGGCAACATCATCATAAATCTTCTCTGCATCATTTCAATCTTAATAGCATCTTTCCTATTGCAGGGTGACCCAAAACTGTATGCAATAAGTGTGGCCTCACTAATATCTTGTGTAAATGTAACATAAAATTCCTCTTTCATTTTAATTTCCCTGACTGATGATGTCCAGCATGTCAAAAGTCTTCTTTACTATCTTCCAATTTCCCTCTGGGGATGAATAAAGTTGTATCCGTATTGTTATCTACCAGGGAGGCCACTATCAGTACTTGCACTCTGAGCTCCCTTTGCTCCATAACACTCTCCAGGGCCCTAACATCATGTAAACCTCCTCTGGACCCTCTCCAGAGCCAGCACGTCCTTCCTCAGATATGGTGCCCAAAATTGCTCACAATTAGCTAGCTGGTATCCCTCTGAACATTTCCTATCCATGTACCTGCCCTAATGTGTATAAAATGTTTTTATTCATGCCGTGTACATTCTCATCCACATTATTGATATACATGATAAACTGCAAATGCACTGATCCCCGAGGCACACCACTAGTTACAGGCCTCCAGTCTGAAGGGCAACATACCAACACCACAGGTACACAAAAATGCTGGAGAAACTCAGCTGGGTGCAGCAGCATCTTTGAAGCGAAGGAAATAGGCAACGTTTTGGGCCGAAACCCTTCTTCAACCTGCACGACTTTGGAATGTGGAAGGAAACCACAGCAGCCAGAAAAAACCCACAGGGAGAATGTACAAACTCTGTACAGACAGCAACCATAGTCAGGATTGAACCCGGGGCTCTGGTGCTTGTAAGGCAGCGACTCTAACTCTACACCATCGTGCTGCCCTCAAAATACAAGGAGGCCACAGACACTACTAGAGATGCAGATTTATAGAGTCATACTGAACTGAACCATGCCCTGCAGCCCAACTAGTTCATGCCTATCAAATTGCCCCAACCAATCTGGTCCCATTTACCCATGCCTGGCCCATATCCCACTAAACCTTTCCTATCCATGTACTTGTCCAAGTGTCTATTAAATGCTGTTATTGTGGCTGCCTCAACTACCCCCACTGGCAGCTTATTCCTGTAGTTCAATTATTGATAGTTGATAGATTAATAAGAAAAGTTATGGGTTGGGTATTGGGGAGAGATATATAAATTATTGATGGGTAGGAAGGAACTGCAGATGCTGGTTTTCACACCTTACCCTTCCTTATCTCTGGGTCCCTCTCTCCCCTGACTCTCGGGCTGAAGATGGGTCTAGACCCGAATCGTCACCCATTCTTTCTCTCTAGGTTTCAAGGTCAAATATTTCTTTGTTCTCTTGTGTAGAGCTGAACACCGATATTGCCAGTCTGTGCGACAACAAGTGGCAATCGAACATGGTGTGCACGGGACCCGGCAGATTTACACTGGACCAGGCATTTGAGAGAAATCAGGCGCACCCTACAACTCCGCTGGCCCAAGACTACGTGCCTCGCCCACACGGGCGATTGGAGCACCTGGAGGAACTCAACGAAGAAAGGTAACTGGCTTAAATGATCTCAAAGCTGCACAACTCTCTTAGATCCATAATCCAAGATGGCGCCCAAGACCGGCGACCCTTTGAGCGCTGGTCCAAAAAATGGATCTGCCATCATTCATTATGATCGCTTCACTCTTCCAAACGTCCACTCCACCAGCAGCATTTCTTTCTCTGTCTAGAGGTATCTATTTACTGTGGTCGGCTTGATTGTAATAATGTATAGTCTTTCCGCTGACTGGATAGCAAGCAACAAAAAAAGTTTTTCACTGTACCTCAGCACACGTGACACTAAACTGAATTAATCTAAACTAAACTATGGAAATTCCACCTGAATGTCCGACTAGTTGTCGAAAATGAAACCACAGTTGGAGACTCTTTAGCCGAGTGAAACGGCCTCTCAATATTTACCCTATCAAACCCTTTGAGGATGTTAGACGCTTCAGTGTAATCTGTTCTCGTGTTTCCAAACCCCCGACAATATAGTTTAGGAACGAACTGCAGATACTGATTTACAATGAAGATAAACACAAAATGCTGGAGTAACTCAGCGGGTCAGGCAGCATCTCTAGAGAAAAGGAGTAGTGTTGTGTATGAGAATATGATTTGCATATTTGAATGATTTGGGCGATTGTACGCATGTGCGGGGGGGCGATAACAATACAACAAGCATGTTAACTACTAGTGTGTTCCGAGTCTTACTTTGAGTCTGATTCCAGCATAAATACATAACAATTTGGCGACGAGGATGGGATCCCGCTAACAGGAACAGAATTGCGGTTGATTGAGGTTTTCTCACGATCGGACAGGAAGTTAAAGACGAGAGAGGGAACAGCCAAAATGGAGGTTTACTATTAATGATCTGAAAAGAGGGAGATTAAATGACAAAGGCTGAAAACGTGGAGCAATGGGGGTGGAGAAGAGTGCCAATTGGTGTCAAGTCAACTTCATTATTAGGGAGGGAATTAATTAAACTGGAAGAAAATATTCATGGGTTTGAGGAATCAGTTGGGACGAAGGGCAAAAAAATAACCCACTTTGGCTCCATGTTTTACAAAGATTGCGTGGTTTAAAATGTGCGTCTGAATACTTAGGATAGATAAATGGACCTAGGGATATAATATAGGAGAATAAAATATTTACAATCGATGCATTAGCATGGATATCTTCACACCAAAAGGGCTAAATGTTCAGAGTAACGTTTGGAATGTTCAGAATGATTCGACAAGGAAGGGATGTGGCTATAAGGGATTTATATGCAATCTCTCATGCTTTGTGACTGTGGGTATAGCCTACCAGGGTGAAGACCACTCCCATACACTCCTGCTCTGTGCCAGCAACCAAGTATCTGTAATGAGGGGCTCTTGAAAATGAGGATGGGTTTAATAAAGAGAGATTAATGAGGAGTGATTCTCGAATGGCAGGCTGCTAACATATATATGTGTGTGTGTGTATATGTATATACAATGTATATGTGTGTGTGTGTGTGTATGTGTGTGTGTGTATATATATATATATATACACATACAATATAAATATACATACGTTTGTGTATATATGTACACAATATATATGCGCGCACACACATACAGGTGCATATATGTGTGTGTGTATATATCTCTACATCTACATAGATCTTATAGATCTATAGAAACACACACACACACACACACCCACACACCCACACACCCACACACACCCACACACCCACACACACACACACACACACACGGGTGTATATATATGTGCATACATGCACACACGCACACAACACCTGAGGAGCTCTCGTGAAGTAAATTCCTCCACTTATTCTGTGAGAATAGGAACTTTGTTTCTATCCAAGACTGTTAAACCATCAAACACTAACACCCAATTTAATGTTATTGATTTTATCTTTCATTGGACAGGATGAAAACATTTGCCGTAAAATCAAAATCATATTTTAATGGGGGTGACATTGGAATGGGCGAATTATATTTGTAAGCAGTTTCTTCCCGTCTCATTGTCTGAAGACAATAAAGCAAGGATATTAAACAGCTCTGCAGATGCATGTCTCCTATTGGCTCTATGCTCAAGTCTGTTGTTCACTGTAGACGCTGTTCAAGGTGCAGTGATATTGGAGCTTTGGTCAGATGTGGGCGGCACAGTGGCACAGCGGTGGAGGTGCTGCCTTACAGCACCAGAGACCCTCATGAGCTACTATCTATCTCAAGGGTGACCATCGCATAATCTTTAATTAGACTTACAGGCGTACATGTTTGTAGGTTAATTGGCTTGGTAAATGTAAAAATTGTCTCTAGTGGGTGTAGGATAGTGTTAATGTGCGGGGATTGCTGTTGGGCCGGACCTGGTGGGCCGAAGGGCCTGTTTCCGTGCTGTATCTCTAAACTAAACTTTACTCGACTTTAACTTGGACTAAACATTACCCCCTTTAGCATGTATCTTTAGCTTAGTCTTTAGTTTAGTTAAGAGATACAGCATGAAAACGGACTCTTCGCCCCTCGGAGTCCGCGACGTGCAGTTATCCCCGCACACTAACATTATCTACCCTACACACGCTAGGGACAATTTATAATTTTACCAAGCCAATTAGATTACAAACCTGTACCTCTTTGGAGTGTGGGAGCAAACCGGAGCACCTGGAGAAACCCCACACGGGTGCTCCGGTTTCCTTTCATGTTCTAAAGACATGCGGATTTGCAGGATAATTGGCAACTATAAATTACTCCTGGTGTGTAGGACGTGGATGCAAAAGTGAGATAATATAGAACGATCCTGTGGATGGGCGATCGATCGATGGCTGGCGACAACTCGGTGGGCCGAAGATGCTGTTTCCCCGCTGTATCTCCAAACGAAACAAAACCTTTGCTGGTTTAGAATGAAAACACTGTAAAATCAAAATCGCAATTTAAAGGGGGTGACATTGGAATGAGGAAATTAAATATGTAAGCACTTTTCGTAATAATAACAATGGGATAACTGCCAGATTATGTGGTGTCAAAGGTTGCGGGGAGAAGGCAGAAAAATGGGGTTGAGAGGGAAAGATGGATCAGCCGTGATTGAATGGTGGAGTAGACTCGATGGGCCGAATGGCCTAATTCTGCCCCTATGTCTTATCAACATAAACCCCTATGTCTTATGAACTTAATTCTGCCCCTATGTCTTATGAACATCTTATATCTTCTTATGTTTGTTCTTCCGTAGAGCACTGCTTCTTTCCGAGATTGAAAAGGAAGAGAAGGAGAAGGCATTTTATTGTGCGCAGATCCAGAATCTTGGCAAGCGAGCGGATGAGATGCTACAAATCAGAAGCGTAAGTACAACAGCGTCTGAAAGCCCAGCCTGTGAATCTTGGTTCACAGCCATCTCCAAAGACACTTCCACAGAACCATGGAGATTTAAGGGGCAGATGAGTCCACTTTATCCCGTCACTGCCAAAGAGTTATTAAATTGAAAGGCAGAACGGTTATTGAAAGATTTAAAGATACAGCAAGGAAACAGGCCCTTCAGCCCACCGAGTCCATGCCGACCATCGATCACACTGGTTCTATGTTATCCCACTAATCTCATTCACTCCCTACGCACCAAGGGCAATTTACAGAGGGCCAATTAACCTACAACCCTGAAGACACAAAATGCTGGAGGAACTCGGTGGGACAGGCAGCATGTTCAAGAAGGAACTGCAGATGCTGGAAAATCTAAGGTAGACAAAAGTACTGGAGAAACTCAGCGGGTGAGGCAGCATCTATGGAACGAAGGAAATTGGCAACGTTTCGGGCCAAAACCCTTTTTCAGACAGCATCTCTGGAGAGAAGGAACGGGTGACGTTTCGGGTCGAGACCCTTCTTCAGACTCTGAAGAAGGATCTCAACCCGATACTTCTTCAGGGTCTGAAGAAGGGTCTCGACCCGAAACGTCACCCATTCCTTCTCTCCAGAGATGCTGCCTGTCTCGCTGAGTTCCTCCAGCATTTTGTGTCTATCTTCGGTTTAAACTAGCATCTGCAGTTCCCTCCTACACATAACCTATAACCCTGCACGTCTTTGGGATGTGGGAGGGAACCGGAGGGTCTGGAGGAAACCCATGCAGTGACAGGGAGAACTTGCAAACTCCACACAGGCAGCATCAGAGGTCGGGATCAAACCGGGGTCTCTGGCGCTACCAGCTGCACCACTGTGACGCGTTTAAATCTAAACTCGTGTTCCATCACTTCAATCACCACTTTGAAGATTTTGTGATCAATTGTAACTTCTCAGACTCTATCGTTAGGAGTACCTGCTGACTACTTGAAAATTTACTACGGGTTGGTGTGGGCCTAAAGACCAATCAAGGCACAATGTTCTCGGATAATATGTAATTTTCCAGCCAAAATGATAATTATATTTTAGTGTTAGCTTACTGTTTTTTTTAATCCACCTCTGAGGGTCATGATTGAATGTTAGTATTAGGTCATAAATGATAGCAGAATTAGTCCATTCGGCCCATCAAGTCTACGCCATTCAATCATGGCTGATCCCTCTCAACCCCCTTTCCCTCTCAACTCCACATAACCCCTGACACCCGTACTAATCAAGAATCTATCTATCTCTGGCATAAAAATATCCATTGACTTGGCCTTCACTGCCGTCTGTGACAATTAATTCTACAGATTCACCGCCCTATGACGAAAGAAATTCCTCCTCGCCTCCTTCCAAAAGGTGCGTCCTTTTATTCTGAGGCTATGACCCTAGCCTCTCCCACTAGTGGAAACATCCTCCCAACATCCACTGTATCCAGGCCTACACAACAAATCTGTCACCATTCTGAGCACGGGAGACACAACTTTAATCCGCGTCAGACAGCAGGGGGCAGCACAGTGGTGCAGCGGTAGAGTTGCTGCCTTATGGCGCCAGAGTCACGGGTTCGATCCTGACGTTCGGTACTGCTTCGGGGAGAAGGCAGGAGAATGGGGATAAGAGAATGGTGTAGTAGACTCGATGGGCCGAATGGCCTAATTCTGCTCCTATGTCTTTCGGTCTTACCGATTGGACAGTCAAAATTTATCCCTAAAATAAAAAAAATCTTGATGCTGGTAGTTTGAGATATATAAAAAGACAGAACATTCTGGAAATATTCTGCAGGCCGGGCAGAATCTGTCAAAAAATTTTGAAGAAGGGTCTCGACTAATTAAGAATCTATCTATCTCTGCCGTAAAAATATCCACAGCCTTCTGTGGCAAATAATTCCACAGATTCACCACCCTCTGACTAAATACATTTCTCTTCATCTCCTTCCTGAAAGAACGTCCTTGAATTCTGCGGCTATGACCTCTAGTTCTAGACTCTCGCACTAATGGAAACATGGATGTGTACGGCAAGTTTTTACTCAAAGGGTGTGTGGAACGCACTGCCAAGGGTGATAATGGAAGCAGATACAACCGTGGACACTGAGAAGCTTTTAGATAGGCAGACGGATATGGAGGGACATGGATTACATGCAGGCAGAGGAGATTAGTTTATCATGTTCGGCATGGACATTGTGGGCCAAAGGGACCTTTTCTGTCCTGCACTGTTCTCTGTTCTAGTTGAGAGAGAGCGAGAGAGAGAGAGTAATTTTAACACAGACAGCGTGGGTGAGACTAATAGGACAAAGGGGATATCTCTGATAGGGTGAGGCGAGGGTTACCATGGTGATAGTGGCTGTGGATGAAGTAATGTTTTTGATAGTTTAATGAGGGAAAGAGAGGGAGAGGGAAATAGAGGGAGATGGAGAGAGGGGGGGGAGAGGGAAAATATATATATATATATATAGAGAGAGAGAGAGAGGGAGATAGAGAGAACGAGACATAGGGAGATGGAAAATAGAGAGAGGGAGGGAGAGAGAGAGATGAAAAGAGAGAGAGGGAAAGATATATAAGAGAGAGAGAAAAATATATATATAGAGAAATATATAGAGAGAGAGAGCTGCAAGGTAAGTTTTAAAGAGAGCGCGTTAACTGAAGCTGTTGAATTCAATATTGAGTCTTGCATCACCTTCAGGTAAAGATGAACAAAACAAACTGCTGGGAAAACTCAGTGGGTCAGGCAGCATCTATGGAAGGAATAGACAGACTACCTATCGGGTCGAGACCCTTCCCCGATCTAAAACTTTGTCTGAAGATTCTGATGAAGGGAGCCTTCCAGAAGCTTCCTCTGTCCATTCCCTACACTAACCCGTTGAGTTTCTCCAGCACTTTGTGTTTGGCTGATGATTCCAGCATCTGCAGTTCCATGTGTCTGCGTTTTACTGCTCCATTGTGAAATCTCCTCAAGGTGTGCCCACTTTGAAGCGGTTCGCCTCCTCTCTGTGACGCGAGGCCTGTGAGACCCTCTCTCGTGGCTCCCCTTGTGATTCCTGCTCTTTGTCCATGTTCTCGCTGGGACTCTCTGCTTCAGACGTGTCTCTTTCCTGCGCCTGAAGAAGGGGGCGGCACGGTGGCTCAGCGGGTAGAGCCGCTATCTCAGTGTCAGAGACCCAGGTTCGATTCTGACCTCGGCTGCTGCCTGTGTGGAGTATGCACGTTCTCCCTGTGACCACGTAGGCTTCCTCTGGGTCCTCTGGTTTACTCCCACAACCCAAAGACATGCGGGTTTGTAGGTTAATTGTCCTCTGCAAATTGTCCTTAGCGTGCAGTTAAGATTTATTCCCTTTACTTCCTTAATTGGGCAGCTTACACCCAATAGGCATGAACATTGACTTCTCCAACTTCAAGTAACCCTTGATACTTCAGCCTTCAGTCTGAAGAAGGGTCTCGACCCGAAACGTCACCCATTCCTTCTCTCCACAGATGCTGCCTGGCCTGCTGAGTTACTCCAGCTTTTTGTGCCCATCTTGTGTTGAAACCAGCATCTGCAGTTCCTTCCTACACACTTCACGTGACTCTTGCTTTCCCTCTCCCTCCATCCATCTCCCTTCCCAGTTCTCCGACCAGTCTTACTGTCTCCGACTACATTTTTCCTGTTTGCTTTGTTATTACCTTCTCCCAGCTAACAATGATCTATTCTACATTATCCTTGATCTCCATTCCCTTTGCCCTGTTTTCATACCTTACACTTCCATATCTATGCATCTCCCTGTCCCCTGACATCAATCTGAAGAAGGACCTCGACCCGAAACGTCACCCATTCCTTCTCTCCACAGATGCTGCCTATCCTGCTGAGTTACTCCGGCATTTTCTGTCTATCTTCGGTTTAAACCAGCATCTGCAGTTCCTTCCTCCCATCTCTCTCCATCTACTTTAATTTCCATTCTCCTCGTCTTTCCTTATCAGACACCCTTTTGTCCCCTTTGTCACCTCTAGCTTTTGCCATTTGCTCCACCCATCTGCCAATAAGCCCCCTATCCCCCTCCCCCTCTCCTCACCTGTATCTATATCTCTTAAGATAGATACAAAATGCTTGAGCAACTCGTAGACATAGACACAGAAAATAGGTGCAGGAGGAGGCCATTTGGCCCTTCGAGCCAGCACAGCCATTCATTGTGATCATGGCTGATTGTCCCCTATCAATAACCCGTGCCTGCCTTCTCCCCATATCCCTTGATTCCACCAACCCTTAGAGCTCTCTCTTAAATCCACCCAGTGATTTGGCCTCCACAGCCCTCTGTGGCAGGGAATTCCACAAATTCACAACTCTCTGGGTGAAAACGTTTTTTTTCTCACCTCAGTCTTAAATGGCCTCCCCTTTATTCTAAGGCTGTGGCCCCTGGTTCTGGATTCGCCCAACATTGGGAACATTTTTCCTGCATCTAGCTTGTCCAATCATTTTATAATTTTATATGTTTCTATAAGTTCTCCCCTCATCCTTCTAAACTCCAGTGAATACAAGCCTAGTATTTTCAATCTTTCCACAGCAGGTCAGGCAGCACCTCTGGAGAAAGCAAGTAGCTGATATTTCAGGTCCAGACCCTTCTTCAGGCCCTATCCATCTATCCATTATCACTTGCCTGGCTTTGCCCCACCTCATCTCTATCTTACAGCTTTCTCCCCCCCCACCCCACCTCGCCTCATTCAGTCAGAAGAAAGGTCCCGACCTGAAACACCGTCTGTCCATTCCCTCCACAGATGCTGCCTGACCTACTGGGTTCCTCCAGCACTTTTGTTTTTTGTTCGAGATCCCAGCATCTGCAGTTACTCGTGTCTCCGTCCCTCTTTGTGTGATATAACCCTGTGGAAGATGGGGCCAGAAAGCAACCTCTAATCGAATTCAAAGTGCCGGAGTAACTCAGCGGGTCAGGCAGCCACTCCAGAGAACATAGATAGATGATGTTCCAGGCTGGGACCCTTCTTCTGAAGAAGATTCTCCCTGAATCACAGCACCACAATATCCACATTATATCTGAGCTAGTTCCATGGAAGAATCAATCAAGAATCAATTCTCCCCAGATCATGCACATTTTCCCATTACAAATATCTCGGCACAGTGGTGCAGAGGCAGAGTCACTGCTTCATTGAGCCAGAGGCCTGGTTTAGATCCTAACTACGAGTGCTGTCTGTATGGAGTTTGTACCTTCTCCCTGTGACCAGGTGGGTTTTCTCCGGGTTATCTGGTTTCCTCCCACATTTCAAAGACGTGCAGGTTTGTAGGTTATCTTGCTTCGGTAAATTGCCCCTGGTGTGTAGGTTGCAAAACTGGGATAACATATGCGTAATCATTGGTCAGTGTGGACTTGATGGGCCGAAGAGCCTGTTTTCTCTCTGTATCTCTGAACTAAACTAAATCTCTCCAAATCTCTTTTGAAAGCTCCTATTGAATCTGCTTCCTCTACCCTATAGGGAAGTGTACTCCAAAGCATGTGATTTTACACTTACTGTTCTGAAGTAGGGTCCTGACCTGAAACGTCACCTATCCATGATCTCCAGAGACACTGCCTGACCCGCTGAGTTACTCCAGCAGTGTGCATCTTTTTTTTTTTTGTAAACCAGCATCTGCAGTTCTTTGTATCCTCTATCCGGATTCAATCTTGTGAATGAACAGGAGTTAATGCAATAAATATTTTCTTTCAATGAATGAAGCCTGTTTGCAGGAGGATGACACAGGCATAGTGGGGACGAGCAGTAACCATAGTAACGCTGATTAAATAGGGAGCGGGAGACAGAAATGGCCCGTGGGGAGCGATGGTTTGCCTCATGTATTCCTGACTCTAAGAAAGTGGCTTTCATGGTGAAAATGTTCACATGCTCGCACATGTTTAAAAACTCCATTAGTCTGAGGTGGACTTTTAATCTTGAGCCAAAACTCCGACCTTCTGTCTTACTTAGTTTCAAATGAGTGTCTCCGCTTTTGGGCCTTTCACAGTGTAGTCTTTGTGCAATGATTTTTTTTTTTTCTTTTCTTGACGATATTAGCTTCCAGTTTCCGAACTAATGGCTGTTAGGACCCAAAATGGTGGCACAGCGGTAGAGTTGCTACTTTGCAGCGCCAGAGCCCGGAGTACCTGGAGAAAACCCATTCAATCCTGACGATGGATGTATGGAGTTTGCACGTTCTCCCTGTGATCATGTGGGTTTTCTGTGGGTGCTCTGGTTTCCTCCCACATTCAACAGGTTTGTAGGTTAATTGCCTTAAATTGCCCCTAGTGTGTAGGATAGAACTCGTGTATGGGGGATCGCTGGTGGCTGGTGGGCTGCAGGGCTTGTTTCCCCGCAGTATCTCTAAGCTAAACTAAACTGGTATAGTACTACACCATCCACATTATATCTGAGCTAGTTCCATGAAAGAATCATTCATTCCTGCTTTTTTCCCATTCCAAGTATCTCCCGAAATCCTTTTTGAAAGCCATGTCAATGGATATTTTTAAGGTAGTGATGGATAGATTCTTGATTAGTACAGATGTCAACTGGTTATTGGGAGAAGGCAGGAGAATGGGGTTGAGGGGGAAACATAGTTCAGCCGTGATTGAATGGCGGAGTAGACTTGATTGGCCAAACGGCCTAATTCTTGTCCTATCCCTTATGGACATGGAAGCTCCTATTAAATCTGCCACCTCCACCCTTTCCGGAAGTGCAGTCCAATGTGTGGGATTTGTTGAATAAAAGATTTCCTCCTCATCTCCCTCTGGGTTTCTAGTCCATTATCGTGTCCTCTAGTTCCCAACCTTGCCTCTGGAAACAATTTCTCACCATCTACTCAGTCGATGTCCTTCATCACTTGAACAATTCTATTGAACTTGCCCCTGTTCCTCTCTGACCTCCACTTCTCCCCATATTCCTTGACTCTGCTATCTTTAAGAGCTCTATCTAACTCTCTCTCTTGAAAGCATCCGGAGAACCGGCCTCCACCGCCCTCTGAGGCAGCGAATTCCACAGACTCACAACGCTCTGTGAGCAAAAGTTTTTCCTCATCTCCGTTCCCAATGGCCTAACCCTTATTCTTAAACTGTGGCCCCTGGTTCTGGACTCCCCCAACATCGGGAACATGTTTCCTGCCTCTAGCGTGCCCAAACCCTTAATAATCTTAAATGTTTCAATAAGATATCCTCTCATCCTTCTAAACTACAGATAATACAAGCCCATCTGCTCCATTCTCTCAGCATATGACAGTCCCGTCATTCCGGGAATAAACCTTGTAAACCTACGCTGCACTCCCTCAATAGCAAGAATGTCCATCTTCAAATTTGGAGATTTGGTCAGAGCTTTAATTATTAGAGTCAGGAAGTCATCATGCAGCTTTATAAGACTTTGGTTCGGCAATATTTGGAGTAGGGATATAAGGTAGGGACTCTGAACCTTCTTCCCAGGGTGCAAATGTCAAAGGCCAGAGGGCAAAGCTTTAAGGTGAGGGGAGCAACCCTTAATGGAGATATGCGCGGCAAGTTTTAGTACAGAGAGGGAAGTGGGTGCCTGGAACGTGCTGGCAGGGCTGGTGGTGAAGGCAGACACAATCGAGGCATTTAAGAGGCTTTTTGTTTTGCACATGGATATGCAGGGAATGGAGGGATATAGATTATGTGTAGGCAGAGGGAAATAGTTTATCCCTGCTGTATTACTCCAGTACTTTGTATCTTTTTTTGTTAACCAGCATCTGCAATTCCTTGTTTCTTCTTAGTTTATCTTAATAAGGTGCTGAGCGCAGCCATTGTAGGCTGAAGGGCCTGTTCCCGTGCTTTTGGACTTAGATACGAGTCCGAAACGGGCCCTTCAGCCCACCGAGTCCATGCCGACCAGTGATCACACCAGCACGATACCACACACTAGGGACAATTTACAATCTTACCAAAGCCAATTTACCTACCAACCTGTAACGTCTTTGGAGTGTGAGAGGAAACCAGAGCACCCGGAGAAAACCCACTCATTCACAAGGAGAACGTACAAACTCCTTATAGACGGCATCTATAGTCAGGATCGAACCCGCGTCTCTGGTGCTGAAAGGCAGCAACTCTATCGCTGAACCACTGTGCCGGCCCTAATATAGTTCTATGTTCTATCTTCTATGATATCCATATGTTTTGATTGAATAGATGGAATGATATGCTTTTGAAACTGAATATCATTGGTTTGGTTTTGATGTATATTCAATGGTTTACCCCTCCTTCAGGTTTCGAAGCACATGGACCTGATTCGGCAACAGCTACAGTATGAGGCTCATCAGATCAAAGCCATTATTGAGGAGAGATACGGGACAGGTGACAGCACAACTGAACGACTCCAGGTAACAACTACCACACACACTCATTACATCGGCAGCTTCACCTTTCAATTATAATCTCGGAGAGTCACTGGACTTTCTGAACAATAAGAAGTCTGCCTTGCTCTGGTATTGTTATCATGCTAGTCAAGGTGCACCAAGAACATCGTGCTGCATTTAAGTAATACTTTTAGTGTAGTAAAATAATCAAAGCATGACATGGGAATGTTATTGAATGACACAATATTGGGACAGATCTTGTTATAAGTGGAACGATGAAAGGAGTGTGATAAGGAGAAAGAGTTGGAATAGTTTAGGAGGGCATTCCGCAGTTGAGGAACAGTGGCGCAGCGGTAGAGTTGCTGCCTCTCAGCGCCGGAGACCCAGGTTCGATCCTGACTCCGGGTGCCATCTGTATGAAGTTTGTACATCCTCCCTGTGACCACACGGATTTTCTCCGGTAGCTCCAGTTTCTTCCCACACTCCAAAGACGTACAGGTTTGTAGGTTATTGGCTTGGTGTAATTGTAAATTGTCCCTAGTGTGTGTGTGTAGGATAGTGTTAGTGTGCGGGGATCGCTGGTCAGTGCGGACTCGGTGGGCCGACGGGCCTGTTTCTGCGCTGTATCTCTAAACTAAACTTAAAATAATCAAGGGGAAATCGGAGGGACAAATATGCCGGAGATTGTAGACAACTGCAAGACCAACGTGGTTGTCATTAACTTGAAGATAGTAATGGATAAGGACAGGGCTGGTCTACAAGTTGAGGGTCTGCCCCACTTGGGCGTCATTTGCGCATCACGCAGATGGCGCGCTAAGATTTCGTACATCCTGGGGCGCCACACGTGACCGCGCGTCACTGCCTATGTCACCGTGCACCATGCGCGCATCATGTGCGCGGCACGACCCATGCGTCATGGCGCGTAAGTGATGTTGCTTAAATTACGTGCAAATGACGCCCAAGTTTGACAGGCCCTTTAAAGGTCTAAACTGAGGCAAGGCCATCTTTGATGGTATTCGACAGGAACTTGGATAAGATTATTGGGTTGGGTTGTTTACACTTTAGATTTGAGAGATATAGCTCGGAAACATAGAAATTAGGTGCAGGAGTAGGCCATTCGGCCCTTCGAGCCTGCACCGCCATTCAATATGATCATGGCTGATCATCCAACTCAGTATCCCGTACCTGCCTTCTCTCCATACCCCCTGATCCCCTTAGCCACAAGGGCCACATCTAACTCCCTCTTGAATATAGCCAATGAACTGGCCTCAACTACCCTCTGTGGCAGAGAGTTCCAGAGATTTCACCACTCTCTGTGTGAAAAAAGTTCTTTCTCATCTCAGTTTTAAAGGATTTCCCCCTTATCCTTAAGCTGTGACCCCTTGTCCTGGACTTCCCTAACATCGGGAACAATCTTCCTGCATCTAGCCTGTCCAACCCCTTAAGAATTTTGTAAGTTTCTATAAGATCCCCTCTCAATCTTTCTAAATTCTAGCCCTTCAGCCCACCGAGTCCGCGCAGACCAGTGATCACCTGTAAAGCGGAAGGAGATTGGACTTTATTGCCTTCCATCGCAGTGAGGAATGTGGGGAATCCGCTGTGGTGGATGTTTATGTTAACCTTTATGTAGTTGTGTGTCGTTGCCTTTTTTGGCATGACTGTATGGTAATCTGAATTTCACTGTATCTTAATTGGTACATGTGACAATAAACTGACCTTGGAACCAGCACTATCTACACACGAGGGATAGTTTACAATTTTACTGAAGCCAATTAACCTACAGACCTTTACATCTTTGGAGTGTCGGGAAGAAACCAGAGCATCCAGAGAAAACCCATGAGGTCACGGGGAGAACGTACAAACTCCGTACAGACAGCACCCGTGGCCAGGTTCGAACCCAGATCTCTGAACCTTTGGGGCCTCGAATACGCAGGGACTACTCTCGAACATAAAGGAGAGTTACAAAGACCTCCTAGGACCTTGTGTCGGCCATGCTGCGAGTATGAGTCGGGGGCAAACTCTTCTAAACTCGCCAATTAGATCGTTGCAGTGGGACAGCCCCTTAAGGGAATAACGTTTAGTGCGAGGCAAAGTCAGCAAGTCCGATCAAGGAAGGTCCTAGGGTCACCAACGAGATTGATAGTAGTTCAGGACTGCTCTCCGGTTGTGTTAGGATGGTTCAGTTACCTGATAACAGCTGGGAAGAAACTTTCCCTGAATCTGGAGGTGTGCGTTTTCACACTTCTATAACTTTTCCCCGATGGGAGAGGGGAGAGCTCAAGGTGCAACTCGTCCTTGATTATGTTGGTTACCTTGCTGAGGCAGCGTGAGGTATAAATAGAGTCGATGGTGGGATTGTCCATTGGGGGGCCCTGCCATTCCAGGTCAGGAATTTTTTGCTGAGTTGGCCGTATGCGGTTTCTTTTAGAGGTCTGTTGCTATTACAAGGAGTTGCCAGGCTGTGGTCTATGAGCCAGAGGCAAGGGGAACCAAGGTGACCATAGTCCTGGCCCTGCCACCCGGGATTTAGTAGTCGCGCATCAATTGTCGCATGGACCTGCAATAAACATATGTCGGCCTGCTGCACATTGCACGACCTTCTCAGCGCAGCAGACTCTCTCTGGGCTCGCTGCTGCTGCTGCCGTCGCTGTCTATAGTGTTTGAGGTCAGTGCACTAACTGCGGGCTCACTTGCACAACCTAATCATAAATGGCAGTGCTCTTGCTGCAGGCACTGGATGACCTGGTAGAGTTTGACATCTCCTGTGTGTCTCGGCCGATGAGGCATCTGCACACGAAGGGAAAACTTAATCAGGTGTAACATTTTAATTTCAGCGTCGGCTGTTTAATTAACCCTGCACCATTTTGTTTCAAGCACTGAGCAGATCCATACTGAACCGTCCCATTTCTCTTGGGGGAACTGGCTGGCACTAAAGTGACCAGCAATGCACTCTCAGATGCTTCATTGGTTTGATAATGTTTCCATGGAGATAATTCCGTTATTTCTGGGCTGCAATGGCCAACCTTTCTTGCCTTAAATGGAAGACCGTTTGCCAAAGGGCATCCATCATTGCACTTGGGACTATGTCAAAAATGCCCGCATTGTGATCTTGAAGTTCTCCAGGGTAAATGCAATGCACAAGATTATTGCTTTTCAAAGAACATTATTTATGGGACATGGGCTTAATAAGCAACGCCCGATCATGCATCAAACTGAATACTGTTGTCCTGTTGAGTTCCTTTGTCTGCATGCTCATAAATTGAGCAAATGTTACAATTTAATCCTGGGGGGTCACAATGGTAAAGGGAAAAACAAAATGTGACGATGTGGTAAAATGTGTTTTGAATGTGTATTGTCAAATAAAGGTTATCCCCCCCCCCCCCCCCAAACTGCTTGAGGTGATAATGAAGATACGGATCAAGTGCTCGGCTTAAAGAAGGTCGTTTTAAAAGAGGAAAGAAGGAAGAACGTTAGTCAGGATAATGAGTACAAGAATCACGAAGCCACGATGCATTTCCAGAAGATTTTTGGTTAGGCCGCATTTGGAGTGTTGCATGCAGTTCTGGTTGCTCCATTGCAGGAAAGGTTTGGAGATGATGCAGTTGAGGTTTACCAGTATTCTGCCTGGGTTTGGGGGATATAAACTACAAGGAGATGTTGGACAATCTCAACGTTTTCTTTAGACCACTGGAGGTTGAGTGGGGGCCTGACAGAAGTATAAAAGACGATGAGAGATAGAAGATCAGACTCCTTTTCCCAGGGTGGAAATGTCAAAGACTAGAGGGCATAGCTTTAAGATGAGAGAGGCAATGTCATCCCTGTTGGTCGGGGGGGGGGGGGGGGGGGGGGGGGTTTGAGATCATAAAAACGTTAGAAATTGGATATGAATTGGGCCATTCAGCCCCTCTAGTCTGTTCCACTACTCAATAACATTATAGCATAAAGGAACAGGAACAAACTATCTGTTGCTGCTCTGCCATCCATCGTGATCAGTGGTCTTCCCCTCTGGAGCCACCTCCCACCATATTCCTCGATTACTTTAATATCCAGAAATCTATCCACCTCTATTTTTGAATGAAATAAAAGTGCTGGAGTAACACAGTGGGTCAGGCAGCATCTCTGGAGAACATGGATAGGTGATGTTTCAGTTTGGGTTAGGGAGGGGGGGGAGAAAGCTGGAAGAGAGGAAGGGCAGGACAAAGCCTGGCAGGTTATAGTAGCAATGTTACAAAATTTTGAGATTTAAAAAATCAAGTCTGCAATTTATCCCATCAGATAAAGCATAACAATAAGTTTAATTTGACACCAAATTCACTTTCATATCTCAAGTATTAAAAAAGTTATGACCATTTTCATACTCGGAAATTAGCATCTTGTTCCCTATTGATTTTCAATGGACATTACAAAAAAGCTGTGATCTTGGATAGTCAACAGGCCATTTCTTAAGGAAAGATTAACATTTTTAAATAGCCTAAGTGTCCAAAGATTATTCACAAATAATTCACAATATAACATGATTTTTATATCTAATTTACATTAATTTATAGGCCAAATGGAAGGAATTTAGTGTTCAATTGCTGTAAATAAATGCCCATTTAAATCGGCTTTCTAGTGGGTTCATGTGGAACGCGCCGGTTTAGAACGTTGACATAGCGCTGGATTAGTGCCCTCAAATGCCGAGAAAAATACTGCGGGATATAAAAAGCCCAAAATGAGCTATTCGTTATAGATAATTTGATATATAGGGTTATATATATGCCCCATTTAATGTAAAAATAAGGTACATACCTTTAATTGTTTGCTCTATAAAACCCTGGGGCTGCGAGAGGTTGCGAGATGAAACAGTAATTTTAAATCTATTAGAACTATATTATCGAGGCCTATAAAACTAATAATACCTTTTGCGACCGGGTCTTGCAGCAATTTTTCGTTAATGATTTACTAGGCTGAACATGTGCGATTAGTACAGCCTAGTAAAAATCGCGTTTTAAACCCGCCCCCTCCAAACAGCGCCAAAATCGCGGGCCTGGCTGAGGGCAGATTCCCAATGGCGATTCAGGTAGGTTTTGTAACATACCTAGTTATAGGTTGATACAGGTGAGGGGTGGGGGAGGTTTGATAGGCAGATGGTGGACAAAGGCCAGAGATGAAAAGACAAGGAGGTGTGAGACAAAAGGATTGAAAGTTTGTGAATTGTTGAGGTCACAGAAGGAATGTAGTCGGGCAGTTGGAAGGGCAGTGGGACAGGTAAAATAGGTCATAGTCCAGGCGGGGCACAGGGGGGGAGGGGGGGGGGGGGGGGGGGGGGAGGGGGGGGGGGGCCAGGGGAGAAGAAGGGTCTTTTTCCCCTCTACCCCTGTCTTTCCCCTCCCAAAATGAATATTTTAAATGAACTTGTTGACTGTGCCTCAACAGCCCTCCAGAGCTGATTCTCGAGGTTCACCACCTCAGAGTGAAGACGCTTCCCTTGTCTCAGTTATAAATGCCCTTCCCCTTATTCTCAAACCGTGCCCCAGAAACGTCCTCTCTGCCTCTGGCCTATCAAACCATTCAGCAACTTCATTTAGCTATCTGGACTACACTTCTTCCCACCCTGCTTCCTGTAAGGACTCCATCCCCTACTCCCAATTCCTCCGTCTACGCCGCATCTGCTCCCAGGATGAGACGTTCCACACCAGGGCATCTGAAATGTCCTCATTCTTCAGGGAACGGGGGTTCCCCTCCTCCACCATAGATGAGGCTCGCACCAGGGTCTCTTCCATACCCCGCAACACTGCTCTCTCTCCCCATCCCCCCCCCCTCCCCCCCACAAGGGCTGAGTCCCCCTAGTCCTCACCTTTCACCCCACCAGCCGTCACATACAACAAGTAATCCTCCGTCAGTTTCGCCACCTCCAACGTGACCCCACCACTCGCCACATCTTCCCATCTCCCCCCATGTCTGCCTTCCGCAAAGACCGCTCCCTCCGTAACTCCCTTGTCAATTCTTCTCTTCCCTCCCGTACCACCCCCTCCCCGGGCACTTTCCCTTGCAACCGCATGAGATGCAACACTTGTCCCTTTACCTCCCCCCTCGACTCCATTCAAGGACGCAAGCAGTCGTTCCAGGTGCGACAGAGGTTCACCTGCATCTCCTCCAAACTCATCTATTGCATCCGCTGTTCTAGATGTCAGCTGATCTACATCGGTGAGACCAAGCGGAGGCTAGGCGATAGTTTCGCCGAACACCTCCGCTCAGTCCGCAATAACCAACCTGACCTCCCGGTGGCTAAGCACTTCAACTCCCCCTCAAATTCCGTATACGACCTCTCTGTCCTTGGTCTCCTCCATGGCCAGAGCGAGCAACACCGGAAATTGGAGGAGCAGCGCCTCGTATTCCGCTTGGGGAGTCTGCATCCTGGGGGCTTGAACATTGAATTCTCCCAATTTTATTAACCCTTGCTGTCTCCTCCCCTTGCTATCTCTCCCTCAGCCCTCGGGCCTCTCCTCCTTTTTCCTTTCTTCCCCCCCCATCCTCCCCCACCCCCCCATCAGTCTGAAGAAACGTTTCGGCCTGAAACGTTGCCTATTTCCTTCACTCCATAGATGCTGCTGCACCCCACTGAGTTTCTCCAGCATTTTTGTGTACCAGCAACTTCATATGTTCAATGAGGTCTCCTCTTACTCTTCTAAACTCGAGGGAATACACCAGGGAACGTTGAACATCAATTCTACCCAGCTCTCTCCATTTAAAGGGGCTGTCCCACTGCAGCGACCTAATTGGCGAGTTTAGGAGAGTTTGAAAAAAATGTCATGTTGAAGACCTCCTTCAACTATGTTGAAGACTAGCAACAACTCGCCTCGGGAAAATTGAACACCGACTAGTGGAGAGTGACAACGACCTCCTTCGACCTCTTCAACTATGTTGAAGACTATCTACGACTACCTTCGTCTACCTTCGATTACCTTTTCCTACCCTTGATTACCTACGAATAACATGCCGACCTACTACGACCTACTTCGACTAAACCTACGAGTAAAAAAAGCATAGATTTTTTTCCGCGGCGACCTTTTATTACTCGCGGGCATTTTTCAGCATGTTGAAAAATACGCCGCGACCTAGCTGAGGCCTAGAATACGCAGGAACGACTCTCGAGCATGAAGGAGAATTACAAAGACCTCCTAGGACCTTGTGTCGACCATGCTGCGAGTATGAGTCGAGGGCAAACTCGCCAGAACTCGCGGATTAGGTCGCCGGAGTGGGACAGGCCCTTTAGCAAATAGTCTGCTCTTCTGTTATGTTGATCAAAGAGGATGACTTGATATTTTCCACATTATATTCCCCCTGCCTTGTTCTCACCCACCCATTCATATCTCCCTTGGCAACCTCATATCCTCCTGCGTTCACAGGATAAGAGTCAGGAAGTCACGATGCATTTCTATAAGATTTTGGTTAGGCTGCATTTGGAGTATTGCATGCAGTTCTGGTTACCCCAATACAGGACAGATGCCCCTTGGCATCCTTGTACCCAGGCCCTCATAGATGAACGGAGGCCCAGGCCAATAGTAATTTTAGTCGCCCCCAAACCAAGATCAAGCAGAGGCCCCTCAATTTTAGAGGCCCCCAAATCAAGATCCATTTGAAGCAGACAGGCATGAGGCCCTTGTTGCCCCCCCCCCCCCCCCCCCCCCCCCCCCCCGATAGGACTTGCTTGTATCCTACCTCAGTTCGCCATCCCGCCTGGTTTAGTGGTGTCAGCAAAACTCCCGGAAACCTTTGACATGCTCCACTCATTCTCTGCTGACGGAAGCATTGACAAAGAATCTTCACCTTTATGAATCATTCAGAAGCATCTACTAAATAAATAACGAAAGAAGAATATGGATTTTAAAATGTTGAAAATTTAAGACATCCAAAGAGATGTGGAATCATGAGATATAAAATCATGAAAATGTGAATGTTAATTGTTGAACAGAGCAGATATTTAAGTTATTAGATATTGTACTCCACAGCCTACTCTGTGTGAATGAAGTGAATGTTACAATTTAAGATTGGGGGGGGGGGGGGGGGAAGAACATCAAAGACGAAACCACATTCAACAATAACTACTTGTATTTATAAAGCACCTCGACATAAAATAGGACACAATGCTTTGATACCATAGATAAAATGAGACATAATGCTTCTCAAGGATGTTATTAAATGAAACTGGGCCTTCAAGCTATCTGAGGCACTGTAGCATAATATACCATAAGCTTGGGCAATGATGTAGGTTTAAAGGAAGTATTAAAAGTATAATTTGCCCTTATTTTGCTTGTCGTCCCCTCCAATGATGATTCTAATGGTCTGAAGAAGGGTCTCGACCCGAAACTTCACGTATTCCTTCGCTCCATAGATGCTGCCTCACCCGCTGAGTTTCTCCAGCATTTTTGTCTACCTATGGTTCAAATGGTTGTGCTTATGTGTCTGTCACTGGGTTAATGCTGGCACTGGGTTAATTCAACGCTGGCTTTATCCAGCACTTGGTTTAGCCGCCGCTGGGTTTACCCGCCGCTGGGTTTATCTGTCAATGGGTGTATCCTGTCGCTGGGTAAAAAGCGGGAGACATTTGTAAACCAGCATTTTCAATTCCTTGTTTCTCCAGACAAAACTTGCAGGTATCGTTCCCAAGTTGGTTAAAACCAATGTACGCCCTGTATAAAAAGCAAAAGAAACAATTGCAAGAGAAACATAGTGGGTCAGGCATCATCTGCGGAGGGAAATGAACAGACATCTTTCTTCAGTCTGAAGGGTCCCAATCCAAAACATTGTTTGTCCATTTGCTTCCACAGATGGAAGAACTGCTTCCAAACTGCTGGAAGAGCCGCTGAGTTCTTCCAGCAGTTTTGTATTTTGCCTAAGATTTCAACATCTGCAGTCACTTGTACTCACAGCCGAAGTACTACTTGTGATAGACACAAGGTGCTGGAATAACTCAGTGGGTTAGGCAGCATCTCTGGGGAACATGAACATTGGCAGTGGATGTTTTCAAGAGAGAGTTAGATATAGCTCTTAGGGCTAATGGAATCGAGGGATGTGGGGAGAAAGCAGGAACGGGGTACTGATTTTGGATGATCAGCCATGATCATATTAAATGGCAGTACTGGCACAAAGGGCCAAATGGCCTTCTCAATAGACAATGGGTTCAGGAGTAGGCCATTTGGCCCTTCGAGCCAGCACCGCCATTCACTATGATCATGGCTGATCATCCACATTCAGTACCCTGTTCCTGCCTTCTCCCCATATCCCCTGACTCCGGTATCTTTAAGAGCTCTATCTAACTCTGATGAAAGCATCCAGAGAATTGGCCTCCACTGCCTTCTGAGGCAGATAATTCCACAGATTCACATCTCCCTATTTTCTATGTTTCTAATCCTTATCAATATTTCAGCATGTAATGTAATAGCCAAAGTGTTTATCTATGCATGACGCATAATATAAAGGTACTATGAACCCTTCTTACCAAAACTTCCAATTATCCACAAAACATATAATTAATTTAATTCTCTCAGAGCAACAGTTTTCCAATCAGGCAATGATTTACATATAAATTGGTGTTACGGAGTGACTGAAGCATGCTGTCAGTAAAGATGACAAGGGCCTCCAGCTAAATTTAAATTGTCTTTAGCGCTGGGAAGTTCACGATCGTCCCTGCCTGCGTCACCTTCCCCTTTTCTTACTCAACAGATCCTTCTGAATTCTCTCAGATGTTCACCTGCAGACAGCAGTTAAACATTTTTTTTTTTGAAGTTTAAATTCCAACCCATGTTGTAAATGGTCCAGTGGAGTACGATCAAAGCCAATTAAAATACCACGGGCCTGAATTTGGGGCCAGTGTAGTAGGTGTAAATAAGCCTGACAACACTGCATGAGGGGTGTGTGTGTGCCCGCAAATAAACCGGCACAGGGACGCAGCGGGTAGAGCTGCTGCCTCACACCGCCAGAGACCTGGGTTCAATCCCCGCTTCGGGTGCTGTCTGTATGGAGTTTGCATGTTCTCCCTGTGACCATGAAGGTTTCAACAGGGGGCTCATGTTCCTTCAAACATCCCAAAGACATGTGGGTTTGTAGGTTAATTGGCCCTAGTGTGTAGGGAGTGGATGAGAGAGTGGAATAACATAGATCTAGTGTGAAGGTGTGTTTGAAGAACGGCGTGGGCTGGATGGGCTGAAGGGCCTGATGCCATGCAGTACCTCTAAACTAAAACCAAGCTACGTTGCAAGCCCAGGAGAAAATAGGAAATAAAACCTGTTGATTGCTCAGTAAACCCCCAGTAATTGTCAAGCTTGGAATCTTGGTGTCGTACACCACGGAAACTGGCCCTTCGGGGTATCTTACCCACGCTGAACAAGATGCCCCGTCTACTCTAGTCCCACCTGCCCGCATTTGGCCCATTTCCATCTAAACCTTTCCTATCCAACATGATCCCGATGTTGGGGGAGTCCAGAACCAGAGGCCACAGTTTAAGAATAAGGGGTAGGTCATTTAGAACGGAGGTGAGGAAAAACCTTTTCACCCAGAGAATTGTGAATCTGTGGAATTCTCTGCCTCAGCAGGTAGTAGAGGCAAATTCTCTGGATGCTTTTAAGAGTGAGTTAGATAGACCTCTTAAATATAGTGGGGTGAAGGGATCTGGGGAGAAGGCAGGAACGGGGTACTGATTGTGGATGATCACAGTGAATGGCAGTGCTGGCTCGAAGGGCCGAATGACCTACTCCTGCACCTATTGTCTATCCATGTACCTGCCCAAATGTTATTATAGTACCTGCCTCAACTACTTTCTGTGGCAGCTTGTTCCATATACCCACCATCCTTGGCATCTTTTAAAATATTTCCCCTCACATTAAACCTATGACTTCATGTTCTTGATTCCCCTTCATTGTGTAAAAGACTCTGCATTCACCCAATCTATTCCCCTCGTGATTTTATGCGCAAGTATAGGGTCACTCTGCAGCCTCCTGCACCCCAAGGAATAAAGTCCTGACCCGCCCAACCTCTCCCCAGGCCCTCAAATCCTGGCAACATAATCGTAAATCTTCTCTCCATTCCTTCCAGCTTAACGTCCTTCCTAGAAGCAGGGTGTTGAAGACTGAACACAATACTCCAAACGCGGCCCTGCCGATGTCTAGTTCTATATTCAATGAAGATAGACACAAAAAGCTGCAATAACCCAGCAGGTCAGGCAGCATCAAGGCCCAAGTGGAATACGAGGTGCTGTTCCTCCAATTTGTGTTTGACTTCACTCTGAACTTTGCAGGAACAGCACCTAGTATTCCACTTGGGCCTTGATGCTGCCTGACCTGCTGAGTTATTGCAGCTTTTTGTGTCTATCTTCATTGAATATAGAAGTTGGAGTGTTACGTTGCAGTTGTACAAGACGTTGGCACGGCTGCGTTTGGAGTATTGGGTTCCGTGTTCAACACTGCATCTAGGCAGGACGTTTTGCTTTGGGCAGCTTACAACCCAGCGGTATGAATATTGATTTTTCTAACCTCAAGTAACCCTTGCATCCCCTCTCTCTCCATCCCTCCGCCACCCTAGTCATCGTACTGGTTTCACTGTCGTCCTGCTGAGTTTCAGTTTGTATTACACATTATCACCTTCCCCACAGCCAACAATGGACCATTGTGGGCTCCACCTTTCCTTGATCATCGTTACTGGCTTTGATCTGTCTTTTTGCATTTCTTTCATTCCTTTGTTCTATGTACCCTTTCATATCTCTCGTTTCCCTCTCCCTGACTCTCAGCCTGAAGAAGGGTCACGATCCAAAATGTCACCTATACCTTTTCTCCAGAGATGCTGCCTGACCCGCTGAGTTTCTCCAGCTTTTTGTGTCTATCTGGTGTGTAAACCAGCATCTGCAGTTCCTTCCTAGACATTCAGTATTCAATGCCTTGACTGATGAAGGCCAATATACCATAAGCCTTCTTGACCACTCTATCCACCTGTGATGCCACTTTTAGGGAACTATATGCCCGCACTCTTAGATCCCTCTGCTCTACAACACTCCTCAGAACCCTGCCATCCGTTGTAAAGGTCCTGCCTGATTTGACTTGCCAAAATGCAACACCTCACATTTATCTGGGTTAAGTTCAATTAAACTTTCTGCCGCTCATTTGCCCAGCTGATCAAGATCCTGCTGTAATTTTTGGTAATCATCTTCGCTATGTACTCACATTGGTGCTAACTTTTGAAGTATTGTAAGATGACTTGTCAGACTCAGTCTGCTTATATCATGTGCAATGAAATATAATGTTTCAAAATATTAAGCAATCTACTTTGGAGGAAAGAATTTCAAAAAAATGTATTACTTAAATGGAAATTAGACTACATTATGGGGTACAAATGGATCTGGGGGTCCTAGTACATAAATGCAAGAGGTTAGTGTATAGATGTAGCAAGGCAATATAATTTGTCCTGCCTCTCCTCTCTTACAGCGTACTTTCCCCCCCCATCCTACCGTCCCCCCAAAATCAGTCTGAAAAAGGGTTCCGATCCTAAACGTCACATCCATGTTTTCCAGAGATGCTGCCTGACCCGCTGAGTTACTCCAGCACTATGTGTCATTTTTTATAAACTAGAATCTGCAGTTCCATGTTTCTGCAACAGAATGCTCGGTCCGCATTAACCAACCTGACCTCCCGGTGGCTAAGCACTTCAACCCCCTCCCATTCCGTATCCGATCTCTCTGTCCTGGGCCTCCTTCATGGCCAGAGTGAGCAACACCGGAAATTGGAAGAACACACCTCATATTCCGCTTGGGGAGTCTGCATCCTGGGGGCATGAACATTGAATTCTCCCAATTTTGTTAGCCCTTGCTGTCTCCTCCCCTTCCTATCTCTCCCTCATCCCTCGGGCTGCTCCCCCTCCTTTTTCCTTTCTTCTCGAAGGTAGACAAAAGTGCTGGAGAAACTCAGCGGCTGCAGCAGCATCCATGGAGTGAAGGAAATAGGCAACGTTTCGGGCCGAAACCAAGGGTTTTTAAGAAGGAACTGCAGATGCTGGAAAATCGAAGGTAGACAAAAGTGCTGGAGAAACTCAGCGGGTGCAGCAGCATCTATGGAGCGAAGGAAATAGGCAACGTTTCGTCCCGAAACGTTGCCTATTTCCTTCGCTCCATAGATGCTGCTGCACCCTCTGAGTTTCTCCAGCACTTTTGTCTACCGTTGAACAGTACAGCACAGGAACAGGCCCTTCGGCCCACCATGCCAGTGCCGAACATGATGACAAGCTAAACTGATCAGATCTGCCTGCACATAATCTGTACCCCTCCATACCCTGCACATTCATCTGCCCATCTAAAACACCACCATTGTATCTGTCTCCATCACTACCCCCAGCAGCATGTGCTAGACACCCACCGCCCTTTGTGTAAGCACAACTTGCACATCTCAAGCTGGAAAGGGTACAGAAGAGATTTACGAGGATATCGCCAGGACTAAAGGGTGTGAGCTATAGGCAGAGGTTGAGTAGACTGGGACTCTATCCCTTGTAGTGCAGGATAATGAGGGTCGATCTTATAAGGTGTGTCAGATTGTGAGAGGAATAGATCGTGTAGATCAGTGGTTCCCCACAGGGAGGCAATTTGATTTTTAAGGGGGGGCAATTGAGTGCGACTGAGGAGGTCTGGGTCCACATTTTCGATTTTTATTTTTTAGGATTTTCCATCAGGTAAACATATGTAGTTTATATTTCAGATGTTATTTTGAGTAAATAATTTTTTTGGGGGTAACAAAGGTCTTTATTGTGTAGTTATTACAACCAAGGTATTGCCGTTTTAAGCTTCTTCAGCTGAAACGGAGTTCACTTTTTAAATGATAAGAATTATATATCACCACATGGGGGGGGGGGGGGGGGGGCATCAGGAATTTAGAGGTGATTAGGTGGGGCATGGCCAAAAAAAGGTTGGGAACCACAGGTGTAGATGCACAGAGTCTCTCGCCCTGGGTAGGTTAATCGAGGACCAGAGGAAATAGGTTTAAGATGAAGGGGAAAAGATTTAATAGGAATCTGAGGGGTAACTTTTTCACACAAAGTGTGGTGGATGTATGGAACAAGCTGCCAGAGGAGGTAGTTGAGGCTGGCATTATTGCAATATTTAAGAAGCAGTTAGATAGGTACATGGATTGGACGGGTTTGGAGGGATATAGACCAAATGCTGGCAGGTGGGACTAGTGTAGCTGCGACATGTTAGCCGGTGTGGGCAAGTTGGGCCGAAGGGCCTGTTTCCACACTGTATCACTCTAGTCTTGACATTTCCACCCTGAGAAAAAAGGTTCTGGCTGTTTATCTATGCCAAATTAATAAATAGCTATCGAGCAGCGAAATAATTCATAAATTGCTGGAGTAACTCTGGGTCAGGCACGGTGGTGGCTGAGACTGATATAATAATGGCATTAAAGAAGTTTTTGTACAGGTATATGGGTTTGCAGGGAGTGGAGGGATGTGGATGATGTGTACGCAGATAAGAGTTGGGTTTGTCATCATGTTGGGCACAGACATTGTGGACCGAAGGGCCTGTTCTTGTATATTGTACTGTTCTACTGTATGTTCTACGAGAGAAGAATCAGAGCTGCTATTCTCTGGTCTAACACCTTTGGCAGATTTTTATTTTAAAAAGGCAGCGTTATTGCACTGGAACAGCAAATGGCGACACGATATGACAGTCCTGACACGTTTATGTTTCCTCCCTGACAGATGCGAATGAACCGGGTGCAAGAGATTGAAAAGGAGATTCTTCAGTCGCAACAGAGAGTGCGTGAGACCGAGACCGAGGTCAGATTCATAGACTTTGCTTCAGTTAATGGAGACCATTAGAATGTAATAATGGAACTAAAATATACTCCTAAACAGCAAGGCAGTAACTTGCTTGAAATCTTCTTTGACATGAGGCATGAAGCATGAGGGGATTATATTCCAGTGGGTGAATCTGGAGACTGGATTATTCACTGTCTTTGATCTTTGAGTGCATTGTGTGCTGTGTATTTTAATGGTAAAAGTATTCTCCCTTCATGTGGAGCCACATTTTAAATTTTAAATTGATTATGAAAATTGCATTAAAAAAAAACAAACCCCAAACCCCAAACCCCAAAACCCCAAACCCCAAAACATCAATATTATGAAATATATTCTGAAGATATTACATTTTTGTCCTGTGAGTAGTTGATACTGAAGATAGACACGAAAAGCTGGAGTAACTCAGCGGGACAGGCAGTATCTCTTGTCTGAAGAAGGGTCTCGACCCGAAACATCACCCATTCCTTCTCTCCGGAGATGCTCCTTGTCCTGCTGAGTTACTCCAGCTTTTTGTGGCTATCTTTGGTTTAGACCAGCATATGCAGCTCCTTCCTACACGTTATATATAAGATGCCTCAACAGTAAAGATAATATTTGAGAGGGAAAAGATGCACAGCAAAGATGGAAAATTGAGACACAAGTTGGATGGGGAGCTGGACTCTGCCTGCAGCAGAAGATAAAGCCCAGCCGGCGGGCCAGCTGAGGAGTTTAGGCCCAGGCGCCAGACTTTGCATGGACGTCGGGCGCAAAGTCCGGCACCCGGGCCAAAACTCCTCAGCTGGCCCGCCGGCTGGGCTTTGTGTGCAGTCCAGCACCCGGGCCAACTCATCATTCACCCAGCCATGGCCGAGTCGGTCAACAATTGTCGTCGGGAATTCGTCCCTTATTTTGACCTTTTGTCCCTTATTTGGGAGTGAGAAAGTTGGCAACCCCGCCCGCAATGTCTATGCCGAACATGATGCCAAGATAAACTAATCTCATCGACCTGCATGTAATCCATACCCCCCTATCCCCTCCATATCCATGTGCCTATCTACAAGCCTCTTAAACACCACCATTGTGTCTGCCTTCACCACCATCCCTGGCAGCACAATCCAAGCACTCAACACCCTCTGTAAAAAACAATTGCCCACGCATCTCCTTTAAACTTTGCCCTTCTCACCTTTAAGCTACAGTATGTCCTCTAGTGTTTGATATTTCCACCCTGGGGAAAAAGGTTCCGTCTACCCTATCTAATTTCATATACCTCTGTACCACAACCTTTGGCGTTGAAAAGAAAATAATCCAAGTGAGATGAGATGAGGAAAATCTTTTTCACCCAGAGAGTTGTGAATCTGTGGAATTGCCACAAGACGGCAGTGGAGGCCAATTCACTGGATATTTTCAAGAGAGAGTTAGATAGAGCTCTTATGGCTATGGAATCGAGGGATATGGGGAAAAAGCACAAACAGGGTACTGATTTTAGATGATCATCCTTGATCATATTGAATGGCAGTGCTGGCTCGAAGGACCGAATGGACCACTCCTGCACCTATTTGTCTATTTTTCGAAGTTTAGTTTAAGGAATCTGACGAAGGGTTTCGACCCAAAATGTCACCTATTCCTTTACTCCAGAGATGCTGCCTGACCCACCGAGTTACTCTAGCAATTTGCATCTATCCAAGTTCAGTTTAGTTCAGTTTAGAGATACAGCGTGGAAACAGGCCCTTCGGCCCACTGAGTCCATGCCAGCCATTGATCAGCATACACTAGTTCTATCCTACACTGTCTAGCCTACAAGTCTGTCGACCATCGCCTTGCAGCCAATAGCCACTAATCTTGCCATCTTTCTGCTTGTATTTGGAACCAGAAAACTCTGCTTGTAGTTGGAATTTGGTTGTGTTTGGAAAAATGCTTTATTTCCGCCAGACCCCTGCTTCAACGTAAATCAAACAGTGTAACGGAGGCAACTTCAGCAAACCTGGGAAGCTGCTGGGGTGAGGGGCGAGTCACACCCCGGACACACACTCTTCCCTATCCCATCGGGCAAAAGGTGTAGAAGTATGAAAACGCGCACCTCCAGATTCAGGGACAGTTTCTTCCCAGCTGTTATGAACCATCCTACCACAATGAGACAGCAGTTCTGAACAACCATCAACATCATTGGAGACCCTCGGACTACCTTTGATCGGACTTTACCGGCTTTATCTTGTAGCAATGTTACAAAATTTTGAGATTTTAAAAATCAAGTCTGCAATTTACCCCATCAGATAAAGCATAACAATAAGTTTAATTTGACACCAAATTCACTTTCATATCTCAAGTATTAAAAACGTTATGGCCATTTTCATACTCGGAAATTAGCATCTTGTTCCCTATTGATTTTCAATGGACATTACAAAAAAGCTGTGATCTTGGATAGTCAAAAGCCCATTTCTGAAGGAAAGATTAACATTTTTAAATAGCCTAAGTGTCCAAAGATTATTCACAAATAATTCACAATATAACATGATTTTTATATCTAATTTACATTAATTTATAGGCCAAATGGAAGGAATTTAGTGTTCAATTGCTGTAAATAAATGCCCATTTAAATCGGCTTTCTAGTGGGTTCATGTGAACGCGCTGGTTTAGAACGTTCACATCGCGCTGGATTAGTGCCCTCAAATGCCGAGAAAAATACTGCGGGATATAAAAAGCCCAAAATGAACTACTCGCTATAGATAACTTGATATACAGGGTTATATATATGCCCCATTTAATGTAAAAATAAGGTACATACCTTTAATTGTTTGCTTTATAAAACCCTGGGGCTGCGAGAGGTTGCGGAATGAGAGAGTAATTTTAAAACTATTATAACTATATTATCGAGGCCTATAAAACTAATAATACCTTTTGCGACCGGGTCTTGCAGCGATTTTTCGTTAATGATTTACTAGGCTGAACATCTGCGATTAGAACAGCCTAGTAAAAATCGCGTTTTAAACCCGCCCCCTCCAAACAGCGCCAAAATCGCGGACCTGGCTGTGGGCAGATTCCCAATGACGATTCAGGTAGGTTTTGTAACATACCTATATCTTGTACTAAATATTATTCACATTATTCCCTTTATGCTGCATCTGCCCCAAAATCCACAAACAGAACTGTCCTGGCAGACCCATTGTTTCTGCTGTTCATGTCCAACCGAATTAATTTCCACATACCTCGACTCCATCCTATCCCCCCTGGTCCAATCCCTCCCAGCCTATGTCCAAAACACCTCACACGCTATTTGTCTCCTCAATGACTTCCGTATTCCAGGCCCCCACTCCATCATCTTTACTATTGATGTCCAGTCACTCTGCACCTCCATCCTCCACCAGGAGGATGTTAAAGCCCTCCGTTTCTTCCTCAACCGCAGAACCAGCCGATTTCCATCCACCAATACTCTCCTCCGCCTAGCAGAGCGTTAACACCTTCTCCTTTGACTCCTCCCACTTCCTCCAAATCAAAGGCATAGCTATGGGCACTCGCATGGGCCCTAGCTATACCTGTCTCTTTGTAGGGTACGTTGAACAATCCGTGTTCCAGGCGTACACTGGCCCTATCCCCGAACTCTACCTCCACTACATTGACGACTGCATTGGTGCTACTTCCTGCACCCATGCAGAACTCACTGACTTCATCAACTTCACCACTAATTTCCGTCCGTCACTCAAATTCACCTGGACCATCTCCGACATCTCCCTACTGTTGCTAGATCTCACCGTCTCCATCACAGGAAACAGACTATTGACTGACATCTACTACAAACCTACTGACTCCCACAGCTATCTTGACTACACTTCTTCCCACCCTGCCTCCTGTAAAGACTCAATCTACTACTCCCAATTTATCAGTCTACGCCACATCTGCGCCCAGGATGAGGTGTTCCATACCAGAGCATCGGAGATATAACCATATAACCATATAACAATTACAGCACGGAAACAGGCCATCTCGGCCCTACAAGTCCGTGCCGAACAACCTTTTTTCCCCTTAGTCCCACCTGCCTGCACTCATACCATAACCCTCCATTCTGTTCTCATCCATATGCCTATCCAATTTATTTTTAAATGATACCAACGAACATGCCGCCACCACTTCCACTGGAAGCTCATTCCACACCGCTACCACTCTCTGAGTAAAGAAGTTCCCCCTCATGTTACCCTTAAACTTCTGTCCCTTAATTCTGAAGTCATGTCCTCTTGTTTGAATCTTCCCTATTCTCAAAGGGAAAAGCTTGTCCACATCAACTCTGTCTATCCCTCTCATCATTTTAAAGACCTCTATCAAGTCCCCCCTTAACCTTCTGCGCTCCAGAGAATAAAGACCTAACTTATTCAACCTTTCTCTGTAACTTAGTTGTTGAAACCCAAGCAACATTCTAGTAAATCTCCTCTGTACTCTCTCTATTTTGTTGATATCCTTCATATAATTGGGCGACCAAAATTGTACACCATACTCCAGATTTGGTCTCACCAATGCCTTGTACAATTTTAACATTACATCCCAGCTTCTATACTCAATGCTCTGATTTATAAAGGCTAGAATACCAAAAGCTTTCTTTACCGCCCTATCTATATGAGATTCCACCTTCAAGGAACTATGCACGGTTATTCCCAGATCCCTCTGTTCAACTGTATTCTTCAATTCCCTACCATTTACCATGTACGTCCTATTTTGATTTGTCCTACCAAGGTGTAGCACCTCACATTTATCAGCATTAAACTCCATCTGCCATCTTTCAGCCCATTTTTTCCAAATGGCCTAAATCACTCTGTAGACTTTGGAAATCCTCTTCATTATCCACAACACCCCCTATCTTGGTATCATCTGCATACTTACTAACCCAATTTACCACCCCTTCATCCAGATCATTGATGTACATGACAAACAACAAAGGACCCAACACAGATCCCTGAGGCACCCCACTAGTCACCTGCCTCCAACCCGACAAACAGCCATCCACCATTACCCTCTGACTTCTCCCATTCAGCCACTGTTGAATCCATCTTGCTATTCCTGCATTTATACCCAACAGTTTAACCTTCTTAACCAACCTTCCATGCGGAACCTTGTCAAAGGCCTTACTAAGGTCCATATAGACAACATCCACTGCTTTACCCTCGTCAATTTCCCTAGTAACCTCTTCAAAAAATTCAAGAAGATTAGTCAAACATGACCTTCCAGGCACAAATCCATGTTGACTGTTCCTAATCAGATGTCCTCGTTCTTTATGGAACAGAGGATCCCCTCTTCCATTTTAGACGAGGCTCTCACCAGGGTCTCCTCAATATCCCGCAGCTCCACTCTTGCTCCCCCACCCCCTATTCGTAACAAGTCAGAGTCCCCCTTGTCCTCACCTTCCACCCCATCAGCCGTCGCATTCAACAGATAATCCGCCGACATTTTCGCCACCGCCATCGGGATCTCACTACTGGCCACATCTTCCCATCTCCACCCCTCTCTGCTTTCCGCAGAGACCGTTCCCTCCGAAACTCCCTGGTCAACTTGTCCCTTCCCACCCAAACCACCCCCTCCCCGGATACTTTCCCCTGCAACCCCAGGAAATGCAACACCTGTCCCTTTACCTCTCTCCTCGAATTCATCCAAGGATCCAAACAGTTTTTTCCAGGTGAGGCAGAGGTTCACTTGCACTTCCTCCAACTGGATCTACTGTATCTGCTGTTCCACGTGTCAATTTCTCTACATCGGCGAGACCAAGCGCAGGGTTTAGTTGAACACTTCTGCTCAGTCTGCCTTAACCTACCTGATCTCCCGGTTGCTCAACACTTCAACTCCCCCTCCCATTCTCAATCTGACCTTTCTGTCTTGGGCCTCCTCCATGGCCAGAGTGAGTCCCACCACAAATTGGAGGAGCAGCACCTCGTATTTTGCTTGGGTAGTTTACACCCCAGCGGTATGAACATTGATTTCTCCAATTTCAGGTAGTCCTTGCTTTCTCCCTCCTTCCCCTCCCCTTCCCAGCCCTCCCAAAGCCCACTGCAGGGCTCTCTCTTACCTTTTTTACCCTGTTGCCAGCCGGGTAACCCTGGCAGCTTTTTAAGTTGCCAAATGACAGTTTAGGTGGTCATTTAAGATGGCTCGCATGACGCGTGTGATAATGTGTTTGGACGAAGTGCGTAGTTACCAATCGGAATTATACTCAATGAAGCATTCACATATTATTTCTGCTTCAAATAAAGTCACAAACTAAACATATTCACCAATCGAGACATGATATATACCACAATGACATGCAGCAAAATTGCAATACAGTATCTCAACTCTTTTTACACATTGCAATTAATGCAATTTCCATTAGTTCTTTCCACTTCCAAACTAAAATGTGGTTGGATTATTCAGCCTATGATCAACTTGTGTCAATAAATCCTGGACCATGGTAACATATATGCTTAACCATGCAGACTACCGATTGATGCAAGCATGTTTTCTGTGAAGGACTGAAAATTACCATAACATGGCCATAGCATGGGTCGTTATTGCTATTGGTACAGAAACACTCTCGCTTCCCACATAATTTATCCACAACAAAATATACAGGTTGCAAGGAAATTTCTAAAGGCATTTTATGTTAATAGCTGTTAAAACTGACTATACCCATCTGACAGGTTAAACATTACACTAACTGACATGAGATGGCCAAAGGACACAAATGCAGCAAATGTTCTTTTGGTAATATATTTAAAGGTGTCAAGACGCCACATTACCAGATTCAGATTAGATGTACGTGTTGTGAACAGCAATGAAGATACCCAGTTTGTAAGCACCAGATTTAAATAAAATTATTGATAAACGCTTTTTCCATCATTCCCACTTCAGAATTAACGTTAAAATTTCAACTGAAATATCTCCTGACCAAATTTGTGATATATATGATCGACTGTAGAAGTAAAACCTGGATAAATCCAACGTATAGTTGTGAATGTTGCTCAGTAAATAACTACAGTACTGATACTCCATATTAAGAGCATTGGTTTGCCGTTAAAATGAATTCTGTAATAATGTGTCAACAGCAGCAGTGACAATCGAACACTGTGGTTTTAATGTTTCACGTGTTCACAATATAATTAATCCATCTTTATGGACTAATACAAACATTTCCAGCACAATAGGGTCAGGGAGGGGTGTGTGTGTGAGAATCAGTGCGGGGTGGATAGATGGCGGGGGTGGGGGGCTTGGGGGGATAGTAGGCAGTCGGTGCAGAATGGATGGATTGAGGCAGGTGAATTAGTACGTGTTGGTTGGAGTAGGTAAAATTGTGAGGGGAGAGCAGGGGGGATGTCAGTGGTGTTGAATGGGGGGGTTCAGTACGGGATGGATGGGGTAGACAAAAGTGCTGGAGAAACTCAGCGGGTGAGGCAGCATCTATGGAGCGAAGGAAATAGGCAACGTTTTGGGTCGAAACCCTTCTTCAGACTGTTCCCCCCTTTCTTCTTAAATGGGAGGATAAGTACAGTATGGTATGGGGGGGGGGGGGGGGTCAGCACAGGATGAATGGGGGGAGGTGGGTCAGTACAGTGTGGATCGGAGGGACTGTGCAGAATGAATGGGGGATCACTACCGGATGAATGTGGGGAAGGTGCAGGGCAAATGGAGGGTGGGTCAGTACGGGATGAATGCGTGGATTAGTACACGATGGATGGGGGGGGGGGGGGGGTGGCAGGAGAATCAATGCGAGGTGGATAGGGTGATCAATGCAGGATGAATAGATGGGGAGGGGAGCACGGGATGTCAGTGAGGAATGAATAGAGGCGGGAATGGGGATCAGTGCAGGATGGAGAGCAATGGTCCCAGGATAAGAGGGGGGTTGGGGTGGAGGGGGGCGTACAAGAGAGAGAGGGAGAAACAGAAGGGGGCGAGGTGGGGAGGGAGGAAGGTCAGCGCTCCTCGGACAACATCGCCACGCTGGCCGTTGGGAAGTCCTCGTCACCGCCTCCCTCCTCCGCCAGCCAACAGCAAGGTGCAGGGCCGAGCGGTGCAGCTCAACGATCCTATAGCTATAGGATCTATTGTGCAGCTGCTTCAGAAGGGTCGGAGCGAATGATAGGGTCCCGCACAGCGGCAGCGACAGTGGCTCCATCTCCTCATCCCTGATAGTTGCCGCTGCTTGCAAATCCGCTAACGACGCTTTCAAAACAAACCCTCCCGCACACCGAGGCATCCCTCTCCCTCCCTCCTCCCGGCCTCGGCGGGCAGGAGGGTTTGTTTTGAAAGTGCCGTTAGCAGGTTTGCAAGCAGCGGCCCTTATCAGGGCGGGCGGGGTGCAGGAGGAGGAGGTGGTGGAGCTGCTGTCGCGGCCGCTGCTGCCGCTGCCGCTGTTCGGGACCCGTCATTCGCTCCGACCCTTCGTCACCCCGCACCTAGTTTCTTTGCCCCGCACGACAGCCGTCGCCGACACGAAACGTTGCGTTCTTTTTTTCCAGAGATGCTGCCTGACCCGCGGAGTTACTCCAGTTTTTTGTGTCTATCTTCGGTATAATCCAAGTTGCCAAGCCAGGCAAAATGACTTGCTGTTTAGGTTGCCCGGCGGCACTTTGGGTGGTCAGTGACACCCGGGCAACCACTAATTTCGAGCCCTGCACTGTCTCCGCCTCTTCATTTCTTCTCCCCCCCCCCACCCCCACATCAGTCTGAAGAAGGGCCTCGACCCGAAACGTTGCCTATTCCTTCGCTCCATAGATGCTGCCTCACCCGCTGAGTTTCTCCAGCATTTTTCCCTACCTTTGACTTCTCTAACTTCAGATAGCCTTTGCTTTCAGCAAGGCCACCAGCATAATCAAGGGCCAGTCTCTTCCTCGTCTCTCCTCTCCCATGAGGCAAGAGGTACACAAGTGTGAAATGCACACAATGCAAATATGAATATGCATACTTCCAGATTCATAGACGGTTTCTTCCCGGCTGTTATCAGGCAACTGAACCATCCTTTCACCAACTACAGATTAGTCCTGACCTCCCATCTACCTGATTGGAGACTGTTGGACTGTCTTGAATCTGACTTTATCTAGCACTAAACAGTATTCCCTTTATCATGTATCTGTACACAGTGGATGGCTCGATTGTAATCCTGTGTAGTCTCTCTGCTGGCTGGTTAGCACACAACAATAAGCTTTTCAGTGAACACGTGACAAGAAACAAAACTAACTAACATTAAATTTGATTATGTTTAAGAAGGAACTGCAGATGCTGTAAAATCGAAGGTAGACAAAAATGCTGGAGAAACTCAGCGTTAAATTAAAAATTAAATTTGATGTTAAATTGTGCGAATGTGCTATTTCTTTGGTTTACGATGCTAGACGGAATTGCTTTAGCAATTTAAATGGCTAATAATTGCAACAATTTAAGTGTTTGCTCCAGTGAGTTAATGGTCGAACAGTTACTTTGCAAGGAATGTTTGAATGAATTTGTGCTGATGAAAATGAATCCCCCTGAAGGAATGGTTTGAGTTGTTCTACTTGTCGATGTACTTGCATCCGTCAAGAGTTCTGCATCCATGCATTGACATCCCCAAGAACAGAATTACAAAGAAATAAATACACGTCAACAACCAGAATCTGAGCAATAGGAAGCAACAATGCCAAATATGAAAGACAAGGTCCGATTACAACCAGAATCATTCCTGGATTAGATGGTGTTAGCTACAAGGAGGTGTTGGACAGCCTGGAATTGTCATAGGTTGAGGTACGGAAATACATACCGTTTAGTTTGGTTTAGAGTTACAGCACGGAAACAGGCCCTTTGGCCCACTGAGTCCACGCCAACCATGCACATCACCCCACACACACTAGGGACAATTTACACTTATACCAAGCCAATTAATCTATAAACCTGTATGTCTTTGGTGTGGGAGGAAACCGAAGATCTCGGAGAAAACCAAAGAGGTCACGGGGAGAACGTACAAACTCCGTACAGACAGCACCCGTAATTGGGATCGAACCTGGGTCTCTGGCGCTGAAAGTGCTGTAAGGCAGCAACTCTACCGCTGTGCCTCTGTGCCGGCCTCTGAGAGGCGTAGATAGGGAACCTTTTTCCCGGGATGGAAATATGAAATACTAGACAGCATAGCTTTTCAAGTGAGAGGGGAAAGGTTTAAAGCTGATGTCCTGAGCAACTTTTTTTACACAGAGGGAGGTGAATGGCTGGAATGTGTTACTAAGATTGGTGATTGAAGCAGATATTATAGTGGCAGATGAGGCATTTGGATAGAGATATGACGCAGGGATAGATATGAGATGTTCTTGACGTTATGTTTGACACAGACATCGTGGGCCGAAGAGGCATAGACAGGGTAGACAGTCAGAACCTTTTCCCCCAGGATGGAAATGTCAAATACTGGGCGGCATAGCTTTAAGGTGAGATGGGGAAAATTTTAAGGAGATGTGTGGGGCATGTTTATTTTACACAGACGGTGGTGAGTACCTGGAACGTGGGGTGGTGGTGGAGGCAGATATGATAGTGGCATTTATAATGCCTCTTGGATGGGCACAGGTGGGTGGAGGTCTGCAATTGTGCACAACAGACCTGCAAGGGTTAAATATCATTTAGACACTATTAAAAATAAAATGGGCATTTAATGGAAAGTGCCATGATGAACAAAGCATTGATTCACATAGAGTATATATGTTGTTACAGGTCGGTAAAATCATTGGGGTGATATCCGTTACAACATTTCACTGACATTGATCTTCTTTCACTGAATAATCTGAGCATTGGGGGAAATTTGTGCCTGGGTTACCTCCCGAGATGGTATCATCTGAGCATCTCAACATGGTTTGGGAACAGCTCTGCCCAAGAACGTAAGAAATTGCAGAGCGATGTACATGTACAGTTCTTCCCAGAGGCAATTCGGACTGTAAACGGCCATCTCACCAGGGACTAACTCTACAGAACGTTTTTTCCTTCTATTATTTATTATGTAAAAGAATATGTGTGTTATGATTGTGTTTATAATTTGTTTGGTTGTTTTGTTGTTTGTCTTTTGCACAAAAGTCCTCGAGCATTGCCACTTTCATTTCACTGCACATCTCGTATGTGTATGTGACAAATAAACTTGACTTGACTTGACTTGACTTGACTTGACTTGACTAGATGTAGCCCAGTCCATCACACAGACCAGGCTCCCCACCATCGACTCCATCTACACTTCACACTGCCTTGGGAAAGCACCCAACATAATCCAGGACCTTTACCACCACGATCGTTCCTTCTTCTCCAAGCTCCCAATGGGCAGAAGATACAAAGCTTCAAAAACCATGTACCTCCAGACTCAGAAGCAGCTTCTACCCCTGTGTTATCAGATTTCTGAATGGTGATTCCATAAGCTAGGGCACAGTCCAAATTCACCAACCTATTCTCATTGTAGACATTGGTCTTTTTCTCTGGAACTGCTATGCTACAATGCTGAGGAACTATATTCTACACTCTGGTATTTCTCTTTGCGATATCTGTTGTATTTGTATTTGGCTTGAGTGTATTCATGTGTAGTATTATCCAATTGCACGCCAACAAAAGCTTTTCACTGTATCTCGGTACATGAGACAATAATAATGCTAAACCTAAAAATCTATGTACGAGGAACTGGAGTTTCAGCATTGGTTCTTACATACTTTTTAGTCCTTTGCAAAGGGAATCAGTCGTGCTCAACTACTGGGGGTCCACCAGCTATGTGCCTGAGGGGTCATATTTAGCTGACAGCATCCCCTCACCTAAAAGGGCTCCAGATCCCACAAGGGTTTAGGTATAAATAACATTTATATGGGCTCAGCGGCTGTGTTGACGCCTTATAGTGTCACAGACCTGAGTTCGATCCTAACTACGGGTGCTGTCTGCACAGAGTTTGTACATGACTGCATGGGTTTTCTCCGGGTGCTCGCTCCGGTTTCCTCCCACAATACAAAGACGTACAGGTTTGTAGATTAATTGGCTTCGGTAAAGATTGTAAATCGTCCTTGGTGCGAAGGATAGTGCTAGTGTACGGGGATTGCTGGTTGGTGCAGACTTGGTCGGCCGAAGGGCCTGTTTCCATACTGTATCTCTAAACCACATTGAACTAATGAAGCGGTCGCTGTTCTGGCGGCAGCCATGGTGCAGCACGTCAAAATTTTATTTTTTATTTTTAGTATGAAACTGTGTATTTAGTGGGGTGAGGGGGGGTCTGTGGGGGGGGAGCAAACCGCTTCGGTCACCTCCTCCATGGAGAGGCGACTTTTCCAGGTCGCCTCCGTGGCCTACCATCAAGGATGTGGGTCTTTCCCGGAGACGTGCCCGGGGCTTCAGCGGAAGGGGCAGCGTGGAAGGCGTGGCGTGGAAGGGGCAGCCCTCGCTGGGGTCGGGAGGGGAGGCTCCGTTTCACTGGGGGGCAGCCGGCAGCCTGAAGTCGCAGCCTGAAGCCGCGGTCTGCAGAGTTCCAGCTGCTGCGGCGTCTACAGCCCGGGATCCTACCTGGGGGACCCGGGGGAAGAAGAAGCCGCCATTGTTCGGCCGCGGGGATAACTTCCCAAGCGGGCCCGGCATGGACTTACCTCCAGTTTACAGTGGGAGCTTCGACCGCCGGCCCTGGTCTACGGAGGCGGCGGGGACTTTAAACAACCGCTGGCCTGCGGCCTACACAATCTCGGAAGCCCCGCGGTCTCCCGGAGGAAAGACCGATCCTTCCATTGGCTCTCTGGACTCTGGTCTTGTCCACAGGGGGGGGGGGGGGGGAAATGGAGGACCAAATGTTTTTGTGCCTTCCACCACAGTGATGTGCTGTGCCGACAAGCGATCAGTCCATACATTTTATTACCTAACCCATCTTTATGCTTTGACAATGATTTTTAAACTATGTTAGCCTTTGGGGTCAAGAAAATTGACCATAAATGTGCTATATAAATAAACTTATTATTATTATTATTAATAATTAGAGGGTGGGGATGCTGGAGAAACTCCAGAGTAGGCCCGGACAAAAATCTATGCGGTCACATGTGGGGGTTGGAGGGGGCGGAGACGAAAGGAAGGCAGAGACAGTCCGTGGGAGACTGACAGCAAAGAGGGAGAAAGCAAAACTACCGAAATTGGGGTCAATGGCAATGGGGTGTAAGCTACCCTCGAAATACCACTGCTGCCACCGCACCAGTGGGACTTATTCTGCAAGAAGAGGAGGCCCATATTTTTGAGGTTGGATTCAATTTTTGACGTGTATTCCAGAGGCTTTTGAGACTTTCAAAGATATACAAAGTGGAAAAAGACCCTTCAGCCTTCGATCCCCACGATAGCGATCAGATCATAAAACGACATTTTGTGAAATTTTACTACTTAGGAAGATTTTCAGTACCTACAAATCAAGTTTAATAGAAAGGGTATTTTTGACAATTTTGTTGTTACAACGTGCAAATCCGTACTGGTCCAAGGCAGCATAGTGGAACCAGGGTCTCGGCAGAGTTGCTGCCTCTACCATCGTCACCGCACCACCCTAGCTCTTATTCTGCAAGAAGATATCCCTATATTTTTGGGTGCATTTTTGCGTGGACCAGAGTATTTTGATCCATCAAAAATATTGAGTAAAGATTTCTCTGGGCCGATCTGGTGTCGACATTTTGTGAAATTTTGAATTGGAAGATTTTCAGTAGCTCAAATCAAGAGAAGTGTTTTTTGACAATTTTTTGTTGTTTTTGCTCTTGTCCAAGGCAGATAGTGGCACAGTGGCAGAGTTGCTGCTTACATCGAAGACAATCGATCCTGACTACGGGTGCTGTCTGCACGGAGTTTGTACGTTCTCCCAAGGCCCAGACAATGGCAGAGGGATGAAATTCAGGAAGTAGAATCATAGTCATACAGCATGAAAACAGGCCCTTTGGCCCATCCTGTCCATGCTGACCAAGATGCCCCTTTCTACACCAGCTCCACATACACACTACCCTCTGAGTGAACAAGTTTCCCCTCAGGTTCCTATCAAATCTTTCCCTCTCATCTTAACTCTGTTAACCCTTGCCCCCCTCACCCAGTACTGGCATAGGTCCAGAAACAGGACGCCACCCACCATTTTGATCGGGGACTGTTTATGAGTCATATACACAATGCAGTTATGAATGATTACGATTTGTTTATCTTTCAAAGAAGTGTTATAACACATTTTAAGCTTTTATAGCTCATAAAGCAACTGTATTCAATCCGCGACACTGCCAACAAACGCTGCATAAGTAATATTGACTGATTTGTGCAGGAGTGTTAAAGAAAAAATCCGGCAAAGAGAAAATCACCCTTTAAACGGAATTATTTTATCGGTTTTGTAGAAAACAATTTGTTGATAAAAAAGATGAGAGGCAGAGATAGGATGGACAGTCAGAACCTTTTTCCCAGGGTGGAAATGTCTACCACTAGAGGGTGCGGCTATAAGGTGAGAGGGCAAAAGTTTAATGGGGATGTGCGGGGCAAGTTCTTTACACAGAGAGTGTCGGGAGCCTGGAACAAATACCAGGGACGCTGGTGGAGGCAGATATGATAATGGATCTTAAGAGGCTTTTAGATATGCAATCTAACAGGGAATAGAGGGCTATGGATCATGTACAAGCAGATGATATTTGTTTAACTTGGCATTATGTTCGTCACAAACATTGTGGGCCGTAGGTCCCGTTCCTGTGCTGTACTGTTCTATGTTCTATGTCTATGTTCTGAAGAATACAAGTCTGAAGAATGGACCCGACCTTAAAAGTTGCCTATCCATTCCCTTGCGAACCTGACCTGCTGAGTTCCTCCAGCACTTTGAGTTTTGCTGAGGAATACAAATCATTTTTCATCTGTGTGGATGGGTGATCGATAGTCGGCATGGACTCGGTGGGCCGAAGGGCCTGTTACCAATGCTGTATCTCTAAACTAAACTAAACTAAACTAAACATTCCTGCCCTAGAATTGCCCTGGAAGCCAAATGCAATGCTAGGATTTATTTCATGTGGGTTGGAATACAAAAACAGGGATGTAATGCTGAGGCCCTATAAGGCACTGTTTGGAGTGTCGTGAGCAATTTTGGGCATCGGATCTGAGGAAGGATGCGCTGGCCCTGGAGAGGGTTGAGAGGAGGTTTACGAGGGTGATCCCAGGAATGAGTGGGCTAGCATAGGCTGAGTTTTTGACGGCATTGGGCCTGTACTCGCTGGAATTTAGGATGAAGGGGAGACCTCATTGAAATATGCCAAATAGTGAAAGGGTTGGATAGAGTGGATGTGGAGAGGATGTTTCCACCTTGGGAGAGTTTAGGACTAGAGGTCGTAGCCTCAGAGTTAAAGGACGTTCCTTTAGGAAGGAGATGAGGAGGAATTTCTTTAGTCAGAGGGTAGCGAAACTGTGGAATTCTTTGCCACAGAAGGCTTTGGAGGCTGTCAATGGATATTTTTAAGGCAGAAATAGATAGATTTGTGATTAGTACGGGTGTCAGGGGTTATGGGGAGAGGGCAGGAGAATGGGCTGAGGAGGGAAAGGTAGATCAGCCATGATTGAATGGGGGAGTAATGGGCTGAATGGCCTAATTCTGCTCCTATCACTTATGACCATATGATAAATGAAAACAGTTCATGCCCATCTGCAGACCTGCCCCTGGTGAAGACTAAAGGGGAGCAACATATTTATGTCTGGGCCTACGTGTCACTACAGGCTGTAGATCACAGTTATCCCTGGGTAACTGGAGGGGGAAGTGGGAAGGGAACGCTCAGCCTCCATCTTGGCAATTGTACAAATAGAGTCATACAGTGTGGAAACAGGCCCTTCGGCCCAACTTGCCCACGACAGCCAACATGTCTCATCTGCACTAGTCCCACCTGCCTGCGTTAGGCCCATGTCCATCTAAACCTGTCCTATCCATGTACCTGTCTAAATGTTTCTTAAATGTTGCGATAGTACCTGCCTCAACTACCTCCTCTGCCAGTTCGTTCCATACACCCACCACCCTTTGTGTGAAAAATTTACCCCTCAGGTTCCTATTAAACTTTCCCCCCCCCTCACCTTAAACCTCCTGATCTCATGAGGGAAGTGAGTTCCCAAACATTATCATAGAAACATAGAAAATAGGTGCAGGATTAGGCCATTCGGCCCTTCGAGCCAACACCATCATTCAGTATGATCATGGCTGATCATCCTTCCATAAAGCTCTCTTTCAGGTCAAAGATATATTGTCATTTCTGACGATATGAAACGTTAACTCTGTTTCTCTTCTCCCCCCGGCAGATGCAACCTGACCTGCTGCCTATTTAGCGCAGTGTCTTGTTTTTATTTAAGATAAATGAAGGTTTAGAGGGAAATGGGACAAATGCAGGCAAAAGATAGTGGTATATACGCTAGTGCCAGATAGTAGTGTCTGAGAAGCTTATACATCGGCACATGGAAATGCAAGGAAGAGACGGATTTAGATCACGTTCGGGCAGATGAGATCAGTGTACCTTGACATCATGATCAGCACATTGTGGGCTGAAGGACCCGCTCATAAGTTCATGTGATAGGAGCAGAATTAGGCCATTCGGCCCATCATGCCTACTGCCCCATTCAATCATGGCTGATCTACAGTATCTCTCCTTCATATCCCCATTATCAAGAATCTATGTCTTAAAAATATCTGTTGACGGCCTCCACACCCTTCTGTGGCTGCACTGTTCAATGTTCCATGTTCTAGATGGGACGACCTTAGATGACGCATCCTGGTCGGCACGGCTCTGTTGGGCCGAAGGGCTGGGTGGCACTACGACTCTCTGCCTCAATTTCAGAATCTGTCATTTTAAAATAATTTTCAGCCTTATCTGTTGAAATAGTCTATTTTCTCTTGGTGTTTAAACTGACCATGGGGAATGGTCACTCAAGCGTGTAATGGGTGGTCACAATCTTCTCAAAACCAAAACCTAAGCTATCCTGATCTCTGGTGCTGTCCGTGTGGAGTTTGCATGTGATTTCTAGCACTGCCTGGATTCCTCCCGGGTGCTCCGATTCTCTCCCACATCCCAAGGACATGACGGTCGGTTGGATAATTAACCACCATAAACAGCCTCGAGCGTAGCAATACGGTAGAAATGACGGGATTGTGAGGAGAGTATAGTAGAGACAAGAAGTGGGCAATGACAATAGACAATAGGTGCAGGAGTAGGCCATTTGGCCCTTCGAGCCAGCACCGCCCTTCAATGTGATCATGGCTGATAATCCCCAATCCTGCCTTCTCCCCATATCCCTTAACTCCGCTATTTTTAAGAGCCCTATCCAGTTCTCTCTTGAAAGCATCCAGAGAACCTGCCTCCACCGCCCTCCGAGGCAGAGAATTCCACAGACTCACCACTCTCTGTGAGAAAAAGTGTTTCCTCGTCTCCGTTCTAAATGGCTTACTCCTTATTCTTAAACTGTGGCCCCTGGTTCTGGACTCCCCCAATGGGATTGCTCTGTGAGCTAGCATTGACTCAATGGGCCAAATTGCCTCTCCGATATCATGAAGGGATATGGAATGGAACTCAGCATGAGTGCTGTTTCCAAAACAAGTGATGAGAAACATTTTGAGGCGATTCATTTGTTATTGCCAGGTTCTTGATTAGTACGGGTGTCGGGAGTTATGGTGGAGACGGCAGGAGAACGGGGTTGAGAGGGAAAGATAAATCAGCCACGGTTGAATGGCAAGGCAGACATGATGGGCCGAATGGCCTAATTCTGCTCCTATAACATATAACCTTATTAGTAATGATGGAACATTGTGCCCTGTGACGGTGCAACTGGTAGAGCTGCTGCCTCACAGCGCCAGAGATCCAAGTTCGTTCCTAACCTCGGGTGCTGCCTGTGCGGAGTTTGCATGGGTTTCCGCCGGGTGCTCCGGTTTCCTCCCACATCCCAAAGACACTAGGGTTTGGGGGTTAATTGGCCCTCTGTAAAGTACCGTGAGTGTGCAGAGAGTGGCTGAGATATTGGGATAACATAGAAATACAGTGAGCGGGTGATCGATGGTCGGTGTGGATTTGGAAGGCCGAAGGGCCCGTTTCCATGCTGTATCTTTTAATCAATCAATTCCCATGCATGGGGGCACAAGAAACTGCAGATAGAGTCGTACAGCATGGAAGCAGGCTCTACCATTCTTTGATCATTGTTGCTTTTTCCATATCGTTCATTCATTTGTCCTATGTACCTTCCATATTTCTCGTTTCCCTTTCCCCGACTCTCAGTCTGAAGAAGGATCTCGACCCGAGACGTCAACTATTCCTTATTTTCTCCAGAGATGCTGCCTGACCCTGCCTGAGTTACTCCAGATTTTTGTGTCCATCTCCGGTTTAAACCAGCGTCTGCAGCTCCATCCTGCATGTGTTACCTGTGGAATTCCAGTGCTCTCACTGAATCCAACGCTCAAGATTTGCTTCCCTTTCCTGCATTGGGCGGAATACCCATCTCCATCCCACTATGTACATTTCACACAACACGCAACATGGGACAAAGCAAAATTAAAACTGAATGTGGGTGTAATCCTGCAAACGGAAAAGAAACACGTGATTTCATAACAGCAAAGGATTGTGTGTTGAAGGGAATACCAGTTGGAAATGTGCAAACAAGAAATAGATTTATAATAAAAAATCATCAGGATAAAAATGCCCCTTTAAGACCCCTTTCACAGACTCTGATTTTGTTTTACATACACGGTGTTGCTAGGATGCTGGTTGTGAAAAGATTAACTGCTTGGGTGCCGGAGATGACATAAGGGAGGCAGCAAGAAGGCAGTGAATGTGATGCTCTCTCTCTCTCCCTCCCTCCCTCCCTCCCCTCTCTCCCCAGCCTCTTGTCTATCGTGTTCGCAGATTAGCGGGGAGGGGGGGACAGTGCGATGCTGGAGCTGGTGATTTCAGGGTAAATTGCTGCCCTGTCCTCTCGTGCCTGTTCAGCACATGGGGTTTCATTTGACCCCCTCCCCCTGCCGCTCTCTGGATGCACGGGCAGTCGTCGACTGTTTCACAGGGAGCAGTGCAAGCTGGATATCCATGTGTTTTAGCTGCTGCACTGCCTGGAGTCCGCGGCTTGGTTAGGGAGATGCTCGGCTTTGAAGGCTGAAGGGATCGGGAGACAGGGTCTCGTGGTGATGAAAACTGGGACAGGGGATGTCGGAATCTATCGCTCGCTCCCATGAGGGGAGTCAGGTAGGAGTTCTGAATTGTACAGCTCTCTGGGGCAGACCATGCATGCATTAGAAGACGCATACTAATAAGCATCGGGATGGCTGGGGCAGTGAGCTGTTCCACTGGCTGGAGAACGAACGTCTGTGATTTTTCTCTAGCATTTTCTTTGTCAAGCCCATCAACGTTTTCAACAATTTCCGTTAATGTATCCCCCTTGTCGATGTGTACCCCTGGAGAGATGCACCATCGCAATGTTACCCTTTCAACAATTATTATTCAGCCTGCAACCTTTGCCAAAATTGGATTTCTCCTACGATTTCTCCTATGACCCTCGGGCAAAGATATCTGCTTAATGTTATTTTTGCGTTGGTGAAATGCATCTTGTCAAATGCAAAGGGTTCTTTAGATGATGGATGATGAGGAAACATGTGTCTCTCCATGTTAATATTTAAGTATTGTGCAGCAATCATTTTCTTCATCGCTATCCCCATTTAAAGTACACACACACACACACACACACACACACACACACACACACACACACACACACACACACACACACACACACACACACACACACACACACACATACATTAGCACACACACACACACACACACACACACACACACACACATATACATTAACACATACACACACACACACACACATATACATTAACACACACACACACACACACACACACACACACACACATATATACATTAACACATACACACACACAGACACACACACACTCACATATACATTAACACATACATATATGTGTGTGTTTGTGTGTATATATGTGTGTGTGTGTGTGTGTGTATATGTGTGTGTGTGTGTGTGTATATATATATGTGTGTGTGTGTGTGTGTGTATATATATATATGTATGTGTGTGTGTGTATGTGTGTTAATATATACATATGTGTGTGTGTGTTTTTTTATATATATATAAATCAATCAATTCCCTTGCCATTAAAAATCACCAAATGCTTGCTTTTGCTACATTAAAACATTAAAATGCTTTATTCAGATTTGTCACAGGATAATTCTGTCTGTTTTCCGAGTCTTCTGCTTTCAGTGCTTTCAGTCTCAACCTATTGTCTCATAAATCTCAAGACCACGGCATGCTGTCATCCTCTGCACATTACCACCATCTTGAATGTGTTTTACAATGTACACTGCTCACCACAATTCATCATTCATGATAACAAAAAGTCTAATTAATTTTTTAGCAATGATCTGTGAAAATGTTGATCCAGATCCGATTCAAATCCAGCCTTTTAAATTGATAGGGTGAATTGTAATTGGATTGGGAATACATCCTGCGAACGCAGGAATAGATATGGAGTATTTTACCCAGAGTGGGGGAATCGAGAACCGGAGGACACAGGTTTAGGGTGGGGGGGGGGGGGAGAAATATTTAATAGGATTCTGAGGGCCATCTGTCTCACTCAGAGGGTGGTGAGTGTTTGGAACGAGCTGCCAGAGGAGGTAGTTGAGGCAAGTACTATAACACCATTTAAAAGACTGTTACACAGATATATGGATAAGAATGGTTCAGAGATATGGACCAAACATGGGCAAATTAGATTAGTTCCACTGGGGCACCTTTGTCGGGATGGACGTGTTGGGCCGAAGGGCCTGCTTCTATAAATAAAAGACTTAGTGCTGGAGGAAACCAGCAGCTGTGGAAGCATCTCTGTAGAATATTGAGAGGTGACGATATGTCAGGAACCTTCTTCAGACTGGCCTGCTTCTGTGCTCTATGACTCTGTCTCTTAGACTCCAAAAATCCTATTCATAAAATGCCTTTTTAAAGGCCTATGTCAAAAAATAAATGACACTTTTGAGAATAGAACAGTTTTTATTTATTTGTCCCTTTGGCCATTATTAAAGCCGTTTTCCTTCTGAGATTGACATTGGCCTTGTGCTGCTTTGGAGGATGGGCAGGTCTAGCTCTGGCCAGGAGCCACACATGGGTCTGGTCCAACATGGACCACTGTGCTTTGGTCACATAAGCATTGCCCATTATCCAGTTCCTCTTGGCAACTCCCCAAAACATAGAGCAGAGGCCCAAAGCTCACCCAATGGAGAACTGCTCTCTCTTTCTCAGTCCAGCTATTGCCTTTTCTTTCTCTGCAAAGGGTTAGTTTAATTTTGAGTTTAGTGTAGGAGCAGCGTGGAAGCAGGGCCGTCGGCCCGCTGAGTCCTTTACGATGATGTTGCCAGAACTCAAGGGTCTGAGCTATAGGGAGAGGTTGAGTAGGCTGGTAGTCTACGCCTTGGAGTGCAGGAGGATGAGGGGAGATCTTATAGAGCTGTATAAAATCATGAGAGGAATAGATCGGGTAGACGCACAGGATTTCTTGCCCAGAGTGAATTGATGACCATAGGTTCAAGGTGAAGGGGGAAAGATTTAATAGAAATCTGAGGGCTAACTTTTTCACATAAAGAATGGTGGGTGTATGGAACAAGCTGCCAGAGGAGGTAGTTAAGGCTGGGACTATCCAACGTTTAAGAAACAGACAGGCACATGGATAGGACAGGGTTGGAGGAGTATGGATCAAATGCGGGCAGGTGGGACTAGTGTAGCTGGGACATGTTGGCCGTTGTTGGCAAGTTGGGCCGAAGGGCCTGTTTCCACGCTGTATGACTCTATAACTTCATGACTCTGAGTCCATGCCAAGCAGCCAACGCTAACACCAACCCATACACACTAGGGACAATTTACAATTTTACCAATCCAATTAGCCTATAAACCAGTACGTCTTTGGAGTGTGGGAGGAAACTGGAGATCTCGGAGAAAACCCACGCTGGTCACTGGGAGGATGTACAAACAAACGGCCATAGTCGGGATCGAACCCGCGTCTCTGGCGTTGTAAGGCAGCAAGTCTACCGCGGCCACACCGTGCCAAATTGGAAACGCGGTACTTCTGTGATTGGTGCAACCGCACATACTTTCTTCAACACAACCTGTTTTTTTTTTTTGTTTTTTTTTTAATTCAAAAAATTTATTCAATTATTAAAAAATAATATTTACACTACAATAAAACAAGCCAGAACCCACCACCATAAATACAATACAAACATATATCCATACTAAACTATTATACAATTATGATACAATCCTTATTGAGGATACATTCAACACCCTGCGGAGCCCAGCGGTCCCGGAACTCCCTCAGGGTGCCCACAGACAGGGCGTATTCCCTTTCTAATCCCACCCGGGCACGGACGTAACCCCGGAAAAGGGGCAGGCAGCTGGCCAACAACACAACCTGTTGGGAGGTACAAAGTCCACAGTTTTAAGGTTTCTTTAGTTTTAGTTTTAGAGGTACACGTCGGAAACCGGCTCTTTGGCCCATTGAGTCCGCGCTGACCAATGATCCCTGCACACTGACGTTATCCCACACACACTAGGGACAATATACTGTTATACCAAGCCAATTAACCTACAAACCTGTAGTTATATGGAGTGTGGGTGGAAACTGGAGCTCCCGGAGAAAACTCACACAGGTCATGGACAGAACGTACAAAATCCATGGAGTCAGCACCCATAGTCAGGATTGATTCCGAGTCTATGGCGCTGTGCCACTGTGCTACCCTCTTCTTGTAATGGACCCTCTTGCCTCATTCGAGTGACAACACACACTCTCCTTTTGCCATATAATGGACATGCCAAGCAAAACAGCAACATCTCTGGACCATGTCTTGCTCTTGATAGTCAGCTGTCAAGAAGTGAGCTCTTTGCTTTGACACATTCAGTTTAACCACCTTTGACCTATGACATAGACTTAGATGGTGCTCGTTGGTCAGCATGGTCAAGTTGGACCAAAGGGCCCGTTTCCATGGTGATTGCCTCTATGACTCTGAGAACACATACATAGATAGCTGAGGAATTAAATAGCCATTTATAAGCAGATTGACAGCACTGTGGCTTTTCAACAGACTGGCTTCCATGCACCAAACTGCTAGTTTAGGTTTAATTTTAGGATTGAGTTAAAAGCTATCTCATCAAATTGGATAATATGATAAAAGAATACAATACACAACATGTAGAGCGAAGAAAAAAATATCAAATGCAGAATATATTTATCGGAATATTTTAATTAAAAAAGAATGCATAGAAACATAGAAAATAGGTGCAGGAGGAGGCCATTTGGGCCTTCGAGCCTGCACCGCCATTCATTGTGATTCATCCACAATCAGTAACCCATGCCTGCCTTCTCCCCATATTCCCTTGATTCCGCTAGCCCCCAGAGCTCCATCTAACTCCATCCAGTGAATTGGCCTCCACTGCCTTCTGTGGCAGAAAATTCCACAAATTCACAACTCTCTGGGTGAAAACATTTTTTTCTCATTGCAGTTTTAAATGGCCTCCCCTTTATTCTTAGACTGTGGCCCCTGGTTCTGGACTCCCCCAAAATTGGGAAAATTGTTCCTGCATCGAGCTTGTCCAGTCGTTTTATAATTTAATATAGATTTACAAGTGACAATAGACAATAGGTGCAGGAGTAGGCCATCCGGCCCTTCGAGCCAGCTCTGAAGTGGAAAGGAGATTTAATAGTGTGGGCCAACTGTATCAGTGGAGTTGGTGAACCAGTTCCACAGTTCACAACAATGTATCCCTCTTGTGATCACACCTCCCCAGCCAGCAATTGGCCCATCGGGGAACGACCCTGCCTGAAGTCATCGGTTGCCAGCAGTCATTTGTCCTGGTCTTTTCTTGCTTCCGATTTCTTCCCGTGGGGGCGGCACGTTGGCACAGTGGTAGAGTTGCTGTCTCATGGTGCCAGAGTCCTGGATTCAACCCTGACCTCGGGTGGGGTCTCTGTGTGGAGTTTGCATGTTCTCCCTGTGACCGCGTGGGTTTCCTCAGGTGCTCCGATTTCCTCCCACATTCCAAAGATGTGCAGGTTTGTCGGTTCATTGCCCTCTGTAAACTGCCCCTAGTGTGTAGTGGGTGGGATCACATCGAACTAGTGTGAATGGGTGATCGATTGCCAGTGTGGGCTGAAGGGCCGAAATTCATAATTTCTTAAAAATCTGCTGAAGGGCGGCAGGGTGGCGCAGCGGTAGAGTTGCTGCCTTACAGCGCCAGAGACCTGGGTTCGATCCTGACTACGGGTGCTGTCTGTAGGGAGTTTGTACGTTCTCCCCCTGACCTGTGTGGGTTTTCTCCGAGATCTTCGGTTTCCTCCCACACTCCAAATATGTACAGGTTTGTATGTTAATTGTCTCGGTGTAAATGTAAATTGTCCCTCGGGTGTGTAGGATAATGTTAGTGTGCGGGGATCGCTGGTCGGCGCAGACTCGGTGGGTCGAAGGACCTGTTTCCGCGCTGTATCTCTATAAAACTAAATAACTAAAAAAAAAGTGGTACTTGAAGAGTAATAGGTCCGATATCTGCACCTGAAATTGTCCAGCTTGTTTGTGATTGGATTTAAGTTTTCTAAAATGTAGCGTTACTTGAGTCTGTACTTGGGTACAGGTAGCATTAAAAGACAAGAGGGAAAAATAAATCTGCATTGGAGCCCTGATCACATTTAGAGTCACAATGGAAGGGCCTGGGACCAGCAAAATTGAAGGATCCCAGGAATGATTGGGTTAACACATGATGAGCGTTTGTCGGCACTGGGCCTGTACTCGCTGGAGTTTAGAAGGATGAGGGGGCACCTCATTGAACCTTAACGAATAGTTAAAGGGCTGGATGGAGTGGATGTGGACAGGGTGTTTCCATTAATGGGAGAGTCTAGGACCCGAGGCCACGGCCTCAGAATAAAAGGATGTACCTTTAGAAAGGAGATGAGGAGGAATTTCTTTAGTCAGAGCCACAGACAGCTGTGGAGGCCAGGTTAATTGATATTTTCCAAGTGGAGATTGACAGATTCTTGATTGGTACGGGTGTCAGAGGTTACGGGGAGAAGGCAGGTGAATGGGATTGAGAGGGAATGATTGATCAGCCACGATTGAATGGAGTTGATGGGCCGAATGGCCTAATTCTGCTCCTAGAACTTAGTACTGTACTAGAGAGACAGGCTTCTGTGGGAGATGTATGCTGTTAGCATGTTGGGTTCTCCTGTGGGAAATTATTGCTGGATTGTCAAATGCATGAAGAAAGTAGCACTCTCCCATATCCCACAAAACCTGACTTCTTCTGTATTCCCATAGTCCATGACCAGATCTCATCAGATTCTTGTGTAGGCAAATGCTGACTCATACCAAAGATACTTGGTATGAGTGCTGGAGTAACTCAGTGGGTCCGGCATCATCTCTGGAGAAAAGGAATAGGTGACATTTCGGAACCCTTCTTACGCAGATGACGTTTTAGGTCAGAACCCTTCTTCAGACAGTCGTTTTCAGAAGAAGGTTTTCTGACCTGAAATGTCACCTAATGGCTCTGAAGAAGGGTTCTGACCCAAAACGTCACCTGTTCCTTTTCTCCAGAGAATTTTCAAGACCTGCTGAGTTACTCCATCATTTTGTGTCTCCCGTCTGATTCTTTTTTTTAACGAAGAGAGTTTAGTTTAGTTTATTTTATTATGGTCCCGTGTAGCAAGGTACAGTGAAAAGCGTTTGTTTGTGTGCTATCCTGTCAAAGAAAATATAATATAATTAAGGAAATACAAAAGGAATATGATCACTGTCATCAGTGGCCATATACAGGATAAAGCGTACAACATTTAGAGCAAAGATATTACGTTGAATTCTGACTAAAGATAGTTCAAAGGTCAGGCGAACAACAACAAACAGAGACAGCAGCAGCGCGGCAGCTTGGCGCCAACCCGGAGCATGCGCCCTTTTTAGGGCGGGCACCTAAGGATGTCGAACCGGATGGCATCGCCCTGCTGCAGACTTCTGCTGTCCTCAAACGCAAGACGAAGAAAGGTCTCCAATGAGGTAAATGGGAGGTCAGGACCACACTGTAGCTGATCAGAGGACCTTCAGTTTCCAATCAAATCTATTTTATTGTTTTCACACTTCATACCTCTGGCCTGATGGGAGAGGGCAGAAGAGGGAGTGTCCAGGGCGAGACTGGACCTTGATTATGCTGGTGCTGGCTGTGCTGATTGATTCATCTATCGCTCCAACCGTACCTTGGGTATGCACAACAAAGAATTTCACTGTGACACAGTATTTGTCACATGTGACAAATTCATTCATTCATCATACATTCATTCATTCATTCATACATACATTAATGTTCATTCATTCATTCATTCATTCATTCAATCATTCATTCATGCATTCATTCATTCACACAGCACGGAAACAGGCCCGTCAGCCCAACTTGCCCAAGCCAACCACAATGCCCATCTACACTCATTCTCCAAGTTCAAATTGGCCCATATCTCTCTAAATCTTTCCTTCAACATATCTGTCCAAATGTCTCTTAAATGTTGTTATGGTACCTGTCTGAACTACCTCCTCTGGCAGCTCGTTCCATAGACTCACTACACGCTGTGTGAAAAAATTGTCCCTCAGGTTCCTATTAAATTGTTCCCCTCTCACCTAAAATGTATGTCCTCTGGTTCTTGATCCCCTTCTTTGGGTTGAAAACTCAGCATCTACCCGATCTATTCCCCTCATGATCTTGTACACCTCTATAAGACCACCCCTCATCCTCCTGCATTCCAAGGAATAAAGTCCTAGCCAGCCCAATGTCTCCCTATAGCTCAGGCCCTCAAATCCTGGCAACATTCTCATCAATCTCTGCACTCTTTCTAGCTTACTGGTGGAATTTAATGGGTCAGGCAGCATCTATGGAGAGAATGGACAGATGACGTTTCGGATTGGTCTGAAGAAGGGTCCCGACCCGAAGCATCATCCACCCATTCCCTCTACAGGTGCTGCCTGACTCGCTGAGTTCCTCCAGTAATTTTGTGTAACCTGATGAACAAAAAGATAAAGTACTGGATGAAATCAATGGATCAGACAGCACCTGTGGAAGAAATGGACAAAGCGTCCTTTCTAGTCGGGACTCTTCTCTCGACCCAACCTGAAACATTATCTGTCCAATCCCTCCAAGATGCTCTCTGACCCGCTGAGTTCCTCCAGCATTTTGTTTTTTGTTCATTATTTTGGCCCGAAGCAAACCCATTTACAATCTTCACAGACCTCCATCAAGTCGCCTCTAAAATGATCCAAATTATTCAATGTTGTCACGAGTGAAGAGTGTTTTACTGTCATGTGTCCCACAAAACGCACACAACACACACACACACTTGCACACACACACAACACACACACACACACACACACACACACACACACACACACACACACACACACACACACAACACACACACACACAATAGTGCAAAAATAATGCCCCCAAGTCTATATAGTTCAGAGCTTATTTGGGGGTTAGCACAGAAGCTGTTCCTAAACCTGGAAGTTACAGTTTACAGCCTCATATACGTTCTTCCCAATGACAGGAGTGAATTGAGAGCGTGGCCAGGGTGATGGTGATGTTTAGTGGTTGGTAAACAAAAATGTTGGAGAAACTCAGTGGGTGCGGCAGCATCTATGGAGCGAAGGAAATAGGCAACGTTTCGAGCCGAAACCCTTCCTCAAATGTTTAGTTTAGTTTAGAGATACAGTGTGGAAGCAGGCCCTTTAGCCCACCGAGTCCACGCCGACCAGCGATCCCCATACCCTGGCACTGTCCTGCACACTAGGAGCAATTTTCAACTTTACAAAGAGCCAATTAACCTGCAAACCTGTACGTCTTTGGTATGTGGGAGGAAACTGGAGCACGTGGTCACGGGCAGAACGTACAAACACCAGCACCTGTAGTCGGGATCGAACCCGGGTCTCGATTTTAGTTACACAAAAGACGAAAAGACAGACTGTTGGCGAGGCTGCCATCGTGCGGTGCCCCTGGTGGAATATTATTGGATTCACTCCAATGAATCTTTCCTGTTCTCCCTTCAGGGCATTTTGTAAAATGGAATCCAAGGTCTAGAATGTTTTTATTTTTGGCATTTGAACAAGGTTGTGATCATTCTGACAAGAATAAAGAGCAAGGACTTGAATGGAGATGTTCACAGTGTTTTCAGGTCACCCTGTGTGAGGTACTGTGCTGAATCTGACATTGTTAACACCAGCCTGGTGTCCTCTATTGATGTGGCCCATGTTCTCAGTCGTGACAAGGGAACTCAGCAGGCCACAGACTTTCTGCCAAAAGGTTTAGTTTAGTTTGGAGATACAGCGGGGAAATAGGCCCTTCGGCCCACCGAGTCTGTGTCGACCAGCGATCACCTGTTCATGCAAGTTGTATATTATCCCACTTTTGCAACATTGACAGTGGCGGGAAATGTACATAAGCCAATAGACCCACAGACCCGCACATCTTTGGAGTGTGTGAGGAAACCAGAGCACCCGGAGAAAACCCATGTGGTCACAAGGAGAATGTACAAACTCTGCAGGGACAGCACCAGCAGTCAGGATCGAATTGGGTCTCTGGCGCTGTGAGGCAGCAGCTCTACTTCAGCGCCACTGTGCCGCACTCGACCTGAAATATTAACTCTGTGTCTGTACGCACAGATGCTGCTGGGAGTTTCCAGAGCTTACAGGTCTCGTTACAGAAGTGTAGTACGTATAATCTTTGTAACCCTACAATGGTCCATCAAAGGTCTATCCATATGTACGCCTTTGTTTCTATCCATGTAGAAAAGAACCCCTGTGTCTAATGGCTTTTTGTTGATTTTTATCCCAAGGGGCTTCATCTTTTGGTGATTTATGTGTTTGTACCCTCTCATCCCTCTGCCCTATTTAGCTACTTAACTTCAAGGAATATTCAGCTTTGTAATTCTTCCGAATAAAACACATGGCTTCCCCGCAGGAAGACCAACGTTGATTAATTTTATTAAGTCAATCTATCAAGATGTCAGAATCGTGATCTCTCGTGTGATGTCGTGCTATACTCTGTGGAAGCTTGAAGAACTCGTGTAAAAAGGACGCCTCTTGTAAGGGAATAGGAAAGGTTTGGTACCACCTGGTGATTCATACATACCCTGGCGACATGTTCCATCTGCCAACAGGGCAAAAAAAAGAACAAGTCACTTCTCTGATGAAAACAAAAAGACTCCCATTAATACAGTAACAGTAATTAAAGCACCATTAGTGACACTTGACTGTTCTGTGCCACTGGATAAACTGTAATTAGGCAATTTATATCCATTTCTATCCCACGCCAAGGGTGACAAGAAAAAGAAACCTCACGTCGTAAGCCAAAGGAAAAAGAAGGCTATTGTCACACCAGAGCATGTCCAAGGGACAAGATTTAGCAAGAGAAATGATTCATTTAAAAATATACAATGCAGTCCTTTGAGTATGATGGCTGCTTATATTGATTGATTTAGTTTTCCAGATATAGCATGGAAACAGGGTATTCGTTCCTCTGGGTCCACGCCGACCAGCGATCACCCCGTACACGGGTTCTACACATTAGGGACAATGTACAGAAGCCAATTAACCTACAAACTTGCACGTCTTTGGATTGTGGGAAGGAACTGGAAAGCTAATGTAGATGGGGCATGTTGGCTGGTATGGGCAAGTTGGGCCCAAGGATCTGTTTCCATGCTGTACGATTCTACGACTCCATGCCCTGGAGATAACCCGCACGGTCACAGTGAAAACGTACAAACTCCGTACAGACATCGCCCGTAGTCAGGTTTAAACCCGGGATTCTGGCGCTGTAAGCCAGCAACTTTACTGCTGCGCCTCTGATTAAAATTCTAGTCATGCCTCTAAGTTTCTTTCTCCTTGTTCGGATCATTAAAATTTAATTTTACTTTAGAAATACAGCATGGAAAAAGGCCCTTCGGCCCATCGAGTCAACACCGACCATCGATCACCTGTTCACACTAGTTTTATGTTATCCTATTTTCTCATCCACTCCCGACAAATTAGGGGGGATTTCACAGAGGCCAATTAACCTACAAAACCACAAATTAGCAGGAATTTACTGGTGATTTCATTGTAGTAGAATAGGTACATTTATTGCATGGAATTATGTTAGTAAAATGAATTCATAGAAACATAGAAACATAGAAATTAGGTGCAGGAGTAGGCCATTCGGCCCTTCGAGCCTGCACCGCCATTCAATATGGTCATGGCTGATCATCCAACTCAGTATCCCGTACCTGCCTTCTCTCCATACCCCCTGATCCCCTTAGCCACAAGGGCCACATCTAACTCCCTCTTAAATATAGCCAATGAACTGGCCTCAACTACCCTCTGTGGCAGAGAGTTCCAGAGATTCACCACTCTCTGCGTGAAAAAAGTTCTTCTCATCTCGGTTTTAAAGGATTTCCCCTTTATCCTTAAGCTGTGACCCCTTGTCCTGGACTTCCCTAACATCGGGAACAATCTTCCTGCATCTAGCCTGTCCAACCCCTTAAGAATTTTGTAAGTTTCTATAAGATCCCCTCTCAATCTTCTAAATTCTAGAGAGTATAAACCAAGTCTATCCACTTTCTTCATAATTCAATGCTGCTTTGAAGTACATGGGTAAACGTGATGTGTGTTCGAATGTAATCCTGATTTGAAGGATTGGTATGGGCGAAGGAAAAAGATTCAAGATTCATATGTGCCTACAAACTAAACCGATTTAACAATACAGCAACCTTAATCTGTGTAAGATAAATGGGAAGATTTGCTATTTTATACGTAAAATATTGCTACTGGATGATAATTGACATGACCAAATTCATTTTGTCCTGACCCAAAACATGTCCTGTCCATGATCTCCAGGGATGTTGCCTGACCCACTGAGTTACTCCAGCACTTTGTGCATTTTTTTGTAAACTTGCGTCTGCAGTTCTTTGTCTCTGCATCCATTCTTAAATATTGAATTATTATTTCCATTGAACTACTTGCTGATATTTTTAAGGCAGGGATAGTTAGATTCTTGAATGGTAAGGCTGTCAGGGGTTATGGCGAGAAGGGGTTGAGAGGGGAAGATAGATCAGCCATGATTGAATGGCAGAGTAGACTTGATGGGCCAAATAGCCTAATTCTGCTCTTATAATTTAGGAACTCATTGTCTTCCTCTTTATTTTAAATAAGAATCCTCATGTTAAATGTTTTTGGATGTTTCACATGATAAATTTACATTAGATCAGCCATGACTGAATGGCATAGTAGGTGATGGGCCGAATGGCCCAATTCTGCTCCTATCACATGAATTTATGAACTCATTGGCTTTCTTTATTTTATAATAATCCTCATATTAAATGCCTTTGGATGTTTCAACTGGTAAATTCACATTATTGTGCATTTAATGTTGGCATGATTTGCTGTTTCAAGATTTCAAGAATCGGTCTGAAGAAGGGTCTCCACCCGAAACGTCACCCACTCCTTCTCTCCAGAGATGCTGCCTGTCCCGCCGGGTTACTCCAGCATTTTGTGTCTACTTTCAAGATTACTCGTTCTTCATTGAGCCTTTGAATAACAATTAGGGTTAACAATAGCCTCAGAGCCCTGCACAAAATATTCCGCACTTTGATTTTATTGTTAGCTCCAGGTTTTACATCGAGTCTTGTCAAAGCGAAGTGGTCTCCATGACAACTAGGAGTAAGTGTCTCAGAACACTAAGTGTCCCAGTAATGGTAGGCTGCAACCAAAGCTCCAGATAATTTAATTTTATCCTCTGGAGCCTAGTTAGTAGTTTTTTTTCATTATTAATTTGGACAATTAAATTGGACCAGGGTCGAACCCGGAGATGGCACAGTGACGCAATGGTAGAGCTGCTGCTCACAGCGACAGAGACCTGGGTTCGATCCTGACCTTGGGTGCTGTCGATACGGAGTTTGCACGTTCTCCTTGTGACCGCGTGGGTTTTCTTTGGGTGCTCTGGTTTCCTCCCATATTACAAAGACCTGTAGGTTTATAGGTGTAGGAAGGTGCAGATGCTGGTTTAAACCAAAGATAGACACAAAAAGCTGGAGGAACTCAGCGAACCAGGCAGCATCTCTGGAGAGAAGGAACAGGTGACGTTTCAGGTCGAGACTTTTCTTCAGGTTGATAGTCAGGGAGAGGGAAACGAGAGATTGAGACAATGATGTAGAGAGATATAGAACAATGAATGAAAGATATACAAAAAAGTAATGTTGATAAAGGAAACAGGCCATTGTTAGCTGTTTGTTGGGTGAGAAAGAGAAGCTGGTGCAACTTGGGTGGGAGAGGGATGGAGAGAGAGGAAATGCAGGGGTTACTTGAAGTTAGAGAAATCAATATTCATACCACTGGGCTGTAAGCTGACCAGGCAAAATATGAGATGCTGTTCCTCCAATTCACTCTGACAATGGACAGAAAGATCAGTGTGGGAATGGGAAGGAGAATTAAAGTGTTTAGCAACTGGGAGATCAGGCAGACTGAGCGAAGGTGTTCAACTAAACGATCGCCCAGTCTGCATTTGGTCTCGCTGATGTATAAGAGTCCACATCTTGAACAACAGATACAGTAGATGAGGTTGGAGGAGGTGCAAGTGAACGTCTGCCTCACCTGAAAGGACTGTCGGGGTCGCTGGACAGAGTAGAGGGAGGAGGTACAGCGACAGGTGTTGCACCTTCTGCGGTTGCAGGGGACGGTACTTGGGGAGGGGGTGGTTTGGTTGGGAAGGGATGAGTTAACCAGGGAGTTGCGGAGGGAACGGTCTCTGCGGAAGGTGGAAAGGGGTGGAGATGGGAAGATGTGGCTAGTGGAGGGATCTCGTTAGAGGTGGAAAAATGCTGGAGGATTATGTGTTGTGTGTGACGACTGATGGGATGAAAAGTAAGGACGAGGGGGACTCTGTCTCTGTTGCGACTAGGGGGAGGGGGAGCAAGGGCGGAGCTGCGGGGTTACAGAGGAGACACAAGTGAGGGCCCCATCTATGATGGAAGAGGGGAACCCCTGTTATCTAAAGAATGAGGACATCTCGGATGTCCTGGTATGGAACACCTCATCTTGGGAGTAGATGCGGCATAGACGGAGGAATTGAGAGTAGGGGATAGGGTCTTTGCAGGAAGCAGGGTGGGAAGAGGTGTAGTCAAGATAGGTAATTTGGCCTCTGTAAAATTGCCCTTAATGTGTAGGATAGAACTAATGTAAGGGTGATCATTGGTCAGCATGGGCCGAAGGGCCTGTGTCCATGCTGTATCTCTAAAAAAACAGTGATAGTTTAGGTATTTTTGGAAGGAAATTTGGTACTTACGAGATGCCGTTCAGTAAAAAGCCAAGGAAAAGATTGGTTAAATGCACAGAGTCTTTTACCCAGAATAGGGGAATCAACAACAAGAGAACATAGCTTTAAGGTGAGGGGTGAAAGATTTAATAGGAATCTGAGGGGTAACATTTTCACACAAATAGTGGTGGGTGTGTGGAACAAGCTGCCGCAGGAGGCAGTTGAGGTTGGGAATATCACAATGCTTAAGCAGCAATTAGACAGGTACATGGATAGGGCAGGTTTAGAGGGATATGGGCCAAACGCAGGCAGTTAGGACTAGTGTAGGTGGGACATGTTGGTTGGTGAGGGCAAGTTACCTGTTTCCACACTGCATCACCATATGACTCTATGAGAACCAGACAAGGTATATAATTGCATGTTCTCTGATAATGTGGATGAACTTTTCAATGTGTGTGGATAGGAAAAGTCTGCAATAATAGACAATAAGTGCAGGAGTAGGCCATTCGAGCCAGCACCGCCATTCAATGTGATCATGGCTGATCATCCCCAATCAGTAACCCGTCCCTACCTTCTCCCCATATCCCCTGACTCCGCTATCTTTAAAATCCCTATCTAGCTTTCTCTTGAAAGTATCCAGAGAACCGGCCTCCGCTGCCCTTTGAGGCAGAGAATTCCACAGACTGTGAGAAAAAGTGTTTCCTCGTCTCCGTTTTAAATGGCTTACCCCTTATTCTTAAACTGTGGCCCCTTGTTCTGGACTCCCCCAACACCGGGAACATGTTTCCTGCCTCTAGCGTGTCCAAACCCTTAATAATCTTTAATGTTTCCATAAGATTTGCTCTCATCCTTCTAAACTCCAGAGTATACAAGCCCAGCTGCTCCATTCTCTCAGCATATGACAGTCCCGCCATCCCGGAAACTAACCTTGTAAACCTACTCTGCACTCCCTCAAAAGCTAGAATGTCCTTCCTCAAATTAGGGGACCAAAACTGCACACAATACTCCAGATGTGGTCTCACTCGGGCCCACTGCAGAAGGACCTCTTTGCTCCTAGACTCAACTCCTCTTGTTATAAAGGCCAACATGCCATTTGCTTTCTTCACTACCTGCTGTACCAGCATGCTTACTTTCATAGACTGATGAACAAGGACCCCCCAAATCCCATTGTACTTCCCCCATTTCCAAACTTGACACCTTTTAGATAATAATCTGCCTTTATGTTTTTGCTACCAAAATGGATAACCGCACATTTATCCACATTAAACTGCATCTCCCATTGCATCTGCCCACTCACCCAACCAGTCCAAGTCATTCTGCATTCTCATAGCATCCTCCTCACAGTTCACACTACCACCCAGCTTTGTGTCATCTGCAAATTTGCTAATGTTACTTTGAATTCCTTCATCCGACATTGTTTCATCCATAACAAAGCAGACAATGCTAAAACGGAGCTGCCAGATGAGGGTGTTGAGGCAGGCACTGTCATGACGTTTAAGAGAGACATTTGGACAGATACGTGGATAGGATAGGTTTAGAAGGCTATGAGCCAAACATGGGCAGGTGGGACGAGTGTGGATGGGTCATCTTGGTCGGCATGGACAAGTTGGATTTTAAAAGAGTCTGCCATTTATCCCATTTTTAATTTGACACCAAATTCACTTTCATATCTCAAGTATTAAAAAAGTTATGGCCATTTTCTTACTCGGAAATTAGCATCTTGTTCCCTATTGATTTTCAATGGACATTACCAGACTGTATGATCTGGAAGAATTTAAGTAATTTAAGGTAAATCAGGACTATGACACTAAGCAGGTCAGACAGCATCTGTGGAAAGACAAAATTAGTTAATGTTTCAGATCTGAGGCCCTTCATCGGAGCAGGAAAAGGTAACTTTAAATTACAGAGAAGGGTGGAAGGAGCATTGCTGTAAATAAATGCCCATTTAAAAGGGAATATTGGCGATATTAGTGCCCTCAAATGGTGAGGCCGATTGTATGCCCACACACTCCTATAGATTTGCAAATTAACTGCCCCAATAATGTAGAAATCTACAAATTGTTTTTATAAAACCCTTGCCGGTGAGACAGTAATTTTAAAACTAAAACATTTGTAATTTTTGTCTGCAGCGATTCCTCGTTTGTGACTATAACTCGATTATTGATTTTAAAGTCCAAATAGCCAAAACGCGGAATTTGTGGATTCCCATGAAATCAGGTAGGGTATAACTGTAATGGCGATAGGGTAGGAACGCCCACACACCTTTGAACTGACAACTAAAGTTTTTTTAAATGCTGTGGGTTTAAAACTGAAGATCAGACTCTTGTGAAACTCTATTGCTGGAGTCTGACTCATTTGGGACAGAATAGAGCATAATCTAATGAGTAGGAAGGAATGCAGATGCTGGTGAAGATAGACACAAAATTTTACATCGGGACATGACCCATCTCTTGAAGGAACTGACGTTTTAAGTCACGGGAAACAAGAAATATAGACGATGATGTAGAGAGATATCGAACGAATGAATGAAAGATATGCACAAAAGTAACAATGATAAAGGGAACTGATCATTGTTAGCTGTAGCTGTGAAAACTAAAGCTGTGGGGCTTGGGTGGGAGAGGGATGGACAGAGAGAGAATGCAGGGGTCACTTGAAGTTAGAGAAATCAATATTCATACCACTGGATTGTAACCTGCCCAGGAGAGATATGAGGTGCTGTTCCTCCAATTTGCGTTTGGCCTCACTCTGACAATGGAGGAGGCTTTGGACGGAAACATCAGAGTGAGAATGGGAAGGGGACTTAAAGTGTTTAGCAACTGGGAGATTAAGTAGGTCCAGGCGGACTGAGCAAAGGTCTCATCTATGATGGGAGAGGGGAACCACCGTTCCCTGAAAATGCGAACATCTCGGATGTCCTGGAATGGAACACCTCATCTTGGGCACAGATGCGGCGTAGATGGAGGAATTGGACAAAATGTAATGTCTGGTGAACTGCGATGTGATTAACTGTTTACAGGTTTAGTTTATTGTCACGTGTACTGAGGTACAGTGAAAAGCTTTAGTTGTGCGCTACCCAGTCAGCGGAGGGACAATACTTGATTACAATGGAGCCGTTTACAATGTATAGCTACATGATAAGGGAATGACATTTTAGTTCAAGGTGATGCCAACAAAGTCCGATCAAAGATAGTTTGGGGCTGATTAAGGGATAGCTGGAGCTCACAGTAATCCACCCGCCTCAGCAGATGTCTCTGTCTAAAGAAAATGTCAATTCTGAACATAAATTAAAAGACCGGGAGTAAAACATGAACCGTAATTTGGACCTTTAACACATTGATGAGCTGCAAAGTGCAAAATGAATTCAATGGTTTCAAAGGTCTTTTATTGTCACATGTACCAATTAAGGTACAGTGTTTTGCGAATTACCATACAGCGATACGAAAAAAATGGGCAACAAGACACACAACTACATAAAAGTTAACATAAACATCCACCACAGCACTCCCCCACGTTCCTCACTGTGACTGTAGGCATTCTTCGTCCTCTTTATTCTCCCATGGTTGAACCATCCGTCGGAGCGATCGAAGCTCCCGCAGCCGCCGGTCGAAGCCCCCGCGTCGGGCAGATCGAAACTCTCGCTTCGGGGCGAACTAAGCTCCCGCGTCGGGGAGGTCGAAACTCCCACGGCTTGGAGTCTCTGACCAGAGACCGCGGGCTCCGTGATGTTAAGTCCGAAAGCACGCACGGTTGGAGCTCTGTAAATCAGTCTCCAGCAGAGGCCGCCAACTCCTTAATGTTAGGCCGCAGTGTGGATGGAGATACAATACGGAAAAGAAATCGCATCTCCGTCGAGGCAAGAGATTGGAAAAAGTGCCCCCCACCCCCACATAAAATAAACTAAATAACACTAAAAACATACATTTAACACATGCAATTAAAACACAAAGAAGGAAAGGACAGACAGGCAGCCAATGCCACAAATGGCGGTGGAGAACTTTATTGGGTATTTTTCAAGCAATTATTATTCATTCTTGATGGGCCGAATGGCCTAATTCTGCTCTCAGGTCTCATGTCTTTTAATCCTATACCAATTCCTGATCTGCCACTCTAACAGACCCCTTGGAAGTAACTCTCTACACATGTTGTCTCTGTACATCACTTCCATGTTCACAATATTCTTGTGAAAGTTTAGTTTAGTTTAGAGATACAGTGAGGAAACCGGCCCACCAAGTCTGCACCGACCAACGAATCCTGTACACTATTTCTATCCTAGGTGATGGAGACCAAGCCATGGTTATTTTTAAGGCAACGATTGATAGATTCTTTATTAGTGAGGGCATCAAAGGTTACGGGGAGAAGGCAGGAGAATGGGATTGAGAATGAAAGATAGATCAGTCGTGATTGAATGGTGGAGTAGGCTCAATGGGCCGATTGACTAATTCTATCGATGGACCTATGAATTTATGAATGACATTTGGCAGCACTGAATAAAGATTTTTCCCATCATTTTCATTTCTAAATTTCAGTAATCTTTTGCTCTTTGTTCAGGGACGTGGTCAGTCTAATGATCAGGACGCAGAGGACAGAATGAATAATTTACCTCAAGGACTAAACAACTTGGGCAGTAAGGTGAGTATTTGGAAATAAAATGGTTGGGGCATTTTAGAAGAATGGGAGGGGACGAGGGGAAAGGGAAAAGAGGGAGAGGGAAGAGGGGAAAGAAGGGAATGGGGGTGGAGAGTTGGGAAGAGGGAAGGGAGGGTAAAGGGCCTTTCCCACGAGCATGCGACTGCGTGTGTCAAGTGCGACCTAACGTGGTCGCTTGAGCCGTACGGCCTCGCGGGGCCGGTCCCACATTGATCGCCAGAGCCGGATGGAGTTGTGTGGAGCTGGTCCCGACATCGCTCCAAAAAACTGACCATGTTTAAAAATTCCGCGCGGCAACAGCCTGCTGGCCCGCAACCGCCTCGACGGGCGTGCGCAGCGTCTCGACGCAGTGCGCAGCGTCTTGATGTCGTGCGTCACGCGCGAACTTCCCGCGGACTTCACTCGAACTTCACGTCACTTACTCGACCTCCGCGCGACCCCTGCTTCCGGCTTGGTCGCGCTCGCCGCATGCGGGTCGCATGCTCGTAGGACAGGCCCTTAAGAGGGAGGGGAGGGGGAATTGGGGTAGAGGGAGCAAGGGGGTTAGAGAGGAGGCAAGGGGGAAGGGGGGGGGAAGGGTATAGAGGGGAGAAGGGGGGGGAGAGAGAGAAGTGGGAGAAAGATGGGGAGAGGAGGCAAAAGGGGAAGAGGGGGAAAGAGGGTGGTGAGGGAAGTGGGGGTGAGGGAAGAAGACGAGGGGAAGAAAGTGGCGGGGGGGTAGGGTGAGGGGGGGGGGAGTAGATTCGGGCGGTGAAGAGACGAGGGGCAAAGATAGGACTGGAGGGGAAGAGGAGAGGGATGGGGCAGAAAGCATGGGGGGGTGGTTGGGAATGGAAGGGGAAGTGGGGGGAGAGAGGGAGGGCAAGAGGGAGAAGAGGAGCAAGGGGGAAGAAATGGGGAAAGGGAAGGGGAGGGAGGGGAGAGAAAGGGAAAAGGGGGAAAGGAAAGAGGGGAGTGAGATGGGGAAGGAAGGGAGGATTTAAGGGGGAGAAATAAGGTGGGGTTTGCAGAAGTTAATAGAGAGTTGCTGGATGTTGCATAAAGCGGAGGATGTGCTGATGCAGAGTGCAAAGTCAGCCAGGGCTCAGGGGAGCGGAGGGAAGTAATGGGATGGGAGAGGGAGGAAGAGGAGAGAGGATGGAGGGGGAGGGATGGGGGCAGAAAGCGGGGGGCAAGTGGTGGGAATGGAAGGGGAAGGGAAGAGGGAGAAAGAGGGTGGGGAAGTGGGGTGGAGATGGGGAGGCGGTTTATGGGGTAGAGAGGGGAGGGGTTGTTTTGTCGATGTTAGTGGGGAGTTACTGGATGTTGTGTACACGGAGGCTGGGCCAGTGCAGAGTGAGGTGGACTTGGTGCGTTTGCCCCCACAGGTGGAGATGGTGTTCTGGCTGCTCTCCATGCTGGCCACCCGGGACAAGGAGGACATGTCGCGGACCTTGCTGGCCATGTCCAGCTCTCAGGACAGCTGCGTGGCCATGCGCAAGTCGGGCTGCCTGCCGCTGCTCATCCAGCTGCTGCACGACAGCGAGCGGGAGGCCGCAGGCTCCGCCGTCGACGGGGGCACCAAGGAGGCCCGTGCCCGGGCCAGCGCCGCCCTCCACAACATCGTCTACTCGCAGCCCGACGAGGGCCAGGCCAAGCGGGAGATGCGCGTCCTCCACGTACTGGAGCAAGTGCGACTCTACTGTGACTCCTGCTGGGAGTGGCTGGACAACAGAGGGGAAAACGGCGCCGATACCAACAGCCGTGAGTACAGACCAGGGCCTCCACTGTCTTCTGTGGCAGATTCACAACTCTCTGGGTTAAAAACATTTTCCTCATCTCTGTCCTAAATGGCCTACCTCTTAAACTGTGACCCCTGGCTCTGGACTCCCCCAACATCGGGAACATTGTTCCTGCATCTAGCTTGTCCAATCCCTGAAGAATTTTATATGTTTCTATAAGATTCCCTCTCATCCTCCTAAATACCAGTGAATACAAGCCCCGTCGATCCAATCCTTCATCACGTGCCAGTCCCACCATCCCGGGAATTAACCTGGTGAGCCGACGCTGCACTCCCTTAATACCAGTCCTTCCTCAAATTAGGAGAACAAAACTGCACACAATATTCCAGATGTGGTCTCACCAGGGCTCTGTACAACTGCAGTATGACCTCCTTCCCCTATACTTAAATCCTCTCGCAATGAAGGTCAACATGCCATTTGCTTTCTTCACTGCCTGCTGTACCTGCATGCTTACTTTCAGTGACTGATGTAGAAGGACACCCAGGTCTCATTGCATCTCCCCTTTTCCTAAACTAATACCATTCAGATAAAAATCTGCCTTCTTGTTCTTGCCACCAAAGTGGATAACCTCACATTTATCCACATTATACTGTATCTGCCATGCATCTGCCCACTCACCTTGTGGCATCCCACTAGTCACTGCCTTCCATTCTGAAAAGGACCCGTTAATTCCTACTGTTTGCTTCCTGTCTGCCAACCAGTTCTCTAGCCATGTAATACTCTACCCCCAATATGATGTGCTCTAATTTTGCGCTCCCATTCTACTTGTTACGTCCTCAACAAATTTCAGAATATTAGTCAAGCATGATTTCCCCTTTGTAAATCCATGCTGACTTTGACCGATCCTGTCACTGCTTTCCAAATGCGCTGCTATAACATTAACAATCGACTCAAGACTACCAATGTAAGGCTGACTGGTCTATAATTCCCCGTTTTCTCACTCCCTCCTTTCGTAAAAAGTGGAGTTACATTGGCTACCCTCCAGTCCACTGGAACTGATCCAGAGTCGAGAGAACATTAGAAAATGATACCAATATATCCACGATTTCTAGGGCCACCTCCGCAGCTCACACTGCAGCCCAGCTTTGTGTCATCCGCAAACTTGGAGATGTTACATTTAACTCCTTTGTCTAAATCGTTAGTGTATATTGTAAATAACTGCGGTCCCAGCACTGAGACTTGTGGTAGCCCTCGAGTCACTGTCTGCCAACCAGTTCTCTATCCATGTCAATACCATAGAGTCTCAGAGACATAGAGTGATACAGCATGGAAACATGCCCTTCAGAAAACTTGTCCACATCGGCCCACATGTCCCAGCTAAACTGCTCCCACCTGCCGCGTTTGACCCATATCCCTCCAAAGCTGTCCAATACATGTAGCTGTCTAACTGTATCTTAAATGTTTCGTGTAATGTCTTGAAATCTCTGCCTAAAATATACTCAGCCAGGCAAAACATCAACTTGGCATCAATCCTATCAAACCTTTAAGAGCTTTGTGCATTCCACTGAGGTCACCAAAGTCCAATAGATTATCGGCTGATAGAGCTGTTTTGTTAAGTGATTGAAAATTGATTGAAGCCCGTGTAAATAGCTTCTGTGACGTTTTCTGTGTTAAATTACGGGAATTAAGAAATGTGACATGGAACTTAGAGCTATAGAATCATACAGTGTGGAAACAGGCCCTTTTACCCAACCTGCCCACATCGAAACCAACATGCCCCATCTACAGTAGTCCCATCTGCCTGCTTTTGGCCCATATCCCTCTAAACCTGACCTATCCCTGTACCTGCCCTGTTGATGGAGTGTAGTGTAGGTTCACAAGGTTAATTCCCTGGATGACGGGACAGTTGATAGAATGGAGCGGCTGGGCTTGTATACTCTGGAATTTAGGATGAGAGGGGATCTTATTGAAACATATAAGATTATTAAGGGATTGGACACGCTAGAGGTAGGAACATGTTTCCGATGTTAGGGGAATTCAGAACCAGGGGCCACAGTTTAAGAATAAAGGGTGGGCCATTTAGAACGGAGATGAGGAAAAACATTTTCACCCAGAGAGTTGTGAATCTGTGGAATTCTCTGCTTCAGAAGGCAGTGGCAGCCAATTCTCTGAATGCTTTCAAGAGAGAGTTAGATAGAACACTTAAAGTTATCAGAGTCATGGGATATGGGGAGAAGGCAGGAACTGATTGTGGATGATCAGCCATGATCATATTGAATGGCGATGCTGGCTCGAAGGGCCGAATGGCCTCCTCCTGCACCTGTTGTCTATTGTCTGTCCGAATGTTTCTTAATCGTTGCGATACTACCTCCCACCATCCTCAGTGTGAAAATGTTACCCCTCAGGTTCCTATTAAATCTCCCCCCCCCCCCCCCCCCCCCCCCTCACCTTAGACCTATATCCTCTGTTTCTCTATTCCCCTACTCTGGGCAAGAGACTCTGTGCATTTACCCGATCTATTCCTCTCATGATTTTACACACTTCCTGCCACAAGTACCCCTCATGACCAACAATGTGATTTTCACACTAGGCATGTTTAGTTTAGTTTAGAGTTACAGCATGGAAACAGGCCCTTCGGCCCAACTAGTCCATGCCAAACATTTCCTGGTGTTTAAATGGTTCTGTCTTCTTTTCTCTTGTAGTGCCGTTACCCATTGAACCTCAGATCTGCCAGGCGATGTGCGCCATAATGAAGCTGTCCTTCGATGAAGAGTACCGACGAGCTATGAATGAGCTAGGCAAGTTGCAACAGTGGTCTTTTCCTTTCTCTCTTGGTTGTTCTCTCTGCGTGGCCATGTACATGACACAATATGCACGGCAGGTGTGACAGGAAACGCTCCATTTCCAAATCCAACAAGATTCAAGAAACTTAATATCATGTAGGATAAGACAATCCACTTGAATGGTTTACTCTCCACCAACCTAAATATTCATTATCTCCCCCATCAGTGACTGCAATGCTTATCATCTATAAAATGTGCTTGCCTATGCTATTCCAGCATTCCCTCTCAAATATCCTTCACCACCAGCAAGAGCAAGGAAGTAGATTCATGGTTCCTAACCAAGTTGCACACTATCCAGACTAAAATAAATCTGTTTCTTCTAGGCCCTTGGCTATAAATCCTTACCTTACCACATTACGGGAATTTTTCACCATATACAGTAGACCACAACGGTTCAAGAAAAAGGCTCACCAACAATTTCTCAACATTAATTAGGGATGAATCATAGGGTATTAAAGTCGTAGAATCATTAAATCACACAGCGTGGAAATAGGCCCTTCGGCCCAACTTGCCCAGACTGGCCCAGCTACACTAGTCTCACCTGCCCACGTTTAGCCCATATGCCTCCAAACCTGTCCTATCCATGTACCTGTCTAACTGTTTCTTAAAATGTTGGGGTAGTCCCTGCCTCAACGACCTCCTCTGGCAGCTTGTTCCATACACACACCACTCTTTGTGTGGAAAAAGTTACCCCTCAGATTCCTATTAATTCTCTTCCCCTTCACCTTAAACTTATGTCCACTATGATTCACCTACTCTGGGCAAGAGACTCTGTCCGCATCTACCCGATCTATTCCCTCTGATGATTTTATAGACCTCTGTAAGATCATCCCACATCCTCCTGCGCTCCAAGGAATAAAGCTGGTCATCTCATTGCCTCACTCGTGCTGAAAATATGAATTAAAAAATGTTCATCGACAGACCAAATCTCTCCTGTGGGCAAACTGATCTTAATGTGAAAAATAATTTTATATTGAATGTTGTAAGGCACTGGAATGCTGATGAATCATGGAACTCCTGCAAATGTGAATACATTCTATGTATTCTTCCCAGATGAATGGAACCCATGTAGGTAAATAATCATTAAAAATTGTCTACTTGATTCTCAGTCAGTGGTCTTAAATGTACAACCTTTCAATATAACTGTCTCTGGAATGTGAGTGGAATAGTCATACAGCACGGAGAACAGGCCCTTCTGTACTGTTCAACCATGCTGACCAAAATGCCCCATCTAAGCTAGTCCAACTTTCCAGAGCTTGACCCATTTCCCTCCGAACCTTTCCTGTTCATGTTCATGTACCTGTCCATGTTTATTTTAGACGGTTGGTATTGTACCTGCCTCAACAATTTTCTCTGGCAGCTCATTCTACATATCCACGATGTCCGCAAAAATGTCCCTCGGGTTCCTATTAACTCTTTCCCCTCTCACATTAAACCTATGGCCTCTAGTTCTTGAATCTCTACCCCATTGAAAAGGAATCAGTGCATTAACCCCATCTATTAGCCTCATGATTTTATATACCTCTCTAAAGTCACCCCTCAGAATCTTGCGCCCAAGGAATAAAGTCCAAGCCTGCCCAACCTCTCCCTATAGCTCAGGCCCTGGCATCCTGGCAACATCCTTGTAAATCTTCTCTGCGTTCTTTCCAGTCAAACGGCATATTTTCTATAGCAGGGTGACTAGTGTCCAAGTGTCTCGCACAACTATAACAGAATGCCGTGACTTTTACACTTAATTTCCTGACTGCTAAAGGCCAATGTGCCAAGAGTGTTCTTCACCACCCTATCTCCCTTTCATGGAACAATGTACTTGTACTCCTTGAAGAAGGGTTTCGGCCCGAAACGTTGCCTATTTCCTTCGCTCCATAGATGCTGCTGCACCCGCTGAGTTTCTCCAGCTTTTTTGTGTAACCTTCGATTCTCCAGCATCTGCAGTTCCTTCTTAAATACTTGTACTCCTTGATCCCTCTCCTCAACACCACTCCCCAGGGCCCTACAATGTGGAGGTCCTGCCCTATTTTGACTCCTCAAAGTTCAATATTTCACATTTCCTTAAATTGTGTTTTCTTTTTGTCTACCAAATTTCAGTGCTGATTTCTGTTCCCAATTCCAAACATATTTAGTTCCACAAAAGATTGATTTTTTAAAAATTCAATGAGTAATTGCGATTTTGGAGACCTGTATGAAAATTTATGTTCAAATTCACATTAATCTGCTCATTTCCACTGGCTTAGGGACCTCTGGAGATATGAAGAACAGCAGATGCTGGAATTTTGAATACAAGACATTTGGACAGGCACAGGGATAGGAAAGGTTTAGAGGGATATGGGCCAAATGTGGGCAGATGAGACTAGCGTAGTTGGGGGAACTTGGTCAACAGGAGCAAGTTGGGCCGAAGGACCTGTTTTCATGCTGTCTGACTACGACTTTATACAGCACAAAATGATGGAGGATCGGTGAGGATCGGTGCGGCACGGTGGTGCAGTGGTAGAGTTGCTGCCTTACAGCGCTCGAGAGCTTGGTTCGATCCTGACCACGGGTGCTGTCTGTACGGAGTTTGTACTTTCACCCTGTGACCTGCATAGGTTTTCCCTGGCAGCTCCGGTTTCCTCCCACACTCCAGTTTTGTATGTTAATTGGCTTGGTAAACTTGTAAATTGTCCCTAGTGTGTAGGAGATTGCTCGTCGGCACGGACTCAGTGAGCCGATGAGCCTGTTTCAACAGTGTATCTCTCAAATAAACTAATTCTCAATGGTTCAGAAAGCATCTATGGAGGGAATAGACGGGTGACGTTTCATGTCGGAAGTCCTGAACAGTGTTTGGAGCAGCTAAATTTGACAGAGAGGATCAACGCTGAGATGTTGCCAGGACTCGAGGGCCTGAGCTACAGGGAGAGGTCGAGCAGGCTAGGACTCTATTCCTTGGTGCGCAGGAGGATGAGGGGTGGTCTTATATAGGTGTACAAAATTATGAGAAGAATAGATCAGGTAGACACACAGAGTCTCTTGCCCAGAGTCGGGAATAGAGAACCAGAGGACATAGGTTTAAGGTGGAGGGGGGGGATTTAATAGGAACCTGAGGGGTAACTTTTTCACACAATGGTGGTGGTGTATTGGACGAGCTGCCAGAGGAGGATGTTGAGGCAGGTACTATAGGCAACGTTTAAGAAACCTTTGAACAGGTACATGGATAGAACAGGTTTAGCGGGATATGGGCCAAATGCAGGCAGGTGGGACATGTTGGCTGGTGTGGGAAAGTTGGGCTGAAGGGCCTGTTTCCATGCTGTATCATTCTATGACCATGTGAGACGGCTGTTGATTTGTTTCTCCTCTGATACAGGAGGTTTGCAGGCAGTGGCAGAACTGCTTCAGGTGGACTGCGACATGTATGGGGCCACCAGTGACCCTCTGAACTCGGCCCTCCGACGGTATGCTGGGATGGCCCTGACCAACCTCACCTTTGGAGATGTGGTCAACAAGGTGCGTGACCCTGCCTGGTGCAGGTCTATCTGTTTGTAATTGTCATTGTAATTAATTAATTAGCTAAGTATGTAAAAACATACAAGGGATTTGATTTGCCATACAGTCATACCAAAAATGCAACAAAGCACACATCTACATAAAAGTTAACATAAACATCCACCACAGCAGCTCCCCCACACTCCTCACTGTGATGGAAGCCAATAAAGTCTCATCTTCTTCCCTCCTTATTCTCCTGCGGACGGGATAGTCGAACCATTCGCAGTTGGGGCGATCGAAGCTCCCGCGATCGGGGCAGTCCAAGCTACTGCGGTTGGAGCTCCCAAAGTCGATCCCCGGTAAGAGGCCACCAGCTCCACACAGCGCGGATGGAGATAAGATACGGAAAAAGTTGCATCTCCGTCGAGGATAGAGATTAAAAAAAGTTTCCCACACCCATCCTCCACATAATACAAAACTAAGGAGACACTAAAACATACATTGAACAACGGACTAAAATCAAAACCAAGAAAAAGGATGAGAGAGACTGTTGGCGAGGTCTTGGCACATGTCACTGGCCAAGATGGCGCAGCGGTAGAGTTGCTGCCTTACAGACCCGGGTATGATCCTGACTATGGGCGCCTGTCTGTGCGGAGTTTGTACGTTCACCCCGTGACGGCGTGGGTTTTCTCTGGACGCTCTGGTTTCCTCCCACACTCCAAAGTCGTACACGTTGGTGGGCTAATTGGCGTGATAGAATTGTAAATAATCCTAGTGTGTGTGTAGGATAGTGTTAGTGTGCAGGGATCGCTGGTCGGCGTGGACTCAGTGCGCTGTATCTCCAAACTAAACTAAAATAAAATAAAATAAAAAAATAAGGGAAGAACTCATTGGACGCTGAGGTCTTGGCACCAGAACCACACGTGTTCGTTACATGCACCCAGCACTGTGTGAAAATGATTTAGTGATGGGAAATAAGTAGACCGATCTCATTGTAGCAGACAGAAAGAATGAGCCTAATCTCGTTTCCATTATCAACCACACATATACATTGTCTAATCTCTTCTATGCAGTGTAAATAAATTGGGCTAGATCTTGCAAGGTTTTGTTGGCATTTGTTCCCTTTCCCAGTTGTATTCCACTGTTGGGTGCAAGAGTTTTACTTTAATTTCAAGATCCAACATTGTAACAGGTTCTTTCACCCACGGAGTCCGTGCCAACCATTGTTCTCAGTGGGCCAAAGGGCCTGTTTCCATGCTGTATCTCTAAAGTCGAAACCTAAAGGCCAGAGGTGAGAAAACAAAAGGTGTCAGACAATAAGGATCGAACTGTTGCGAATTGTGAAGCCGGATGAAGGAGTGGAGGGGGAGGGGAGAAATATGTGTGGGGGGGGGGTCAAGTGGAGCAAGAGGAGTGTGGGAGAGAAAGAGGGGGAGGAAGGGTTGTTAAACGTTACCTAAAATTGGTGAATTCAATGTCCATCCCATTGGGCTGTAAACTACCCGGAATAAGGAGGTACTGATTTTATCGTTAACATTTGGTGCTGTCTGGTGAATTCCCAACATGTCCGTTTTTGAGTTCATATTGAAAATATATTAATATATATATTCATACATTTTGGGCATGGTGGCGCAGTGGTAGAGTTGCTGCCTTACAGCGCCTACAGCACCAGTGACCCGGGTTCGATCCCCACTACGGGTGCTGTCTGTACGGAGTTTGTACCTTCTCCCCGTGACCGCGTGGGTTTTCTCCGAGATCTTCGGTTTCCTCCTGCACTCCAAAGACGTACAGGTGTGAAGGTTAATTGGCTTGGTATAAATGTAAATTGTCCCTAGTGTGTGTGTGTGTAGGATTGTTTTAATGTACGGGGATTGCTGGTCGTTGTGAACTCGTTGGGCCAAAGGGCCTGTATCTCTAAACTAAACTAAAACATGTTCTAATATTAATCTAAGTACGCTGCCCACACAAATTGAAGATAAATGCAAAAAGCAATGAAATGCTGCTGCCAAATTGCAATGCAAGTCAATCGAACTGCCATGATATTTGCCCAGAATCTTTCAATTCTGAGTGGATGGAAAAACAAAGATGGATTTGTGTATGTTTTGACAATTTATGTTAACCAATCTATTTAGGCACATTAATTCACTTCCATTTATTATAAATAATTAATGACCTGAGCTCAGCTCATCTGTGACTGAAATATAATCTGCCAGGTCAAGGGCAAACTCGTTAATCTCTTGCAAACAGTTAACGATTGGTCTGTCTGTGGAACATATTTGCCAGAGGGGCACGGTTGCTCTGAACCATAATTGGATTTCCCTCTTTGTCTTTTTTTCCCTTCCAGCTTCTGCAGCAAAAATGACACTTCCCGGGATCTTGACCCATGAGTTCAGTTTAAGGTGAAGGGGGAAAGATTTAATAGGAATCTGAGGGGTGACCTTTTCACACAAAGGGTGGTGTGTGAATGGAACAAGCTGCCATAGGAGGTCATTGAGGCAGGGACTATCCCAACATTTAAGAAACTGTTACACAGGTACATGGATAAGACAGGTTTGGAGGGATATTGACCAAGCGCAGACAGGTGGGGTTAGTTTAGCTGGGACATGTTGGCCGGTGTGGGCAAGATGGGCCGAAGAGCCTGTTTTCACACTGTATCACTCTATGATTATCCAGTCCCCCACCCTATGGGACTTATGCAATGTTTCATCCTAAACAGTCAGGGGTAGAAATTTGATGGTGTTATGAACATAGACCATGGAACAGTATAGTGCACAATGTCCATGATGGCCCACAAGGTCCATGATGCCAAGTTAAACTAATCTCTTCTGCCTGCATGTGATTCATATCCATACATTTCCAAGTTCCTATCTAAAAGCCTCTTAAATGCCACTATCATTTCTGTCACCACCACCACCCTTGGCAGTGAGTTCCAGGCTCTGTGTAAAAATGTTCCCGATGTTAGGGAAGTCCAGGACAAGGGGTCACAGCTTAAGGATAAGGGGGAAATCCTTTAAAACCGAGATGAGAAGAACTTTTTTCACACAGAGTGGTGAATCTCTGGAACTCTCCACCACAGAGGGTAGTTGAGGCCAGTTCATTGGCTATATTTAAGAGGGAGTTAGATGTGGCCCTTGTGGCTAAGGGGATCAGGGGGTATGGAGAGAAGGCAGGTACGGGAACTGAGTTGGATGATCAGCCATGATCATATTGAATGGCGGTGCAGGCTCGAAGGGCCGAATGGCCTACTCTGCACCTAATTTCTATGTTTCTATGTTTCTAAATCTTGCCGCTTCACATCTTCCATAAACTTTGTCTCTGTCACCTTAAAACTATGTCCAGTGAGCGGCGGCACAGTGGTGCAGCGGTGGAGCTGTTGTCTTACCGCGACAGAGACCCGGGTTCGATCGTGACTATGCGTGCTGTCTGTACAGAGTTTGCACGTTCTCCCTTTCTCCGGGTGGTCTGGTTTCCTCCCACATTCCAAAGACGTGTAAAGGGCCTGTCCAACTTGGGCGCCATTTGCGCGTCACACAGATGGTGCGCGAAGATTTTGTACATCCCAAAATTCTGGGGGACGGGGCGTCACTGCCTACGTCCCCACGCACCATACGCGGGTAATGCGTGCATCACGTGCGCGCGCGTCGTGACGCGTAAATGATGTCGCGTAAATTACGCGCAAATGACACCCAAGTGGGACAGGCCCTTAAGTTTGTAGGTTAATTGGCTTAGTACATTGTCCCTAGTAGTGTGTCGCATAGAACTAGTGTGAACGAGTGATTATTGGTCATCATGGACTCGGTGGGTCGAAGGACCTGTTTCCACGTTGTAGCTATAAAAACAATGTTCATCGATGGTTGGCATGGACTCGGTAGGTCGGTGATCGCTGGTCTGCAGGGTCTCAGTGGGCTGAAGGACATGTTTCTATGCTGGGTTTGTCAACCAACAAAAAATACCGATTCGGCCAAATCAAAGCGCTAAAGTAGTTCTAGATCACGAAAATGACCTTCAAAAATAAGATATTGCTCTGGTGATGTAGCTGCCCTGTGGGGCCACAGTGTGGTATTAAAGAGACATTTTCAGGTGCAAACCCTTGGTCAGCCCATTAGTCTTGGTCAGAAATATCTTGAAGAGAATGCATCAAACTGCTCGGTAAATACGATGTGCTAATTTATTGAGAATTCAGGACCTGGTTTCCTCTTGCAGGCTACGCTGTGCTCGAGAAAAGGCTGCATGCAAAGTATCGTGGCCCAGTTAGAGTCCGACAGTGAAGACATACATCAGGTTAGTCATGAATTATTTTGTTCAAAAATACTTAAGGCACAACCCTGCAATTATATTAACCACACCTTTAAAACCCCCCCAAAAACTGTGCCTTTCATTTATGCATGATAGAATAGAGGGATATGGACCAAATGCAGGCAGGTGGGACTAATGTAGATGGGGGATGTTGGACGGCGTGGACTAGCTTGGCTGAAGGGCCTGTTTCCAGACTGTAATATTATAAATATCATAGTCACACAACACAGGAACAGGCCCCATGGCCCACGCCGGCCATTGCATTTATCAGTACTACCTGAACCTGCCCGCATCAGGACCATGCCTTTCCTTGGCTTGGTAATTCAAGTGCAAAAATATGATATTCATAAGTTCATTTGTAGGAGCTGAATTAGGCCGTTCAGCCCATGAAGTCTACTCCGCCATTTAATCCTGGCTAAATCATCTTTCCCTCTCAAGCCCATTCTCCCCATAACCCCTGACACCTTTACTAATCAGGAATCTGTCAATCTCCACCTTAAAAATATCCATTGACGTCCTCCACAGCCGCCTGTGGCAATGAATTCCACGGTTTCACCGTCCTCTGACTAAAGAAATTCCTCTTCATCCGTTATCTAATCCTTTTAGTCTGAGGCTGTGGCCTCTGGTCTTTGACTCTCCCACTAGTGGAAACATCCTCTCCACATCCACTCTATCATGGCCTTTCACTATTCATTAAGTTTCAATGAGGTCACCCCCCTCATCCTCCTCAACTCCAGCGAGTACCTTCTTCAAATGTAATTTAATTTAGACATCCTTTGACTGACTGCATGGGAATGTGCAAAATGGATTTGTGGAAAAATAAGTCTTTTGGAATGTTCTACTTAAAGCATTGAATGCAATTCAAAACATAATTTGTATAATCAAACAAAATCAAAACATAATCTAGAAAATACCACAGTACAACACAGCAAAAGGTCCTTCGGCCCACAATGTGTGTGTCAAACAAGATGCCAAGACCAACTCTATTTGTCTTATTTGCATGTAACCCATATCCTGCATATCCATGTGCCCAGCCAACAGTCTCTCAAACCTCAGTGATTGCCAGTCATCCACCACCCCCCGGACACTCCTCCCCCCAGGAACAAATTGCACTACGACGACTGTATGCACGTATATATATCTACTGCTCATATTCTATGTTCGCTCTTCTGGGGAGATGCTAACTGCATTTCGTTGTCTCTGTACTGTACACTGCACAATGACAATAACGTTTTTGAATCTGAATCTAAAACTCCACTATCGTATCTGCATCCACTAACACACCCGGTAGCGCATTCCAGCAACTATGTGTAAAAAGGTGTCCCACATCTCCTTTAAACTTTGCCCCTCTCAACTTAAGGCTATGCTCCTCAGTATTTGATATTTCTATCCTGGTTGTAAAAGGTTCTGACTACCTTGAAATGAAATGAAATGAAATCTTGGCCTTATCAAACATAAGGTTTAGCACTACAGGCTGCCAATCCCAGCTGTGGGGACATTGGTATAATTGTCTCGTTGTAGGACATTGATTTTTTAAATTCTTCATCTTAAACCACGTATTGTGCTTTTATATGTAATTTATTGTGCTTTTGTATGCAATTTATTCTATGTAATGACTTGTCTTTTATCTGGTTCTTGAGTCTGTAATAAAAAGTAAGTAAGTATGCTTCTTATAATTTTATCGACTTCTTTTAGGTCTTCTCACAACCACTGACATTCCAGAGAAAACATTCCAATTTAGTCGGAATTTTTTTCCCTCAGAAATAGTCAGGCTGAGATTGAAACTGGTGGGAAAATCAATTGCATTGCCGAGGCTAATTTACTAAGCTGCATTTTGCTCGTCCAGCCCCATTTGACAGTAAATGGGACTGGGCCAATGGGCACATTTGGTCGGCATAGACAAGGTGGGCCGAACTGCCTTTCCCGTGCAGTACAACTAGACTCTCTGACAGGCTTTGGCCAAAGTGTAACATTCACGTCCAATTACAGGTTGTGGCGAGTATTTTGAGGAACCTTTCATGGCGGGCAGATGTCAACAGTAAGAGGATTCTGCGGGAAGTCGCGAGTGTCACTGCCCTGATGCAGTGTGCTCTAAAAGCAAAAAAGGTACGTTCACATTAAGGTCGCTCACAATTCTTTGCTAATCTGGGACTCCAGTAACGAATAAACACAAAGTGCTGGAGTAACTCAGTGGGTCAGGCACCATCCCTGGAGAACATGGATAGCTGAACATGGATATGGGCAGCACGACGATAGAGTTGCTGCCTCGTGTGTACAGGTACGGAGTGATCCCTGGTCGGCGCCGACTGAAGGGCCTGTTTCCGTGCTGTGTCTCTAAAGTTTATAGTCTAAAGGCGATGTGTTGGATCGGGACCCTTCTAAAGACCGATTACAGGCATTGGGAGGAAAGAAAGCTAGGAGATTGGGGAGGGCAGGGTTTGGCATACATTGTCCTGCATGGTCATGCATTGTCCTGCATGGTCATGCATTGTCCTGCATGGTCATACTTTGTCCTGCATGGTCATGCTTTGTCCTGCATTGTCATGCATTGTCCTGCATGGTCATTGTCCTGCATGGTCATACTTTGTCCTGCATGGTCATGCTTTGTCCTGCATTGTCATGCTTTGTCCTGCATGGTCATGCTTCGGCCATCCCCTCTACTCTTCCAACTTTCTTTCCTCCCATCCCTGTAATCAATCTGAAGAAGGGTCCCGATCCAAAACATCACCTATCCACTTTCTCCAGGGATGCTGCTTGACCCGCTGAGTTACTCCAGCCTTTTGTTCTCTCCTTGGTAAACTGACATCTGCAGTTCCTGATTTCTTTAATAACGACTGTAGGGAATAGATGTTCCTGCCATTGTGAGCACCAGAGGGAATCCATTTTCTGGGACTGGCATTTCAGCAAGAATCACATTGCCTTAATGATCTCAATCCATACTTAGATTGTATTTTAACGTTACACATGTATCTCATTGAATTTGAACAATTTTAGAAAACCAACCTTTCCAATTTCTATCAGGACTGGCCAGTTCGCATGAAGGGTCAGCACCTCGAGACATTGACTCTGTTTATCTCACCACAGATGATGTTTGTCTGTGAAGTGTTACCAGGATTATATAGAACATAAAAGATAAAACAGTACAGCACAGAAACAGATCCTTCCTCTCACAATGTTGTTTCCAACACGAATCCAAGATAAACTAAGCTCAGCTGCCTGCACATGATCCACATCCCTCCATTCCCTGTACGTCCATCTGCTTATCGAAAAGCCTCCAAAATGCCACTATTGTATATGCCTCCACCACCACCCCTGACAGCATGTTCCAGGCACTCAGCACTTTCAGGAGAGAAGAGGAAATGTAAAATATAAAGCTGGAGGAGGGATATGAAAGGAAGGGGACAGGGCGGAGAGGAAACCGGCAGGGTGACCGGGGGTAGAAATGTGTGCATATGGGATGGGGTTGGTGGGTGTCTCCACACAAGGGAAGTAATCTGCTCTTCCAAGTCAAGTCAAATCAAGTTTATTTGTCACATACACATACGAGATTTTATTGGCTCTGGAGTTGCACCTCCTGACGTATAGTTCCTGCAGAGGGGCGAGTGAAGTTCCCATAGTGCGTTCGGCCGATCGCACTACTCTCTGCAGAGCCTTCTTGTCCTGGGCAGAGCAATTCCCAAACCAGATTGTAATATTTCCGGACAAGATGCTTGTCCACAACCCACAGTGTCCGTGCCGAACATGATGCCAAGATCAACTCTTATCTGCCTGCACAGAATCCACATCCCCCCCATTTCCTGCATATCCATGTGCTTATCCAAAAAATAGGGTAGAAGCCAAAAGGGTTCCAACCCAAAATGTCACCTATCGTTTTACTCCAGCGAGAGTGCCTGACCAGTACTTTGTCTATTTTCTGTCTATCCCAAAGCCTCTTAAATGTCATAACCGTATCTGCCTCCACCACCACCCCTGGCAGCGCTTTCCAGGTGTTCAAAGTAAACTTGTCCCGCACATCAACATAACGCTTAGCCTCTCTCACTTTAAACATATACCCTGTGGTATTTGATATATCCACACTATAACTGATGTTAAATAGCATAGAAAAGCTAAATCTACAGCAATGGTTTGAATTAAACCGTGATAACAAGGTAGGTGGACAACATGTGAGAATTAAATCCATGGTTGTTGTCAGAAGGAAATGAATGGTCTTTCCACTGATTGGATAGCATGCAACAAAAAAGCTTTTCACCACATGTGGCAATAAACAAAAATATCCAATAGCCAAGTCGTCAAGAGAGAGTTTTATTGTCATGTGTCACAGATAGGACAATGAAATTCTTACTTGCTGCAGCACAACTATAGAGCTCCAGGTAGAGGGATAAAGATAAGAACTAAGTCGTTTTCCAAAAGCTCTTTTTAGTGCAACCTGCACGTGGCGAGCCAAAGAGGATTGAATGTCGGTGTGTTCTGCAATCTTGTGAATTCACATTCTGAATGTCGTGCTTTCTCGTCCCTCTCCAGGAATCGACACTCAAGAGCCTGCTGAGTGCCCTTTGGAACCTGTCGGCTCACAGCACGGAGAACAAAGTAGCAATCTGTTCCGTTGACGGGGCACTGATATTCCTCGTGGGTACTCTGACCTATAAATGTCAGAGCAATTCCCTCGCCATCATCGAGAGCGGCGGGGGCATCCTCCGCAACGTTTCAAGTCTCATCGCAACGAACGAGGAGTACAGGTAACAAATATCTTCTTTTGAAGATGGAAATCACGGCAATGTGCGACAGTGCTGAGCATTGTCCGAATATGTAGGCCCCAGTCTCATCACCAAGTCAGAACTTTGAAAGAATGAATGAATGTATGAATGAATGCATGATTGAATGAATGCATGATTGAATGAATGCATGAAAGAATGAATGGATGAATGAATTAATGTATGAATGAATGGATGAATGAATTAATGAATTAATGAATGAATGATACTCTGCCACCTGTACATAGGGTTTTGCATTGCTTTGAATCCAACCTAGGCAGCACCCAAGTGTCGGCACGTGTCTGGGTCCTATCTACTGCCTGTCAGACGTTTGCAAGTTCAGTTTAGTTTATGGTTGTCACGTGTACTGAAGTACAGTGAATTTAATGTCACATGTATCTGTGAAATTTGTTTTCGCATACAAAGGCAGTACAGAAAGAGACGCCACGTTTCTGGTGCCGACAAAGTTTCGCAAGTCCTTAGTACAGTCTTATCTTCTCGCAGTGGTGAACCAGGCCTGCCGCCGCACGTGGCCCGCCGGGTCCCCCTTTGCTCACAGCGCCCCCCCCCCTCCTCCTACGCCGGGTTGCTCAAAGCCCACCGGTTCGTTCGGCTCCGTGGTGCATCCCGGAAGCCTTCTTTTTTTGTTGGTTACAATCGAGCCGTCCACAGTGTACAGATACTGGATAAAGGGAATAACGCCCAATGCAAGTCCAGTAAAGTATCATTAAAGACTGCTCGAAAGACTCCAATGAGGTGGATGATAGGTCAGGGCTGTTCTTGAGTTGGTTATGGGATAGTTCAGTTGCCTTGATAAAAGCTGAGAAGAAACTCTCTGTGCAACAGTTGTCTGAATACGTGGGCCACAGCATACAGCACGACTCACTCTGAGTCAGTTTGTGAGTTCAAGCCTCTCCCCAGCACAGAATCCTCAGCTGAGATTCCCAAGTGCCGGAGGTTCCATATTTGAATAGATCGTTACGCCTTTGCCTACTCAAGTGGGCATGAAACATTTCATGACACTTCCAAAGAAGAGCAGGAGTATTTACCTGGATTATCCTCTGGTTAATATCACACTTGGTCTTGCTATATGCAAACTGGATGTAGAATTCATACAACATTATGACAGTTAATCTACCCAATCTTAACCATATAACCATATAAACTATGAGGATCAAAGAAGAGGAAGTACTGACACTTTTGAGAAATATAAAAGTGGATAAGTCCCCAGGTCCGGACAGGATATTCCCTAGGACATTGAGGGAAGTTAGTGTAGAAATAGCAGGGGCTATGGCAGAAATATTTCAAATGTCATTAGAAACGGGAATAGTGCCGGAGGATTGGCGTACTGCGCATGTTGTTCCATTGTTTAAAAAGGGGTCTAAGAGTAAACCTAGCAATTATAGACCTGTTAGTTTGACGTCAGTGGTGGGCAAATTAATGGAAAGAATACTTAGAGATAATATATATAAGCATCTGGATAAACAGGGTCTGATTAGGAACAGTCAACATGGATTTGTGCCTGGAAGGTCATGTTTAACTAATCTTCTTGAATTTTTTGAAGATGTTACTCGGGAAATTGATGAGGGTAAAGCAGTGGATGTAGTGTATATGGACTTCAGTAAGGCCTTTGACAAGTTTCCTCGTGGAAGGTTGGTTAAGAAGGTTCAATGGTTAGATATTAATGGTGGAGTAGCAAGATGGATTCAACAGTGGCTGAATGGGAGATGCCAGAGAGTAATGGTGGATGGTTGTCAGGTCGGAGGCCAGTGACGAGTGGGGTGCCACAGGTATCTGTGTTGGGTCCACTGTTGTTTGTCATGTACATCAATGATCTGGATGATGGTGTGGTAAATTGGATTAGTAAGTATGCAGATGATACTAAGATAGGTGGGGTTGCGGGTAATGAAGTAGAGTTTCAAAGTCTACAGAGAGATTTATGCCAGTTGGAAGAGTGGGCTGAAAGATGGCAGATGTAGTTTAATGCTGATAAGTGTGAGGTGCTACATCTTGGCAGGACAAATCAAAATAGGACGTACATGGTAAATGGTAGGGAATTGAAGAATGTAGGTGAACAGAGGGATCTGGGAATAACTGTGCACAGTTCCCTGAAAGTGGAATCTCATGTAGATAGGGTGGTAAAGAAAGCTTTTGGTGTGCTGGCCTTTATATATCAGAGCATTGAGTATAGAAGTTGGGATGTAATGTTAAAATTGTACAAGGCATTGGTGAGGCCCAATTCTGGAGTATGGTGTACAATTTTGGTCGCCTAATTATAGGAAGGATGTCAACAAAATAGAGAGAGTACAGAGGAGATTTACTAGAATGTTGCCTGGGTTTCAGCAACTAAGTTACAGAGAAAGGTTGAACAAGTTAGGGCTTTATTCTTTGGAGCGCAGAAGTTAAGGGGGGACTTGATAGAGGTTTTTAAAATGATGAGAGGGATAGACAGAGTTGACGTGGAAAAGCTTTTCCCACTGAGAGTAGGGAAGATTCAAACAAGGGGACATGACATGAGAATTAAGGGACTGAAGTTTAGGGGTAACATGAGGGGGAACTTCTTTACTCAGAGAGTGGTAGCTGTGTGGAATGGGCTTCCAGTGAAGGTGGTGGAGGCAGGTTCGTTTTTATCATTTAAAAATAAATTGGATAGTTATATGGATGGGAAGGGAATGGAGGGTTATGGTCTGAGCGCAGGTATATGGGACTAGGGGAGATTATGTGTTCGGCACGGACTAGAAGGGTCGAGATGGCCTTGTTCCGTGCTGTAATTGTTATATGGTTATATGGTTATATATCTCTTTTAAACAACCACCATTCTTAGCTTAAAGCTATGCCCAAAAGGACACAGAGTGCTGAAATGACTCAGCAGGTCAATCAGTATCTCCGGAGAATATGGATCGGTGATGTTTTGGGTTGGGATCCTTCTTCAGTCTTCCACCCTGGGATGGAATGGTTCTAACTGTCTACCCTATTTATGCATCTAATAATTTAATATACCTATGTCCCATCTACTATCAGCCTCTGACATGTCTTCACTTGAAGTATTGACACATTGAGTTTCATAGAAATAGTTTTTTGTTAAGATGAAAAGATGAAAATACTACCGCCATTGAACAGTGAGAAAGTAATAAAGATAAGGAGGGCAATTTATTGAGGGAAAGGCTGAGCATTGATCAGAGTTGGATCACCTATAAAGACACCAACTTTCACATGTTCTTATACCTTCCTTAACCTAGGGTAATGTCCAATTCACCTCTACCCCATTGTGGACATTGGACTTTACCAGTGGAATTACCAGTGGATGCTCTGTAATGCTGAGAACCATATTCGGCACTCTGGGTCTTCTCCATTGCTCTACCTATTGTTCAACTTTCATTTGATTGTAGATATGTTTAGTATACCTGCCCGTTTGATCTTAGCTGAAAACCCCATTTAACCATTACATTACAGTATGGAAGAGCGTAGTGAGCTGAACGGCATCTTTATTCAGCTGTAAATTTCTAACATTCTACAAAAGGACCGTTCCCACAATTTCAAAACAATATTTCAAAACATAAGGGCATTTATATTATTTTCTCATTTCTTACTGTTTTGGCATTGGGGTTAAACCATTCGATCTGATTTATCTTTCAGGCAAGTTCTTCGCGACTACAACTGTCTGCAGACCCTCTTGCAGCATCTGAAGTCCCACAGTTTGACCATTGTCAGCAATGCGTGCGGGACCCTGTGGAACCTTTCAGCTCGGAATGCGAAGGACCAGGAACTGCTCTGGGACATGGGGGCAGTCAGCATGCTGAGGAACCTGATCCATTCCAAACACAAGATGATCGCCATGGGAAGTGCAGCTGCCCTGAGGAACCTGTTGACTAACCGGCCGGCAAAATACAAGGATACCGCCATGATATCCCCGGGCTCTTGCATGCCTTCTTTGTACATGAGGAAGCAGAAGGCCCTCGAGGCCGAGCTGGATGCAAAACATTTATCGGAGACCTTTGACAGTATTGAGAAACTCAGTCCGAAGCATTCCAACATCAACAAGCCCCTTCGGCACATTGAAAGTCTGGCCAAGGATTATGCTTCAGACTCTGGATGCTTTGACGATGATGAGGGCCCTAATATTTCAACTGGATTGGAAACCGGTGGGTTGTCTATGCTGTCCATGTATCTGAACTCTTCCTTCCTTCAAGGGCAAGGTTTTTCACGGTGCCGTAGTGCTGGAAGAAGCTCGAAGTCGGAAAGAGATCTTGACGGGACGCAGGCGGATCTCCAGAAGTTCAACCCCTCCACGGACAACGTGTCGATCGCTGCGGAGAGGCTGGTGAACCAGATCTCCACAACGGTGGCCAGGATCGACAAAATAGTGGAAGATATGTCGCACATGCACACATCCTCAGAGGACAGTTTTAGCCTCAGCTCTGAAGACCAGTGCATCGACTGGCAGTCTGCGTTAGATGATCTGAATGAACCCAGGACAAAGTCCTCATCGCCCCGTCACCTTGCCGATGCCGTCAATTCAGGCATACGCGTGAAGGCACAAGGCATCTTGGGTGCAAGGACAGACAATGCCAACTTATCAAGTGACAGTCTGGAGTGTGGCAATAGCACTGAACAGGACACTAAAAGCCAAATGAGTTCATCCAAGGAATCCTCAAGTTCAGGACACAAGGAAGAGGTTCCTCTGTATCAGAAAAGACCAAATAATTTGGTCCTGAAGAACGGAGAAAACCATCAGATGGATAGAAAAGAATCTGATGGACAACCAAGGTCCCGAGAACCCAGAACCTCATGGAATGATGCCTGGGGGGTAAGGAAAGTTGATGAGATAAGTAAGAGCCAATTTTCACCCTTTTATGAAAGGAGCCAAGTGGCTTCAATCACTAGCAGAAGTAGTCCTAGTCCAAGCCCAGGAAATTCCTTGACTCCTCAGAGCTTGACAAGTAGAAAACAGGCGTGGGTCCATTCTGGGCTTTCTCAGAGCAACAGAGATTTGAGTCAAGGCCTCTCCAGCACATCTGCTTGTACGCCAAGCTCCAACGGCCAGGAAACGTTGCAAACCTACTGCGTGGAAGACACACCAATTTGCTTTTCACGTTGCAGTTCATTGTCGTCCCTCTCATCTGCTGAGAATGCCCTGGACGTGCAAATTGGGAGTGAAAATGAAAATGACATTGACAGCGATTCTTCGCTGGAGATTATTGGTGTCGAGAAAGAGTCCCCACTGACTGCTGAAAAGACTATAAGCGATGAGTCTCTTGGCTCGGAAGAAATGCTGCTCAAATCTAGCGACCATTCATTTAGCAGCACGTCACAGCCCATTGAAATACCTTGCCCGAAGCAAGAAAAGTTTTTGATGAGGAAAAGGGCAGCTTCCAGAAACATGGATTCCAGCCCATCGAGTCTGTCCGATAATTACTTGCAGGAAACGCCACTGGTCTTGAGCAGGTGCAGTTCAGTCAGCTCTCTCGGAAGCTTCGAAAGTCCTTCAATAGTCAGTTCCATTCAGAGTGACCCTTGCAGCGAGATGGTGAGTGGTACCATCAGCCCCAGTGATCTACCGGACAGCCCTGGGCAAACCATGCCTCCTAGCAGAAGTAAGACCCCATTGCTGGACCATCTGGACAAAGATGCCAACCAAGTCAATAACCAGTGGGACAGTGAGATGAAGAAGCACATGGACATCAACGAGTTCAAGGAACGCTTCCAGCTTCCGGCAGACATTGACACCATGCTGTACTTCACTCTGGAGAAGCCAAACGAGAACTTCTCATGTGCGTCAAGTCTGAGCGCCCTCACCCTTCACGAGCCGTACATTCAGAAGGACATTGAGCTGAAGTTGATGCCTCTTCTGCAGGAGAAGAGCTGCTTCAACTGCCTGGCACAAGAGAAGAGGGAAGACATGAGAGAGGAACGGACGGCGGACGGCATGGAGAAGGCGGATAAGTTGGATTGCATCCTGGAGAACTCTGACGACGACATTGAAATCTTGAAAGAATGCATTAATTCCGCGATGCCGACCAAATTCAGGAAAGTCATTTCTGGCTTGTCCGGTCAAGTGCTGCAGTCCAAGAAGTCTCTTCAGCTGCCCGTTTACATGTTACTGCCAGATCATTCTCAGTTGGAGTCAGGCGGGCACACCGTCGCTAAAAACGACAACTTTAGAGAAGACTCCTCCTACTCGGACTCTGTTGAAGGGACTCCGGTCAACTTTTCCAGCTCAGCCTCCCTCAGTGATGAGACCTTGGAGTATCCGCAAAGGGATTCACCCAGTGTGGCTAAAGTCAGGCCTGAGATCACTGAGAGAAGGGAACTCATTCCCGCAGAAGGACGAAACACTGACGACCTCGAGGTGCCGATATCTATCAGAATGCACGAGAAAAGCCTTGAGCATGGGAACAAGTACCATTTTAATATAAACGAGGTGTGTCCCCACTCCAGCTCAATCCCAAGAGGACAGTCGCACTTGCTTATTAACGTCAACCAAAGGGAGGTTCAAAAACTAAATCAGAACCCTCTACCTTCGCAGCAATGTCAGAACCACAACGATCCTGTGTTCCAGTCAGGACTGACGGCAAATATCTTGCGGAAGGAGCATGCCCCCCCAAGGCAGCTGGTGAAACCGGATAAAATGGGGTGCAAGCGGGCGGAGGAAGGAGAGCAGAGAATGGAGGTTTCTGGTGGAGAATACATTCATGGAAGCTATGCCTTCCAGTCCATGCGCCATACCACGCCCACTGAGGAAGCTGTTTACTGCTTTTATGAAAATGACACTTTAGATAGGCTGAGTGTCTCAAAAGACTCAGTCAAACAGAAAAACGGAGTTAAAAGCGACTATGAGGAAAATTTGATCATCACCCAAAATGGAGAAACTATGAATGAACCAAACGAGAATTATAAGACCACCATGAAGTTCAAAACGGCTAAAATGGAACGGTCGCTGATCACGGATGAGAGTCCGCTTTGCTCCCTCAGTTCCTCGCTAAGCTCTCTGAGTGACGTGGAGTTGGAAGAGTTTCAAACAAAGACACGGAAAGCATTTGTAAAATCTAGGAAAAAGTCTGCAAGTTCCAGCGCGGCTTCCAAATCTTTCACCCAGGGGTACTCGTCCTCGCCAACCACGAGAGACAGCTCGCCCAGCTCCCCGAGTTACGACTCGGAAGATGATCTCCTGCAGAAGTGCATCAGCTCGGCAATGCCAAAGAAAAGGAAGCATTCTTCAAAGCAAAAGTCCGAGAAATCGGCAAAGCAGAGTTGCCAGAACGGCAACTCGCAAACCCACGCCGGGGCGAACGTCAGTTGGGATTTGCCGCAGAGGAACGACGGAAGCAGAGACGTTTGTAGCTCGTTGTCTGACCTGTCATCTCCTGACGTGGAAAGCTTCGAGTGGAAAGCCATTCAGGAAGGTGCCAATTCCATAGTCACCAGTTTGCACCAGGCAGCGGCCTGCCTTTCGAGGGAACCCTCTTCTGAATCCGACTCCATTTTGTCATTTGTGTCGGGGTTGTCCGTCGGATCGACACTCCACTTCACGCTCGAGCGGAAGGACAAGAAAAGGACTCAGAAAGAGCAACCCCGTGATTTGGAGGCTGCCGAGCACATTGTGAAGGAAGGAAAGAAACTGACTGAGCACAAGGCAACTGCGGGTAAACCCTCCAATGCCAACAGAGGTTCGAACATACCGAAGCAACCATCCCGGGCCGTGAGCCTACCGGTGATCTTCAGGGGAAGGACCGTCATCTACATGCCCGACATGTGGAAGAAGCCCAACAACAATGCCAACAACACTCCTTCCAAGAAAGCGATACCCAAGAATAATGCTCCCAGCAAAAATCTTAATCAGACCTTTAGATCTCGAAGCTTGCACAGACCTGGACAAATGACGGAGAAAGTTGACACTTCTCTCCCAAAGAGAAGTGTGACTCCGCCTGCAAGAATAACAAGAGGTCCATCCAGGGGGTCATCGAGGAATTCGACACCATCCAGACAGCCTCAGCGGAATTTAACTTCATCTACGCAGCCCAACAAACAAGTGACGCCACATGTAACGAAGACCATCGTCAATAAAATTGACCAGAAACAGAGAACTCAAGTCACGTCCTTGCCTTCCACTCCGAACATCAGATCGCCCGCGTCGGGGAAACTCACTCGTAAGTCACCGGTCCAAGTATCAAACAGCCAAGCACCAGCGAAGCCGGAGACACCAGTAAAGAAGCTGTCCACATTTCAGAAGAAGAATACCACTGCATCGAACAAGAGCCTAGGTTCGAAGAAGATGATGCCACCAAACAGGTTGGACCTGGTGAGAATGTCGTCTGCAAAGTCAAGCGGCAGCGAGTCAGATAAGTCCAACTTTGTGCGGCAGCTAACGTTCATCAAGGAGTCCCCAGGCCTTCTGAAGAGGCAGAAGTCCGAAGCGTCTTCATCGGAGTCGATCTCGTCGCTCTCGCAGTCTGTATCGCCGAGGAGAAGCAAGTCGGACTTTCAGGCTGCCCTCCTGCGCTCGTCGCAGTGCCCGGCGCTGAAGGTCGCCAGGCCAGCTCTCACCGTCAACGCGAGTCAGCGCAAGGCTGCCTGCAAGGAGCCGGCGGTGCGGAACGAGAAGTGGTCGAGGAGGCCAAGTTCGGAGAGCCCCTCCAGGCTCCCCGTGAAGAACAGCGCCGCCTGGAAGCAGGAGCACTTCAAGCGGTATTCATCGTCCCCCCACATCAACGTGCTGCAGAGGGCGGCGAGCCCGTCCTCCACCCGCTCCGCATCCTCCGAGTCCAGCGACAAGACCAAGAGCGAGGAGGAGCTTCGGGGAACGGACAGACCCACCAGACGCAGTGAACAGCAGGTGAGAAAGAACCAGCCAAGCTTGAAGGGAACGTGGAGAAGAATTAAAGACGAAGACATTCCGTACTTCCTCAGCAACTCTCTCCCACCTTCAGCGATGACGCTGGTCAATAAACCGGAATCCGCGCGGCTGCCCGGGAAAGCGGGTGTGGCGGTGGAAACCAAAACGAGCGATGCCTTTGTGCAGACTGAAGACTTTCCCATTACGAAAACTAATTCCAGCACCTCACCCACGTTGGACCTAATCCCACACCTTCAACAAGCTCTTCACAGGAATGTCAGGAGCAGGCCATTCATCGGGAAGAGCTTAGAGACTATTTATGGCATCCATTCAACTGAACAGGAGCCCGACGCAGTGTTACTTATGAGGAGCAATATAACCTCCTCGTCGGAGACCGAGAGCCACTCCATTGCCCCAGCTCACATGCACTTCAATCCCAGTAGACACGGCTCTCCCAGCAGAGCTGCCAGAGTGACTCCTTTCAACTATATACCCAGCCCCAAGGCAATAAGGTCAGACAATGGATCTCTCCAGCCATCTCAGATTCGGGCACCCATTATTAATGAAAAAACAGTGGCTAAGGTGCAGAGCTGAAAGCCAGATTGAACGCTGGCTTAAGTACTTGATTACCCTGCAGTTTTCACTTCAAGTGATAAAAGCCCATGAATGGTGCATTCATTCATAAATGCACACCAAGCACAGCTTTAATTGAGGTACAAGTGCATGCGTAATATACTTTAGTTCTACCAGGTTCCATCTTATTAAGGAACTATCAGTCGACCACAAGGTGTAGTGTCTCCACCCTATGACATTATCTGCGATGTTAGTGCTCACACGTTAATATTAATTGACTGCAAACAAATGGTGAGACGCGGCAGCGAGGAATTTATTTACACCTGTGGACATCATGAAAAGCAAAGTTCCAATGACAAGGTACCATGCAAACCTTGATCGATATCAGCGCAGGTTGGCCTCTGAAAATATTCATTCATGGATATTAAGCGGCTATTACACTTGATTAATCGGAGCTGCTGAGTTCATGATTGAATTCCTTCAGAAACAATGATAATTAAATTATATATATAAATATGTAAAGCTAATCATATTTCTAAATGTTGCAGACATTTCAACTTGCATTGACAATTTTTGGAGGAATAATGTATCGATCATGAATTTGTTTGTTAGTTAAGATCAAAGTTAGTCCATTAAAATAAAACCCCTCCATATTGCCAAATACATCTGTATCAGGACTGTGGGTTAAAGACCTGGTGTTTTCCAGCTTGACTGTTTAAGAGGAAGGAGGGGAATGAGGAATTAATGGCACTTTGTTGATCTCCGTGTCTCTTATCACAAAGCAGTGCTATTTGATGGGCCAGTTTCCTAGAGAGACAATTGTACTTTGAACACACTGTTCATAAATTCATAAATGAGCAGAATTTGGCCATCTGGCCCAAAAAGGCTTTTCCGCCACCCAATCATGACTTATTTATCTTTCCTTCTCAACCCCATTTTCTTGCCTTCTCCCCATAACCCCTGACACCTGTACTAATCAAGAATCTATCAATCTCTGCCTTAAAATATCCATTGACTTGACCTCCATAGTCGTCTGTGGCAATGAATTCCATAGATTCACCATCCTCTGACAAAAGAAATTCCTCCTCATCTTCTTCCAAAAGATACGTTCTTTTATTCTGAGGCTGTGGCCTCCGGTCCTAGACATTCCCACTAGTGGAAACATCCTCTCCACGTCAACTCTATTCAGGCCTTTCACTGTTTGGTATCAATGCGGTCCCCCCCCCTCATCCTCCTAAACTCCAGCGAGTACAGGCCCAGTGCCGTCAAACGCTCATCATATGTTAACCCACTACGTCCCTGGAATCCACTGTTTTTGGATCCGGTTGAGTATCATGTAGGATTCCAGAGGCCAAACTCCCCCAATTCTTGATGCTCTTGCTTATTGCAAACTCTCTCCTGCGACACTCACCCCAATACATCCCCCATCATTATCAGATCCATCCTCACTCTTCCTCATCTTGATGTGCAGAAAAATTCACCAAAACATTTCAAATGCTGCAACGTTAAACATTGAGACTTGGTGGGAAATGTAACTACAACCCATTCTGTGACCAAGGAGCATCAAACATATATCGTTATACAACATAGAAAAGTACAGTATAGGAACTGCCACAGTGTCTTTGGTGAACTTTGGTTGTGTCTGATGCACCAATTGCAGGCTATTCATGATCATGATAGGGGAGGGAGGTCATGGTAGAGCAGAGAAGGAGAATAGGAGAGAGGGAATTCACTACTTTCATCTACATGATGAAACAAACTAATCTCTTCTGCCTGCACATAGAAACATAGAAAATAGGTGCAGGAGTAGGCCATTCGGCCCATTCAATATGATCATGGCTGATCATCCAACTCGGTATCCTGTACCTGCCTTCTCTCCATACCCCCATGATCCATATCCCTCCATTCTCTGTATATCCACGTACCTCTTAAACGCCGCTATCGTCTCTGTCTCAGCCAACACTCCTGGCAAAACGTTCCAGGCACTCACTACCCTCTGTGTAAAAAATAAATAAAATACTTGCACCGTAATTGTAGAAGGAAAGCTCGCAAATAATTAAAATCAATATCTCTGCAGTGATATTTATATTCCAAGAAACTTAAGCTTGCAAATGGAACTGTGAGCAGATAAGAGCATGAAGGTTTTATGTGCTGCCATTGATTCCTTCATCTAACCCAGATGTCAATCTGTTTGGCTTAGCTGCTTGTTCATGACATTGTCATAAGAGGAATAAGGGCACCACAGTGGCACAGCTGGTATAGCTGCAGCTGGTAGAGCCGCTGCCTCACAGCGCCATAGACCCCGGTTCAATCCTTACCTCGGGTGCTGTCTATGTGTGGTTTGCACGTTCTCCCTGCGACCACGTGGGTTCCCTCCGGGTGCTCTGGTTTCCTCCCAGAAGTGCGGGTTTGTCGGTTAAAATTGCCCCTCTGAAACTTGCCCCTTCTGCGTAGGGAATGTATGAGAAGGTGGGATATCACAGAAGTAGTGTGAACGGGCGATCGATAGTCAATATGGTGGGCCAAAGGGCCTGTTTCCATGCTAAAGTATGTGTGCACATTATAAAAAATAATATTGCATTAGCACTACTTTGAGTATTGAAGGCAATATTGAAGAACTGAACAAAGTTGCTGCTTTATTTTGAGAGGAGCTCAAAAAACTATATTTTAACTTTGTTTTTAAGTGGCAAGAGAAAAATGTCACGGTTTGACTAAATTCAGAGGAAGTATATCTGTGTAGCCAAACTGTGTCGGAAACAGATACTTGCTTAGATGCTTATATTGAAAAGACAAGTGTTTAACTGACATAATGGATTGAGAAGCCAAATGAACCAAAGGGTCAAGTTTATCTTAGTGCTTTTGTCATCTTGAGGACCATGATGAGAAGGTAGAAGTAGATGAGACGGTGGGCAGACTGGCAAGAAGCCAGTAGTTTAACTTGTTTTCCCAGGTTAATTATACATCCGTTAATGCCGGAGAACACATGATGTATGAAGGTAGTTTGATCTGTGGTGTTAATATTTCTCCTGATATTCCCCATTGATTTTAGTTGGTATAGTTCACTGATGTTCTTGTATAAGTGACCTCCCTTCCCGTGTAAGAATACAGTGAGGGCTTTAATGGCATCGCAGCAGATTCCAATATACTTATACCACCAAGGAGGTTGGCAATCATGTCCTTCCCATCTATTAATAATATATTAAAACTCACATCTGCATGCAATCATTGTCTTAAAACAATATTTATTATATTTTTGTCACACTTATGTCAATTCTATTTCACATTAATTTCCAGTTTATATTGTAAATGACCTGTCTAAATGTGTCACATTGTAATTAAATCCTCCCACCAGTGGCTGTGCTAAGGCATCTTTGTTGTGGTATCTCTTGCCTCCAGAGTTGCCAATTAACTCCTTTGAATGCAACACAATCCATTTCTCTTCTTCTGAGTTTTCTGTTGAACTGTAAGTAATCTGATCCAATTGTCACATGAAGACAAGAATGGGATGAGAATAAAACATGTACACATTATATCAGTGGGCCAAGGTCTAACTCTCACTCTGTAACCCCACTTGACTGGAATATTATTACTTAACTCCAGAGGAGATTAAGTTGTTGAAAAAAAAAAACTGTTGTAAATTTACATTTCTCCGTGTGTGGGTCCCAAATGGCTGGATGGCTTACTTTTATCAAAGACTGCATTTTTCAAAGTCAAAATCAGCACCTGCATATGCTTGATCTTTGTTTGAATTTAGCTCACTTAAAACAAGTCTTCTGTAATACGTCACGGGACACGTAGACACGGTGAGCACCATGTTTCCTGATGTCAATGGCATAGGAAGGTCCTTAAATGTATGGTTGGTGATTATCATTAACTTTCAACTGGGGACGTCTGATTTTGAAGGACAATGTTCCATACACAACCTAGGCATGACTGACACTTTGCCAATTATGTACAGTACAAGTAATATATGTGTTTTTCCCCCCCTTCGGTATAACAAATACCTGATATTTAACTATAGTGAAAACAGAATGAAGATGGCAGCGTTCAGCGACTGAAGAAGCAATGAGGCTATTGAAACCCCGAGTCAATGCTCAATGCTAATTATTCACTGCCCAATGCTAATTTATCACTGCCATTGCAAAGGACTTCACTGAACTAAATATGCAGATAGGGACTTTTGCATATCAGAAAATTGTGGTGTATATATTTATAACAGTCATGTATTCCAATTGTTTGTCTCATTAAAAAATAATATAATTCGGATTGTTTGGGGTTTTAGGCATTTATTTTTTGCCAAGCGGCGTCAATTTAGTTTTGGCCTATATTATTTGCAAACTAACATAATGCATCACTATTTATCGATGGTGACAATTCTCTGGTTCCAATTAATTATCATGAGGGGTTTCTTTTCTTTGATCTTTACTCTTTTTTTATTCTGGCTTCTTCCTCATCCCTGCATTTAATGTACAAACTTTTTAGTTGTGTCTTGAGTAATGTGTTTAGAAACCTGTTGTGCTGCTGCAAGTAAGAATTTCTTTGTTCTGTTTCGGTACATATAATAATAAAAACTACTCATGACTGGGAAGCTCCCAAAGCCCAACACTCAATCCTCTCCCCACAACTCTGCGTTTCTACCTCCTCCTGCCAGCCTTCCTCTTTAACTATGCTTTTAGTCAAGTGTCTTTCATATCTCGTTGGCACAGTTCCAAATATTTTCTTACACCTCTCCATTTTCACGCCTTGAGATGTTCAACTACATTATAGGTATAACTGTAATCCAAGTTATTGTTTTTAATGTTCAAGAAGGAAATAGGCAACGTTTCGGGCCGAAACCCTTCCTTTAATGATGTCATTTGTGGTTGTTCTCATACAAGAGCCCAGGTGACATGAACAATCATGTCTTAGATCAGATTATATTAGCCGGTTTATTGTCATTCGTTGACTGGATAGCAAGCAACTAAAAACTCTTCACTGTACCTCGGTATACATGACAATAATAATAATAAACTAAACTGCCGCTAAATAATATTTTCAAGTAGAATGACGGAATGATTGAATGAGGTAGAGTTAAGAGTAAGGAAGTGTGGCAGCACCTCTGGGAATGGGGTGTGAGAGGTAATTGGTTCAGGAGTTAGATAGGAGTGGGGGAGAAACTGTTCTTGCCTGGACACCTAAGCTTTCATGCTCCTGAGGGGAAAAGCATCCTTGACAATATTTTCAGCCTTCCTGATGCAGCGCACTGTAAACATGGACTAGATGGAAGGAAGTGCAGAGCCTGTGATGGCTGGGCTGTGTTCATCACTCTCTGCAGGTTCAGGTGGTCAAGAGCAGAGCAGTTGCCACACCAGGCTAAGATGCATCCTGTCAGAATACTTTCCACAGCGTATCTGAAGAGGTTTGAGAGAATCCTCGTGGGCATGCCAAACCTCAGATACATAAGAAAGTAAATACGCCGTTACACTTTCTTGATCACCGCGTTAGTGGGAAGGGACAAGGTTAGGTTGCGTGTGTTATGTTTCTATGTTGCGGGTGTTATGGATGCCTAGGATCTTGAAGCTGCCTACCATCTCTGCACCAGCTCTGCAGAAGAGGACAGGATTGTGTTCACACCACTGGTTCCTGAGGTCATCGTCCAACCCTTTCATCTTGCTGATGTTAAGAGCTCGATTATTATCCTGACACCATTGTTTAGTTTTTAATGGACATTCATGGCCAAAAACAATACACTTTTATTATCTCCCTAATCAAAGTAAAAAAAGATGCAACTATCAACACTGTGTTAATGCAACTTTGGAGACTTTGTTACTTGACCTCCTGTCTTTACAGCTCTGGCAATTTCCATTTCTCCAACCCCCACAACCCTCGCTACCCTGCCCTCCACAACTTTTTTACAACAGATTAAAGCTTTCACCGAAACCGGAGGAAAGAAAAAATAATTTTCCACAGCTCCACTGATTTCCACCGTGTTGGATTTCAACATTCTTCCAGAGAATACACTTTAATTCCTGCTGACTACAACACAATCCTGAAGGATTTGCAACCATACAGTAAGGTTGTGGGCAAAGATCCTATAGTAGAGCAAGATAGACCACTCCTTCTAAATGCAATGGACTGACGTGTAGTACGCAACGGAGTGGAACGTGGGCTTTTTTTTCATCCATTTCAGTAACCCGACTCGACTCGCAATGTAATCAAAGTTGCGGGGGAACAGTTTGTGTTAATAAATTATAATTCTGAAAATGAGGAGATGATTTCTACCAAAGAACTTTTATTTTTACGAGGATGTTTCCGTAACCGGCTTCCGTCTCCGCAGTGGTAACTTTGCTCCACTATGGGATCTTTGGTGCAGAGACGGAAGCCAGTTACGGAAATGGGGACGAAAATTACCCATGAATCCGCCCATGACCGTACTACATCTTTTTCGTCGAGTGATCTATCTTGCTCGCTATAGGATCTTTGGTTGTGGGTATAAATTCAGGGACTTTTCCTGACATATCCACTCTTACAATTCTGGTCAACCAACAGTGATTTCATTTACATGGCACTGCTTACTAATTCATCAGGAACAGGCACTTTTAATCAAGTTATATAACAAGACATGTACGAACATTTTAAACTACATAATGTAAATGGGTTGAACATCTGCATTATGAAAATTATTATTAAAAGCATGTTACTGTTCTCACCAGCAGTTGAAAAAAAATAAACATTAAGGTATAACTGCTGGGAACTTTAAACCTCTGTTCAAAGAAAGCAATCTTGCTGAATGATTTGGATAAATGTAGAAACAAGGAACTGCATATACTGATTTACAGAAAAGAAAAGTGATCTTCAGAAATTCTAGGAGCAGTATGGGGCTATTCGGCACAGCAAGTGTACTCAGCCATTCAATGATGGCTAATCTATCTTTCCCTCACAACCCCACTCTCCTGCCTTCTCCCCATAACCCCCGAGCCAACATCCTTACTAAACAAGACTGTCAAGAGTGTTTATTGTCATTTGTCCCAGATAGGACAATTAAATTCTTGCTTGCTGCAGCACAACAGAATATGTAAACATAGTACAGAATCCATTGACTTGGCCTCCACATCCGCCTGTGGCAATATATTCCACAGCTTCACCAATCTCTGACTAAAGAAATCCCTCCTCATCTCCTTTCTAAATTCTACATTGATCTCAGACAGACTTATTAACCAGGACTTTCTACGGCTTTCAAAATCTTCATTATAACAGAGGGACTTACTCAATGAAAACTGAAATGAGTGAATAATGAGTTTTCAGTTCTTTTTCATTTGAAAAGTGTGATCTTATTTCCTCAGTGGGGAGTATGTTTAAGTACATATGTTCTGTCAGCTAACTTCAGGTTTCCACATTCTTATATTATGAAAGTGCTTTACAATGCTTGAAGACCAATGAATACACCTGTATTTACTACTTAGGGGCAATAAAAACTACATTAGAACATGGAACAGTACAGCACTGGAACAGAGTTCACAATGTCTGTGCTGAACAGGAGGACAAAATAAAGTCATCTCATCTGCCTGCACATCTATCCATTCCCTGTATATCCAAAGCCTCTGAAATGCCACAAATGTACCTGCCTCCATCACTACCCCTGGCTGAGTGTTCCAGGCACCCACCACTCTTTGTGTTAAAATACTTGCCCCGTACGTTGCCTTTAAACTTTGCCCCTTTCACATTACAATTATTGAACATTGCACAGAAAATTCGAGGTATAGATTTTTCTTAGCTTAAATTAGCTTTGGTTGTGAATACAATATATCAAAGTTTTGACAGGCTATTTTAATTTAAATACCAATTTCATGAATGCCTGGTTACTCTCTCTGCAGAAGGTGGGATTTAATATTTGGACACATTGCTTCTCATTGGGCAGAGATCCAAGGAGTCAGGCTATCTTCTGCTGTTGCTTCCGTGCTGTTCCTTCACATGTATAACAACATTTAAAAGACATTTGGACGGTTCCATGGATACGAAAGGTTTAGTAGAATATTGCCAAATGCGGACAGGTAGGACTAGCCAAGATGGAGCATCTTGGTCATCATGGGCAAAGTTGGGCCAAAGGGCCTGTTTCCGTGCTGCATGCCTCTATGACTATGTGATCCCCTCACAAATCCCCTCATGGAGCACTTTCTACAGTTCAGGATCATACCGTCATGCATAGGATATAGAACAGTACAGCACAATGATAGGTTGTTTGGCCCACAATGTCCATGCTGAATATGATGCCAAGACCTTCTCTTATTAACCTGCATATAATCCATATCCCTCTATTCTCTGCATCCAAATGACTATCCAAATTGCTCTTAAATGCCACTATCACACCTGCTTCAACCACCAACCCTGGAAGCACATTCCAGGCACTCATCACCCTTTGTAAAAAATCGTTGCCCTGCACATCTCCTTTAAAATTTACCCCTCTCACCTTACAGCTATGCCCTCTGGTATTTCATTTTTTCGATCCTGGGAAAAAGGTTCAGACTGTCTACCCCATCTAAGCCTATCATAATTTTATATACTTCTATCAGGTCCTTCAGCAACCTCCGGCTTTCCAGAGAAAATAATCCGATTCTATCCAATTTTTTCCTGTAGCTGAAACCCTCTAATCCAGGCAGCAATCTGGTAAACCTCCTCTTCCCCCACTGCAAAACCTCCACATCTTTCCTGTATTGGGGCGACTAGATCAGAACCGCACGCAATACATCCAAATGTGGGCGGACTAAAATCCTACAGAGCTGCAATATGAATTATAGTTAGTTTGGCAGTGAATGTTAGTTAGTTAAGGGCCTGACCCACTGTACGAGGTAATTCAAGAGTTCTCCAGAGTTTTCCCCTGATTCGAACTTGGAGAATGTCCGTAGCGGGTCCGTAGGAGTTTGTGGATGTCTCGTAGCGGCTTGTACGAGAAAAAAGTAAAAAATGTTTTCATCACGAGTATTTTTTTACTTGTGGACATTTTTCACAGTGTTAAAAAACGTCACGAGTTTACCAGATTCCCCGAGTACCTGCCGTTAGCGTTACAAGCCGCTAAGAGACGTCCCGAGCTTCGATGTAGCCGCTACGTACATTCTACGTGCTTACGTGCGTTTTTTAAACTCGGGAGTGCTCTTGAATTACCTCATACAGTGGGACAAGCCCTTTAGAGTTGTCATACAAGAGCACTGAAAGGCATGGTATGGTCATTTGGTCAAGAGAGAAATATAGTTGAAAGATAAAAGATAATGAGTTTACATTTTTATGAAAAACATACATCAAAAATTGTTGTCAGTCGTAATGAAATTAAACTCCTTCTTCCAAAACACACTAAGCTCATCTGGGTTAAGAATATAATGGTTTAAAATCTCATCAGGAATAAAAATTCAGTAGGTTAATGTGCTTTAATTAAAATAAATAATCTAGGTCAGAGCAAAACTGTTCCTATTTTTTGTATTCACAGAGCAATATGTAGATTTCTACAAAGGAAACATATTTCAGTGAGAGATGCCAAAAAGATTGTTTGTTACATGTGTCTCTAAGATTGCTTTTCATGTCAATATTGCCTATAATTACATGGATTGTGAGTTGACGAGAGATCTGCCTATAACATTGCCTACTATTTCAATGGTAGCTAGAAATTGTGAAATCCATTTTCAGATGCTTTAAGGAGTCTATTTCCCCCACTAGTGCCTACTTCCTCTACTGACAATAAATGAGGATTCTGTGTGCCCTTTCGCTCAACAGGACTTCAATATTATGTATGCTAAATGAATGGTTGCCATGGAGAAATCAGCCACGATGTACAATTACTAATGTTCATTTTTCCTCACTGATACTTTGCCAGCAATTGAGCAACTGCTAGGAAGAAAATAATTCATTCTCACAACCTATTTTCCTGAATAACAGCTCGATTTTGGTCTTGCTGCTGTGCTTTTGTGATATCAAATTGAACAGTACAATGCGGGAACAGGCCCTTTGGCCCACAATGTTTGTGCCAGCTCTTAACTGCCTGCACAGTTATACATAGATTCTTCAACTCACCCACCCTGATATAATTTCAGGAAGAAGTATTCATTAATTTTCCTGTTCCCTTTCAACACTGCTGCTAAACAATTAGCAAGCCACCCAATCCTTGACAACTTCAACGGGCTCCCATTCCTTAATACATTAAATTCAGATCCTTTAGTTTAGTTTAGAGATACAACGTGCTCACTGAGTCTGCACCGACCAACGATTACCCTTTCACACGGGTTCTATGTTATCTCAGTTTCGCATCCTACACACTAGAAGACAGTTAACCTACAAAACTGCATGGCTTCAGGATGTGGGAGGAAACTGGAGCAGTCGGAGGCAACCCACACAGTCACAGGGAGTACATACAAACTTCACAGAGACAGCACCTGTCGTCAGGATTGAACCCGGTTCTCTGGTGATGTAAGGCATCTACTGCTGCACCACTGTGTCACCCCTACTGTTATGTCTCATTGTACAGTAATAATAGTTATAAAACTATTCTTCAACATTCTTCCAAACAAACTACAGACATTATTGCCATAGAGGGAGTGCAGAGAAGGTTCACCAGACTGATTCCTGGGATGTCAGGACTGTCTTATGAAGTTAGACTGGATAGACTTGGTTTATACTCTCTAGAATTTAGGAGATTGAGAGGGGATCTTATAGAAGCTTACAAAATTCTTAAGGGGTTGGACAGGCTAGATGCAGGAAGATTGATCCCGATGTTGGGGAAGTCCAGGACAAGGGGTCACAGCTTAAGGATAAGGGGGAAATCCTTTAAAACCGAGATGAGAAAAACTTTTTTCACACAGAGAGTGGTGAATCTCTGGAACTCTCTGCCACAGAGGGTAGTTGAGGCCAGTTCATTGGCTATATTTAAGAGGGAGTTAGATGTGGCCCTTGTTGCTAAGGGGATCAGAGGGTATGGAGAGAAGGCAGGTACTGGATACTGAGTTGGATGATCAGCCATGATCATATTGAATGGCGGTGCAGGCTCGAAGGGCCGAATGGCCTACTCCTGCACCTCATTTCTATGTTTCTATGTCTATGTTTCTAAAACTGGTTATATTGACTATAAACAGGCTTGGTCATTAACCTGTTTAAAAAGGAACTGCAGATGCTGGAAAATCGAAGGTAGACAAAAATGCAGGAGAAACTCAGTGTGGTGAGGCAGCATCTATGGAGCGAAGGAAATAGGCAACTTTTCGGGTCGAAGACTGAAGAAGGGTTTTGACCTGAAACATTGAACTATTTCCTTCGCCCCATAAATGCTGCTTCACCCGCTGAGTTTCTCCAGCATTTTTGTCTACCTTTGGTCATTAACCTTCTAGTGCTCGAAGCAAACTACAGACTAGTCAGCTTTCAATTAGTTTAATTTAGTTTAGAGATACAGCGCAGAAACAGGCCCTTTCGGCCCACCGGGTCTGCGCGACCAGCGATCCTCACACATTAACACTATCTATCCTGTACCCACTAGGAACAATTTATTTTGTCCTTTTCACATTACCAAGCCAATTAACCTACAAACCTGTACGTCTTTGGAGTGTGGGATGAAACCGAAGATCTTGGAGGAAACCCACGCAAGTCACGGGGAGAACGTGCAAACTCTGTAAAGACAGCACCCATACTCAGGATCGAACCCGGGTCTCCGGCGCTGCATTCGTTGTAAGGCAGCAACTCTACTGCTTCGCCACTGTGCCACCGTTAATTATCATCCACAGAAAACGCAGTTAATACTAACTTCCTCCATTGGACCAGACTAACCCCAATTAGCCTGTTATTGATTGCAATGCTTCGATGTGAAGTCTAGCAACAAACCTAGATGTTTTCAAAGTGGAGCAAAAGTAACTGGAACATCTTATTTCTATTGCTGATGCAATAATATTCTGATACTTGCTATATATCTGGTATAAATCGACGGCACCACTGTCTCCCCATCTCCCCATCTCCCCAGGCCCGCAACCTTGGCGTGATCTTTGAATCCATCCTCTCCCTTGAGCCTCACATCCGCCATGTCATTAAAACCAACTTCTTTCATCTCCGCAACATTGCCAAACTCAGACCCTCTCTCACACCTCCCGCTGCTGAAAGACTGATCCATGCCTTCATCTCCTCCCGACTGGACTACTGCAACTCACTTCTCCTTGGCATCAGCTCCACCTACATCAACCGACTCCAACTGGTCCAGAACGCAGCTGCCCGACTCATCACCCACACCAAATCCTGGCATCACATCACTCCAGTCCTCAAACAACTTCACTGGCTTCCCATCTCCCACCGGATCAACTACAAAATCCTGATCCTCACCTACAAAGCCCTCCACCATCTGGCCCCCCCCATATCTCACTGACCTCCTCTCCCCCTACCAACCCTCACGGTCCCTCAGATCCACATCAGTCGGTCTCCTCTCCATCCACAAGTCCAACCTCCGCAGTTTTGGGGACAGAGCCTTCTCCAGGGCAGCTCCCAGGCTCTGGAACTCCCTCCCCCAACTGATCCGCAATTCCGTGTCCCTCACCATCTTCCAGTCCCGCCTCAAGACCCATCTCTTCACCTCTGCCTATCCTTAGCCCCACGTTCCCCTCCCTTTTCATCTGTGCTTGAATTGCCTCATATTGTGTTTTGTATTGAATTCTGTCTTTACTTTGTGTACTAGTCATGTCTCTAATTATTTCATTCCCCTTACATGTTTTTCCTCTACCTGCTAATTTTTTGTAAGGTGTCCTTGAGACTCTTGAAAGGTGCCCATAAATAAAATTTATTATTATTATTATTATTATTAAGGAGGGAACCAAGCAGTCTGAAGAAGGGTCCTGAGCCAAAACATTGCCCATCCATGATCTCGAGATGCTGCCTGATCTGCTGAGTTACTTCAGCACTTTCTCTTTTTTTTTTGTAAACCAGCATCTGCAGTTCCTTGTTTCTCCATTAAGATTCAATATCTGTCCTGGGCTCTTATTCTTATAGTACTGCACGTTACTAAACCTTCAAACACTGAAAGACGTCAACTTCATGTTCACTTATATCCTTCATCTTCTCTCACACGTTACAATTATGCCAACATCATGTGCTTCCTTCCTTTAATGGTTCATCCTTCCTTTAATGGTTCAATGGTACTTTATTGTCACGTGCACCCAAGTCCAGTGAAATTCTTTTTTGCCTACAATTTGGTGACAATCATACTAGACATTCCGCACAATCGTACTTAGTACAAGAGTGCAAGACAGTGGAGCACACTGTCAGCATGTGAGAGTTGCCACATTTTAGTCACCATCTTGTACCCTTTAAGTCCAAAAAACAATGTTAGAGACTTACCTTGGCCAGAAAGGCCCGTTGTCCTGGCAGAGGCACAGGGTCGGAGTTGCCGGGGTCATCCTGCCCTGGTGATGTGTCGATATCCTCCACCGCTGCTCCACCCCTACGTGCCGCATGCGTTCCGTGCGCTCAGCCACTTCAGATTCAGATTCAATCTTTATTGTCATTGTGCAGTGTACAGTACAGAGACAACGAAATGCAGTTAGCATCTCACCCAGAAGAGCGAACATAGAATAATGGAACAGTAAAATATATATATGTACATACAGTAGCAGTAGTGCAATTTTTCTGGGGGAAGGAGTGTCCGGGGGGGAGGGGGGTGACTGGCAATCACCAAGGTGCAGAGTTAAGTTGTGTAACAGCCGCAGGGAAGAAGCTGTTCCTGAACCTGCTGGTCCGGCAACGGAGAGACCTGTAGCGCCTCCCGGATGGGAGGAGGGTAAACAGTCTGTGGTTGGGGTGAGAGCAGTCCTTGACGATGCTGAGCGCCCTTCGCAGACATCGCTTGCTCTGGACAGACTCAATGGAGGGGAGTGAGGAACCGGTGATGCGTTGGGCAGTTTTCACCACCCTCTGCAGTGCTTTCCGGTCGGAGACAGAGCAGTTGCCATACCATACTGTGATACAGTTGGTAAGGATGCTCTCGATGGTGCAGCGGTAGATGTTCACCAGAATCTGAGGAGACAGATGGACCTTCTTCAGTCTCCTCAGGAAGAAGAGACGCTGGTGAGCCTTCTTGACCAGTGTTGAGGTATTGTGGGTCCAAGAGAGGTCATCAGAGATGTTGACCCCCAGAAACCTGTAGCTGGAAACACGTTCCACCTCCGTCCAGTTAATGTGGATGGGGGTGTGCGTGCCGCCCCTAGACCTTCTGTAGTCTACAATGAGCTCCTTGGTCTTCTTGGAGTTAAAGGCCAGGTTGTTGTCAGCGCACCATGCTGCTAGGAGCTGGACCACCTCCCTATAGGCCGACATTGTTGTTGCTGATGAGGCCAATCACCGTTGTATCATCTGCATACTTGATGATGGTGTTAGTACCATGTACAGGTGTGCAGTCGTAGGTGAAGAGGGAGTAGAGGAGGGGGCTCACCACACAGCCCTGTGGAACGCCGGTATTCAGGGTGAGGGTTGAAGAGGTGTGGTTGTCTGACCTAACAGACTGGGGTCTGTTAGTTAGAAAGTCCAGTTTCCAGTTGCAGAGGGAGGGGTCGATGCCCAGGTTACCGAGTTTGGTGATCAGTTTTGAGGGAATAATGGTGTTAAATGCTGAGCTATAGTCGATGAACAGCATTCTCACGTAAGTGTCTCTATTGTCGAGGTGGGAGAGGGATTGAAATGGCATCCTCCGTACTCCTGTTCTTGCGGTAGGCGAACTGATAGGGGTCCAATGTGGGAGGTAGGCAGCCTTTGAGGTGTGCCAGGACCAGCCTCTCAAAGCACTTAATGATGATGGGAGTAAGTGCAACTGGGCTGAAGTCGTTGAGGCTCGCCGCAGTCGAGTGTTTTGGCACCAGCACGATGGAGGTGGTTTTAAGGCACGTGGGGACAACTGCTTGGGCAAGTGACAGGTTGAAGATGTCAGTCCAGACGTCTGTCAGCTGCGCAGCACAGGCCCTGAGGACACGCCCGGGGATGCCATCAGCCATTCGTGCATTAATCCTGCTCAGTGCCACGTACACGTCGTATAGACTTGGAGCAGCGCCCAGAGAAATGGAGCCCCGGGCTGCTGCCGGGCCCCCAGCGGCCCACTACACCAACTGAACGCCTCCTTGACATCGGCACGTCTCATGCCTCCGACTGCCCCCGCTAGGCCTCTGTGCCCAGGGGCCACTCCCGTAGCTTAACCATAGCACCTCCAATGTCATTACAGCTGAGCCCCCAATCTACTCATTATCTTTCCTACCGTCTGCTGCCATCTTGTAGGGTATTCTTTGCCATTTCTTTCAAAAATTGACTACTTTTACATTTGATTACGTATGTGGTCTGCTCACACCGAGCTGTAAAGGCACTTTGAAGCTTTACTCCTGTGTTTTCATTGAGTTGAACATAATTTCCCTCTTTCGTCTTAAGCAAATAAGAATGCACCAATTATCCACTTCATGTGTACCAGAGAAATTGATCAGTTGCTATTGATTTGAATCTCTTCAGAACTGTGACTTTAGCTACTCTGTAAGATAATATGCTCCCAGGGTGGCTGTTACTCAGATGTTCAGTCTTAACTAAATTACACTTTGTTGTTTAAAAATGAATTGTGTAAAGAGCACCATTCTGCAGGATGCAAGTAGCTTTTCTACAGTTCACTCAAGTGGTGAACATCAATATTCTACCCTCTGGACTCTACACTCTACCTGTTGTATTTGTGTTTGCATGATTGTATTCATGTATAGTATTATCTCATTTATTAATACAGCAAGCAAACAAAACCTTTTCATTGTCCAGGGACCCCGACAGTCCTTTCAGGTTCGGCAGACGTTCACTTGCACATCCTCCAACCTCATCTGTCGTATCCGTTGTTCAAGATGTGGACTCGTACATTGGCGAGACCAAACGTAGACTGGGCAATCGTTTTGCTGAACACCTTCGCTCAGTCTGCCTGAACCTACCTGATCTCCCGGTTGCTAAACACTTTCATTCTCCTTCCCATTCCCACAGACCTTTCTGTCCTCCATTGACAGAGTGCAGTTAAATGCAAATTGGAGGAACAGCATCTCATATTCTGCTTGGGCAGCTTACAGCCCAGTGGGATGAACATTGATTTCTCTCACTTCAGATAGGCCCGGCATTTCCTCTCTCTCTATCCCACGTCCACCCAAGTTGTACGAGCTTCTCGTTTTCAACCAGCTAACAATGACCTGTTTCCTTTATCATCGTTACTTTTTTGCATATCTTTTATTCATTATTCTTTATCTCTCTACATCATTGTCTATATCTCTCGTTTCCCTTATTCCTAACCAGTCTGAAGGGTCTCGACCCAACACCCATTCCTTCTCTCCAGAGATGCTGCCTGTCCAGCTGAGTTACTCCAGCTTTTTGTGTCCATCTTCTTTTCATTGTATCTCAGCACATACACACAATAAACCCAAGCCTAAAGTGGTAATTCAGAAAGACCGCTTTACTGAGAGCATCACAATTGGAGAGGTGCAGCCTCGCAGTGTCAGAGAGCCAGGTTCGATCCTGACCTCAGCTACTGTCTGTGTGGAGTTTTCACGAATCACCTGTGACCACATGGGCTTCCTCCCTCATCCTAAAGACATATAGAATTGACCCCTGTAAAATTGCAGTGGACGAGAAAGCAGTGGATGAGAAAGTGAGATGACGTATCCCATATGATCACCGTAGACCTGGTAGGCCAAAGAGCCTTTTCCATGCTGTATCTCGAAACTAAACTTCAATTCAGGATCTCACCCAAAAGCCATGCATACACACTTTCCAACAGTCACTGAACGAATCATGGACAATTTCTCCTTTAGCCAGTGGGTGACAAACCAAGCCTAGAATCAATCGTAATATTCAATTCTACAGCACAACTGAAATTAATTAATACTTTAGAATTTAAACCCAAGCCCTTTCTTGTCTGGGTGGCTGCATATTGTATAAACCAATGCATCAAGAATTCTTATTCTTTTGTACAGCTTCGTTTTGAGAAGATGGCCAGGAAAAATATTGGTTAATAACAAGCTTGGAGTTTATACCTTGTGGCTTTAGCAAAACATGGAATTTATATTATTATTGAGAACTCAGTGCACATTTACCCTATCCATTCCCCGCTTGACCCTGTACACCACTGTAAGATCACCCCTCACCCTCCTGTGTTCCAAGGAATAAGGTCCCAGCCTGTGCAACCTTTCCCTGTAGTTTAGGTCCCGTCCTGGCATCATCCCTGTAAATCTGCTCTGCACTCCATCCAGTTTAACAACATCCTTCCTATAGCAGGGTGACCAAAACACTCCAAATGTGGCCTCACCAACATCTTGTAACATAACATCCAAGATTCTGTACTCAATATCCTGACTGATGATGGCCAATGTACCAAAAGCTTCTTTGATCACCCCATCTGCCTGTGATGCCACTTTCAAGGAACTATGTACATGCACTTCTAGATCCCTCTGCTCTACAGCACTCTTAGGGCCGTGCAATTCACTGTGATGGTCCTACCTTGATTTGACTTCCTGAAATGCAATACCTCAGACTATCTACATGAAACTACATTAACCACTCCTCAGTCCATGTGCCCAACTGAGCAAGATCCTGCTGTAAGTTTTGATAACCATCTTCACTATCTAGGATACCACCCACTTGAGGTTCATCTCCAAATTTACTAAACAAGGCCTTATGCAGTCGATGATATAATACTACAAAGTTTGGGATAAACATCTGGTGATCAAGTTCAAGGAAAGGCCAATGTTACCAAACAGTGAAGGAAAGAACGTCACCCACTTCTTCTCTCCAGAGATGCTGTGTGTCCCACTGAGTTACTCCAGCATCTTGTGTCCACCTTTGATTTAAACCAGGCACGTGACGTGAGTAATTACTCAGGGTAGGTAGTCAGTCGGCTTTTTTTTTAATCTTTAACCGCGCAGGCGCAGATTGTTCTCCTCTCAGTAAAAATAAAAAATTAAAATAAAGAAAGTAACAATTCAGTTAGCCCAAGGCTTCCAAATCTCCTTCATTCTAAATTACTGAATGGGTGCGGGGGTGGAGGGTGACGGCAGGTGGAGAGATGGTGGGGAAAAACGGAGCACACCGGGACAAGTTGAATCAGTTGTGATCTTATTGAATGACTATACTAGTTCAAGGGACCAATTGGGGGGAGAATTTCTTTCACAGCATGTGGGGAGACTGGCCAGGGGTAGTTGCGGGGAGAGCAGGAGCGTTGAGAAGGAGATGTTGCCTGGCCCGCTGAGTTACTCCAGCATTTTGTGTCCATCTTCAATGTTACCAAACCTGTGAGAATCCCTACACAGTTGGTTAAACATCTGTCATTGTAATATTGATCTTGTTTCATTTCAGGTGATCACTACGATGTGTTTAAGTTAGTAAATCACAAATTTGAAACATTGCCATTTATTAATCCTCGATGAAAAACATAGATAACAACAAGACATACTCCAGTGATACTTGTCCCATTCCACATGATTTTTTATTTGTGTAATGCAGGTTTACAGAACAATTACATCCTTGGCTTCAGGCTATCCAACAATCTTTTATTAAAGAACCTAGAGTTGTAACCAAGCCTGTTAATGAACCTTAAACATGGTGGAATTTGCACGGTCTCCAAATCGACATTCACAGGGAGGACTTTGCTTCCCTTCTCGATGTACTGCTGCAAGTTCCACTCAGAGACTCTCCGACACCAACCACTTTTCAGGGAGCTCTGGGACAAGACGATGATGGCGACTTTGCTTTGCTGGATAACATTGGTGACCTCTGTTATCATTAATCTTCCACCCACTTGGTCCTGAAGTTCTACAAATCCTTTATGGCCATGTTCACGGAGTAACTGAGAGATATGTAATGCCACTTCCTCATCCGATTCGCAAAACCAGAGGGAGAAATCATACTCAAGAAGTCCACTGGAAGTTGCCCCTTTCTTAACTTCCATGAGTTAGAATATTGTCATAAATTTAATAACAATTCCTTGTGAATAGTTTAGTTTTGAAAATTTGTATCTTTAATTTCAGAAATACTTAGGTCAAGTTGTTTGCCTGCTTTTTTCAGCTGCTCACACTGTGTCGACAACTCACCACGCTCCTTCTGTAAACGTCTGTTCAGATCAACATAGTCTCTGCTTTGCTGGTACTGAGAATCCACGTCCGGCATTGACACTTCTCCTCGCAATGGGCTCACAAACTCTGTAGGGGAGACATTTTTTTTTTTTAATTAATGCATCCTTTGCTAATATACATCTGATGTTAGACGCAAAGTGCTGGAGTAACTCAGGTCAGACAGCATCTCCAGAAAAAAAAGGATAGGTGACGTTTCGGGTCCCAAAATGCCACCCATCCTTTTTTGCCAGAGATGTTGTCCGACCTGCTGAGTCACTCCGGCACTTTGTCTTTCTTTGGAATAGACCAGTATCTACAGTTCTTTTCTACATATTTCTGATGCTATTTCCATTTCATTTTATAAAACATCAACATCAGGTGACAAACACAAAGTGCTGGAGGAACACAATGGGTCAAGTATGATCTGTGGAAGGAATGGACAATGTTTCAGGTTGGGACCCTTCTTCAGACTGATTGGAGGAAGGGAAGAAAGCTGGAAAAGAGAAGTGGGGCAGGGCAAAGCCTGGCAAGTGATAGGTAATAGGATACAGGCAAGGGGGGGGTGATAAGCAAATGGGTGGAGAAAGTAATAAAGGCTAGAGATGAAAAGGAGACAAAAGGGTGTCAGATAAGGAGAAAAGAGGAGTGAAATGTAAAGCCAGAGGGAGAGATATAGGTGGAAGGCAGGCACGTGCCGTGAGTAATTAGTCAGGGTAGGCAGTGGCTTTTAAAAATCTTGAAAACCGCGCATGTGCAGATTATTCTCTCCCTGGCGAGCTGTCAGTCAGCTTTTTTTTTAATCGTGGAAACCGCGCATGCGCAGATTGTTCTCTCGACTTTTATCAAGCAATTTGTATTCAATAGGTCCTATCTCTTAATAAAGTATTTAAAAACATATAGCCCAAAGAAATTTATTTACCACATTATTTGTACACAAAATCCATTCTTCTCTCTGTACCAAGCCGTTTTAAATGTTCTAATTATTTTTGTTCCTTTGCCCTGTTGAAGTTCTTTAAGTTCCAGCGTTGGTCTGCCATTTTTAATTATTTTGGTATTTTCCTCGTAAGTTTGCTTCGAGAAACTCTTCAGGTAATCACTACCCATCTTTGAAAAACCCGGCAAGAAACTTGCACGTGTGCATGCGCAGTAGGCTGTTGCACAGTGCAGCACATGCACACAGTCCATGGTGTAAAGGCAGGATTTCAGCTGCCTTTATGGACCGTTGCCACTGATGGCTTGAAGCATCGTCGACGGCACATGAGTAGCACATACCTCCGCGTTTTAAAATGTAATGCGGATGAAAGGCACGGGAGGGAGAATTCTCCCGTGCCTTTACTATTTATGACCATTTTATATATGTTTTATATATATTATATTTATAAAATATTGACAATATTATAATTTTATTCAGGGTAGGCACTGCCTACCTAATCTGATGGCACGTGCCTGGTGGAAGGGAACAGTGGGGAGTAGAAAGAGAAAGGATAAGGGGAAATGGAACTCAGGATAGGAGATGAACGTATGAAGAAAGATAATGGAGCAGAGTGACTGAGGTGGGATAGTGCGAGAAAAGGTGTGCATGGTGGGGGAGGGGAGGTCATAGGGAGGAGAGGGGTAGGAGGGTATTACTTAAAACTGGACAGTTCCTCCAGTTTGCGTGTGGTCTCCGCCCTGGCACTGGAGGAGGCCCAGGACAGAAAGATCATTATGGGAGTGGGAAGAGGTTAATATGATTAGAAACAGTGAGATAACATTTAGCAACATAATTCTGGAATTCAGAACAGTTAAATTAATGTGTTGTAGGTTGCAACTTTACAGGGCAATCTTGCCTAGATTATAGAAAGAGAAAAGACTCTCATGTTCCGACAAAAGTGCTCTGCAAACAATAAAACACCTTTGTGGAGTCATCATTGTAAATGTAGGGCAACATCGATTCTCAAATTGGAAGTGTCCTATATGGTAATGTTGGGTCAAGTGCATGTTTCAGTTGCTGACTCAGCAATGACCACTGGCCACAAGACAACATGGGTAACTTCTCCAAAAGTCTTCCACGTAATCTTTTCCAACCGCTTTGTTTAAAATCTTATCCGAGAACCTGCCCCGACAACAATGTGACGTAGAATGGGGACACAAGGAAGTGCAGATGTTGAATCTTGGACTTAATACAAATGCTGGAGTAACTCAGTGGGCCATGCAGCACCCGTGGGGAGAAGAGGGCAAAGTTTAGGATCGAGAGGATTTTACGATTTAAACGACAAGTCAGGCAGCATCTGTGGAGGGAATGGTTAAGAGATGTTTTGGATTGGGACTCATCTTCAGACTGCGTGAAAAATGGTCCCAATCCTGAATATTACATCCATTCTCTCCACAGATGTTGCTTGACCCACTGAGTTACTCTAGCACTTTGTGTTTTGCTGTAACATAGATTATTAGTCTAGATTTTTATATTCAGGTCTCCGATAAAGATTGTGAACGCACATCATGGATTGGACAGGTTTAGGGGGATATGGACCAAACGCAGGTAGGCAGAACTAGTGCAGATGGGACATGTCTGTTGGTGTGGGCAAGTTGGGCAGAAGAGCTCTTTGACTATCACACATTGTGAAACCAAAAGAGGCAAACCAGCAACCAACGTGGAAATTCCCAATTAAGCAATCTAGTAACTTGTAACAATTCGTAGTTTGCAAGGAAAATTAAAATACCTTCACTGCCTTCAACGAATGAGGTGAATACTGGATCTGAGAGACAGGCACTTCTGACATCCTCCAGAATCTGTTCAACAGTCGGAGGCTCGGGTCGAGTTGGCAGAATGACTCGCTTCTTGTTTTTTGATGTCATGCCACACCCTCATGCACGAGTCTTCAACAAATGGATAGCACACAGTGTTGTTAAAGGAAGGTACATGTACAAATACACAGTGCCATTTTATTACAACAGGCCTGGATGGAAGAACCCACTTGATTGGTATCTCATCAACCAGTCCATACACTTACTCTCATCCTTCCCAGTGCATGGTGGATGCAGTAAACTCCACTGACAACTCACAGGGCATGTGATTGCAGAAGTGTAGGAAGGAATTGTAGACGCTGGTTTACACCGATCATAGACAAAAAATGCTGGAGTAACTCAGCGGGGCATGCAGCACCTCTGAAGAAATGGGTGATGTTTTGGGTCGAGACCCTCCTTCAGACTGATAGTCAGGGGGGAGGGAGACATAATGAAAGGACAGTGTGAAAACAGATCAAAGAGGACGATGCTTAAAGGAAATGGAGAATGGTACATTGATGTTTGAGGGGAAGGTGACGAGGCATACAATCAGTAAAGTTTAATCAGGAGGACAGTGAAACTAATGGGGGAGCGACAGTGAGAGAGAAGGAACGCAGGGGTTACTTGAAGTTAGAGAAATCAATGTTCATACCACAAGATTCTAAGCTGGGCATTATTCCAGGCCATTTTTTAAATAAAAGGCAGTCTGAAGAACCTGAAACATCACCTATCCATGTTCTCCAGAGATGCTACCTGACCCGCTGAGTTACTCCAGCACCATGTCTTTTTTGTAAACCAGCATCTGCAATTCCTTGCATCCACATTATCCCAGGCCACTCTGACAGCACAGCTCATAAAGGAGACCTCTACCACCAAGCAGGGCCACAACAGCGGGTGCAAGGGACACGACTATCTGCAGGTTACATTTCAAAAAGCAGTCTTGGAAACTGCCAATGTGATTGGGAGCTAATGATGAGGAACTCTGTGGGTCAGGAGGTTACAAGGTCATAAAGGATAGGACCAGAATTAGGCCATTCAGTCCATCTAGTCTATTCCGCTATAAATAACTGTGCCAGTCGGGGTGACCGTGAGAAACAGCTATCCTACTTTAGAGTTCTAAAGATTAAGAAAAATGAAGGTAAAGAGAAGTGAGAGCTGAAGGGAAAATAACAGCGGAAGTTGTTGGCCGTGCAGATATAAAGATAGAAAATATCGGGAATTATCGCGTTTGCTCGCTGCATTTCATCAAGACTAAGGCATTATTGATGTTTTGATGAAATGCAGTGAGCAAATGCGATAATTCCCGACCTATGACCCAGTGACCTTTTGTGCAATCACCATATAATCCAAAGATTATAGCTATAATCTTTGCCCTAGATGGACATGGAGAGGTGACGTTTTGAGCGGGACCCTTCTTCAGACTGAGGGGGTAGAGAGGGGGGTGGGGAAGGAGGGTTGAGCGAAGGGGAGCGGGGAGAGGTGAGGGGTGAAGGAGGGCGGGGAGAGGAGAGGGGAAGGATAGCACCCGGTCCCGGTTGTCCTCCGGGTCCCGTCCACCTCATTCTCCACATTTGACAGGAGACAGACACAAGATGCTGGAGTGTTCCTATCTGTGATCCTATTTCGCCGCGACAGGAGCCCTGGGCAGCCCGCAGGCCAGGCCGGGCCCGGCCGAGGCCGATGGCCGGGGAAGGCCACAGCCCGGAGAAGCCGATGGCCGGTGCTGTTGGCCGTTTGGCCGGCGGTCCGTCCTCACACTCCCCCGGGTGTGCGCGGGAATCCCCGCAGACCTCCCCCTCCCCCTCCCCCCCGCCGGCGGCTCCTTACCTCAGCCCGTCGCCCGCTCCCGTCGCGGCGCCGGCACACCCGTCAATCACCCGGGACACCGCCCCGCCCCCTCATTGACGTCACCGACGAGTCAGCATAGTGCCCGATCTCATGTGACGTCACCGATCCGCCGAGCGGCCGCCTCTTTCTCCCATCGCCTGTCAATCAACGTAATCACCTCCCATTATTATATGTTCAAGAAGGAACTTACAGATGCTGGAAGATCGAAGGTACACAAAATTGCTGGAGAAACTCAGCGGGTGCAGCAGCATCTATGGAGCGAAGAAAATAGGCAACGTTTCGGGCCGAAACCCTTCTTCAGACTGATGGGGGGGGGGAAGGAGAGAAGGAAGGAATAAAAAGGGGAGGAGGAGGAGCCCGAGGGCGGGGGGGGGGGGGGGGGGGGGGGGGGATGGGGGGGGAGGAGACAGCAAGGGCTAGCAAAATTGGGAGAATTCAACATTCATGCCATCAGGATGCAAGCTGCCCAGGCGGAATATGAGGTGCTGTTCCTCCAATTTCCGGTGTTGCTCACTCTGGCAATGGAGAGGACCCAGGCCAGAGAGGTCGGATTGGGAATGGGAGGGGGAGTTGAAGTGCTGAGCCACCGGGAGGTCAGGTAGGTTATTGCGGACCGAGCGGAGGTGTTCGGCGAAACGATCGCCCAACTGCCGCTTAGTCTCCCCGATGTAAATCAGCTGACATCTAGAGCAGCGGATGCAGTAGATGAGGTTGGAGGAGATACAGGTGAACCTTTGTCGCACCTGGAACGACTGCTTGGGACCTTGAATGGAGTCGAGAAGTCTAGTGCCCGTCTGCCTAGCCTTGCTAACCTCAGTGGCTGTTCCACTGACTCCCCCCCCATCCCCCTCCAACTATGTCACCCCCCCCCTCCTCCCCACCCACGTTACCCCCCCCTCCAACCCCCGCCCCCCCCCCCCCCCCACCCCCCCCCACCCCCACCCCCCCCCCCCCCCGACACATCGCCCCGTCCCCAGTCCACCCACCTGCCTTCCTCTGGCCCCAACTCCCATCCTTGCCGGGTTTTCACCATCCCCCCCCGACCTCCCCCTCTCCCACACCGAACGGTCTGTCCTCAGCAGAGGTCTTACCTTTGTCCCCCTCCGTCCCCATCTCAATGAGTTCCGCGCCCACCATGACTTGGAGCGCTTCTACCATCGCCTCCGCGTCACACTTCCATGGGAAGGAGTCCTCGCCCCCCAATGATGACCCTTTTCCCTGTCTCCAACGCACCCCCTCCTCGTGGAACCCCCCTCGTAAAGCCCCGGCTCTGGTACTCTTTATCCAGAACTGCCGCCGCGACATCAACCGCCTCAACTTCTCCACTCCCCTGTCTCACTCCAATCTATCCCCCTCTGAACGCACTGCCATTGAATCACTCCGCAAAAACCCAGATTGGGTCATCAAACCAGCCGACAAGGGAGGTGCCGTGGTAGTCTGGCGCGCCGATCTCTACAACGCTGAGGCCACGCGCCAACTCTCGGACACCTCTTCCTACTTACCCTTGGACCATGACCCCACTGACGAGCACCAGGCCACCATATCTAGCACCATCACCGACTTCATCAATTCCCACGCCCTGCCCGACCTCATCGTTCCAACCTCATCGTTACCCAGCCCCGCACAGCCCGTTTTTACCTTCTCCCCAAAATCCACAAACCCGGCTCTCCCGCCAGACCCATTGTCTCTGCCTGTTCGTGCCCCATCAAACTCATCTCCACATACCTTGACTCCATACTATCCCCCTTGGTCAAATCCCTTCCCACCTATGTTCTAGACACCTCAGACACTCTCCGCCGCCTCCACGCATTCCACTCTGTAGGCCCCCACCCCCTCATCTTCACCATGGATGTCCAGTCACTCTACACATCCATCCCCCACCAGGATGGCCTCAAAGCCCTCCGGTGCTTCCTCGACCAGAGGAGCAACCTATACCCAGCCACTGACACTCTCCTCCGCCTAGCGGAGTTGGTACTCACCCGCAACAACTTTACATTTGACTCCTCCCATTTCCTCCAAACACAAGGCGTAGCTATGGGCACACGCATGGGCCCCAGCTACGCCTGCCTCTTTGTCGGGTATGTTGAACAATCCTTGTTCAACATGTACCAGGGCCCCATCCCCGACCTCTACCTCCATTACATTGACGACTGCTTTGGGGCCACCTCCTGCACCTACACACAACTGACTGACTTCATCCACTTCACCCAAACTTCCATCTGGCACTCCAATACACCTGGACCATTTCTGACACTTCCCTACCATTCCTTGACCTCACCATCTCCATCGCAGGGGACAGACTTCTGACCGACATACACTATAAACCAACTGACTCACATGGCTATCTGGATTACACATCTTCCCACCCTGCCCCCTGTAAAGACTCCATCCCCTACTCCCAATTCCTCCGCCTACGCTACATCTGTTGCCTGGATGAGACATTCCATACCAGGGCATCGGAAATGTCCTCGTTCTTCAGGGAACGGGGATTCCCCTCCGCCACCATAGATGAAGCTCGCACCAGGGTCTCATCCATACCCCGCAACACTGCTCTCTCTCCCCATCCCCGCACTCGCAACAAGGGCAGAGTCACCCTGGTCCTCACCTTTCACCCCACCAGCCGGCAAATACAACACATAATCCTCCGCCATTTCCGCCACCTCCAACGTGACCCCACCACTCGCCACATCTTCCCATCTTCCCCCATGTCTGCCTTCCGCAAAGATCGCTCCCTCCGCAACTCCCTTGTCAATTCTTCCATTCCCTCCTGTACCACCCCCTCCCCGGGCACTTTCCGTTGCAACCGCAAGAAATGCAACACCTGTCCCTTCACCTCCCCCCTCGACTCCATTCAAGGTCACAAGCAGTCGTTCCAGGTGCGACAAAGGTTCCCCTGTATCTCCTCCAACCTCATCTACTGCATCCGCTTCTCTAGATGTCAGCTGATTTACATCGGGGAGACTATGCGGCGGTTGGGCGATCGTTTCGCCGAACACCTCTGCTCAATCCGCAATAACCTACCTGAACTCCCGGTGGCTCAGCACTTCAACTCCCCCTCCCATTCCCAATCCGACCTCTCTGTCCTGAGTCTCCTCCTTTGCCAGAGTGAGCAACACCGGAAATTGGAGGAACAGCACCTCATATTCCGCCTGGGCAGCTTGCATCCTGATGGCATGAATGTTGAATTCTCCCAATTTTGCTAGCCCTTGCTGTCTCCCCTTCCTTAACCCTCAAGCTGTCTCCTCCCATTCCCCCGCCATCGGCGCCTCCTCCCCTTTTTCCTTCCTTCTCCCCTCCCACCCCCCCATCAGTCTGAAGAAGGGTTTCGGCCCAAAACGTCGCCTATTTCCTTCGCTCCATAGATGCTGCTGCACCCGCTGAGTTTCGCCAGCAATTTTGTGTACCTCCCATTATTATATCATCGACTCCGCTCTCTCTGACATCACCTCCCCTTGCCGACTATCGGCCATTCTCTCCTTGACGTCGCCAGTCAATTAACTCAAAGAACGACACGCCCCTTTCTGAGGTGGAGAGAACTGCAGATTGACAGCATTAACATTGACTTCTCTAATAATGTCCCAGTTAGGCAATTTTTTCGGCGACTGTCATAATTGTAGCAGGTCGCCGAAAAACTGGCGACTGGACTCCCCCTGGTCAATATCTACAACAACCTGGCAGCTAGTCGGTGTCAAGCTACCGACGTCCACCTACGACCACACAGCGACACGCTACGACACGGTAAGACAATTCAGTCGCCGGTACCTGTTGACGGTTGACGTAGGTAGTCGCCAATGGAATTCACCGAAGTCAGCACCAGCGACAACCTACGTTATCCTGGCAACAACCTACGACAGCACCTACGTCAGGAGAAGTCAAGCTACGACTGTCGGCGAAAAGTTTTGAATATTTCAAAATACAGTGGCGACCAGAAAAACGCTACGATTCTTTGGGCGACCGAGGAGACTATTCATGACCATACAGGCGACACCCCGGCGACCGTGTGGTGACAGCCTAGTCGCCTGTAATCGCCTAATAAATCGCCTAGGTTGGACAGGGGCATAACTTCAAATAGCGCTTGCTTTCCCTCTCTGTCTATCCACTCCCTTCCCAGTTTTTCCACTAGTCTTACTGTCTCCGACTACATTTTATCTCATTACCGCCCACTCCCCTGACTTGAGTGTGAAGAAGGGTCCCAACCCGAAACGCCACCCATTCCTTCGCTCCAGAGATGCTGCCTGTCTCGCTGAGTTACTCCAGCATTTTGCGTCCACAACCCTTTCTGATCTCCCCAGACAATCCAGAACCCGCCTCATTCTCACAACCCCAGACAATCAACCAACAAGGGGCGGCACAGTGGTAGAGTTGCTGCCTCACAGCGCCAGAGACCCTGGTTCGATCCTGACCACGGATGCTGTCTGTATGGAGTTTGTACGCTCACTCTGTGACCGCGTGGGTTTCCTCCCATACACCAAAGATGTGCAGGTTTGTAGGTTAATTGGCTTGGTATAGACGTAAAATTGTCCCTAGTGTGTGTAGGGGAGTGTGGGAATAGCTGGTCGGTGTAGACTCAGTGGGCCTGAAGGCCTGTTTCCACGCTGTATCTCTAAACTAAATTAAACAGTTTTACATCCCCTGCCAATCAACCCAGAGACTGCCCTTTTCTAACATCACCAAACGTAGGCTTGGCGATCGTTTTGCCGAACACCTCCGCTCGGTCCGCATTAACCAACCTGATCAGCACTTCAACTCCCCCTCCCATTCCAAATCCGACCTTTCTGTCCTGGGCCTCTTCCATGGCCAGAGTGAGCACCCACCGGAAATTGGAGGTGCAGCACCTCATATTCCACTTGGGCAGTCTGCACCCTAGCGGCATAAACATTGACTACTCCAATTTCCGGTAGCCCTTGCTGTTTCCTCCCCTTCTCAGCTCTCCCTCAGCCCACGGGCTCCTCCTTTTCCTTTCTTCTTCCCGCCCCACCCTACATAAGTCTGAAGAAGGGTTTTGGCCCGAAACATTGCCTATTTCCTTCGCTCCATAGATGCTGCTGCACCCACTGAGTTTCACCAGCACTTTTGTCTACTTTCGATTTTCCAGCATCTGCAGTTCCTTCTTAATCACCAATCAATAACTAATTGAAACCAATTTTTAGAAAATGGGATCCTCCTTTTTTCAGCATGGACCCATGTTATGTTAAATAAGGTTTCTCGATATACACGATTGGCCTCTATAAATTGCCCCGAGTGTGTAGGGAGTGGATAGGAAAGTTGGATAACATAAAACACTTATGAACAGGTCATCGTGGACTCGGTGGGCCAAAGGATGTGATACAATGCTGTTTTAAAACTAAAACCAAAGCTTAAACCAACACTGAATAGAATGATAGGTTGATACAGGAAAGGAGGAGGTCATTCAAACTGGATACCTCCTGATACTTAACCTCACTGCAATTCTTTACAGTTCTTTAATGTGATATTAATGTTAAGCTCTAGGTCCAAGTTTATCACTAAAATTTCTGCCCCATTAATCATTGAAGCAATAATAACAAATATATAAATTCATGACTATATGCAGCAACAATGATCAGAATCCAAGTATATCATCTTTATTTTAGATTGTGCATAAAATTTCCAGCAATGCGCAGCTTGTTCAAAGAGCGTTGCTCCAGAGAGGGTGTGTTTGGGGCTGCTCAGGAGTTTCACTGATGAATCCCAGCCTTGTGCCTGACCCATGGGACATTTGAGACACACTTGGTCTCACCTTCATCCCATTCATGCTGGGCTTCTCAGTTGTTAAACGATTTCCGAAAAATTGAACTTCTGCTCTTTTTGGTCACTGAAATACAAAGTGGGTAATCATAAAGGTCATAGACTTCATAGACATCAACAACTTCCGACTATTTCCATCCGTTAAACCAGTTTTGTTTTTTTCACTTGCCCTATTACTAACCCCTGCACCACCATTGAAACATATAAGATTATTAAGGGTTTGGACATGCTAGAGGCAGGAAACATGTTCAAGAATAAGGGGTAAGCCGTTTAGAACGGAGACGAGGAAACACTTTTTCTCACGGAGAGTTGTGAGTCTGTGGAATTCTCTGCCTCAGAGGGCGGTGGAGGCCGGTTCACTGGATAATTTTAAGAGAGAGCTAGATAGGGCTCTTAAAGATAGCAGAGTCCAGGGGATATGGGAAAAGGCAGGAATGGGGTACTGATTGGGGATGATCAGTCATGATCACATTGAATGACAGTGCTGGCTCGAAGGGCCGAATGGCCTACTCCTGCATCTATTGTCTATTGTCATCACTTGGGTGCCGAGTTCAAAATTGGAAATAGCCTTAATTTCTTAAAAAACACTCTGATGGTGACTTGACACTCGGATGCAGCCTGAGAGAGTGTAGTGGGCTATGCTTGGTACATCACAGACACAGCCCTCCCCCACCATCGAAAGTATCTACATGAGGCAGCACGATGGCACAGTGGTAGAGTTGCTGCCTTATAAGTTAATAAGTGATGGGAGCAGAATTTGTCCATTTGGCACATCAAGTCTACTCTGCCATTCAATCATGGCTGATCCATCTCCCCCTCATAATCCCATCTTCCTGCTTTCTCCCCATAACCCCTGAAACCTGTACTAATCAAGAATCTATCTACCTCTGCCTTAACACTTTCAATTGACTTGGCCGCCACAGTCTTATGACGCCAGAGACCCGGGTTTGATCCTGACTCCGGGTGCTGTCTGTACGTTGGTACATTCTCCCTGTGACCACATGGGTTTTCTCCGGGTGCTCTGGTTCCTCTCGCGCTCCAAAGACGTGCAGGTTTGTAGGTTAATTGGCTTCTGTAAATTGTAAATAGACCCTAGTGTGTCGGATAGAGCTAGAGTAAGGGGTGATCGCTAATCGGCGAGGATTCAGTGGGCCGAAGGGCCTGTTTCCGCGTTGTGTCGTTGCCGAATCCAACCTTTCTGTACTGGGCCTCCTCCATGGCCAGAGTGAGGACCACCGTAAATTGGAGGAGCAGCACGGTGGAAGCCGGTTCTCTGGATGTTTCAAGAGAGAGTTAGACAGAGCTCTTAAAGATAACGGAGTCAAGGGATATGGGGAGGAGGCAGGAACGGGGTACTGATTGTGGATGATCAGCCATGATCATATTGAATGGTGGTGCCTACTCCTGCACCTATTGTCTATTGTCTATTGTCTATCATTACCAATTGGTGATGAGGAAGATTCAACATTACAAACTCCATTCTAATGGATCCTTAATTTGAGTTTTACCTTTTGGGGATGAGGTGGTGACTTTCTTAGCCACTGGTGATAAATCTGTAAGAAAGAAGAGAGTTTGTATATATTCACAGTAACATTGTTATCAATACAAATCAGAGTTCATTCTACTGATCTATTATGCTTCAGTCTACTCCCTTACATTTCTTCCTTTGGAGACTAAGGAAATTTGGCATGATGACAACAATTCTTACCAACTTCCACAGATCCACCGTAGAAAGCATTCTATCAGGTTTGGGAACCGCTGTGCATAAGACCACACAAAATTGCAGAGTTGTGGATGTAACCCAGTCCATCACGGAGACCAGATCCCCACCGTTGGGTATCTTCAGTTTAGTTTATTTTCAAGTGTACCGAGGTACAGCAAAAAGCTTTTTTATTGCCTGCTATTAAGTCGGCGGAAATATTGAATCACTTCCTCGGAGGGAAGTGATTCAAGGAGTTTGTGGCCAGGGTGAGAGGGGTCAGAGATGATCTTACCCGCTCGCTTCCTGGCCCTTGCAGTGTACAGTTCGTCAATGGGGGGAAGGTTATAGCCAATAACCTTCTCAGCTGATTGAATGATTCGCTGCAGCCTCTGGATGTCGTGCTTGGTGGCTGAGCCAAACCAGACCATGATGGAGAAGGTGAGGACGGACTCTATGATGGCAGTATAGAATTGGACCATCATTGCCTGTGGCAGATTGTGCTTCCTCAGCTGCCACAAGAAGTACATCCTCTGTTGGGCCTTTTTGACTGTGCAGTCGATGGTGGCCCCCCATTTAAGGCCCTTGGAGATGATGGTTCCAAGGAACTTAAAGCACCAAAATTTGCAGAAAAGAAGAAGCAAAACCAAGCCCGTCCAACACTTGCACTCTGTCTGCAAGAACCAGTTATTATATTCCCCTTCCCATTCCCATGGTGACCTTTCTCTCCTGGGTCTCCTCCAATGTCACGGCGAGGCCAAATGCAAACTGGACGAGCAGCACCTCCTATTCCGCTTGTATCAGCCCAACGGTGCGAACATTGAATTTTAGTTAATGGCTACAAAACAACCCTCCCCCTCTCCTTCCTTCCCCGTAAACGCTAACCTTTTCATCCCTCCCTACTCCGCTGAGCGCTAGGTAACCATGCACCTTAAGGGACTGTCCCACTGCAGCGACCTAATCCGCGAGTTAAGAAGAGTGGCTTCGACCTTCAAGCTCGAGGGCACTCGCCTGGAAAACCTCGAGCTGGATCGACCGTCAGCGTTGAAACCGCGAGCTGGATCGACTGACCGCACACGCACCACACACACACATCGCAAAGGCGGGGGCCAGGGAAAGCGGGGGAGCGCTGTCTGAAATTCACACCCGCGATGAAGAGGAAGGTAAAAGACGGCTGCACAGTGTACGGTAAGTCCTTTGGAGAGCACAGCGAAGGGGGGGAGAAGGAGCGGAGACACTTTTAAGAAGTATAATAAAGTTTTGCGGGCATTTTACCCACCTGTTGGTTTTCTTTGGTCCTGAAAACTCCAGTCAGACAATCAAAATACCAGGTCAGCGAAGGAGATTGCCTATGGCTGCCCTCGACTGCCTGTAACTAAATAGCGACCCCACTCCACTGCACTACGAGTTAAAAAGAACCATGCCGATCATATTTTAATGGCGGTAAATTTTTCAACATGCTGAAACATTTTCCGCTACCTAGCTGAGGCAGCGAGTATTCGGGAACTTCCCTTGAGCATGAAGGAGAATTCCAGTGACCTCATAGGACCTCCTAGGACCACGTGTCGACCATGCTGCGAGTTTGAGTCGAGTGCAAACTCGTCTAAACTCGCAAATTAGATTGTCGCAGTGGGACAGCCCTTTAACTCCTCTCCCCTCCTCCTCCACCAACATTCCGAAACAATGAACACCTCGTTAATCCATTAGCTTCACATCCTTTTATCTCACAACCTTGTGTGTGTTCATCAGTGGCCTTTGTTCAACTAGCTGCCTATCAAACCCCCCATTCACCCCTCACCTGCACCATGATCTGCCGGGGTTCATTCTGCCCCTCCACTCTTCTAGCTTTCTTTCCCCCCACCCCTGCAATCAGTCTGAAGAAGAGTCCTGACCCGAAACGTCGCCTATCCATGTTCTCCAAAGATGTTACCTGACCCGCTGAGTTACTCCAGCATTGTGTGCCTTTGCTTGGTAATCCAGCCTCTGTAGTTCCTTGTTTCTTCTGCCAGACCTCACTAGTTTGGTTTGCATTCCCTTTACTATGAGAGCCAACCTCCACATACTGACCCCACTTCATTATGTCTGTGGAATTCTCTGCCCCAGAGGGCGATGGAAGCCAGTTCTCTGGATGTTTCAAGATAGTTCTTAAAGATAACGGAGTCAATGGATGTGGGGAGGAGGCAGGAACGGGGTACTGATTGCGGATGATCAGCCATGATCACATTGAATGGTGGTGCCTACTCCTGCACCTATTGTCTATTGTCTATTGTCCATTATTACCAATTGGTGATGAGGAAGACTCAACATTACAAACTCCATTCTAATGGATCCTTAATTTGAGTTTTACCTTTTGGGGTTGAGGCGGTGACGTTCTTAGCCACTGTTGATAAATCTGTAAGAAAGAAGAGGGTTAGTGTATATTCACAGTAAAATTGTTATCAATACAAATCAGAGTTAATTCTACTGATCTATTATGCTACAATCTTCTCCCTTACATTTCTTCCTTTGGAGACTAAGGAAATTTGGCATGATGACAACAATTCTTACCAACGTCCACAGATCCGCCGTAGAAAGCATTCTATCAGGTTTGGGAACCGCTGTGCACAAGACCGCACAAAATTGCAGTTGTGGATGTAGCCCAGTCCATCATGGAGACCAGATCTCCCACCATTGACTCCATCTTCACGACACCGCCTCTGGAAAGTTGCTAGAATAATCAAGGACGTTTTTTCACCCCAGTTATTCCCTCTTCACCCCTCTCCCATAGAGCAGAAGGCACAAAAGCTTGAAAGGACGCAACACCAGACTCAGGAACAGCTTCTTCCCTTCGAATATCTGACTATTGAATGGACCTCTCATAAACTAGGATCTGGTCCTGATCTTCCAACCCACCTACATTTTGGATGCTGCATTCTATAACCATTACACGACAAAGCTGTAAAACCAGATCCTGGTACTTTTCTCTTTGCACTACCTGTTGCACTTGTACATGAATAGCTTGTACCAGCTTCCACCATCACCGCCAACCTCTCCTTGGACACAGAGATTGGCAAGAGGTTCGGGAAGGCAGCTACAACTCTCGCTCGCCTCACAACTCGAGTGTGGACCAAACCAAAGCTGACAGTGAAGACAAAGTTAGCCATCTACAATGCCTCTTACTCGTGTATAGAATCGTGTAATTTAATTGACTTTAGTTTTACTTCAGAGATACAGGCCCTTCGGCCCACCAAATCCGTACCAACCAGCGACCGCCCCATACACTGCACTGCCATACACCCCAGGGACAATTTACAATTTCCTTAAGCCAATTAACATACAAACCTGTATATCTTTGGAGTGTGGGAGGAAACTGGAGCACCCGGAGAAAATCCACGTGGTCACAAGGAGAATGCACTAACTCTGTACAGACAGCACTATTATGGTCTGTAGACAAAAGTGCTGGAGAAACTCAGTGGGTGCGGCAGCATCTATGGAGCGAAGGAAATACGTTTCGGGCCGCAACCGCATGGTTTCGGCCCGAAACGTTGCCTATTTCCTTCGCTCCATAGATGCTGCCGCACCCGCTGAGTTTCTCCAGCACTTTTGTCTACCTTCGATTTTCCAGCTTCAGCAGTTCCTTCTTAAACACTATTATGGTCTGGTCTCATCGTGTTCAGGACTCTGATAGTTGATCCACCATCATGAACCATTAAATTTGCCTTGTGTAAGTAATCATTCCCATCACCTCTCCCGAGCTTCTATCACTCACAAATACACTGGGAGAAATCTAGGACGACCAATTAATCTTCCAACCTGCATATCGTTGGACTGTGGAAGAAAACGAGAGCTCCTGAAGGTCACTCACTCAGACAGCACTGGAGGTCAGGATTGAACCTGGATCACTGGCGCTGTGAGGCTGCAGCTCTACCAGCTGCACCATTGTGCCTCTCTATATTTGTTTAGCAAGACATTATATAAATGGACTTTCTGCTTTTTAATCTGATGAAAAGGTAGGCGGCGCGACTCTGGTCAGCAGCGGCCTCTGCAGCCTGTCCGCGTTTTTATTATTTTCTGTCTGTGTTTTTATGTAGTTTTTGTTATTTTATGTTGGGGGTGTGTGTGTGGGGGGGGGGTGGGGGTGGGGGTGGGAGGGGGGGGGGAAACTTTTGAATCTCTCCCTGCACTGGAGACCCGACCTTTTTCTCGTCGGGTCTCAGGTGTCGTTGAGGCCGCAACGAGGAGCGGCCTCCAACGGGAAGAAGCCGGGGACTCTGGTGCCGACTCACCGTTGCCATCGCGGAGCTGGCCAAGACCGGAGCGGGTGGAGCGGTGGAGGAGCGTTGCCGCTGCCGACCTGCTGCTGCCGTGGCTGCTGCTGCTGCTGCTGCCGATGCTGCTGCTGAGTCGGAGGCTGCTGCTGCGGGTCTGCGGACGGCGGCACCGGGAGCCCGCGGATCCCTGGAGGGAGACCGCTTTTCGGGGCTCCTGCAACGGCGAATTCTCCCGCCCGTGTTGCGGGGTTGAAGAGCTTCTGGAGCGGGGCCTGACACCACTGCCCCGCGCGGCTGGAATGGCCGCGGGACTTTGCGAGCGCACACCGGGGGCTCCAACACCAAGACCCGGTGTGCGACCTCGCACCACCCGGCGCGGCTTTAATGGCCGCGGGACAATCGCCATCGCCAGCCGGGGGCTTTGACTTTGACTCTGACATCGGGGGGGGGGGGGGGGGGGAGTGCAGTGGGGAGATAAGTTTATTTGGCCTTCCATCACAGCTATGTGATGGATGTTTATGTAAAATGAAATTATGTTGTGTCTGGGGTCTCTTTGTGTGTAATGTATGGCTGCAGAAACGGCATTTCGTTTGGACCTCCAGGGGTCCAAATGACAATTAAATTGACTCTTGACTCTTGATATTTGTTTAGCAAGACATTATATAAATGGACTTTCTGCTTTTTAATCTGCTCTAAAGTTTTATACTTTAGAGATGCAGCGTAGAAACTGTCCCTTCAGCCCACTGAACCCACGCCGACCAGCGCTCACCGTGTACACCAGCACTATCCTACACACTGGGGCCAATTTGCAATTTTACCGAAGCTAATTAACCTGCAACCTGTAGGTCCTTGGAGTGTGGGAGCAAACTGAGCACCTGGAGATAACCCACAGGGAGAATGTACAAACTCTGTACAGACAGCATCCGTGGTCAGGGTCAAACCCGGGTCTCAGGCTCTGTACGGCAGCAACTCTGCCACTGCACCATCGTACTGGCCTTGGCATTTCCAAAACTCCCAGAGTGTTGCGTTAAAGGTCAGGGATTAACTTTAACCTAAACCTTCCAACCAAACTTTAACCAAACCAAGAGGCTTGCAACGTAGAAACAGGCCTGAAATGGAGAACCAAGGAGTTGCTGATGGTGCTTTACAAAAAAGACACAAAGTGCTGGAGTAAGTCAGCGGGTCAGACAGTATTACTGGAGAATTTGAATAGGTGACGTTTCAAGTTGGGACCCTTCTTCAGACTGATTGTGCGGGGGGTGGGGGAGGGGGGGGGTGAGGGGGGACCTGGAAGAGAGGGGAGGAGGGGCAGGGCAGAGCTTGGGATATGAACAAAGGTAGAAGTGGGGGGGGGTGGGGGGGGGGGGTGATAGGCAGATGTTTGGACAAAGGGTAGAAGTGCAAAAACAGGTGTGAGACAACATTGAAGAGTTGCGAATTGTGAAGCCGGAGGAAGGAATGTAGGGGAAGGAGGAGGGACGGGGCTTTGTGAGAGAACCTACATTTGGAGGAATTCAATGTCCATAACATTTGGTTGTGAGCTACCCAAGCAGAATATGTGGTAATGTTCCTCCAAATTGCATGTGTCCTCACTCTGGTAATGGAGGAGGCCCAGATCAGTAGAAGGGTAGTTAAAATGGATAGCAATCGGGAGATTCAGTAAGTCTTGGCGGACCGAATGCATGTTCAATGAAACGGTCAACGAATGGCAAAACGGGTCCCTTGGTCCACCATGTCCATGCCGATCTTTAAATACTAATCCACGTTCATCCTGTTTTCCAGCCTTTACTGACTGGGTGTTTCGAGTGCTTATTGAGGTGATCCTTAACTTTACATTCTCTGCTACTTAGCTCAGTACTAGGGGGGTCAATCTGTAGAATTCTTTGCCACAGAAACTGTGGAGGCCATGTCAATGGATATATTTAAGGCAGAGATAGATAGATCCTTGATTAGTACGGGTGTCAGGAGGCAGGAGAACGGGGTTATAGACAATAGACAATAGGTGCAAGAGTAGGCCATGTGGCCCTTCGAACCAGCACCGCCATTCAATGTGATCATGGCTGATAATCCCCAATCAGTACCCCGTTCCTGCCTTCTCCCCATATCCCCTGACTCTGCTATTTTTAAGAGCCCTATCTAGCTCTCTTGAAAGCATCCAGGGAACCTGCATCCACCGCCCTCTGAGGCAGAGAATTCCACAGACTCATAACTCTCTGTGAGAAAAAGTGTTTCCACCTCTCCGTTCTAAATGGCTTACTCCTTATTCTTAAACTGTGGCCCCTCTTACTCCTTATTCTTAAACTGTGGCCCCTTTCTTAAACTGTGGGTTAGGGGGGAGAGATAGATCAGCTGTACTTGAATGGTGGAGTAGACTTGATGGACCGAATGACCTAATTCTGCTCCTATCACTTACGACCTTATGAGTACCTGATATATTTTACCCTGGGGTTTGATATTATCCACAGCTTCTGAAACTTTCGTGCTGAGTTCCTCCACCTTGGGTTTTGCCTTGTAGAAGAAAGGACGGATGATGTTCGTATAAATGACATAGGAACCATTCCAGTCCACGGGTGCCATGCACCACAGCAGAAAGATGGTCTGCAGAACAAAATAACAAGACCATTATGGATGTAATAAGCCTTTAGGCACAAACGGTATAATTGGATGAACAGCATTCCTTTTGGACGAGTTCCAGTCTAACTAACATAATACAAAATGCTGTCATGTCTATTATCATTAGACAAAATTAACAGAGGACTGTACTGTACTGATAGGAAGACCATGTGATGGGATCATATTATGGGTTCACCGACATAAGGAATAGTGGATGAACTTTCCATCGCTTCAGTTTATCAATATCAAAAACCTGCTGTTTGAAAACCCATCAAGAAGGCGTCTTGTGCAGGAAGGAACAGCAGATGCTAGTTTACACCAAAGATAAACACAAAATGCAGGAGTAATTTGGCGGGACAGGCAGTATCTCTGGAGAGAAGGAACGGGTGCCGTTTTGGGTCGAGACCCTTCTCAGACCCTTCAACAAGAAGTCATCTTGTTGGCTTTGATCCAATTTAATATGTCAAAAGGTTAAAAACAGGTCTCTTTTATTCAGCTCTTATTTTCTCATATAAATGTAACAGAACATATGACACGGAACAGTACAGCACAGGAACAGGCCCTTCGACCCACAATCTCCATATCGTACATGAAGCCAAGCTAAATTAATCTCATCTGCCTGCACGTGATCCATATGCATCCATTCTCTGCATTTCCATATGCCTACCTAAAAAGCCTCTTAAATGCCAGTCATACCTGCCCCCATCCTACTCTTACCATCAGGGTAAGAGTATTAAAGAGAACGTTAATACTGTAGGGTGGCACAGTGGGTACAGTGGTAGAGTGGTGCAGGCGGCACAGTTCTGCAGTGGTAGAGTCGCAGTGCCCGAGACCCGAGTTTGGTCCTTTCTACGGGTCTCCCTGTGACTGCGTGGGTTTTCTCCAGGTGATTCCGTTTCTCCCCACATTCCAAAGACACAGTGTGTAGGTTAATTGGCTTCTGTTAATTGTTCCTAATGTGTAGGATAGAACTAGCATATGGGTGATCGCTGGTCGGCGCTGACTCAGTGGGTCGAAGGGAATGTTTCCACACTGTATCTCTAAACTAAACTAAATTGTGTACTGTGGCCTGGAGCAACCATTATACCATCTGCTTTGAAGCTGGAGTTTAGAGCTGCATCAACAACCAGGATATTTGCATTTTACAGTACCCTATGATGACATCCAGAAAAAGGAAGGGTTTCCACCCGAAATGTTGCCTATTTCCATCGCTCCATAGATGCTGCCTCACCCGCTGAGTTTCTCCAGCATTTTTGTCTACCTTCGATTTTCTAGTATCTGCAGTTCCTTCTTGAACATGCTTTCTTTGTGGGACAACTTGTTCAATTAATCTTTCCAAATATGTGACTTCGGAGATTTAATAGGAACCCGAGGGGCAACGTTTAAAACAGAATTCACAAAGGGGGTGGTATATGGAACGAGCTGCCAGAGGAGGTAGCAGAGGCAAGTACTTTCACAACATTTAAGAAACATTTTGATAGATACATGGATAGGATAGGTTTGGAGGGATTTAGTGAAGGAGCGATGCTAAACAAATGGATTTTAACTTTGTTAATTTGTGAAATTGACAGCAATGGGGGAAGTCCATATATCTGGAGTTCAATGCCAATGAGCGGTTCAGTACTAGAATGGACACACAGTGGTGGAGTAACTCGACGGGTCAGGCGGCATCTCTGGAGAACGTGGATGGGTGACGTTTGGGTCGGGGCGTTTGTCTGTCTCTTGGTTCAGTACTCTTTTGCAGGCTTCACTGCTTGGAACCTTCACCATTGCTTCAAGGGAAATTACATAAATTACAATAATTTGTGGACAAAGAACATGTGCACGTGCAGAATAATACAACACGGGCCTTGACCTGCTCCGCCAGTCTTTAGAGCGACATTTGAGATACAGCGCGGGTGCAGGCCCTTCGGCCCACCAAGTCTGTGCTGAACACCGATCATCCCGTATACTAGCACTATACAACATGCTAGGGACAATTTACAATTTACCAAAGTCAATCAACCTACAAACCTGCACGTCTTTAGAGTGTGTGAGGAAACCGGAGGACCTGGAGAAATCCCACGCGGTCATAGGGAGAACGTACAAACTCCGTACAGACAGCACCCGTAGCCTGGATTCTCTGGCGCTGTAAGGCAGCAACTCTGCTGCTGCACCACCGTGCCATCTTAAAACGAGAGCTCGGCCACAACCTCTTCCTGCTTGTTCTTTATGACCTTCAAATCCACTATAGTCCAAGCATTGCCTGTCTCAGTTTTGAGCGTATATTAATTTAGATTGCAAGGCACTGATTCCTTGAATCTTTTTACAGCTTCCTCACCTAAGAATGACTCACTTTTCAGAAGGCCAGATAACTTATCTTTGTAAGTATATATTATCCCTAATTAAACCGGGCTCGTAACTTGCACAATAACTCTATCCTCTGCTTCTTGGAAATTCAAATGGATTACACTGTGGGCATCACGGTGGTTCAGTTGGTAGAGCCGCTAATTCACGACGCCACAACACCAGAGAAACTGGTCCAGCGAGTCCATGCCAACTATCGATCACCTGCTCACACTAGTTCCACTTTCACATCCACTCCCTACACTCCAAGGGCTATTTCACAGAGTTCAATGGTAAACATGGGTGCCATTGGGATATTAGAGGAAACCGGAGCACCCGAAGCAAAACCACACAGTCACAGTGAGAACATGCACACTCCACACGGACTGCACCTGAGGTCAGGATCGAACTTGGGTCTCTGGCACTGTGAGGCAGCAACTCTACCATGGTTGTGCCACTGTGCCGCCACACTTGTACCGCCACATACCAGATCATGTGCGGTAACATAGATTGATACAGCATGGAAACAGGCCTTTTGGCCCACACTGACCATCGATCACCCGTTCAAACTCCTTCTACATTATCCCACTTTCACATCCACCCTACACTCTAGGAGGCAATTTACAGAGGCCAATTAACCTACAGACCTACACGACTTTGGGATGTGGACGGAAACCCGAGCACCCGGAGGAAAACCCATGCGGTCACAGGGAGAACGTGCAGACTCCACAAAGACAGCACCCAAGATCAGGATCAAACCGGGGTCTCTGGCGCCGTGAGGCAGCAGCTCTACCGCCCTTTCGTGTGTGCTATTTTATATGCTAGACAGGCTGCTGTTAAATGCGACTGAAATTAAATCTCTTACTTACCTTTAACTTTTGAAAGGATGGAATTACATAGAGGAGGATGCCTGCTGTACATTCAACGATAGCAAATGCACCATAGATCACCCAATACATAAGCCACTTCAACTTCTCCTGTTTATTGGCACTTTCTATTGCAAGAACTCTTGAAAATGCAACAAAAAAAAATAGAAGCACTTACATTAATTTTACTGGATTACAATAGGTTATTATTAATATAAACGCTAATCTGTTCATGATTTAAAAAAAGTTTTGCAATGTCTCTCCATCCGTGGCTTTCTCCTGAGGGTGCTAATTTAGAAGCACATGAACAAGAGTTAATACCATGCAGCATTGAATAAGATCAGGAACTAAAATCTCCAAGTAGTAAAATTATTATTTTTTACACATGTCATTAATGGACCAGGAACAATGGCAGTATTATCCATTCCTATTTGCCCTCAAGAGTTTTGTTTAGAGATAGGGCTGTGAGGCAGCAGCTTTACCAGCTGCACTGATGTGGCCTCTCTTGTTGTTTGGATGCACAGCTTATTGGGTATAAGCAGGGCCGGCCTTAGGAGGTGCGGGGCCCAATTGGGAACAATTTTGGTGAGCCCCAGGTTCCCAGCCAAGGTTTGTAGAATCATAGAAATATAAATAAAGTCTATTATGGACTTTATATCTCTGGTAGAATGGAAAGTAATCAAAATGTGCGCTTAAAATGCCTGCGAGTTAATGGACCAAACAGATGTAAGCTACATTTTAATATCAAATTGCATACATGTTAGCCTACAAGTAACAAACAAAATTGTAGATCACCTCTGAAAAGTACATAGCTACAACACCACTTGTTTTAGTGACTGTGAAAGAGAAGGGAGGGAACCACAGGCAGATACAGAGGTCAAAAAGGCTTTTGGCACATTGGCCTTCATCAGACAGAGGATTGAATGTAGAAGTTGGGAGGTCATGTTGCAGCTATATAAGACATTGGTGAGGCCGCATTTAGAGTATTGTGTTCAGTTCTAGGCACCATGCGATAGGAAAGGCTGCAGAGAAGATTGATGAGGATGTGGCCAGGACTCGATCGAGGGCCTGTGCTACAGGGAGAGGTTGAGCAGGATAGGACGCTATTCCTTGGAGTGCAGGGGGATGAGGGGTGATCTTATAGAGGTGTACTAAATCATGAGAAGAATAGATCAGGTAGACCCACAAAGTCTCTTGCTCAAAGGAGGGGAATCAAGAACCAGGGGAGGTTACACAAAAAGCTGGAGAAACTCAGCGGGTGCAGCAGCATCTATGGAGCGAAGGAAATAGGCAACGTTTCGGGCCGAAACCCTTCTTCAGACTGATCGGGGTTCCCCCGATCAGTCTGAAGAAGGGTTTTCGGCCCGAAACGTTGCCTATATCCTTCGCTCCATAGATGCTGCTGCACCCGCTGAGTTTCTCCAGATTTTTTGTGTAACCCAAGAACCAGGGGAGATAGGTTTACGGGGAGGAGGGGGGTGGGGGGGAGATTTAATAGAAACCTGTTTCACACAGTGAGCGCATGGAACAAGTTGCTGGAGGAGGTTTATAGGGCAGGTTTAGAGGGATATGAGCCAAATGCAGGCAAGTGTGACCAAAGATCTTAGAGCGAAGCAAGATAGGTTACTCTCACGCAAACGTGAGGTACGCTCATGGGCGGTTTCATGGGTGATTACAGGACACATTTTAGCAAGCTGACTCCGCCATCTTGTTCCGCCATCTTGGCCATCTTGGCCTTCTTGGGATTGGGGGGGAGGGGAGGGGGGGGGGGGGGGGGGGGGGGCAGCGGGAGAAGGAGTGGTGGGCCCGGGGGCAGGGGGAGGAGAGAGTGCGGGGCCCGGGGGGGGAGAAGGAGTGCGGGGCCCGGGGCAGGGGGAGAAGGAGTGGCAAGGCCCGGGGGCAGCGGGGAGAGGTGGGCGGGGCCCGGGGCAGCGGGGAGGTAGGGGCCCGGGGCAGCGGGGAGAGAGAGTGCGGGGCCCGGGCAGCGGGGAGGTGGAATCGCAACATTTAATTGGTTTAGAAGAAATATAATTGTGTGTGTTATATACATTTATAACGTTTGGATCAACAGGTACAGAATGGAATCTAATAATCACGCACAAAAAGTCCCCCCCTGTCAATCACCCTGCGAGCCGGTTCGGTTCCGGTTACTACAAAATGCACGGCTTGCCAAATTAAAAAACATTAAAAAAGCAGAATCAAATTTTATTCTTGACAAAAAGTGTGACTAGATTTATGAATCTGACCCACACAAACTGTTGCCCCGCAACATTGACAGTGCGAGTCGGGTCGGGTTAGGTAGGCTCAGGTTGCTAAAATGGGCGTGGAAAATGCCCATGATCCTCTCCATAGCGTACTACACGTCAGTCCTTTGCATTTAGCAGGAGTAGCCTATCTTGCTCCGCTATAAGATCTTTGAGTGTGACTAGTGCAAATGGGACATGTTGGTCAGTGTGGGGAAGCTGGAACGAAGGGCCTGCTTCCATGCTGTATAACTATGACTCTTATCTGCTCAGAGCCAGTAACAAGTATTATCGGAGCAACCATTATTATCGGAGCAACCATTATACCATCTGCTTTAGAGCTGCATCAACAACCAGGATATTTGCATTTTACAGTACCCTATGATGACATCCAGAAAAAGGAAGGGTTTCCACCCGAAACGTTGCCTATTTCCATCGCTCCATAGATGCTGCCTCACCCGCTGAGTTTCTCCAGCATTTTTGTCTACCTTTGATTTTCTAGTATCTGCAGTTCCTTCTTGAACATGCTTTCTTTGTGGGACAACTTGTTCAATGAATCTTTCCAAATATGTGACTTCGGAGATTTAATAGGAACCTGAGGGGCAATGTTTAAAACAGAATTCACAAAGGGGGTGGTATATGGAACGAGCTGCCAGAGGAGGTAGCAGAGGCAAGTACTTTCACAACATTTAAGAAACATTTTGATAGATACGTGGATAGGATAGGTTTGGAGGGATATGGGCCAAATGCAGGCAGGTGGGACTAGTGTAGATGGGGCAAATTGGACTGAAGGGCCTGTTTCCACGCTGAATGACTCCTTTATGGTTATTGTGATTTTGTGAACAGTCTGCAATGTAAATGTTAATCTCAGCACTGAATATACTTAAAGACTTAAAGCCTCCACAGCTCTTGGGGTGGAGAGATTTACAAAGTTTCACAAGGCTTCATGAGAGAGAAAAAAAATGATGACGTCTTATTTTGAAATGGGCAACTGGATGCCTTCTAGTTCCAGATTGCCCCAGAGGAGACATTTTTTTTTTTAGCATCTACCACTTTGCACATTTCAATAAGATCACTTCTCATTCATTCATCCATAAATTTGCAAACACTTTCCTTGTAACTAAGAATACATTAAGTGAACCTCCATGATGTGGAGACCAAAACATGACAAGATGACTAAGGCCTGCTGCTCTCCAAGTCCATCCTCAAATTCAATGTGGCGGCACAGTGGCAGAGTTGCTGCCTTACTGCGCCAGAGACCCTGGTTCGATCCTGACATTGGGTGGTGTCTGTACAGTTTGTTCATTCTCCCTATGATTGCGTGAGTTTTCTCCAGGTGCCCCGGGTTCTTCCCATGTTCCATAGATGTACAGGTTTGTAGATTGATTGGATTGTTAATGGTAAATTGCCCCATGATGTGTAGGATAATGTTAGTGTACAGGTTTATCGCTGGTCATGTGGACTCGGTGGACCAAGAGCCTGTTTCCACGCTGTATCTCTAAACTCAATGCAATTATAGTAATTCTTCCCTTATTTTGTGTTCCATCTCCCTCGCAAAGACCAACATTCAATTTTGCTTCCAAATTACTAGACCTTGCATGCTACAGACATAACAGCTCTCTTAAGCAGCAGTCTTTGATAGACTGTGTTTAAAACCACAATCTTTGACTGCTTCTTCCCAACAGTGGTTACTCATATTTATTCCTTCAATTGAAAGAAGTTCTGCTTCTAATACTTCAATATAACACTTTGTTTAAATTATTTATTTTGATGCATGGCTTCCTTCTTTCCCCATCTCACCTAATAAGAAGGGTCTCGACCCGAAACGTCACCTATTCCGTTTCTCCAGAGATGCTGCCTGACCCGCTGAGTTGCTCCAGTTTGTGTGTCTCACTTCATTGTAAACCAGAATCTGCAGTTCCTTCCTACAAATAAAATCCACGCTTGTTCACTCATCAGGAAGAACAAAAGCTAAACCCATTAGGAATCAATGAAGTCTCTCTCTCTTCTCTCTTCTTATCTCCTCTCCCTAAGACATCAGATTTGTTATTAATGGAAACAAGGAATTCTAGATTCTGGAGTGTTGAGTAAAGCAAAATGCTGGTGTAACTCAGATCAAGCAACATCTGTGGAGGGAATGGATATTTCTTTAGGCCAATTGTAGTGGGGGCAAGAAAGCTGGAAAAGAGCTGGGGGCAAGACGGCCTGGCAAGAGCTTTATTTTATTTGCTATTTACATGGACCATAATTTACATGGACCACCATTTTAGATAATGAATGAATGAATGAATTTACAGATGAATACTATCAAATTGAACAATGGAATAGCAGAGATCAGTTTAATGGGTAAACTTTAGATAGCTTAATAAGTAACCCAACTACCAAAACAGTGCAAAGGTTTACAATTAGTAAATTAATTAACAGCATGGTTTCACAACTTTAGTCTGAATGACCTTTGGCTGTTTTAGTTTACTCCTCCACTGTGCGGTGGTGTGGTTCAATGTAGAGGGACGAGGTGAGGTGTGGAGAGGCAGGAGGGGAACATTAGGACCTTGATGTAGCGTGGTGCTTGAAAAACGTTCCAAAATTAAATCAAGTACTGCACTTACGAAAAGTAGGCCGGAAAGAGGAAGACCACTACATTGGCCAAAGGGAACAAGGATGCTCCATATCCAAGCAGTGAGGACAAGGCAATCAAAGCAAACAAAGTGTAGACAAATCTGGACACACTCACTGACATTGTATTTTTGGAATCCTCTGCTCAGCTCTGACAGTTACTGCATGATTGGTGGCCAAAGGATGTGTTACTAGGCTGCGCCACAAACCAAGTGACATCACAGAAGGATTTGTGTAGTCAAAGGGCCTGGTTTGTGCTTGGGGCCACAACCCAATACGTCACCCGTCTATGTTCTCCAGCGATGCTGCCTGATCCACTGAGTTACTCCAACATTGTGTGTCTGTTTACATTATGTAAAGACCCGTTTAGTTTAGAAGTACAGCGCAGAAACAGGCCCTTCGGCCTACTGAGTCCGTGCCGACCAGCGATCACTGTATGCTAGCACTATCCAACACACTAAGAACAATTATCCTACAAACCTGTATGTATTTGGAGTTTGGGAAGAAACCGGAACTCCCGGAGGAACCAGACATGGTCAGAGGAAGAACGTACAAACTCCGTACAGAAAGCAGTCGTAGTCAGCATCGAACCTGGGTCTCTGGAACTGTAAGGCAGTAATTCTACCACTGTGTCAACCCTCATTTGTTCAAGGAATTTAATTCTCAAATGTGACATTAAAGTGATGAAGTCAATTATCTTCCAGTTTCCCCATCCTCGCACAATCAAGGGAATTAAAAGTTTGAACTTGGCATTACTTTTAAGACTTGAGATACAGAGTGGAAACGAGCCATTGGATCCACCAAGTCTGCGACAACCACCCTGTACATTAACACTATTCTACACACTAGGGATAATTTACAGAAGCCAATTAACATACCAACTGAAGATAGACAACAAAAGCTGGAGTAACACAGCGGGCCAGGCATCATCACCTCTGGAGAGAAAGAATGTGTTGATGGTTCGGGTAGTGTGTTGATGCTTCTTCAGACTGGTTAGGGATAAGAGAAATGAGAGATATAGTCGGTGATGTGGAAATATATGCAAAAAAGTAACAATGATAAAGGAAACAGGCCATTGCAAGCTGTGTGTAGGGTGAAAATGAGCAGCTAGTGTGACTTGGGTGGGGGAGGGATAGAGAGAGAGAGAGAATGCCGGGGCTACCTATAGTGAGATAAATCAATATTCATACCACTGGGCTGCAAGCTGCCCTAGTGAAATATGATATGCCTCACTCTAACAATGGAGGAGACCTAGAACAGAAAGGTCTGTGTAGGAATGGGAAGGAGAATTAAAGTGTCCAGCAACCGGGAGATCAGGTTGGTTCAGACGGGCTAAGCGAAGGTGTTCCGCAAAACGATCGCCCAGTCTGTGTTTGGTCTCGCCGATGTATTAGAGTCCACATCTTGAACAACAGATACGGTAGATGAGGTGTAAGTGAATGTCTGCCTCACCTGAAAGGACTGTCGGGGTCCCTGGACAGAGTTGAGGGAGGAATATAGCGACAGGTGTTGCATCTTCTGCGGTTGCAGGGGAAGGTACCTGGGGAGGAGATGGTTTGGGTGGGAAGGGATGAGTTAACCAGGGAGTTGCGGAGAGAACGGTCTCTGCAGAAAGGGGAGGAGATGGAAAAATGTGGCTAGTGGTGGGATCCCATTGGAAGTGGTGGAAATTTCAGAGGATTATGTGTTGTATGCAATGGCTGATGGGGTGGAAGGTAAGGATTAGGGGGACTGCCTCTGTTGTGACTAGGGGGAGGGGGAGCAAGGGCGGAGCTGTGGGGTTACAGAGGAGACACAAGTGAGGGCCGCATCTATAATGGGAGAGGGGAATCCCCGTTCCCTAAAGAATGAGGACATCTCGGATGTTTTAGTATGGAACACCTCATCTTGGGCGCATAGACGGAAGAATTGGGAGTAGGGAATAGTCTTTGCAGGAAGCAGGGTGGGATGAAGTGTAGTCAAGATAGTTGTGGGAGTCAGTGGGTTTGTAATAGATGTCAGTCAATAGTCAATTTCTTGTGATGGAGACTGAGATCAAGGGGAGGGAGGAGTCGGTGATGGTCCAAGTAAATTTGAGTGCAGGATGAAAATTGGTGGTGAAGTTGATGAAGTCCATGAGTTCTGCATGGGTGCAGGAGGCAGCACCAATGCAGTCATCAATGTAATGGAGATAGAGTTTGGGGATAGGGCCGGTGTACGCCTGGAACAGTGATTGTTCAACGTACCCTACAAAGGGGGAGGCATAGTTGGGCCCATGCGGGTGCCCATAGCTATGTTTGGACTTGGAGAAAGTGGGAGGAGTGAAAGGAGATGTTGTTGAGGGTGAGGACCAGCTCTGCTAGGCAGAGTAGTGTGTTAATTGGATGGTTCAGCGATCGAGGAAGAAACGGAGGGCTGTCAGGCCTTCCTGGTGGTGGAGGATGCAGGTATAGAGTTTTTTTATGTACTGCAATAGCAATACACATTTCACTACACCAATTGCTGTATGTGACTAATAAAGAACCTTTGAACCTTTGAGTGACTGAACGCCCATGGTTAAGATGATGGAGTGGGGGCTCGGAATGAGGAGGTCATTAAAGAGACGAAGGGCATGTGAGGTATCTTGGACATAGATCGGGAGAGGTTGGACCAGGGCGGTTAGGATGGAGTTGAGCTACGTGTAAATCATTTCCATGGGTCGGGAGCAGGCAGAAACAATGGGTCTGCCAGGGCAGTTGCGTTTGTGGATTTTGGGGCGAAAGGTAAAACCGGGGTGTGCGGTGCTGGGAAACGATAAGGTTGGAGGCTGTGGAAGGCAGACAGCCAGAAGTGATGAAATCAGTAATGGAATTTGAGATTAAGGCTTGGTGTTCATCTGTGGGATCATGGTCCAAGGATAAGTAGGAGGAGGTGTCCGAGAGCTGTTGCCTGGCCTCAGCCCAGCAGAGGTCAGCGTGCCAGACTACCACGGCACATCCCTTGTTGGCCGGTTCAATTATAATGTCAGGGTTGCTGCAGAGTGAGTGGAGGGCTGTACGTTCACAGGGGGTGAGGTTAGAGTAGGTGAGGGGGCAGGGGAACGAAGGCGAGGCCTTTGTTGAGGACAGACCATTCCATATCAGAAAGGGGGGGGGGGGTGAAGATGGTGAAGACACAACAAGGGTGGGGGTTGGTGTCAGAGGAAGGCCGAGGCGAGATCTGGGGGGGGGGGGGGGGGGGGGGGGGGGGGGGGGGGGGGGGGGGGGGGGGGGGGGGGGGGGGGGGGGGGGGGGGGGGGGGGGGGGGAGAGGTGGGCGCGCGGGGGGGGGGGGGGGGGGGGGAAAGGTGGGCAGCATCAGTGGCCCAGGCCTGTGGGGAGGAGGTGAATCGGAGCATGTGGAAGGAGTCAGAGCTGTGGAAGAGTCAGAGCAAGGGCCTGCTGGTGCCGGCATTGTACAAACTCCAATCAGACAGCACCCGTAGTCATGATCAAACCTGGACCGCTGGAGCAGCAAGGCAGCAACTCGACCGCTGTACCCTACCTGTTTCCCTTGCTAATCTGGATCAATGGATCAGAGTTTCAGCTACACAAACAATCTTTATGGTACAGTACCTTTTCCCCTGCACAATAGCTATGAGAATGCAGGGTGACTTGGACAGGTTCGGGGAGTGGGCAGATGCATGGCAGATGAAGTTTAATATGGATAAATGTGAGGTTATACACTTGGTAGCAAAAATAGGAAGGCAGATTACTATCTAAATGGCGTCAAGTTGGGAAAAGGGGAAGTACAACGGGATCTGTGGGTCCTTGTACATCAGTCTATGAAAGTAAGCATGCTGGTACAGCAGGCAGTGAACAAAGCGAATGGCATGTTGGCCTTTATAACAAGAGGAATCGAAGAAAGACTGGATAGACTCGGTTTGTATTCGCTAGAATTTCGAAGATTGAGGGGGGATCTTATAGAATCTTAAGGGGTTGGACAGGCTAGATGCAGGAAGATTGTTCCCGATGTTGGGGAAGTCCAGAACAAGGGGTCACAGTTTAAGGATAAGGGGGAAATCCTTTAGGACTGAGATGAGGAAAACATTTTTCACACAGAGAGTGGTGAATCTCTGGAATTCTCTCCCGCAGAAGGTAGTTGAGGCCAGTTCATTGACTATATTTAAGAGGGATGTGGCCCTTGTGGCTAAAGGGATCAGGGGGTATGGAGAGAAGGCAGGTACAGGATACCGAGTTGGATGATCAGCCATGATCATATTGAATGGCGGTGCAGGCTCGAAGGGCCGAATGGCCTACTCCTGCACCTATTTTCTATATAGGAGCAAAGAGGTCCTTCTGCAGTTGTACAGAGCCCTAATGAGACACACCTGAAGTATTGTGTGCAGTTTTGGTCCCCTAATTTGAGGAAGGACATTCTTGCTATTGAGGGAGTGCAGCGTAGGTTTACATGGTTAATTCCCGGGATGGCGGGACTGTCATATGCTGAGAGAATGGAGCAGCTGCGTTTGTAGACTCTGGAGTTTAGAAGACGAGAGGGAAACTCATTGAAACATATAAGATTGTTAAAGTATTGGACACGCTAGAGGCAGGAAATGTGTTCCCGATGTTAGGGGAGTTCAAAATCAGGGGCCACAGTTTAAGAATAAGGAGTAAACCATTTAGAACGGAGACAAGGAAACACTTTTTCTCACAGAGAGTGGTGAGTCGGTGGAATTCTCTGCCTCAGAGGGCGGTGGAGTGGATTCTCTGGATGCTTTCAAGAGAGTTAGATAAGGCTCTTAAAAATAGCGGAGTCAGGGGATATGGGGAGAAGGCAGGAACGTGGTACTGATTGGGGATGATCAGCCATGATCACATTGAATGGCGGTGCTGGCTCGAAGGGCCGAACGGCCTGCTCCCGCACCTATTGCCTAATAGAATATAGACATAAATATGTGGACACAAGGAACTGCAAATACTGGAAAGCTGCGTAGAACAAAGTACTGGAGGTACTCAGCGGGTCAAACGGCATCTGTGGATAGGTGACATTTGGGCTCAGAACCCTTCTTCAGACTCACTTCCAATGTTCAATGTTTTCATTAAAAAATGTTTAACCCCCCTCGGGGCTCAAAGTTAGTGAATGTATCCCAGGGTATAAATAAATCACAAGATGCCAAGAGGTAGATTTTTGTTTTTATTGAGCTTACTTTAACAAAGAGTGCATCTAACATATAGAGTCATTATTCCAGTAAACACATTATTAAAACTTCTCAACTCTGTGAAATCGATAGAAAAGTCCCCACAACAGCAAAACATTGTTTTCAAGCTCCATCAGAAAGCAGGGGCTGCAGACATTGGATTCCACAATAGTTAATAACAGGTAGACAGCACAAAATTGCACTTTTAATATTTTGTACATTTTTCTACCAGAGACCCACATGTTTTCTCTATCGATTCATTACTTGGAGCTTAAAAAGATTGCTTGCCCTAAAATACAAAGTTGTTAACCAACTCTCCCTTTCCTTTCCCCTCCCACCCCTGTACATCAAAAATGTGTCATCTCTTCCAAAGGCATTATGCAAAGTATATGGATAAGAGAGAACCTGGTCCGAAATCCTCCTTAAACAAGTTACAGGAATGCTACAGCAGTTTCCAGTGATAATCTGGTGCAGTGAAAAGTTACTTTTCCCTACACATTCCTCTCAGTCACAGCATCTATTGCAACCCATTTTTCATCCTGATGGAATACAAACTAGACATCCCCTAATAACAATAATCAAAAAGCCTCAAAAGTCTCAGATGACTTGCAAGTTAAGCAAAGGTCCAGAAAGTCACACTCAAATGTTTTTTTGCGACAATTTAACCTACATCTCTCTGAATTAAATGAGAAGTGGTAGTTTATATTTTATACTATCTTATTGCTAAATTAGAAGTGTAATTCCTTCCACCACACAATTGTAGTTCATGTCAAAACCATTTAGGAATCACTTTTCGACTTTCATCTAGGATATTTGGTTAATTGAAGTTTGAGCCAGTCTAAAATATGGTCCCTCACCAGCCTTATCCACCTGTGCCCACAATAGTATTGAACACAATCTCTCCTTGTAGGGAGGTATGCAAGGTTGTGATATTGGAGACAAGCTTACATCGTTTTGAGTGGGAGATAGAAAAGTAGGTTCAATGCAATTTCAGTGTTCAGCATGAAGGGAAACAAACGATCCCACACACCTACCTCAAGGCCAGGATCAATGCACGTAGAATAACGAACAACTGTATAAAATCCCTGAAACAGATGTTTTTGGAAAAATTCTGCTCTACTGGCAAGTTAAATTAGGAATTGTTAAGTGGAGTTGGTATCAAAGTACAAGATGAGAATATTAATTTAGCAGCGCAAGGAAATGTGATCACGTGCACAAGTTGCCGCAGTATCTCAGAATTCCTTCATAGTTATTCCACACAAACAGATTCAATGCTAACCATCTGAACCATTGGCAAGTACATGCAAAATATTCCGACCCAATAATTTAATATTCAATATTCTGGCTCCATAATTTATTCCAATCAACAGGATAATCAAATCATTTTGGACTAATCTACGCACAAGTAAGCAAAATCGATATAAAATCATTTCATTCTTTGCCATATATTTCCAATCTTAAAAATATTCTCCATTATGAACAGCCAGTAAAACAGGGTGTGTTGAGGTACAATCCTACATTTATGAAGCGGAGTTATAACAACACCAACAGTAAACAGAAACGTTTTCTCCTGCTAACAACGGGTATTGAGATGGAGGTTGTTAACGTTGGGAAATAATTGACTGCATGTCTATGGTTGGTGTACTTTATGGAGTATATTCATCGACAGTCCCAGTTCAGACCCCAGGTGAGGTAGAGGAAGAACGGTTCTGCTATCAGTTACTTCCAAAGGAGATTTTATGGATTACATCTTCTGCTGCAGGTCAATTATATAACTCAGGCATGAGAGGCATTGGATCTGAAGAGTAAAATACTCAAAAAAAAAGAGGGTTGGCTTCTGAAAGAAAAGGCAGGTTATTTTAGATTCCAATCACAAATCGCGCTTGGAAAATTAAACCACATGCATTCCTTTTCAGACTGTTGCTGTCATGCCTGAATTATAGGTCTTTTTCTGGTGGGAGTAGCTTCATCTTGCAGGTGGTCTGTTCAGCACGAGGTTCTCAGTTATCCTTGTTTTTGTCCAAGTGTAGCTTCATTGCTGAAATAGAAGAAAATGAATGAAAAACAACATATTTTCATGTAGGATGACTTTTGTATTGGTAAGAGTGAAGCAAGGACACAGGGGAAGTACTGCAGTGTTACTAGCTGTGTTCATAATGCAAATCACTAGGAATGTCTTCAAGCGTGCGATTCCGACCTCATGGTTAACTTGGTCTAATTTAAAAACAGATTTAAAAGGTTTGTACAATTCTGTTCTCAGTCCAACCCAAGTAAGGTTCTGAAACAGTAATATAGCTTCCCCCATCCTCCCCGTAAACTCGCTCTGCTGTGGAACTCAAGGAACTACTCAAAGCCTAATGGTTCACATACTTTATACAATGGATTCTGCATTAGGAGGCTTGATTTCCATGCCCTGTACAAAGAGCAGACTAACTTGTAAATGTGCCAAGCTCTCTTGACATCATCCTCCCAAGCAGCAAATTGGTGGAAGCCGGCGTGGTCCATGGCCAAATGTAAGACCCGGCGGTTCATGGCCTGCAGGGGGTTAACGCCGAGCTGGCTCGTGCTCGAAGGACCTGTCGACCACGACTTGCAAGGGGTAGACCACCGGGCCGCCGCTGCTCGCTCCCCAATAGCCAGAGGGTGGCGCCTGCAACAGCAGACACGACGGGAGGGGAGAGGAAACTAGTGTCAGGCTGACCGCACCCTGAATGTTCGCTGTCCACCGGGAACTAAAGTAGACGGGCATGGAGGGGACGTCGGTTGCTGGTCGACCAAGGAAGGAGACGGCTGGAGGCCCACAGCAGCGTGTGTAGGAAGGAGCAGCAGCTGCTGGTTTATCCCGCAGATACAGAAAATGCTGGAGTAACTCAGCAGGACAGGCAGCATCTCTGGAAGAAGGGTCTCTACCCGAAACGTCATCCATTCCTTCCATCCAGAGATATTGGCTGACCCCCACCAGGTTACTCCAGCACGTTGTGTCTTTTAAATATAAACCAGCATCTGCAGTTCCTTTTCTACTATTGAACCTAATTTAGATGTTTCCTTGCATTTCTACCTCATAATGGGCATATATTAGCATTTTACTGCAGCCACTAAACAAACCCCACACCAACAGATTTTGTTTCAGTCTCGTTTTCTTCTTTTAACCATGGAAGGAGGCTGGGCACAATGAACAATAAGGATCTAAAGGGCCTGTCCCACTTGGGCGTGATTTGCGCGTTACGGAGATGGGGCACAAAGATTTTGTGCATCCCAATATCCCGGGGCAACCGCGCATCACTGCCTACGTCACCACGCGCGCATCACGTGCGTAAATGATGTCGCGCAGATGATGCCCAAGTGGGACAGGCCCTTAAGTTTCCTTTTAATTGGTATGTGTACCAGTACCATTGTCTACAAAAAACAAAAAAACTGCTTATGGCTGTGACCCTGATGGCAAGATTGACCACAAACAAAGAAGATGATCATTTGTTGTAGAACCTTGAAATTCAAAGGTGTTATTAACATATAACCAGCAAATACCGTACACTGGGAAAAGCAATCTCAAAGCTATCATTCAAAGTAATAAATTGAATCAAATTGCTTGGCTGTGACTGAATAACAGCAACAAACTACATTATCCAAGTGCAACTTACCAGGGGCCACATTACCATCTTGTATACCTTCCTGCCATCAGTCTACTGACAGCGGACTCTGAATGTATTTGGCAGCAGGAAGGGAAAAAAGAACATTACTGGACAGAATACACTCATATGTCCACTGTTCAGTCATTTTGCAATTTTCCTACATTTACAAGTTGCTTTTCCACTAGATTTCACCTCAAAAGATTACAAGCAATGGGACACAACAGCTGAATTATTGCAGACTGAGATGCAAATACATTTTGTCCCAGGAGGGTAATGGATCTCTGCAATTCTGTCCTGGGGTGGTGGGGGCTGGATCATTAGATATATTCATAGGTGAAGAGAAATATTAGGGGGGGGTGGGGGGGGGAAAGAGAGAAAAAAAAAAAGGATTTGAGGCTTATGAAGAACTGGTACAGAAGAATTGAGGCCAGCATTGATCTGCCAGGCAGACATGGAGGGGCTAGTAACCAACTACAGCTACTGTGTGTTCAAAAGGAGAAGGGATGGAGATGGCCATAATCTAACTGCATTAACCCTACAGTGTTATTGATATGAATGTTCCATTATAATTCATTATTATTACAGTTAGCGAGAACACACCAAGAGCACTGTTATTATTTATTTAATAAGAGGTATTCTTTCATTGAAGATCATTCAAATGTGCCCAAGTTATCCATAGCCTCAAGCAACCCACTTGCATTAGAGGTAATTTAAAGTAATTAATTAACCTATCAATAACATCATTGGGCTAAGGGTGGACAAAGACAGCCTCAGGGGCGCCTTGCACTCACATGGACAACATGCCAACCCCATCACCCAAGGGCCGGATCAAACCCATTCAGCACTGTGCCCTTTATCATACTGCACCTCAACATCAGGTAAATCTATGCAGATTAAATCAAAAGCAGTAATATAGAGATAGTGTGGAAACAGGCCCTTCGGCCCAGCTTGCCCACACTGGCCAACATGTCCCAGCTACACTAGTCCCACCTGCCCACGTGTGGTCCATATCCCTTCAAACCTGTCCCATCCATGTACCTATCCAACTGTTTCTTAAATGTTGGGATAGTCCCAGCCACAACCACCTCCTTTGGCAGCTCGTTCCAAACACCCACCACCGTTTGTGTGAAAAAGTTACCCCTCAGGTTACTATTAAATCTTTTCCCCTTCACCTTAAACCTATGTCCTCTGGTCCTTGATTCAGCTACTCAGAGTCTCTTTTTGCCCAATCTGTTCCTCTCATACACTTAAATGAAAAAGAGCCATACGCAATCCTTTTTACATGCTGGCCAATTTTTCTTTTGAAGTAAATTTAAAAAATGTTCAAAACGGAAAGCGGATTCATATACTGCACTAGCCATCGTCTGCAAGATGACATTGTGAAACTTGCTAACTTTTAAATAAAAAGAATTACACAACGTTGTAAAATGGTAAGCGAGTAATATTTTGCAGGCGTAAATTTAACATACGACCTGTTTAAAGCCGCTTCCCAATTAGGAACTGAAATATCCCTCTTCCCACACCATCACCACAAGTAGGAAGTGTGATCTCCAAGCCAGATGTAACAGACATTTAAACTGTAGACAAAGTGCTGGAGGAACTCAGCGGGTCAGGCAACATCTTTGGAGAAAAAGGATGGGTGAGGTTTCGGTTCGGGACCCTGCTACAGTCTGAGGGCCACGACACAAAACAACTAGGCCACAATCTGGGCGTACACATAGTCAGCGGGAGACACCGAGTCCTGGCGTGGCGCATCTAGGGCAGCGGGGCCCAAGTCGCTGAATGGACGAGACGCTGACCCTTTCACAGTGACCAGCAGGGAGTGTGCCTGGAGGAAATCGGCAGCCAGCAGCGGCTGGGAGAAATCGGCAATAGTGAAAGTCCAGGTGAAACGACAGGAGCCAAAAATGAGAGGAACCGTGCGGACACCGTACGTCACTACTGACGGCCGGCCGAGGCTTTTCCCGGATGAGTGCAGGGTGGTCGGCATCGGCGGATCTTGGAACCTCACGCTGGTGGTAGTAGCACCACGTACCTTTAGCGGCGCCATTCGTAGCCAGCTTTGGTGCTGTGCTTCGGAGGCCGGAACCAGCCGCTGGGCCTGCCAGGCATACCCGACAAATAGAGGCTCCACCCTGCTGCTTGGCCAGCCACAGCTCATCCGCATGGTCAGCCAGCTGCTGGAGGTCAGCAAAATCATCACCCTCGAGGAGCAGGCGGATGTCATTGGGCATCTGCTGCAGGAAAGCCTGCTCGAACAGAAGGCAAGGCTGATGGCCGTCCATCAAGGCAAGCATCTCGCTCATCAGCACGGATGGCTTGCGACCGTCGAGGCCGTCCATGTGTAGGAGCCTAGCGGCCCGGTCGCAGCGGCTGAGCCCGAAAGTGCGCAGGAGGAGCGCTTTGAGGCCATCGTACTTGCCGGCAACTGGCGGCTGGCAAAGGTAATGGATGAGATGACTGGCGGTGTCCTGGTCCAGCGCACCAACCACAAAGTAATATTTGATCACGTCGGCCGTAATGTGCCAAATGTGGAACTGAGCCTCAGCCTGTTCGAACCACACATAGGGCTGTGAGGTCCAGAAAACGGGCAGTTTAATGGAGACTGCATTCTGCTGGGCTGGGTTGTCCGCTGCTTCATTTTGCTGAGCTGGGTTGTCGGCTGCAGAGATCCAAACGTTGTGAACAGAACAATGTTTTATTAAAAAATACAGATTTAGCTCACATGCCCGTTTAGTTAAGACTAGAGCAAAGTTCCTGCCGTTACTGTCGGGCACGTCTATGACTGACGACTTTCTCAACCAACTCCCGCCAAAACCCTGTCACGTGACAGTCCCAGCTCTCCAGACGAAGGTTCTAGCAATAAGTGGGTTGACCACCAGATGTCACCACAACTCATCCTTTTTCTCCAGAGATGTTCTGAGATGTCCAGAGACCACCTCTGGAGAAACAAGATGGCCGAGATTTCAGGTCGCAACCCTTCCTCAGACTGAAGGGTCCTGACCCAAAATATCATCCATTCTTTTTCTCCAGAGATGCTGCCTGACCCATTGCTCCAGCAGTGTGTCTCTATCATTGGTATAAACCAACCTCTCCAGTTTAAAGAGGAACTGCAGATATGATCTTTCCATGGGGAAAGTCCTGGCATCCACACACACACATTACAGTGTCAGGGGTTATTGGGAGAAAGCAGGGAGAATGGGGTTAGGAGGGAGACATAGATCAGCCATGTTTGAATGACAGTGGACGATGGGCTGAATGGCCTAATTCTGCTCCTATCACTCATGGCCTTATGAACACCAGGTGTTATGTAGTGAAGACTCTACAGAAGGTAGTGTTGGATCCCTTCATCTGCCCAGATCCAATTTTGTAATAGTTGATCAACGAGTGTGTTAATGGCACAGTTCTAAAACAGCACAAATAGGCTGTGGGCCGAGCATCAAAAATGTGTCTAGAAATAGGATTTTGTGACCCAAGTCACCAAACTACATGAAATTTTCACATATTGTGTAAAAAAAAATCTATATAAAACTCCCCTGAAACTCGATATGAAGAAGACTTGCACATTTTTATTAAATTAGAGAAAAACCGAAAAAATGTCGGGAATTTTTTAGTCCAGTCAAAGCACATTTATCATTGAGTTGTCTGTCAGTTGGCCAATCACGCGCTTTGTTTCAGGCTAGCACACAAAATGGCTGAGGGGGCTTTACAGATGCCAGTTTTACTGGAGATTCCGATGTGTTGTTCTGTGGAATAAATGTCGTGGAAACTTGCAGCAGGTTAATTGTATTTAGTGGGAAAAGCATTAAAAAGGCTGAAGAAAGTGCTGCGAAGTGGATTAAAGTGCAAGAAAGCCTTCAAAGTCCCTGCTGATGTGCTGGAACACAAAGAAGGCCCCCATGAATCAACTAACTGAAAGGTAAGACTAAAGTCTGAATTTATGAAAATCTATCTGTATGGACTTTAATTAATTTAATTGCACCATTTTATAATGTGAATAAATTCATTCATTCTTTATTCATTCCTTATTCATTCATTCACTCACTCACTTACTCATCATGCATTCATTCATGAAATTGAGGGCCTAAACTATAACATAGTCAATTAAACATTGTCACTAATGCCAGCTTGTAGTAGAGTAATAAGTCTTTAACAAATAATCTCGGAGCTGCCTGCAAAAACTTACCGGGAAGAAGTGCTCCGATCGCGGGACATAGGTACTCGCGGTAAAGTGAAGCCGCGGTCTCAATTAAAAAGCGGCCGAAACAAAGCGCGTGATTGGCCAAATGGCAGACAACTCAATGTTAAATGTGCTTTGATTGGATTAAAAAATTCCCGACATTTTTCCGTTTTTTCTCTAATTTAATAAAATGTGCAAGTCTTCTTCATATCGAGTTTCAGGGGAGATTTATAGAGATTTTTTTACACAATATGTGAAAATTTCATGTAGTTTGGTGACTTGGGTCACGAAACTGCAGAATAAAGCTCCTCGGCCCACAGCCTAAAAAGCATTGGAACATTTCTTACCCAACCAAAGTGAAGACAAAACTAGAATCTAAATTACGTAGAAAGCTCTAATCTAGACTAACGGCATAGGACACTCGATGAATTAGCATACTTACAAAATATCAATTTACAACTGGGATTACAGTAAAGGGCAAAAGCTCTACTGAAATTGCTATTAAAACACCCATGCCTGTAGCTACAGGGATAGATTGGTTTATCATGACACTGTTTATTAGTAGAAAACACTTTATAGCAATAAAATAGTTGGGCCGAAGGGTCGGTTTCTACGATGTAACACTGCATCCATGATGTGCTATCTCTTCCCCATTATATTAAATATTGTTACATATATTTACATAAATGAAAAAACAGCCAACGAAAATACATTTTGAAACACACTAACCTTGCTTTCTCACTATAGGTCTACGAAATATCAATTGATATTACGTTCTGAAATCACTTTAAAAAAAAAAAGTTCTATTGCTCTTTCAAAACCCCCCTTAAATCATTCTCTAAACCTTCTAAATCACCAAATCTCACCATCTCCAAACTAAATGATCCATGGGGAAAGCAATGCATATCAATATTTATCTCAGTTTATCACAAAATCTATTAAAATTCAATCCTGGAACAATAGCTCCACTGAAACACTGGTCATGATAAACCATAAAACCCCTGTCCCACGGTACGAGTTCATTCCAAGAATTCTCCCGAGTTTGCCTCGATTTGAACTTGTAGATTTACGACAATGGCCACTTGTCGGTACTCGGGGCTCTCGTGGACATTTTTCATCATGTTGAAAAATCTTCACGAGTCTTCCAGAGTACCTGCCGTCAGCATTAAGAGACGTCCCCGAGCGCCAACGTACCAGCTACGTTCATTCTCTGTGCTTACCACGAGTTCAATTTTTTTTTTTTTAAACTCGGGAGAGCTCTTGGAATGAACTCGTACCATGGGACAGGGCCATTAGGCTTGTGTTTGGATCTAATTAAAGGTAGGCCTGTTTAGTTACATACAGACGCTCCAGCTAACTGTTTAGGTCTTGCATCTGCCCTGACGAGGTTCTTGTTGTTGCACAATGTCTGCAAAACTAAAGCAAGAAAAATTGATAGAAACATTAATGCGAATTAAAGACTACTTAAATATAACCATCTACAATTCTGCATCTGAGATACAAGAGCTTTATCCAGATCACTGCAACCCATGTTCAAAATACATATTTACGATACACTAGTCAGTGCACACAATAGGATAAACTGCACACACACACAAAATGGGTTTCTGATCTTTTTTTGCTGAAGCAGAGATTTGTTAAATTTATGCATTTTTATAAATAACCTATAACGACATCCTTTTAATGGGCCCGACTTTTTTTACTCGTGGACATTTTTCCATCAGGTTAGAAAAACGTCCCGACCACTATAACTTGGGGGAGCTGCACCTCATATTTCGCTTGGGCAGCTTGCACCCCAGCGGTATGAACATTAACTTCTCCAATTTCAGGTAGTCCATACTTTCTCCTCCCCTTCTCAGCTCTCCCTCAGCCCACTGTCTCTCCTCCTCTTCCTTTCTTTGCCCCCCCCCCCCCCACCACCCCACCCTCACATCAGTTTGAAGGGGTTCAGCCCGAAAAGTTGCCTATTTCCTTCGCTCCATAGATGCTGCCTCACCCACTGAGTTTTCTCACGCATTTTTGTCTACCTTCCTTTTAATAGTCATTTCCTTAAACTGGTTATCAACTTACTCTTTAATGCCCATTAAAAATATCCCTCCAGCCAACACGATTAAGCAGCCTGCCCCTGTACAAGGGCACATATGATAACTGATAATTCTATCGAGCATGTAACATTCCTGATATGTTGTTAACTCCCCCAACTAGCAACACCATGTGGCAGAGATAGATTGACCAGCTCGGTAACAGACGATAAACACCTTGTAAACTTTGGCAAAGTAGCACAAATGAACCACTTCCATAGTGTCAAATATCATGGGACTCACACCCCCTCCACACCCCACTTTTAACGTTTGCAAAGTCTCATTCTCCAATCTCACTCCTCAGAATGCATTGCTGGGTCTTATCTGTCAGACCCACTGTTTCCAGCTATTACATACAGGATACAATTTAATAACAACTTAATTTCTAATGTTAGCACATTGCAGGTACTCCAACTTAACACGGCAGACATGCCTCAATCCACCCATATCCCAAGGTATGGAATTCCTCTTTTAAACATTTTTACACCCCATTTCTCATTAAAGACCTTCAAGTTTTCAGCTGCACCAACATCCATTTTGAATTGGTGACTGTCTTTGACTGCATAATGGTATTATGTACTTTGGCATGTCTTTGAAAGTAGATTATAAAATGAATGTTATGCAAGATCTTGCCCCAATACTCGCTCAAAGTTGTGCTATTGTAGTGATGGAGGCATGCGGAGAAATACTTGTATGGGTCCACTACCAATTTTCCGACATCCTTGGTTCCAGAGCCTTTCTGGATTATAACCTTTTTGCCGGACCAACTGATGTCAGGGCCACCAAGAGGAGTCCAATGGTACCGGAAAGGTCTGCCTAGGTAGCTGAGATATCGGCCAGCAAAGTCGGCCTTGGAAGTTGGGTATGGGAACGGATCTGTTGGCTCCGGCCGGGCCGGAGTTCCAGAGCACCGGTACCCGGTACCAGGGGGGTAGAGATCAGCCGCCTCCCCAGGCAGAGGCATCACATTTAAAGGGGGTGGATTTCAAGTGTGCTCTCATAATTTTGTCCAGATTAAAGGTGGTGCCGGAAGGAAAGAAAAAAGTGGTGGACCTGTACATGGATGGAGCCCTCCTCAACCCAATCTTAAAATCAACCTGGTAAACAAGCCACTAGCTCAAGACCATACCTGTTATGCTTTCATAGCTAATTAATCAATTTTAATTCATTATCGTTTAATACAATGGGTTTATTCCTCTTTGACCCCATTAGCTCTTAATCCAATTTGCCCTGTTGTGTTCTGGTCCATATTAATGTGTTGAAAGAGCAGAACATTTGCTGTTACTGGATACTGGGAACAGTGGAAGGATTAATGTCCTTAATTACCAACCTGCATAACAAATGACATTCATTTTTTTAATTGAATATTTAAAATATGAATTGCACAACATTTGAGTAACGTTATTGCTAAATACCAGACTTTTAGTGCATTTAGTCACCAGTCAGCCATCTGTGGCAATTTCAACTGGAAATGTAGTCACGGATTATCCACTCATTTTTTAATATAATGTGCAATCCCAGGAAATACATATTTTCATATTGAAAATTGGGACATCGTGCGGCGATGCATATTAGGACACAACATGCCTCACCAGAACAAAATCTTTGAGCTATATTGCAAGAGCTCATGCTGCATTTAGAAAAGCCCAATTATCAGTGTCAACCAATTCTTAAAGGATCCAGTCATAGCACAAGCACAGTCACAATCACGCATGCACGGATTTGATTCTAACAGTCACATCATTGATTTTCTTCCAGAGAAAACATAACCTTTTGCACAATGTGAAAAGCAGAGACTCCAAGAGAAACACGTTACTGAATCCAATCCGACAGACTCGCTGTACTGGAAATTCAGTGCCTAAAAAAAAAAAAATTAAATCCACGAGCTAAAAACCATTCAAAAATGATTCCCATCTTGCTCGACACAAAAACAGCCAAGGACAAAGGTTAACATTCACAATATTGGCCAACTCTGGCCTGGATAATGTTGGTAATTGTACCTTTCCTACATCTTAAAGGGCCTGTCCCACTAACGCGACTTTTCTGCAACTGTCTTCGACCCTCAAGCTCGAGGGCACTCGCCTGAACGAGCTGGGGCTGGATCGGCCGTCAGTGATGCAACCGCGAGCTGGATCGACCGTCAGCGAACGCACGCGCACACACACACACACACGTTACACCCGTGATGAACAGGAAGGTAAAAGACGACTAGCACAGTGTACGGTAAGTCCTTTAGATGGAGGGGAGAGGGAAAGGAGAGAGAAGGAGTGGAGACACTTTTAAGAAGCCAGACAACTTAATAAAGTTTAGCGGGCATTTAACATTACCGATCGGTTTTCCTTGGTTCTGAAAACTCCAATGAGCCAATTAAAATGCTCAGTCAGCAAAGGAGATTGCCTACGGCTACCTCGACTGCCTAGAACTACATAGTGACCCCACTACCACTGCACTATGCGTTCAAAAGAACCATGCTGACCAATTTTTACTGGCGGAATTTTTTTTAGCATGCTGAAAATGTTTTCTCGACCAAACTGAGGCCGCGAGCATGCGGGAACTTCCCTCGAGCATGAAGGAGTTACAGTGACCTCCTAGGACCACGTGTCGACTACGCTGCGAGTACGAGTCGAGCTCAAACTCTTTTAAACTCGCAAATTAGGTCCCCGCAGTGGGACAGGCCCTTTAGGGGAAAAAACAAGTTAGGAAGAGGAATACAAAATAAAAAAAGTGAACTTCTTCATGACTTTGGAAGGGTAGGATCAAGATCAGATTCAAATGTTCCAAAACAGTTTAACAGCTTGCTGACGTTGAGCACCTACAAATAAGAGATAGATGCATAAAATATAGGCACCTGGCACACCTTTGAAGGAGCAATACTTCGCTGGCACCAGATACTGATAGCAGTGGAAAGATCAACATCATTTAATTACCAATTACAAAAAAAAAAAAAATCAAGTATTTTGTTTTGCAATGTCACTCGAAACATGAATTGCACAAAATTGTAACCTTAGTGCTAAAATAATACTTTTATTACCCTTCAGGAGTCAATCAGCCAAGTTAGCGATTGGTGTATCAGTAGATCTTATCTGTGGCAATTTCGATTGGAAATACAGTCAGGGATAATCTGCGAATAAACCCTTTAAGTTCAGGGCGCAGCTTTCCAGAAGTCTGCAGATAACAAGCCATTTTGTTTAATTTTGAATGAAGTCATTACAGAAACACGCCCTTTGACCCGCCGAGTCCACGATGTCCACCTATTTGCGTTAGTTTGCAACCGTATGGTTTTCCTCGGGAGCTTCCTCCCACATCCCGAAGACGTGTAGGTTTATTGACGTCTAATTTGCCCCGTTGTATGTAGGGAGAGGATCATCCACTACAAACTAGTGGCTACACATTAATGGTAATTTACAAACTTATCACACTCCGATCCACTCTCTACGCACTCGGCAAACTAGAGGTCAATTAACCTACAAACCTGGAGGTCTTCGGGATGTGGGCAGAAATCAGAGCACCCAGACAGAACCCACGCGGCCACTGGGAGAACATGCAAACTCCACACAGACAGCACCCACGGTTACCATGGAGACAGGCTCTGAAGCCGAGAGGAGACGGTAAAGTGTGACTTTAGTCTTATCAGGGGCGCCGCCCGATTGGCAGCCCCGCCAATAGTCAGTTTTTTTTTCGTCTCAATATTTTTTTTTAGTGTTTGTTAAAAGTCTGTGTAAATGTTCTCTGGGTTGTTTTATGTGGGGGGGGAGGGGGGGGTTTCTTTCAGTTTATTACCTTGCCGGATATGCGTTTAATTTTCAGATCTCATTCTCCGGTCGCTCTGCAGCCTTCCATCGATGGAGCTGGAGGCCTCGTTGGACTGACTTGGGCCCCACTGCGGGGTGTGGACTTACATCGGAGTCGATCTCCTGCCTGGGATCGCTCCAACTGCGGCTTTTACATCGGGAGCTCGCAGTCTCGGGAGAGGCAGTGGATGTCAGGAGCTGTAACGTCGCCGAAGGTTCGACCAGCCCTGACGTGGAGTTCGATTGGCCGAGGGCTCTTGACCGCAGGAGAGCATAAGCAAGAGATTGAGCTTTTTTCACCTTCCATCACAGTGAGGAAGGTGGAGGGGTCACTGTGGTGGATATTTATGTTAAAATGTGTTTTGTGTGTTTTGGTGCTTTTTACTTGTATGACTGACTAAGCAAATAAAATTCCTCGTATGCTGCAAAACATACTTGGCTAATAAAGCATTGCTGTGATTGTGAGAGAGGACGGCAAAGTGCGACTTTAGTCTTATCTCAATTATTTAAAAATAGATTTCGTAACAAGTGCAGTAGAGATGAAGACAAGTTCTCCGCCTTGCCTTAAAAATAAGACATCTTTATGTTCTAGACTATACACAAGCACCATTATTAATAATATTCCACAAGGTCTCCATTTTCAGGTAGAGTTTCACTGACCTTCCCTCGTCACGCATTCAGCTGCATTCAGAGCCTTGCTGCTGAGGTCGTTAACAACACTATCCACCCGGTTCTGATGTTTGAGGAACAGAGGGCGGACTATTCGATTGTAGATGAGCTGGGAACCATTCCATACCACAGGTGCCATGCACCACAGGAGGAAAAGACACTACAGGCAGAGAAGAAAAAAAAGTCTCCAACATTAGTCACTAGCTTAAGCTCAAGTCTAATCAGTCATTCAATTATGGCCGATCTATTTTTCCCCTCTCCAAACTTTTCAGTACGAGGGCCACTTTCTTTATTTGACACATTTTGGCGGGTTTAGGAAAAAAATAAAGAAATTTTACACACACACACTAATAGACACACACAGAGAAATGCACATGCACACGTGGACTCCCACATACCGAAACATACAGACATAGACCCGCTCACCGACACACAGACAGATGCACACATATACAGGCTCTCACATACGCACTGCGAACACACGCACACGCCTACCGATCAGCCGATCTCTGCGGGGCTGGGGAGAGCGAGCGATCAAGAGAGAGAGAGAGAGAGCGAGGGCAGAGACCTGGTCAAAGGGTCCAGATCAGTGTGGCGCCCGGAGCGGATCACACTCACGGAATGGGGGGTGGAGAGACCGCGACACACCGATCCTGCCATCAATTAGCTGCCTCCCTCCCACCCCCTCCACCTTGCTCCACCCCCCCGCACAACTTGCCTTTGCAACACAGGAGCAGTGCCACAGACCCGGGTTCCATCGGTTTGATGTGCCGACGGGACTGTTTCCGCGCTATATCTCTAAAGCTGCGCTACCGCAGAACCTGCGAAATAGCCCGTGGAACCCTGTTTGCTGCGGGCCGGATGTGGCCTGCGGGCCGTAGTTTGGAGACCACTATTCTACCCAATCAAGAACCTATCAATCTCCGCCTTAAAAATTCTCCACGTCTTGGCCTCCACAGCCACCTGTTGCTATAAATTCCACAGATTCACCACCCTCAGGCTAAAGAAATTCATCATCACCTCTATTTTGAAGGTACGTCCTTTTTAACTTTGAGGCTATACTATTATTTTTGGTTGAAAAATACAAATTTTGCATGCTGAATGTGTGCATATTTAAACTGGAATTTCTGCTGTTCCTGGTGCTTAGGTTTACAAATAGTGTATTTGAATAGTAAATACAAGTACATTTAAAATAACATCAAAAATCGGAACTATACTGACCTTGCCTACGTAGTAAAAAGGGAACCAATATAGGAAGATATCCGAGAAGAATTCAGCAACACTGAATATTCCATATACCACCCAGTACGTCAACCATTTTGTATCATCCTCTTTATCTGTGCTTTCAATAGCTTTGATTCTGAAAAAGTGACATTATATTAATATTAAAGCATGTAAGGAAACATACCAACAAAATTATAAGGGTACTTGGCTTTTCCATGGAAGGGGTATTATATCAACTAACAATGCGCCTGCCAGCTGGAAATAACAATAAAGCACAAAGTTCACGCATGCAAATTGGTTGATTTGCATTATTTTGTGATTCACTGTAGAACAGCTAATATTTAAAGTGCTAGAGTGCTCAAATGATTAATTTAGAACATTCAATTTTCGATTATATTTCACCACATAACCTGCTACCACTTCCTAGATGATCCACGGCACATTGTTATCAAAGATGGAAGTAAATAATTTAACCTGGTCCATGTGTGATACCCATCAACTACATCTTATTAACTTCCCAGAAGCAAGAGCCAAGGGATGTAATTTAAGGGGATTTTTACAATGCTTAAACTACCTAATGTCGACTCATCCGCTCTGCATTAACCAGCCCCCTCTGCATCCACAACCCGTCACTGCCAAAGGACATGGACGGCGACTGACAAGTGCAATGGGGGCCAGGGCTGCAAAGCATCAAGGTGTAAAACTTTAGTTGAATTTTTATTTACCCATCCCTTACAGTGTGCGGCACAGCAGCACAGCTGTAGAGTTGTAGCCTTATAGCGGCAGAGACCCGGGTTTGATCCCGACTACGGGTGCTGTCTGTTTGCACATTCTCCCTGTGACCTGCGTGGGTTTTATCCGACACCCCAAAGACGTACAGGTTTGTAGATTAATTGGCTTGGTAAAAATGTAAATTGTCCCTAGTGTGTGTAAAATAGTGTCAATGTGTGTGGATCGCTAGTTGGTGTGGACTAGGTGGGCCGAAGGGACTGTTTACCCACTGTGTAAACTACAACTAAACTAGCATGGCGTTTGTAAAAAGGAACAACAATTTGGTAAAAAGTCCAATTGTATCTACCAAACAATCTAAAAATGTGATTAGATTTATTAATCCAATTGCAGGATGGGCTCATTGCTGTAACATTGCCACACAGACAAGAGGGCATACGAGTTTGCCTTTCCATTCAATTTTTCATGCGAGTGTATTGGGCCAGATGGTTAAACTTTAGCAACCGAACTCACTTGCATTAAAATGGAGGCAGTGCACATCAACTGCATGCAAAGCAATTGTGTGGAAAGACAATATTCAAATGGGTTTAATTGCATATTTGCCAAGTTTATCCATGTCCCATTTGGTCATAATTAGCAGCCATTCAATTGAAATACTCATAGGAAAATGAACTGATAAGTGGGACTGGCCTGCATGAAGTTAACGGAACCAAATAGCCTTTTCCTGAGCTGTAATGATTAGGACAGTGACTTAACTTCTGTGACGAGTTAACACTGGCAGCTATTAATACCGTAGAGAGGCAACGATAAATCATACTGCTCCCCATTAGTGTTAAATTATGGACCTCAAGGTAAACTGTAGCAAGTATAGAATGAGCAGGATTGACCCAACACCCCAGGAGCATTGATAAAGAACTTGTAGTCACTGAAAGCAGTACGCATACCAAGCGTGGACACAAGGAACCACAGATGCAGGTATGCAAAGAAAGACAGTGTAAGAGTAACTCAGTGGGGCAGGCAGTTTCTCTGGAGAAGATGGATCAATGATGTTTAGGGTCGGGACCCTTCTAAAGGATCTGAAGAAAGGTCCCAACCTGAAACTTCACATATAAAAGTTCTCCAGAGATGCTGCCCGACTCACGGTGTTACTTCAACACTGTCTTTATTTACGCCTATTAAATTATAAGCAGGCAAAAGGGCCCTGGTTAAACAAATTTCAAGCATTAAAATACGCATTCTGGCTAGGTTTGATACAACACTGGTTTACACAGTGCCAAAGTAGTCAAATTAATGCTGATCCACACACTACCTCAGTAATGCAACAGTACTGTGGCAGCAGTAGCTTCTAGCTTTGCAGCATTACAGAATTAGACAAGTAAAACAGGTTAGAACTAGCAGCCAAATGTCTCTTAAGGCAATGAACAGAATAGTGGGAACCACTGCCGTCTCAATGCCAGAAACCTTGGCTCAACCCTGACCTCAGGTGCCGACTGTCTGGAGTTTGCACATTCTCCCTGTGACTGCGTGGGTTTCCTCCCACGTCCCAAAGACTCGCAGGTTTGTAGGTTAAATGGCCTTTAAATAGCCCCCAGTGTGTTGGGAGTGGATGATAAAGTGGGATAACATAGAACTAGTGTGAACGGGTCAATTGTCGGCGTGGACCATAGGGCTTGTTTCCATGCTGAAGGACTCTGAACTGAGAAGACATTGCTGTCATTGAAAAGAAAAAAAAAAAAAAAAAAGAAAACCAGTCATCTACAATACATTGAAAAAATGTTAATCTCTGTGATAATTAAAGCATGCTTCAAAATCTAAAGACTAGTTTAAGCATGTTGCTCACTTGCAAGTGTCCTTAAACAAAAAGTCAAACACATCCCAGTTTCAGATGTTTGTTTTTGAGTTTTCAATTGTGACCAAGGGCTGTCTCGGATATTGTTGTGCATTAGTATGCTGAATAATTTTGCTAACTTTGTTGATGGATAACAAACATGTTGTATGAAAGTTGGACACAAAATGCTGGAGTAACTCAGCGGGACAGGCAGCGTCTCCGGAGAGAAGGAAAGGGTAATGTTTTGGGTCGAGACCCTTCCCCAAAACAGTTACTCCATCATTTTGTGTCTATCTTCGATTTAATCCAACATCTGCAGCTCCTCCCTACACAAGTTGTAGGCATGGATAGTCAGAGCCAACAATCCTGTTTGCAATGCATATTGTTTGATAACTACGGAGACACAGTGGCACAGCAAAGATTTGTTGCCTCTACCCCTGTCCCACTTAGGAAACCGGAACGGAAACCTCTGGAGACTTTGCGCCCCACCCAAAGGTTTCCGTGCGGTTCCCGGAGATTGCAGGTAGTGGAAGCAGGTAGGGAGACTGACAAAAAACTCCGGGAACCGCACAGAAACCTTGGGTGGGGCGCAAGGTCTCCAGAGGTTTCCTAAGTGGGACAGGGGCATTAGAGCACCAGAGTTCCGGGTTCTCTCCTGACAATTGGTGCTATAGGTACAGAGATTGTACATTCTCCCTGTGACTACATGGACGTTCTCAGGGTGCTCTGGTTTCCTCCCCCACTCCACAGGTGAACAGGTTTGTCGGCTTGTTGACTTACGTACATTGTGTGTAGGACAGTGCTAGTGTACGGGATGCTGGTCGGCATGGACTCGGTGGGCCGAAGGGCCCTGTTTCTACACTGTATCTCTAAAGTCTAATAAAGTACTGTGCAGATTTTAATAATGCAATTCTATCCAATGGAGGCTGGAAAACTAAACTCTTGGACTGAAGCAAAGAATGGACTCACAATTGAAAACAGTTGGGTCAATGAAATCAGATCATGCACAATGTTATTTGATGGAAACATTCTCCACAAAGTTTATACTCACGAAAAATAAGCTGGATATACAAAACCAATCAAATTGCATAACAGAGATGCTCCATATCCAAACACAAGATATAGGCCAAGGGTAGTAATTGAACCTAGAGAGAAAAAGCATAAAGATCAGTGAGATCACAACAATAAAAGGAGCTCTCAAACAGAGATCGACACATACAGTAGCACATTTAGAGAACATCTTAAGTAGCGCTCTTGCCCAATTGTAAAAATCAGCCACAGGGTTGAAAGTAATCGTCCGTCTCCTTGCATATTTAATATCTCAACGATAGAGATGGATAGACAAAAATGCTGGAGTAATTCAGCAGGTCAGGCAGCATCTCTGGAGAAAAGGAACCGGTTATATTGTAATATTGTAAATTTCCCCAAGTGGGTAGGATAGCGTTACGTATGGTGATCGCTGGTCGGCACGGACTCAGTGGGCCGAAGGGCCTGTTGCCGTGCTGTATCTCTTTAAAAAAAAAAGTTCTTCCCTTTGTCCTCTCAATAACCCAGGATGCATTTGATCTGGTTCAAATGATTTATCCCATCAGTTGTCATTTTTAAGACGTTTATGAAATCCTATCTAACCAGAATCAATTATTGCTTCCTTTGACGGGACTCCAATGAGCCTTCTCCCTTGGTGATGATGACCAAAGTATTAATTTAGTACTAGCTCAGCCACTCATTCTACCGTCAGTGGCAAATCTACTTTCTAGTTTCTTATTAGCCCCTCCTTTCCTCTTACAATCCGTTTGCCATATGTATACCCATTGGATTAAAGCCCTGGTCCCACTTTGGGAGACCTAAACTGCAACCTCTGGTGGCCTTGCCACCACCCAAAAAGTAAAAAATAATCAAGGTCGAGGTGATTTGCAACCTCCTACCATGCACATATGTTGAAAACCGCGTGGCCAAGGCATCATCTAGGTCGCTGCTATTTTTTCCATCATGATTAAAACCGGCCTCGATTATGAAGAAAATCGGCTTCAACTAGACCTGCGACTAAAAAATTATCGATTTTTAAAATGGCAACCTATTTTTAGTCGAGGCCGGTTTTAATCATGATGAAAAAATAGCAGCAACCTAGATGAAGCCTCGACCACGCGGAAACCACTTTCGACCATTAGGGAGAGTGGCCAAAACCTCCGGTGATCTCATGGAAACCTTGGGCGCTGGGCAAGGTCACCAGAGGTTGCTGTCTGCTGTGTAGGTCTCCTACATGGGACTGCCTTCTCTTACCCCCTGATTTATTTAGGGCCACATCTTTTTTTACAATGAACTGGCCTCTGCCTCTGTGGCAGAGAGTTCCAGAGATTCACCACTTTTCTGAAAAAAATTCTCTCATCTCGGTTTATTTTACCCATTTAAACTGTGACCCCTTGTCCACTTTAAATCTGTTCCTGCATCTAGCCTGTCCAACCCCTTAAGAATTTTGTGTTACCTATAAATCCCCTGCTCAATCTCCTTGTCAGTTTATGTCTGGGACATGTGCAGGGAATAAGAGTCACGATTTTTTTACAAACGCTGCAGTCTTTGCTCATTCTCTCTTAGATTGCAACTTTAAACTGTTGGTGTTCAGTCTGTTGTTACCAACTGCACATCTGCTAGTCAGTATATGTGGGAAAGTGCAGAGAATAAGAGTCACGATTGCTTTAAAAGGTTGCAATTGTTGTAGATTGCAACAGAAAAGTTGTTGAAAAATACTCCATCTATGGATATAAACAAGGGCAATGTGGATTGGAGAACGTTTTCTACAAACTGTGTATAATGAAGAGCATGTCCCAAGTTCACAGAGTGAACAAACAAGTTGTGCAAACACACAGACAAGGTCACATTCTAAGTGGCAGCTGGTAACGATGTACTTCACATCAAACAAGTTCAATTCAATGGAACACATATCCATTGGATGCATTCAAACCAAGAAGTTGGTGCAGGAGCAACTGAGCCATTTCAACTCTACATGGGAACAGCATACAATATTCATGTGAACAAAGACACTGAGGTGGTGCAATTAAAACCAGTGGGTCACGTTAATTATTGACATCTACTGCAAGACCAAAATAAACTGAGACATGCTCTCCATCCATACTGACTCCAGGAGAACGTAAAAGTCTGGGAGATCCAGCATGGAAACGGGATTCTTGACCCATCAGGTTTGCACTGACTATCTTTAGACTCTATGGTGACCCTCGGACTTTGCTGGCTTTACTTTGCACTAAACGTTATTCCCTTATCATGTATCTCTTCACACATATCATTTTGCTGACTGGTTAACATGCAACAAAAGCTTTTCACTGTACCTCGGTACACTTTACAATAAACTATACTAATATGCATTGGCTTTCACCCGCCTAAGCATCAAACCAAATTAAATTTATAGCCTTGACTTCCCCCATCTCTTCTTCCAAACTTGAAAGCTTTGTGCACCTCCAATTCTGTAGTCTCAAAATCCTTGATTATTATGTACTAGAGCCATACACCCACACATAGATACATGCTCATCAGTCCCCAGGGGCGACAATACGAGCCGCAACAACAGTCGTGTGAATCAGTGAAGAAGAGCTCGCTGGTGCAGACCAGTGGCAATGGCGCCTGGTATTAAAGTGAAACGACACAAAGTGCTGGAGGAACTTAGCCGACAGAATCAGTCTGAGGAAAGGTCACTGATCCGTGTTCTACAGAGATCTGGATCCGCTGATTTACTCCAGCACGGTGCGTCCTTTCGGTGGATGAAGGAGGGCTCGCTGGTGTGCCTTGCGAGTCGGGAATGGAGTCAGAAGCCGGGGCTCTAAACAGCCGTGGAGATGGTACGAGCTGGGGTTAGGCCGGCAGGACGTTCCATCCACATTCTCTGCCTCAGAGGGCGGTGGAGGCAGGTTCTCTGGATGCTTTCAAGAGGGAGCTAGATGGGGCTTTTAAAAATAGCAGAGTTAGGGGATATGGGGAGAAGGCAGGAACGGGGTACTGATTGGAGATGATCAGCCATGAGCACATTGAATGGCGGTGCTGGCTCGAAGGGCCAAATGACCTACTCCTGCACCTATTGTCTATAATATTGTCACATTCAGTTTGCATTTGTGTTATTAGGTTGCTGGGACTCCATGGTGCTTTAGAGATATGGCAGGGGAGTTTAAGCAGGCCAGGAGTGTATTGCCATTTCATTATTAACTGACCCCTGTTGGTCCAGAAAAACAGATATTCCAGAAAGGCTCTGGAACAGAGGATACTTGAGAGTGTTCAACCTGTTGTCATTGGCACAATTACAATCATTGTAAGACCTGCAAATGAATCAGGGAATCCTGGCGCTGCTTTTATGATGCCGAAATCTCCAAACTCTTAACTCCGCATTCCTGGCAGGGAGTGATCATCCTGGTTTATTTCACAAAATATTAGTTTGTTAAATACTGGTTTGTACTCTCCATATCCCAGAGGGAATGAGGACAACCCCAGTGAGACCTACAGTTATCCTAATGCCTCTCCAGCAGCCAGCATAACACTAAGTTACAAGCTGGAGGAAGTGGTTAAGGTAGGTCCAATATTTAGGAGTCGCATGTCCCAAAACAGAGCAATGAATGAAATTCTAATAAATATTATACACACATATTTATATAAAATAGACAAACAAACAATGATAGTACAAAATCAAAAAAAAAAAATCAAAAATGGAATCTAGACAAGGACAAGGTCCAAATGTCCTTTAAGTGTTGTAATTGTACTTTGATTACTGCAGCATTTCCTCTAGACAAGGACAAGGTCCAAATGTCCTTTAAGTGTTGTAATTGTACTTTGATTACTGCAGCATTTCCTCTGGCAGCTTTTCAAGTACCGACTACCTGCTTAGTAAAAAACCTGCCTCACACAACCTCCAAAATGTTTCCTTTCTCACCTTAAAATGCCATTTAAAATTGATCCAGAGTACATTTGATCCTTTCCAAAAAGTGGGTAAGAGGAATATGTAGCAAGTAACACTATTCTATTCAGACAAAAAGTCAATGTAAAGGCCCACAAGCAGGAATGATAGTAGCAATTTAACACTAGTTTTGAACAGTTAAAAATTTGCCCAGATTTTTTTGGAAGTAGGTCTCAAAGTGCTCTTGTACCCCACTTGTATAAGGCGTGCATTTGCGTGAGGCATCCTAAACTAATTATTTTATGCCTAGATCAGTGGATGCAGGACAAGAGTGCCGTGGGCGACATTTGCGTGCATTTATGCGTCACGATGGGCATGGCGCGACGTGCATTACGCGGGCGAGGCCTTGTGGCGTAGGCAGTGACGCGTGGTCGCGCCCCAGGATTTTGGGATTCACAAAACGTTTTGCACGCCACATGCGTGACGCGCAGATGATGCCCAAGTGGAACAGGCCTTTAAGAGTCTAGGACCAGAGGGCACAACTTTAGACTAAAAGGATGTACCTTTAGAATGGAGACGAGGAGGAATGTCTTCAGCCAGAGAGTGTACTGTAAAACCCCTGTATGGGTGATGGCTGGTTGGTATGGACTCAGTAGGCTGAAGGGCCTGTTGCTGCGCTGTATCTCTAATCTAAACAATCCTGCATTTGAACACCAACTAAACTATGAACCATTTTAGGGGCTTCAAGCATTTGTTTTGCACTAATTAGGTTTTTTTAATGATTGAACTTTGTTTGCTTTATTATGTATGTTATCTATTCAAAACTATGTTTACAGGCCTGTCACGCTGCTGCAAGGAAGAATTTCATTGTTCCCTTTCAATACGTGTGAGAATTAAACATTCTCTCTTGTTACCTCGTCCAACAGATTATTGTTACGCAAGTATCAAAGGAAGCAACTGCTTGTTAATTTCCAAAGCAACTTTGTGGCCTCCCACGGTGAAACTGGCAGCCCGAGTTCTTGGATTACTACGAGGAGGTTACAGGTAAACAAGTTTACAACCACCCCCAAGACTGGCTCCCACTTGAATTTCATATTTATTGGAGTCACATATATTATCAGTAGTAAGGAAGACAAATGAAATAGCAGCATTTATTTTGAGAGGACTAGAATATAAAAACAGTAGTCTACTCCAGACTTTTGTGTCCATCTTCAGTTTAAATCAGCATCTGCAGTTTGTTCCCGCACATGTAATGCTGAGGCTTTGTAAGGCACTGGTCAGATCAAACTTGGAGCAGTTGGAACTGCTATTATGAGCAGTTTTAGACCCCATATCAGAGGATGTGCTGGCTTTGGAAAGGGTCCAGAGGAGGCTTACAAGAATGATCCAAAGAGTGATTGGGTTTACATATGATGAGCGCTTGACTGCACTGGGCCAGTACTCGCTGGGGACCTCATTGAAACACATCGAATAGCCAAAGACCTGGATAGAGTGGATATGGAGAGGATGATTCCACGAGTAGGAAAATCTAGGAGCAGAGGCAATAGCCTCAGAGTAAAAGGACATACCTCTAGAAAGGAGATGCAGAGGAATTTCTTTAGTCAGAGGGTAGCACATCTGTCGAATTCATTGCCACAGGCAGCTGTGGAGGCCAAGTCAATGGATATTTTTTACAGTGGAGATTGACAGGTTCTTGATTAGTACGGGTGTCAGGGATTATGGGGAGCAGGCAGGAAATGGGGTTGACAGAGGAAGATAGATCAGCAATAGATGTGATGGGCCGAACGGCCTAATTCTGCTCCTATAACTTCTACAAGCCTCCAACTTGGGCATGTGTAACACAGGGAGGGCCTTTGTTCAGTCTTGTTACTGAGATATAGAAACAATGAACCATAGATGGTTTTTTTTTTTTTTAAAGCACACAGCAAAGGGGACACAGTGCTGAAGTAACTCAACACAGTCAGGTAGCATCTGTAGAGAAAGTCTGACAAAGGGTACTAAACCAAAACATCAGCCACCCACATTCTCCAGAGATGTTGCCTGACCCGCTGAGTTACTCCAGCACTGTGCGCCCTTTTGTTACTGCGACGCTCTGTTCCAGCACAAAATTAAGTATCCAAATAAAATGCATGCCTTAATTAAACATTGGAGGGCAGATGGCTGAAAAAGCAAACAGTCATAGTAAAGAGATCACTGTTGCTGGCAAAGCAAACAGTGCCTGTCGCAGGATCACCCTCGTGACTCCTTTCTTTCTTCTTTTGCAATTTGAAACCAAGAAGTGAAGTAAGTTTGTCCCACCACAAACGCTTCCTTCTCTCTAGCAGTGGAGGCCATTTGTTCAAAAACAAAGGCAGGAGTTGGAAATGTTGGAAATTATTGGCAAAGATCCTAAATTATATTAAACTTTAATACCTTTACGGGATCTGCTCGGAGACATTTGGGTCAAAGTGCAAAAGCTGTGATCGCTCCTGACACGGAGGTTACCAACTGCACAATTCAGCCAAACAAGAGGGCAACTGCTTTTTGAAAAGCACTAACCTTTCTGCATTTGTGCTTCAAGTTCAGTGTGAATATTAGCTTGGTGTACTGCACTCTGGATCTAGAATGAAGATCACCCTGGGCAACACATACAAATGTTGCAAAGCACCAAAGTACAAATTTGAACACATTTACAAAGGTTACTCATGCAATTAAAATTAAGCAACTTTACTGGATGACTTACTTACTCGCAGTTGAAAACCATTTAAATAATCAATATACTTCAGATGCCGGAATCTTGGGGGAAAATAAAAAACACACACACACAAAGTGGGGTTGGTGTGTGGAACGAGCTGCGGAGGTGGTAGTTGAGGCAGGTACTATCGCAATGTTTAAGAAACATTTAGACAGGTACATGGATAGGACAGGTTTAGAGGGGTAAGGGGCAAACGCAGGCAGGCGAGACTAGTGTAGATGAGACACGTTGGCTGGTGTGGGCAAGTTGGGCCAAAGTTTTTCCACCCTGCAAGACTCCGACACAAAAGACTGGAAGAACTGAACAGGTCAGGCAGCCTCCGCAAAGGAAATGGATAGACTACGTTTCAGGTCAGGACCCAGCCGGAGTACGATGAAGGGTCCTGGCCCAAAATGTCATACATCCTGTCCATTCTCTCCACAGATACTACCTGTCCCGTTGAGTTCTGCCAGCACTTTGCTTTTGTTCAATAAACCTGAAAATGGTCCAGTTAGTTCGACATGTGATGGGCACACTTCAGGTTATCTTGCTGAGAATTCACTGAAGCAAATGTATTCTTGGGATGGAAGACATCCTGCTTCCACTCACATTTAATGAGTTCTCAAGTGGCTGCCAGGCTAACATGGGACCTGGAGGCCTCCCACTTAGGGGAAGAGATGACCAACGGCATTGGACCATTAGTTGTAGGAGCAGAAATAGGCCATTCGGCCCATCAACTCCGCCATTCAATCATGGCTGAACCATCTTTCTCCCTCAAACCCATTCTCCTGCCCTTTCCCCATAACCCCCGACGCCCATACTAATCAAAAATCTGTCAAACTCCGCCATGAAAATATCCATTAACTTGTCCTCCACGGCAGACTGTGGCAATGAATTGAACAGATTCACCACCACACGGACCAGAGATCTCAGGGAGGTTGTGGGGTGGTTACATTTCTTCAAAGAAGCTTCAAGCACATTCAAACCCTTTCCTATGTGATGATCTTGAACAAGGAAGCATAGTAAAAAACCTAGTATTTTAAAATAGAGGTGCATAGAAATGGCTTTAAGAGAAGGTAGCAAATTTCTGGATATATGGCTCAGAGGATGTTAGAAGCTAGATTATTGGATATACAAGGTGGAGATAGATTATTTGAAAGATTGAAGAATAGAAGGTTATGGAGAATTGGTTCTATTTTTTTGAAGAGGAGGCTCAAGTGACCTGGTGGCTTGATACTATTGGTCTGGGTTCTCTTCTATGACAGAGGACATAGAAAATAGGTGCAGGAGTGGGCCATTCGGCCCTTCGAGCCTGCACCGCCATTCGATATATGATGATGGCTGATCTCTTAAATATAGCCAATGAACTCCCTCTTAAATATAGCCAATTCTGTGGCAGAGAATTCCACAGATTCACCACTGTGTAAAAAATGATTTTCTCATCTCGGTCCTAAATGATTTCCCTCTTATCCTTAAACTGTGACCCCTAGTTCTGGACTTCCCCAACATCAGGAATAATCTTCCTGCATCTAGCCTGTCCAACCCCTTAAGAATGTTGTAAGTTTCTATAAGATCCCCCTCAATCTTCTGAATTCTAGCGTGTTAGGAGCCTGGTCATAGTCATACAGCATGAAAATAGATCATTCAGCCCAATTTCCAATGCTGCCCCCTCTCTACTAATCCTCACTCTTCTGCATTTGGCCCATGTCCTTCGAAACCTTTCCCACACACATACCTCTCCAAATATCTTTTAAATGTTATGATAGTACCTGCCTCAACTACCACCTCTGGCAGCTCGTTCTATATTCCCAACATCCTTTGTGCGAAAAGGATGCCCCTCAGGTTCATATTAAATAGACAATAGGCAATAGGTGCAGGAGTAGGCCATTTGGCCCTTCGAGTCGAGCCATTAAACGTGATCATGGCTGATCATCCCCAATCAGTACCCCGTTCCTGCCTTCTCCCCATATCCCCTGACTCGGCTATCTTTAAGAGCCCTATCTAGCTCTCTCTTGAAAGTACCCGGAGAATCGCCTTCTGAGGCAGAGAATTCCACAGACCCACAACTCTCTGTGAGTAAAAGTGTTTTTTCCTCGTCTCTGTTCTAAATGGCTTACCCCTTATTCTTAAACTGTGGCCCCTAGCTCTGGACTCCCCCAACATCGGGAACATGTTTCTTGCCTCTAGCGTGTCCAAACCCTTAACAATCTTATACGTTTCAATAAGATTCCCCGTCATCCTTCTAAACTCCAGAGTGTACAAGCCCAGCCACTCCATCCCGGGAATTAACCTTGTAAACCTACGCTGCACTTCCTCAATAGCAAGAATGTCCTTCCTCAAATTAGGAGACTAAAACTTCACACAATACTCCAGGTGTGGTTTCACTAGGGCTCTGTACAATTGCAGAAGGACCTCTTTGCTCCTATATTCAATTCCTCTTGTTATAAAAGCCAACATGCTATTTGCTTTCTTCACTGCCTGCTGCACCTGCATGCTTACATAGACTGATGAACAAGGACCCCTAGATCCCGTTGTACTTCTCCTTTTCCCAACGACGCCATTTAGATTGTAATCTGCCTTCCTGTTTTTTGATACCAAAGTGGATAACCTCACATTTATCCACATTAAACTTCATCTGCCATGCATCTGCCTACTCCCCCAAACTGTCCGAGTCACCCTGCATTCTCATAGCATCCTCCTCACAGTTCACACTGCCACCCAGCTTTGTGTAATCGTTTCCTCCTCACCTTAAACCTATGTCCTCCAGTTCTTGATTTCAATACTCTGGGTAAAAGATTGTTCATTAACCCTAGCTATTCCCCTCGTGATCTTATACACCTTCACAAGATCACCCCTCAACCATTTGCGCTCCAAGGAATAAAGTGCTAGCCCGTTCAACCTTTCACTATAGTTCAGGCTCTCAAGTCCTGGCAACATCCTTGTAAATCTTCTCTGCATCCTTTCCAGCTTAACAACATCTTTCCTATAATACTGAACGCCATACTCCAAATGTGGCCTCGCCAATGTCTTGTACAACTGTAACATAACCATCCAACATCTACACTCAATACCCTCACTGATGATCAATGCGTCGAAAGCCCTCGTGACCATTTAGTGACGTAATTTTCTATATATCTCCACTCCTAGATCCCTCTGCTCTACAATACTCTCCAGAGGCCTGCCATTCACTGTGAAAGGTGATGGTCATGCAAGTGAGATGGTCTGTGTAACAAAGCCAACCATGTAACCAGTGCCTCAACATTGGCTTGATAGAGGACACCAACAATGGTTAACCCATCCTTTTGATGATTTTACAGAGTTGGTATATGTACTTGGTCCCTTGTTGCACCACATTAATACAATTACCACAGGCACTGTAGAATATAAAGTCATACAACAGTAACAGGGCCTGCAACCCACCACATCCACACTCACAATTGAGCACCCATCCACACAATCACCATTTTGTATTTCCCATAGATTCCTATGGACTTCCCCAAGTTTTAAAACCACTTGACCTAATACTTGAAGCAATTTACAGTGGCCAATTAACCTTTCACCTGGACACCTTTAGGCTATGAGCAGAAAACATATCGCAGAGAGAACATGGCAAATCCACACAAACATTGGGAGATTGGGATTGAACCCAGGTTGCTGGAATAGTTAAGGCCCTGTCCCACGATGCGAGTTTACCCAAGAGCTCTCCCGAGTTTAAAAAAAATCAAACTCGTGGTAAGTACGTAGAATGCACGTAGCGGGTACGTCGGAGCTCATGGATGTCTCATAGCGGCTCGTAATGCTGACGGCAAGTACTCGGGAAACGCGGAAACTCATGAAGTTTTTTCAACAGTGTGAAAAATTTCCAAGAGTAAAAAAAAATACTCGTGGTGAAGTACCACGAGTTTGATTATTTTTTACCTCGGGAAAGCTCGTGGGTGAACCCGCATCATGGGACAGGGGCTTAAGGCAACAGTTCTCCAATTGCGTCACTTTGGCAGAAATACTGCCAAGAACAAAATATTCTTATGAAATAAAAGCTAGACAGACTACCAACTCTTAGAACACAACACCCCTAGCCTTGTGCAACAATGCAAACAATTCACTTGTACGAGAAGTGAAACATGTATTCAAAGGACTTAAATCATCTATTTCTGGAAGGTCGACTGGTAACATTAAAATGTTACAATTTAGGATTGATTCCCTGACACCATGATATACAACTTTTTGTAATGGTATATATGCACAAGGGACAAAAGTTAAACACCAAGTATAAAAAGTTATATACCAAGTATTCTGCCAATTCAGTGTCCAGAAATATGCCAAGCAACCATGAAAGCTAGTTTTAATATCCTGTTATGAATTATATATTGGAACTTTAGATTCAAATTAGTGAAAACTATTGTTAAAAATATATCAAAGTATTTAGACATCAAGAGAATTTGGGTTCTTCTCACGATAGATCTGTAACCCATGTATTTCAATGAAATCCATTAATATGTGTCTCTTAATTCATACAAAAAGAAACACAGTAGATGATTCTTGCGAATCAAGGTAAGCAATTTCCTCCAGAATATCTAAACTGTTATTCATTTCCGATTTGGTTATTTTGTTTAGAGATGCAGCATTGAAACAGGCCCTTCAGCCCACTGAGTCTATACCAACCATCGATCCCCCATTCATACTAATTCTATGTTAATCCTCTTTTGCATCCTACACACTAGGCAATTAACCTACGAACCAGCACGTCTTTGTAAGATACAGCTCCAAAATTAAATGCTCTTTCAAGTATGGATCAACAAAAAAAAATTAAATGATCCACTTGCTAGACAACATTAACTAATGAGCCTTCCCCAAATTTACATGTGAAAATAATGCTAGAAGGCCTACAAATTTCTGAGAGTTGAACTGATGCATTTGTTAAAGTATAAAAACATAAATACTTGTTTTGCACTCAAACTGAAAAGTCACACACTCGAGCACCAGCATAAATATTTTGCTACTTAGGAGTCAAAGATGATTCTGGATTTGAAAAGGAAAGATTTTTTAAATTTGGCAGTCTAAAGAAGGTTCCCAATCTAAAATGCCACCTATCCATTTTCTCCAGAGATATCACCTGACCTGCCAGGTTACTCCAGCAAGGTCTTTCAAAAAATATATACAAGCTAACATCTGTAGATCCTTGTTTGTACCTTGGGCATTTCAGTCAGTGTTGAAAATGGAAGATTTAATGGTCCAGTTAGATTGAGCAAGTTTGTGAAACAGTGAAGGAATTTGAGATGAATGCCAAAGCAGACACTTGTATAATAATGTTATTCTTAAAGAAATCCCATTGCATTCACGAGGTGTTAAATCAAACCTGATAATGGTCTCAAAAGTCACAGCATTGTACAAAGTAGGCCAATTAGTCTCTGATCCATGTCACCTCCCATGCTCCTCGTTTCAGACTGGGATGCATCGAGACTTATTCAAAAACAAAAAGAGACACACACACATGGAATTAAGGGAGGCAAAGGTCAGGCAGCTTCTTGAAGAAGGCCACCAAACCCCAATGTAATCTGTCCATTCCCCCCCTTAGATGATGCCCAACATTTTAATGAAGGTGTTGCCTGGACTGGAGGGTTGGAGCTAAAGGCAGAGGTTGGGCAGGCTAGGACTCCTTGGAGTGCAGGAGGATGAGGGGTAGATCTTATAAAGATGTTTAAGATCATCAGAGGAATACATTGGGTCGATGCAGATGAATTGTGGACCATAGGTTAAAGGTGAAGGAGAAAACATTTAATAGCAACCTGAAGAGTAATCTTTTTCAAACAAAGGGTGGTGGGTGGATGGAATAAGCTGCCAGAAGAGGTAGTCGAGGCAGGTACAATCCCAACATTTAAAAAACAGTTAGACAGGTACGTGGATAGGACAGGATTGGAGAGATATAGGCCACATGCTGGCAGGTGGGACTAGTGTAGCTGGGACATGTTGGCCGGTGTGGGCAAGTTGGGCTGAAGAGCCAACACTGTCTGTACCACTCTATAACCTGCTGCATTCCTCCAGCACATTGTGTTTCACTTGTAATCCAATTACACATTGGTTCACACATTCTACTGAAATCTCCAAATAGAATTCATTTATAAAATATGGGTTTGGTCTAGACATTAATAGAACTATCTTTTTCCAATCCCATTTTCCATCAATCCCTTTCTTGGTCACGCACAAAAGTGCACTTCATGTATATCTTCAGACGAGAATTAATCAAGTCATTTTCATGACCTATGGAAAGGCCATTTTAAATTTTAACCGGGTGGGTATTTTTAAGTTAGAAAAACTAAACCAGTCCGCGTGTTTTCACCTTCATTTTTATTAATAAATAAGTCTACGCTTTAACCAATTGCTTTCAGCTGGTTAACAATACCCCCCCCCCCTTAAAAAAAAGTAATAATTATTTCACATGTCGCCCTTGAAAATACTTATGCCTTATTCTGATCAAAATTTGTTCAGTGATAGTGTGCTGTAACTGAGGTTTAAACCACCAACACCGGATACTTGGTGAATGTGGTAGGCGAGTTGAGTTAAAATTGACATGTAGATTCACTAATCAAACACGCAAACTACAAGTTAAAAAAAGTCTTAAACTGAAATCAAACTTTCACGTGGACCCGACAGGCGAATTGCCATGGAACTGACCGACGTGAAGTATTTATTACTGAACACAGCCATCCCCTAACATTGCACTAGGACATGTTTTTTCAATTGAAACAATACATGTTCAAGTCTGAAGACGGGTTCCGATCCGAAACCTCACCTATCATTTTTATCAAGAGATGCTGCCTGTTACTCCAGCACTTTTTGCGTGTATCTTTGGCACAAACCCGCATCTGCTGTTCCTTCCTACACGTTCTCAAATTGCAGGATTGCAAACGCGTTTGCTTTCAATAAACAAAAATAAAAGAGGCTGAGCGAGCATCTGTTACCCACCTGCGGCCAGATGGTATTTACGCACGCCCGTCTTCTTCTCAATCTTGTCGAGCATGTTGGTCAAGAAGTTCTTCTCGTCCAGGAACTTCTCAAAGCGCTGTCGCAAGGATGGCATTTTTGCAATGGGTCCGGTTGATTTCGATGCACCCTGTGCTCTAAAGGTCCAGTTTATTTCAATGCACCCTGTGCTCTGCGCTGGAAGAAAGCAGCGTACAGTGCAGAATCCCAGCCCGCACCGCTGTTAACAAAGCTCCTCCTAATCCTCTGGTTGCTGACTCCAGTTCTACTTCCAATCCTACTTAAACCGCTGTTCAATCCGTTTGCTACTTCCGCCCCCATTCTCTGATTGACGTGGTATTTGCCCAATTGCTCCGACTACTCTTATCTCACCTCCCCCCCTTCTATTTGCGAATTTATCCTTGTCGCGACCGAATAGTGCAGACGCGGAGAGATGGATCATTTCACGCGTCGCGAACTATATGCTGTCAGTTCATTTTTGTTTACTCTATCTGGACACTGGGTGGTGGATGTATGGAATGAGCTGCTAGAACTGGTAGTTGAGGCAGAGAAACGCTACACGATACGATAGAGCTTTATTCGTCCCCGGAGGGAAGTTAGTCTGCCAACACAACACACAAGGTACACGAAAACTTGAAATTAAAATTAAATTTAAAATTCATTTTTTCCTTGTTCACGTTTCCTTATAAACATTGCACTATTCCCTTATCATGAATCTATAAATGGCTCGATTGTAATCACGTATTGTCTTTCTGCTGACTGGATAGCACGCAACAAACGCTTTTCACTGTGCCTCAGTACGCGTGACAATAAATTAAACTGAACTGGAGATACTATTACAGTATTCAAAATTGTGCTGCAATTGTGTGCTGCATCAGTGAGGGAAGGGTAGGATGGAAGCTGATTACAGAGGTGCAGTCAACAACTTTGTTGAGGGGTGTGGGCTGAATCACCTGCAGCTCAACACCGACAAGACTAAGGAGTAAGTGGTGGACTTTAGGAGGAATGGAACAAACACCCCTGTCCCGTTTCCATCAACGGTGTGGATGTGTAGTTTACCAGGGAGTACAAATACCTTGGAGTATACCTGGACAGGAAACTGGACTGGTCAAGGGAGGCTGAGGCCCTGTACATGAAGGGACAGAGTCTGTACTTTTGGAGAAGGCTTTGGTCCTTCAACGTCTGCAGTAAGATGCTGCAATTGTTCTACCAATCGGTGGTAGCTAGTGCCATCTTCTTTGCTGTCCTGTGAAAAGGATTGGGGATATGCAAAGATTGCGGGGTTGGGAGTCAGTCTACCCCACGACAGAAGGGGGGGAGGGGGGTGTTGTACAGTTTGATAGCCGCAGGGAATAAGGATCTCCTGTGGCGTTTTGCACTGCATTTTGGTGGAACCAGTCTGTTGCTGAAGATACTCCTGAGGTTGACCAGTGTGTCGTGGAGGGGGTGAGCTGTATTGTCCAGGATGCTCCGCAGTTTGAGGAGCATTCTCCTCTCCGAGACTACCTACCATGAATCCAATTCCGCCCCCAGGACGGAGCCAGCCTTCTTGACGAGTTTGTTAATCCTATTGGTGTCCGCGGCCTTCGCCCTGCTGCTCCAGCACATGACAGCGTATAAGATGACACTGGCTATCACCAGTGGTCCAACATCTGCAACATTTTACTGTAGATGTTGAAGGAATGAAGTTTTCTCATATTAAGTCTCAAATACGTCCCCTAATTCTGGTGTTCCTCATTGCAAGAAATGTTTTCTTAGCATCTACTCTGACAAGCCATTTCAACTTTTCACAGTTTCAGTACAGGCAAAAGCACTGGAGTTCTTTGAGGATGGATAAAAGCAAAGGCTAGTCCTAATGACAATGGAAATATAACACCAGAGATGGGTGAAGTCCAGGCAGTATTTAGAATTCAGAGATAGAGTTGTCCAGAGTCCACGCCAGTTAACGATCACCCATAAACTAGTTATATGCTGTCCCATCCTATGCACTAGGCGCAGTTTAGAAGATTAGATTAACCTACAAACCTGCATGTCTTTGGATCGTGGGAGGAAAAACAGAGCACCAGGAGAAAACTCACACAGGCAGCACCCATATTAGGGATCGAACCAGGGTCTCTGGCCCTGTGTGGCAGCAGCTTTACCACTGTGGCTTAAATTTGGAAGTAGAAACCATCCACTCCCACGGAAATTAAAAAAAACCTGGATATCTGTAAGAAAAACTTACAGAAGAAGCTCAAACACTCAGCAAGCCAGGATTCAGATTAGTTTATTAACATATTTACAGGGTACAATGAAAGTCCTTGTATTTGTGAAGTTCACAGAGTAAATATATTAAGTACAACAATAAATGCAACTGCGAATGAGAAACTGGTAGCATGGTGCAAAAAAGACTCAAATGTAAAACTGGAATGACTAAATAAGATAGAGTTATGGGCCTGTACCACTTGGCGATTTTTTCGGCGACTGCCGGCATAATTGATTGACTTATCAGGTCACCGAAAAAGTTGCGGCATGACGCGGCTTGATGACGTATTGACACGCGGTGTTTCCTCAAGTGTCGCAATATTTTTTTTGTCGCCGCTGGATTTTGAAATGTTCAAAATCTTTCAGCAACCCTGATACCTCAGTCAATGACGCCGGCAGTCGCCAAAATAATCACCAAGTGGGACAGGCCCTTTAAGGGTATGTGGCAATACCTCCGGGAAGGGGATGAGAAAGAAATTATGGTTTAGGAGCACAATCAGTGAGGATAGATGACAATACATACCCCACAATAATTCTCAACACCGGTGCTCTCAGCCCCCAACTATACTGTGTACACAGAACAATGTCTGTGCCAAATAGGATGCCAAGTTAAAGTAATCTCTGCTGCAGGTACTCCATATCATGCAGGGGTGGCCAGGGTGGCGCAGCGATACAGTTGCTGCCTTACAGCGCTTGCAGAGCCGGAGACCCGGGTTTGATTCCATCTATGGGTGCTGTCTGTACAAAGTTTGTATGTTTTCCCTTTGACCGTGTGGGTTTTCTCCAAGATCTTCGGTTTCCTCCCACACTCCAAAAACATACAGGTATGTAGATTAATTGGCTTGGTGTATGTGTAGTGTGTGTAGGATAGTGTTAATGTGTGGGGATCGCTGGTCGGTGTGGACAAGGTGGGCCGAAGGGCCTGTTTCCGCACTGTATCTCTAAAAACTAAAAATTATCTCCATTCCCTGCATCCATCAAAAAGCATCGTAAAATCACTATCGTTTCTGCTTCCACATACTAACCGACCCATCTGCATTCAGGTCCAGGGTGGTTATATATGCACATATAGATACAGAAGGCTATGGACCAAGTGCTCGTAAATAGGATTAGAGCAGATGGGTGCTTTAATGGCGGAGGATGGACTGAAGGATCCGTTTCTCACTGCATTACTCGTTGTCCATGTCAACCCATGGCAAGGGCATCGCTGGCCTTGACATCTCTTGTTGCCCAATTCCTATAAAGAATGCACCTGGCTGTGACGTCACTTGTTGCCAAGCGCCTAACATTAACGCACCTTGCCATGTGATATAACTTGTTGCCAAGTGCCTCTCCGGAACACTCCTGGTTGTGACATCACGTTGTCAAGTGCCTATCAAGACAGCACCTGGTTGTGACATCACTTGTTGCCAAGCACGTATCAGGAACGTACCTTGCCATGTGACATCGCATGTTGCCAAGCACCTATTAGGAACGCAGCTGGCTGTGACATCACTTGTTGCCAAGTGTCTATTAGGAACGAACTTAGTAATTACATCGAAGATACACAAAAAAGCTGGAGAAACTCAGCGGGTGCAGCAGCATCTATGGAGCGAAGGAAAAAGGCAACATTTCGGGCCAAAACCCCTCACTTGGTAGCCAAGCCTCCCTCGAACGCACCTGGTTGTGACATCACTTGTTGCCAAGCCGCCCTAGAACGCACCTGGTTGTGACATCATTCGTTGCCAAGCGCCTATCAGGAACGCACCTGGCCATGTGACATCACTTGTTGCCAAGCCGCCCTAGAACGCACCTGGTTGTGACATCACTTGTTACCAAGCGCCTATCAGGAACGCACCTGGCCATGTGACGTCACTTGTTGCCAAGCGTCTATTAGGACCGCACCTGGCAATGACGTAACTCGGGAAGAACTGCGAACCAAAGATACTCGGGAGAACCATCCTGGACGAGGTCACGTGAGCGCCGGGTTCCCGACCTGGTCAACCCGGCCAACCACCGACGAGGCCGGCCGGTGACGTCAGTGGCCGGCAACCGGCGGGCTCGAGAGACGACCGTTGCTTCGGCGGCGGCCGACGGGGCGGGGGCGGCCTTAGCGCCTCCTTTTGCACCATTAAACGATAACAATCCACTTGACATCGACGAGAGAGGGAGAGGGCAAGGCGCGCACCGTCGGGCCGAGTTCCCGGTGCCTGGGTGGTTGGAGGAATGTGCGGGGGGTGTTGACGTGTGGCGGGCAATTGACTGCCACCCCCCCCCTCCCCGCCTCACCTCACATGGCGGAAGGTGACATGATGTGGGAGGGAAGCGAGCGGCAGGGAACTCGCTGCCCGGCTTCCTAACTCCCTCACCGCCATGTCCTGCCGCCGCCACCGCCGCCTCCTCCACCTACTACTACTGCTGCTGCTCGTCCCCGGCGCCCGCCAGCCCTTCGCCGGCACCCGGGCCGTGCGCGCCCCCGACGCCAGCCCACTCTACACCAACACCTGGGCCGTGCGCGTCCCCGGCGGCGCCGAGCACGCGCGCAGCATCGCCCGCAGGCACGGCTTCATCAACTTCGGACGGGTAATGGTCCCCTTCAGCCCAGTAGGCTGTGCCCCGAAGTCGGGCTACTCCTAACAACGAATAGTATCCTTCAGTTTTAATGTTAATGCTTGCATTCAGATTTAAGTGTTGAGCAGACATTTCCCCCAGGGTAGAGGATTCTAAAACTAGAGGGCATACGCTTAAGGTGAGAAGGGGAGACTTAAGAGAGACCTGAGGGTCATCTCTTGTACTCGGAGGGTAGTCCTTATCTGGTCTTTGATGAGACTATACGGTGTAGAGTGTACAATCTGAACTCCTTTCTACAGTGGAGTGCAGCATAAATTTGCAGGATTTTTGGTTTGGCAGGTCTGTTATGTGAGGAGAGATTTAATAAAATAGAAATGAGAAAGCTGTGGAAGTGAATACAATTAGGATTTTCAAGTGATATTTGGATAGTAGATATATATAGATAGGAAGGGTTTAGAGGACGATGGTCCAAATGCAGGCAATTAGTATTAGCCCAGTCTGCCAACTCAGTCGACATGGACAACGTGTGCTGAAGGGCCAGTTTCCATACTCCGCAGCTCTACGACTTGATTTCCAAAGTTTTATGGTGATGCGATTCTCAAGAAAAAATCGTTTTTCAAAATATCTCCAATGTGCTTTAAATAAAAAAATGTTCAAAACGTGAGTGATTATTGTAGGAAATGAGCCATTTACATGCAGCAAGCTCCTGCCGACAGGTTGATAATCTGAAGATGGACACAAACTGCTGGAGTAACCAAGAGGGTCAGGCAGGGTCTCTGGAGAAAAAGGATAGGTGGTGTTTTGGGTAGGGGCCCTTCTTCAGATGAAATCTGAATTACTCCAGACTTACTGAGTTACTTGTGTTTATCTTTGGTATAAACCAGCATCTGCAGTTCTTTTTCTACTAGGTTGATAATTCAGGGACACATGTTGATCAGGACTCCAAAAATAATCCGCCCGGCTCGGGAATGATGCCGACCATCTGACACCATGCCCCATCATCTACAAAAATATAGATGAGCATACTGACCCTGTGGTGTCTCATTTGAAAGACAGTCTGTGGGCTCCCTGTCAGTCCACTCCAACTATCTTGCAGTGTGGTTATTTAAAAGCTGGATAGTGTCCAATGTGATTATTGCAGGAAGTGAACCATTTGCATGCAGCAGGACTGATGAGAAATGTCTTCACTCGTGAGGTGGTGAATCTTTGGAATTCTCTGTTCTGGAGGTCTTTGGGGATTCAGTCATTGTTGCAGATCTCTGGATCATAGGAATTAAGGGACGAGAAAAGGCAGGAAAATCTGTTGAACAGAAGCTCAAAAGAGTTCTGGTTGAATGGTGCAGTAGGCATGGGCTATTCCTGTTTTTTTTTTTGCATTATCTAGGCTGATAGCTCAGCAGTTATTTGGGAGTGTTAGATTAATCATGTGCTGTTCTAAATATTTAGATGTGCACTGAGAGAGTTTAAGGATGTATCCAGTGCACATTTCTTCACTATAAGCATCAGAAAGTATTAATGGCTTGAAATTGCTGTTTGTGGATTCTTATTCTATGCAAATAAGGTGTTGAACTTGGGATGTGAAATATAAGGTGAAAGCATATAGTAAATGGCAGAGCCCTTAGGAGCATTGATTTACAGAGGGATCGTGATGTTCAAATCCATAGCTCCTGAAAATGGCATCACAAGTAGATAGAATGGTCCCTCTACTTACTGCACTGTTTTATGTTCAAATTTACACTATCTTTTTGCAGGTCATCATGATAGTCACTAATAATGCCACCAGGGGAGAAAGTTATTTATCCAGATAGTGATAAGAATGAAGAACTTCCAACCATAAGGTCCAGTTGAGACAAGTAGTATAGTGCCATTAAGGCAGGCTGGACAAGAACAAAGGGGAAGGGAACATGGATTAGAAACATGCAAAGTAACTTCATTGTATTATATCATTGATTTATAACAATTTTAGAGTGTTCAACAGGTGAGGTACAAGAATGATTTCTGTGGATGAGGAGTTTAGAACTAGATGCCACAGTCTCCAAATAAGTGATTTATTTTGGATGAAATTCCAGTGTTAAGTGGCCTACGTGCTGTTTTAGCAAATTTTGTAATTATTCATGCATCCAAGCATTGTGCCTAGTGAAACTAGGATTTATGATTATTTGATTTACTCTGATATCAAAATATACACGTTATCATTGGCAACCTTTTGTCCTTCATATGGATATGTGGCAATATTACATTTAAAAAATAAAAATCACTACATCAAAATTATGTAGCTTTGTTTCCCTAGTGACCAGGATAATTTTGCAGGAATTTGAGGAATTCTATAACATTCACCGTGTTCAGTGATGGGAAGATAACATTTGATCAGGTAGTAAATGTCAGAAGTACCCATTTCAAAATTGTTCTATTTTTCTCCGTATTCTAAAAAGATTTTTGAAGATGAAGATTATTACTATTTTAAGCACAAAGCTGTGTGGAAGCGGTCTATCAATCCACACCAAATGCGACATAGGCGGCTGGAAATGGAGCCCAAGGTAAAATGGCTGAGATGTATGTGTGTGTGTAGATATGTAAAATGCCCTTAATTTTAGGCTTGCCACATTACAGAAAATTAATTGAATTGCAACAATTTGTTTTAGCTTTCTTTAAGTATATCAAATGTTTATACTGGTGCTTCTGAATTCAGGACTTAGTGCGGTAACACATGTAAATGTCCAGCTTGCATTCATATGATGTCCAGTCTCTATGTTTCATAGCTTATTAAAGTATAAATTGGCACCAATCAAAACTAGATGCTTTTGAGGGATAATTAGAAATTCTGATTTTGAGTTTTAATATTAATCACAGAAGTTTGGCGAGATTCCAATGCTTGAGGCCTAAAGTCTGATAACATTGGCCGGTGGGGGGATGATCATGAGGCTAGACATGAAAGAGCATAATCTTAGCAATGCTGTACATTGACAAGGTATCAGAAAAGCAGAGGGAAAAGTTGTTAATCTTGTTCTGAGGATGACATTTTTATTTTGCATCAGAGTGGCTTAAATGTGGCAAACATTCGCATTCACTTTTAAATAATGAAAGGGAGTTTTGCATGAGCTTAAGTTTGAGATAATAAGACCATTTAGGGAAGTAATTGCGAGAGTCCTGGCTGAGATGTATGAATCATTGTTGTTAGATGCAGGTGAGGTGCTGGATGACTGAACGGTGGCTAATGTTATGCCTCTATTTAAGAAGGTCTGCAAGGAAAATCCTGGGAACTATAGACCAGTGAACCTAACATTTGCGGTAGGTGAGTTAGTGGAAAATATTCTGTGGGATAAGATGTAAATGCATTTGGATAGATGTGTTGAATAGTGAAAGTAAGCATGGTTTTGTACATGGGAGTTCGTATCATACGAGTTTTTTGAAGAAGTAATCAAAAAGGTTGATGTGGGCAAGACTATAGACGTTGTCTATGTGGACTTAGCAGAGTCTTTGATATGCGGTTCCGCATGGTAGGCTGCTCTGGAAGGTTAGATTGCATTGGGATCTAGGGAAAGCTAGCAAACGGGATGCAGAATTAGCTTCATGGAAGGAAGCAAAGATAGTGATGGAAGGGCGTTTCACGGACTTGAGGCCTGCGATGAATAGTGTGCCTCAAAGATTGGTGCGGGGCCCATTGTTGTGTATATATCAACAATTTGGGTGAGAATATATAAGACATAATTAGTAAGTTTGCAGATGATACTAAAGTGGGTGGTATATATAGTGAAAATGGTTATCAAAAATTACAACAGGCTCTTGATCAGCTAGGCAGGTTGGCTGAGAGATAAGTAATGGAGTTTAATACTGATAAGTGCGAGAGTGCAAATACATACTTCTCTGAAAGTGGTGTCACAGCTAGATTGGGTGGTAAAGAAGGCTTCCCTCGCTTCCCTCTCTCCCCCTCTCTCCCTCCTCTCTCCCCTCCCCCCCTCTCCCCCTCCCCCCCCTCTCCCCCCCCTCCCCCCCTCCCCCTCTTCTCCCCCCCCCCCTCCCTCCCCCTCCCCCCCTCTCCCTCCCCCCCTCTCCCCCCCTCTCCCTCTCTCTTTCCCTCTCTCTCTCTCTCCCTCCCTCCCCCTCTCTCTCTCTCTCCCCCTCCCCCCCCCCTCCCCCCTCCCCCCCCCGCCCCTCCCTCCCCCCCCTCTCCCCCCTCTCCCCCTTCCCCCCCCCCCCCCCTCCCCCCCCCCCCCCCCCCCTCCCCCCCCCCCTCCCCCCCCTCTCCCCCCCCCCTCCCCTCCTCCCTCCCCCCTCCCCCCCCCCCTCCCCCCCTCCCCCCCCCCCCCCCCCCCCCCCCTCACACACCACCCCCCCCTCGACACGCCCCCAAATCCCCCCCCCCCCTCCCCCGTCCCCCCCCCCCCACCCCTCCCTCCCTCCCTCCCCCCCCCTCCCCCCCCCCCCCCCCTCCTCCCCCCCCCCCCCCCCCCCCCCCCCCCCCCTCCCCCTCCCCCCCCCCCCCCCCCCCCCCCCCCCCCCTCCCCCCCCCCCCCCCTCCCCCCCCCCCCCCCCCCCCCCCCCTCCCCCCCCCCTCCCCCCCCCCCTCCCCCCCCCCCTCCCCCCCCCCCCCCCCCCCCCCCCCCCCCCCCCCCCCCCCCCCCCCGTCCCCCCCCCCCTCCCCCCCCCCCTCCCCCCTTCCCCCCCCCTCCCCCTCCCCCTCCCCCACCCCCCCTCCCCGGCACCCCCCGCACACCGGCCCCCGCCTCCTCGGCCCCCCCCTGCCCCCCCCCCCCCCCCCCCCCCCCCCCCTCCCCCTCCCCCCCCCTCCCCCCCCCCCCTCCCCCCCCTCCCCCTCCCCCTCTCCTCCCTCCGCGTGCCCCCCCCCCTCGTCCCCCTTCCCCCCCCCCCCCCCTCGTCCCCCCCCCCCCCCCCTCCCCCCCCCCCCCCCCCCCCCCTCCCCCCCCCCCCGTCTCCCCGCCCCCAGCCCTCTTCCCCCCCCCCGTCCCCCCTCCCTCCGTCCCCCCCCCCCTCTCGTCCCCCGTCCCCCCCTCTCCGTCCCTCCCCCCCCCCCTCTCTTCTCCCCCCCCCCCTCGTCCCCCCCCCCCCCCCCCCCCCTCTCCCCCCCCCTCTCGGTCCCCCTCCCTCTCGTCCCCCCCCCTCTCGTCCCCCCCCCCCCCTCCCCCCCCCCCTCCTCGTCCCCCCCCCCTCCCTCGCCCCCCCCCCCCCCCTCGTCCCCCCCCCCCCCCCTCGTCCCCCCGTCCCCCCCCCCCCCCCCCCCGTTTGTCCCCCCCCCACAGTTTCCTTTCCTTCCCGCTCTCCTTCACCTCCGGGTCCCTCCCCCCCCCCCCTCCCCCCCCCCCTCCCCCCCCCCCCCCCCCCGCCCCCCCCCTCCCCCCCACGGCCCCCCCCTCCCCCCCCCCTCTCCCCCCCCCCTCGTCCCCCCCCCCTCGTCCCCCCCCCCTCTCGTCCCCCCCCCTCTCGTCCCCCCCCCCCTCTCGTCCCCCCCCCCCCCCCCCCTCCCCCCCTCCCCCCCCCCTCTCGTCCCCCCCCCCTCGTCCCCCCCCCCTCTCGTCCCCCCCCCGTCCCCCCCCCTCTCGTCCCCCCCCCCTCTCGTCCCCCCCCCCCCTCTCGTCCCCCCCCCCCCTCCCTCTCTCGCTCCAGCGAGCGACACGCCCGCCCCGGCACAACCCGTCCCGAGTTTTGAAATTTTACCCGCGGACCATGCATTTTTCCGAGTTTTGAAATTTTAGTTGATTACAAAATTTCTCACCACTGAGCATGAGAAATTTCTGATGAGCGTGAGGGCGTGAGTCTCGCGCTCAAAGTGTGAGAGTTGGCAGCCCTGCTTTAGCAGCAGTGGATGGAGGTGGCTCCAATGGCATGGTGGGCAGTTCTATTTTAACCTAGGTTAGTGGCTGCACTTGATTTGTAAGGAAAAAGACACAAAAAAAAGATTTTGATATTTGCAATGTTTAATCGGAGGAAACCTTGGCTCAACCAGGTCCTCATGTTCAACACAAGTGGTGTCTGGAGGATAAAGGGTGGCTGGGAATAAAGTATTATGAAACCTTTGTGATGTTTGGTTTGCTTCTTAAATGAAATACAATTTAAAAAAAAAAAAAATGTTTTGTAAATGTGCACTTCGATAAAACTTGCATAATTTATTCCCTTGCACTGGAACCATGGTCTAGATTTTTTTCTATTTGTTGTGTTTTGTATATTTTGCAATTTTCTACCGTCTATCAAAATTTGTGTGAACTTATATATAGTTTTTTTTTTAATGTTGTCTGACTCTCTGTGCCTGTGAAGTTGCTGCAAGAAAGATATTAATTGTACCGCCTTGTCGTACTTGTGTCTAATGACAATAGACATGTTTTTGTGTTAGACAATGTAAATATGAATTCTGGCCATCACCCATTAAATGTAAACACAAAAAACTGGAGTAACGCAGCGGGTCAGAGAGCATCTCTGGCGAGCTGCCTGACCCGCTGAATTACTCTGTTTTTCTGTCTATCTTCGGTGCAAACCAACATCTGCAGTTTCTTCCCACTCATTAAATGTACTTTAAAAAAAAAAATTGAAAAGCAACCTATTAATTAAGCATAAATTGTTATGGCTCTGCTTTTCAACTGTTTCGGGTATCTCGGCCTCTGACAGGAAAACATTTCCTAAATGTACGTTTAGGTGACGTGGCTGCAACAGCAAGTTGTGAAAAGACGCCAGAAACGCTCATTTTTCATTCCATCAGATCCGTTATATCATAAGCAGTGGTACTTGGTAAGTTTAGGTACTCTTGGAAAAAGGTAATTCACAGTTTTAAATGTTCTGTTTTTTTTGGCCCAGTCACTGGTGCATTGAGATTAGTCGTACTTAGATAAAATTATTTATTTTTAATTTTTGAAATTTCCTGATATAAGTGATTATAATTCAGGCACCAATAATTATAATAAATTTTGAGTTGCAAGTGCATTAATGGAGCCAAACAAAGTTGTCACTGGGATGTTGAACATTGGGGCTGGAGAAGGTTGCACAAATTCATCTTTGGTGCCTGGGTGAATGACATGTCTACGATGCTAGACATGGCAGTGGTTCGCAGAATTGAGCTCTTTTGTTTTCCTGTGATTTTCCTTCTGTAGTGTTGGGTCACCAGCTCCAAATGTGTATTTTCCCCCAATTTTTACACATTTTTTGCAACCTTAAGTTGCACCGTAAATTTTCATCAATAAACATAGGCAATGTCCTCTCCAGCTCAGATTCTTGGATAGTGAGACTAATATATATAGTTCTTTCTATTTTAGCTTTGCATCTGACAGCAAGGATGCGAGGCTGGAAGATGCATGACTAAGAGTGAGAAATAGTTTCAAAAATTCAAATACATTATTGCAATACTTATGAAGGTAATTGTGGCATGGGGATGCTTTTTCAATTTGCAACAGCTATCATCGGAATGGTTTCTAAGTAGCAAATATATGCAGCAGCAGTTTATGATACAATTTTGGCTAAATTAAATTTGGCATTGAAAAGATTTTAAGGAACGATTCCAATCAATTTGACAGTAATTTAGTCTCTTCGTGTTTTATTTTTACTCCTAAGGAAAGACTGAAATACCTAATATGTAGAAAATAATTTTAGGTACTAAGCACAGACACTGATACACATTGAACCTAAGTTCTGCAATTCTATTCACTATTGTCAATAAAAACCTATTTCAAGAGTTCAACCTGCACATTATCACTTGATACGAAGGCTAATTTCTATGTGTCATTTAATCTCTGCCAGTATATCCATTCTGGTGTCTAATTTTCTTTACGATCTTGGAAACTGAGAAACGAATCAAAAGACTGGGATAGACTGCTGGCCCAATTACAGTCCAAATGTATGTGTATAAAACTTGATGGGCTGGATGTCTAAGCTACAGTAACATATCTACAATGTCATTCAATGTAACGGAAGCAAAAAAATTTGTTTTGGATGTACTTGAATTCTTGTTAGCATACACTTAAGTACGAGTGTCTGGATTTGGTGCACTCTGAGTTCCACATGATTGATAAGAGATGAACAGAACAGAAATGCTGAACATTTCTCATTCTTCAGACCCTTTTTTCCGTTCCACCCCGCCATCAACCCCCTTGTCTTTTTTTCCCCCTACAACAATGACACTAAGTATTAAAATACCATTGGACTCTTTCCCTGTGTTGTAACTGCAAACTTGGTTCACAGTACCTGTATAACTTTTTGTTTGTTACCTTCAAGCAGATAATTGAGTGAGGTGAACTCCATAGTTTAAAACTAACATACTCAAGCTGTAAGAACATTTTGTCCAGATGGGAAGTGCTACTATTTGGCAGAGTACTCAGTTGATCGATGTGCTAGGAAAATCAAATGAGGAGCCATTTCTTTCACTACAAAACAATTTGTATGAGCTATGTGCTTGTTTACATTGTTGATGCATAATGTAACTCTACCAACGTAATTGCAACATTATTAGGCAGGAACTGGGGAAGACACATGAGAGCAGTTGTTATTGTGTAAGTCCACATATGATGTTTGAGTCGTTTAAAAGCCAGTTGATCAAAGTTCAAAAACCGACATGTTCCAGTAAGGAGGAGGGACAAAGATGGCGAAGTAAGGGAAATCTGGATGACCAGAGAGATTGCAAATTTGGTCAAGAAAAAGGAAGCACATGCAAGGTTTAAGAGGATGGAATCTGCCAAGGGCCTGAAAGGAGTAAAGAACTCGTGGGTGATCTTAAGGGGCCATGGCATTGCTTTGGCTAATCAGAGTAAATAAAAGTTCAACAGAATAGGGTTAACTTCCATTTGGAAGAGAATGTGGTCCATCCATAATAGAAGATTCAACTCTGCAGAGCATAGCTTTAAGTTGAGATGTGCAGGGCAAGTTTTATTTTTAATGCCAAAACTTTTGAATAGGCACATGGATTATGTGCAAGCATACAGTATATTGATTTTTTTTACCCCAACCTTTTGTGTGCAGCGAAATGGATAGTTTTACAATGTTTGGTCTCCCCTAGAACATTTGTTTTATGAAATAAAGTGCAAATAAGGAATAAGTAAATTCAATAAGATTGCATTGGACAGCTCTTCCTGATTTTAAGAAAAGGCAGTATAGAATGGCTATAATCCTCTGTGACTACATTCTCATTCAACGACTGTTGGAAAATATATAATCTGGTTTGTGGTCCTGCAGTCTACTGAATATTTTAGATTTTGCCAAAAATGTCTACATAATGGCCCTGCTTGAAATGAAAGCACCATTTTTTATTTGGATGGTAATAATTCTTGAACCATATTGATGTTGGTTTTAAACACATGTGACACTGAACTGATGAATAGTTCAACATTACCTTATACATATACAACAGTGAATTGATTGGTCTTCGATTTGTATTATTTGTAGATTTTGCAAAATTGTTAATAATTGTGTTCTGTCTTATTTAGAACAATGAAATACCTAATGACCTGAATGTTCTGTCGGCCTGGAAGCGTGGTTATACAGGCAAGGGGATTGTCATCACGATATTGGATGATGGAATAGAGAAGAACCACCCAGATTTGGCTGCAAATTATGTAAGATCAATTGAGAAACCTTCTGGATATTCACCTGTGGTTAATTGAACCTCAGTTAAATAGCAGAGTAAAAGCAGTGATCAAAATTTTCACTGTGTGTGACATAATCGTTTGCTGGTGGTATGTTTACTTTGTTTGTGGTTCATATCGAGCTTATTTATGATGGCTATGAAGGCAACATGGTTTTCCCATTTAGCATTTAGCATTAGTAATAGCAAAATTGTTATCTTCTGTTCAATCAAATCTTTATTTGATTGCAGGATCCTGATGCAAGCTTTGACATAAACGATAATGACCCAGATCCTCAACCAAGATACAACTATAATGATGAAAATCGGTGAGATTCTTTGCTTTGATTGCTTTTTAAACTGAAGAAGCAATAAATGCACGTTATCCAGTAGATGCTCAGTTAGGTATATTTGTAATGATGGTTGCTTGGTTGTTCAAATTTAATAAATGCAAAGAGATTCAGTTATATCTCAATTTAGAGTCAAAGTAATGCAACATGGAAACAGCTGAAGGTTGGGACTCATCTATACTAATTCTATCACCCAGTGCTTGGCCTGGAGCCTATGTGTAAACAATTTCAAGTGCTTGTATCGATACCTCTTAAATACTTCTAATGACTCCGCTTCCATCACTCTTTCTACCTGGTAGAAGAAGGTGAGGGAAAAGGATGGGGCAAGAGCTGGCAAGTGATGGGTGGATCCAGATAGTGGGGTTGAGTGAGATCTGGGTGGGGTGGGGGAGAACGGGGGAGATGATGACCAAAGCTGGAGGTGTTAATGGAGAAGCCAAAAGGGTGCACTTGATGAAGTCTGTTAAGAAAGGATGATGGGAGAGAAATGTAGAACCAACAGAAGGGTGGTGATGAAAGACATTTGTTGCTGAGTCGGTAGAGGACAGACAGGTCAGTATGGAAAGAGGAACTGAGGTATCTCCATCCTATGTCACCATTTCTAGTATTGCGATATGATCCTAGTAGCTGTGTTGGCCTTGGCAATATTTATAATCTATACCTGTCACTTTTGACATATCTTTAAGTTGACATCCAACGAGGAAACGTAAGTGGCAGTTAATTTTTACTGCTTATGGTAGAAGATAGCTAACAGTGTTTATTTTAGTGTTGTATTGAGAAACATTGACTGCTTTGGGCATGCTCACTTGAGCACTGCCTTGATTTGTAATTTTGCAGTTTATTGTCATAAACGACTTTGCAGGCAACAGCCAGCAGATGGCATTAGTAGACAAATAAGTTTTGTCGCAATTGTACAAAAATGTCCAATGTCCTTTTGGTGTGTAAACATATTCAAAAGTTTTATTGATTTCATATAAGTAGGACCAAATTATTCATAATGGATACACACGTACAATTCTTAAGTGGGGCTTAGTAATACGGGAGGGTTCCTAATGCTGTAACAATTAACAACAGTGAAAGCCAATTCACTGGATGTGTTCATGAGAGAGTTAGATTTAGCTCTTGGGGCAAAGGGAATCAAGGGATAAGGGGAGAAAGCCGGAACGGAGTACTGATTTTGGATGATCAGCCATGATCATATTGGCTTGAAGGGCCGAATGGCCTACTCCTACACCTATTATCTGTTTCTATGTTATCAATTTGGGGGGTAAATACTATTATAATCTGCCTACTTCAGATAGCATTCTTCATTCAAACCAGATGCAATTTCAAAACGTGAGGCTTTTTAAAGAGGTGGTAAGCATTTCTACCAAATGTTAACTCAAGGAATATCCTTTTTGCTGTCATGAGTAAATGAATAACCTCTCAACTCCACAGCAGTGATTCTCAAGTTATTTGGCGGGTCACTTTTTTTTAGTTATTAACTCCACCCCACTCACACCTTCCACTTAATGTTTTGACCAGCATGTCACACGAGCCACAGCAGTCAGGCTACAGATGGAGGATGATTGCAAATTTATATTCATGAGGTTGGTGGTATAATTTCAAGTCCTAACATGTAATTATCCTATGCTGTTTACAGACACGGGACACGATGTGCTGGGGAAGTGGCTGCAGTGGCAAATAACATCTGTGGAGTTGGAGTAGCATTCAATGCCAAAATTGGTGGTAAAATTTCATTTTTTGTTACAATATGGCAACTTAAACTGGCTTTGGTGTTCATGCTGAAAAACTGGTTATATGATAACATAATGATAAAGTTGATGGATTATTATTCCACAGTCAAGAATTTGAATCCTATTTTTTGACGGAGGGGGATTTTAAATTCTGGTGATTAAACAAATCTGGCTTTGGTCTTGTGAATGACAGTCATGATTTTTTTTTAAGACCTGCCTGATCTGTGATTGGAAGTCTCCCATACTTGCCCACTCTAGTACAAAAAAAGACCGAAAGTGCTGGAGTAACTTGGTGTTCAGGCAGTCTTCTCTGGAGAAGACAGATAGGCAATGTTTCAGGCTGGGACCTGAAATGTCACCATCCATGTTCTCCAGAGAGCTGCCTGACCTGCTGAGTTACTCCAGCACTTTGTCTTTATTTGTAAGTCAGCATTTGCAGTTCTTTGCACTCGAGTACATATGTGACTTGGTTCTTTGTTTGGTGACATTTGGGTAATTACCAACAACATCTTCATCCAACATATAAATAGGGAGAAGATTGGACTTTATTACCTTCCATCACAGTGAGGAATGTGGGGAGCTGCTGCGGTGAATGTTTATGTTAATTTTTATTTTATTTGGCTGTGTGTCTTGTTGCTTTTCACTTAGTATGGCTGCATGGTAACTCAAATTTCACTGTACCTTAATTGGTACATGTGACAATAAACTGACCTTGAAACCTTGACCTTGAAAAAGGGAAAAGATTTGTCAAGGGGTAATCAAATTTATAAAAAGCACCTTTTGTGCTTGGTTGCATTTTATGAATTTTTACTTACTGAAATATTTTGATTATGTCCCTTCTTATTGCCAACCACCTTGATCCATCCCCCATCTTTTTATTGGTATCATGCAGATGCTGTGTACTTAGTATATTTCTTGAACTTTGTCTTTTTGTTTTATTCTCGTATTACAATTACAACGATAGCTATCTTAACACTTAGATTGCTCTTGTTATTTAGGAATGACAGAACAGCTTTTACACGGTGTAGATTCCTGTATTTTATGATCACTTTACCATATCTTTCTCCAAACCTCATTATCTTTGTTTTGTGTCTGCAGGAGTAAGGATGCTTGATGGAGAGATTACAGATGTAGTGGAGGCTCGCTCTCTGAGCCTTAACCCTCAACATATTCACATCTATAGTGCTAGCTGGGGCCCAGAGGACAATGGGCAGACTGTGGAAGGTCCAGCAATGTTAGCAAGTCGGGCATTCCTTAAGGGCATTACAAATGTAAGTTAAATAGATTTTCTAAAATTGATTATTTTATTATCATTCGTGTTGGATACATCGTGAAAATGTGTTAATCAATGAATGACAAATAATGTGCATGTACTGCAGCAGTTTAGTCACGGTGACTAACTCGGATGATTCAGCATTTGAAACGGTGCAAATTGATCTAATTATTGAAGGAACATGGTATGATTGCCCACATGCTGCAATAATCCACACTCCCATTTATCATGGAGTGAAATGGAACTCTGTACACAACAGTTGCACAAGATAAAAGTTAATTTTGCCACCTATCCTTTTGTGTATCTCTTGGCTAGGTATTTTTTTTTTTCAAATGCACAGACCCTTTCTCTTTTTTTAATACTAAAGCATAGTCCTATGATTGAAGAGGAAAATTTAATTTGGCAATTAGTTTCTAAACTGCACTGTAAAGGTGCCTTGGAAAATGGCCTTCTAACAATTACCTTAATGATTTAGTCATCTAGCTATGCAAGTTTCCTTATTTAATTTTTGTCAATGTTTGCAATCTGTATCAATAAGGTTATGTTTGAGCTTGCACAAATGATTTGAACATATACAAATTGAAACTGATTAGCTGGCGATTTGTACTTGTATATTTATTTAATCTTAGGGACGAGGTGGTCTTGGTTCCATCTTTGTCTGGGCATCTGGAAATGGAGGTTTCCAGTATGATAACTGTAATTGTGATGGCTATACAAACAGTATCTACACACTGTCCGTGGGCAGCACAACTGAACAAGGGAACATACCTTGGTACAGCGAAGCCTGTTCTTCAACACTAACTACCACTTACAGCAGCGGGACCAGAATGGAAAAGCAGATCGTAAGAAAGATAAAATCATTTTCCTCCAATGCTTTTTTGTTGTTTAGGGGCATAGGTGGTCACAGTGGCTGGAAATTAGCTTAACATCATGAGCACTTTGAATATGTACTAGTATTCCACGCCAGCAGCCAGCTGTCTTGGAATATTAGACTGTAACTGGCAAATGGATTTGAGGGTTGAGGAAGGCAGTTTGTGTTTTGGGATGGACGGTGGCTACTGAAAGGTGTGAACGATGGTGGTTCAGTAGGTTGAAGATGCACCAAAAAAAGTTCAGCTCTTTGACTTGTTTTTGTAGTTCTATACTTTTCCTTTCCCATAGATTAAAATGATCTACTTTACACTTAGTTCAAGAGCATGGTGATGTGTGAAGACTTTTATTCTTTACATCTGGCATTTTTTGCAGAATGTAGCCATTTTGTTTTCATCTTGGGTCTGAAGTTGAGATTACCGTGCTTCTGTGCATTCTTTATTAAGAATGGAGCTAATTTACTTAGTTTAGTTTATTGTCACGTATACCATGAAAAGCTTTTTGTGTTGCATGCTATCCTTTTAGCAGAAAGACTCTATATGATAACAATCAATCTGCCCACCATGTACAAATACAGGATAAAGGGAGTAACGTGTAGTGGAAGATAAATTCCAGAAAAGTCAGGTTAAACATAGTCGAGGGTCTTCAATGTGGTAGATGGTAGCTCAGGACCATTCTCTGGTTGGTGATAGGATGGTTCAGTTGTCTGATAACAGTTGGGAAGAAACTGTCCTTGAATCTGGAGGTGTCTGTTTTCATACTTCCATACCTGTTGCCCGATGGGAGAGGGGAGAAGAGGAAATGGCCAGGGTGCGACTCATCTTTGATTATGTTGGTGGCCTTCCTGAGGCAGTGCGAGATGTAAATGGAGTCAACGGAAGGGAGGTTGGTTTGTGCTGGGTTGCGTGGGTTCGTCTGTGTTGGTCTGGGTTGCGTCTGTGATGGTCTGGGTTGCGTCTGTGATGGTCTGGGCTGCGTCCACAATTTTCTTTAATTTCTCGCCATCTTGGTTGGAGCTGTTCCTAAAACATGCTGTGATTCATCCCAATAAAATACTTTCTACATATTTGGATAAGTGTAAGTTATTTGATTATGCTTTCCTCCCTCTCCATCCCTACCCTTTCTATTGATTAACTCAAAGTGAAAAATCTTCCTTTCAAAGGTAGACAAAAGTGTTGGAGAAATTCAGCGAGTGCTGAGTTTCTCCAGCACTTTTATCTACCTTTGATTTTCCAGCATCTGCAGTTCCTTCTTAAACAAATCTTTCTTTCAAGACAGGTGTACATAGATTAATCATAGAATACAATGCACTTTACTCTAATATGCTTGTTGTTTACCTGCGGAAATACAATGTAAAAATGATACAATAGCATTTATAATTAAAAGCAGAATATTGCAGATATTGGTAATAAACATCAGATGTATCCATCTCTCTGTTAGCTCTCCCCGATCTGAATATCCACAACATTTTCTATTTGTCAACATTTTATAGCCAGGTACCTGGTAGATTGGATGTAGAGACCTCAGTTAGGTGAAGTGTAAACGGCAAGAAGATTTTTGAACTAATTAGCCTATTTTGGCCAAATTGTACCAGCCCAGTTGTCCTGCAGGCCATACTGACATGGTCTTTCAGCAAGGACGACCGATGTGCAAATTGACGAGCTGGACCTCAATTATCTTCTGCTACTTCACCAGTATAAAAGACCCATGTTCAGATTTTTTAAATCAATGATTTTGTTAAAAACACTAACTATTAAGAAAAAATTAAATTGCACAACCATTCAATGGAAAAAAAAAAAAAAGTACCGCATTGGAATCCATTGATATCCAACCTCTGAGTTGACCTCCAAATTTTGTGCTGAAACCTCAACAATGGTTTTCTCTGAACATGTCAGAAAAAGGCAAGTATGTTTAGATTTGTTGTTTGTCTAGATTTGTTGTTTATAATCTCGTGTCCCCACTTCCACTCTTTAAAAAAATATCTCTTCCCCCCCCCACCCCAAATTTCTCTGGCCCCAGGTTACAACAGATCTGCGGTTACGATGCACTGAAAAGCACACTGGGACGTCAGCATCTGCACCACTTGCTGCTGGGATCATAGCTCTTGCTATGGAAGCAAAGTAATGTATTTTACTCTATAAATAAATTTGCATATTTATGGGGCTGACTATCTTGTTTAAATAAATATAAGCACTTAATTGAACAAGAGATAGTACTTGATTCATTAGAATTATTATTTAATACATACGCAGCATTAGCAACTCATTGAGATGAGGCTTCTAAAAAAAAATTAGAACTTTTTTAAAAGCATCGTGTGTGTGAGTGGGGATTAATTCCTTATTTGGGCATTTCAGCCAGACAAATGGGTTGGTTGTCCATTAGCAGTGTCGTATCAGGGCTTTTAACTCCTGTGCCAAAACCATCCCACTACCTTGAACAGGAAAGATAATCCACAATCACTTTTTCATTACCAGCTATTCTATTTGTATTTCTTATTCTCTGTTTCCTCGCATTCAAGCTGTAAACAGCTTTTGTTACAATTAAAGTTCAACTGACTTTCAGATTTCTGAATCTGTACCTTTTGCTTTTGTAGAAGTTGTCACCAATCATTATCTGGCCTCATTTTATTCACTTCTGGTTTCTCGATTCCATTTACACTGGAATTTACATCCATTTTATCTTTCGGACCTCTCTGCTTTCTGAAATTGCTTATACATTCCTTCTCTAAATTGCGTCTCTTGTGATACTATTTTGTATGATTTTTCTTTTTTTGTTCTCTTATACAAGCATAGCTTTCTTGAAATCTTTGATTACAAGAATAGGATCCACCTGGTCTGTAAAGCTATGTATGATGTTGATATTTTATTTGACACTCATTTTAAATGAGCTGTATATCCTACAATTGATCTTTGAGGACAGAAATCATCTTTAATTCATGCCACAAATTATTTTTCATTTTCGGGCAGCATCTCTGGAGGTCATGGATAGGCAATGTTTTAAGTCGGGTCCCTTCTTCAAACCTGAAATGTCACTTATTCTTGTCCTCCAGAGATGCTGCCTGACCTCCTGAGTCACTCTAGCCATTTGTGTTACTTTTTGTAAACCAGTATTTTCAGTTTCTAGTCCCCATTATCATTTTTCATATCCTCTCCATTTCCAGTCACAATCTCCAGTTGACTTCATTACTTGAAACCAAGTTGAACTTCTAGGTATGATGTTTCAATGGTGTTGATAGCATGCTTCCATTTCCAGTGTCTGTCCTGGTCTCTCTACTGAAATTGTCCTGCAAGATTTTTTTGGCACTGCCCACCTTTATGATGCCTGTGCTGGCATTGCACAAACATTGATTATATTTCCATCGTTTATCCATTCAAATAAGACTAGGTCTTGCAGATCGTGTTGAATCTGGAGGTCCATCATCAAGATGAAGATTTTTTTTTAAAACTGCAGATGATAGAAATCTTAAATGGAAAAAGCTGGGCATTTCCAGCTTGGCAAGCCATGCAGAATCAGTGGAAAAATAAATCGTTAATGTTGCAAATCTGAGATAACTTTAGATTAGAAATTTAGATTATGTACTTGTATTGCTTGTCCAAGTCCTCAAATGAGCTAAATAAATGAAAATTTATACTAAAATATTAGAATTCAATAGCTTAAAGATTCTGTTTTTACTTGTAGTCCTGCACTGACTTGGCGTGATATGCAGCACCTTGTAGTGAGAGCATCTAAACCTCTTAATTTGAAAGCGGATGACTGGGCCAAAAATGGAGTGGGGCGTAAAGGTAAGAAAGAGTAGTTTAAGTTGTGTGTATCCTTGTTAAGTGTATGAAACAAACCGAAGAACATTAAAAAAAAAAAAAAAAAAAAAAATAGATAAAAAAAATTAATTAACATTAATGAATGTTCACATTTTATTTATCCAAATAACATTTTTGCAAAACATGCTCTGTTTTGTTTCATACTAACTGGGAAGCTTCCTACAATATTTTAAAACTAATTGCTTTGATGTTAAAATTGCTGGATTAAAGTGATTTTCATTTTTGAATTTACATATCCAAAAGCAATTAAGTTTCTTTTGAGTGTTGTGATCGAGCATACAATTTAGAACACCTAAATGTCTATCTGGTAAAATTCCAAGCATGGCAACCATCATAAAGACGTGTGTATTTTTGGTATTAGCTGGAGTTAGTAATGATAGAAATTGACATTGGTAGGGAGGTGGTTGTTTGGGCTGCTGTGCTATGGATATGATCTATTCAATGCAAAAACCCCATAAAGGATGTAATAAAAATGATCCTTCTAATTGGTAACTATTAGGATTGTCAGCGTATGTTTCCACATCTGTGGCTGCAGGTTATCTATGGAAGTAAATCTGCGTTATGTTTGGGCATGAAACAATATATCATCAGGATTAAGAGCAAGGTGGTTTGTGGTTGTTAAGAATGACCAAAATGTTCAATTTCAAGATAATTGGAGATTGGTTTGCCTTAGTTTTTGTGATTTAAATTACTGCAACTAATAGATATTTATCCAAGAAATTATGATCCTTGATTTTCTTTTCAATATGTAAATGTAATCTATTGAAAAAGATTATTCTAATACAATACATTGGACCTTTTGAGTATTGGAAAACATTTATGATTTTTTAAATCTGTGAATACAATCACATGACTTGATCTTGGACCATGAAACAATGCCTGATAATTTGAATTATGATTAATTGTTTTCAGTGAGCCACCATTATGGATATGGACTACTAGATGCTGGACGTCTGGTGGATTTAGCAACAAAATGGTTGACTGTTCATCCACAGAGGGAATGCTCCATAGAGATTATTAAATCCCCCCAGTAAGCATGCTAAATGAGATTGGAATTGTTGTTGTATAGTATAGAATTACAGATGGCTCTGAATGTCTTGCAACATTTTACTCCATTATTTAGTTCTTTATATTACTGCCCAGAATTTGGAAACTAAACTGCAATTTGGAAACTAAACTGCAATTTGGAAACTAAACTGCAATTTGGAAGAATAAAATGACAAATGACTAACAACATTTGTCCTATGCTAGGCATGCATTTACCTCACACAATGGGACAAACCATATAGCACATCAAATAAGTAGTAGAGGCAATTCTTGAGAGCGATTAAATCCAGAAGTTTAAATCTATACTGATAATAGACATGCAACAGAAATATTGGTGGCCATACAATATTGTTAAATTAGTATAAATAAAATTTGAATAATATTATGAAAGGGGGGGGGGAAACGTGTGTTCATATGGCACTTTTGTGCTTTATACCTTTTGAAGCATTCTACGCAATGGCACTCTTGAACTGCGATTCATATTGTGTAGATACTCCAATCATTCCAGGTCACCTTGCAAACAACAATTGAATGATCAGTTAAAAATTGCTTTATGGTGGTGGGGGGAAGAGAATAATTTTGTATACATCAAATGAAACTGCAGCTGGCTGGGAGTGTGTTTTAAAACTAACACCGTCTCGGAATCCATGGATCATGTGCAAGATATTAAATTGTTAGTAATATGTTTGAAAAAATGTTTGCTCCATTATTTGGATATTTATGTCTGAATTTTTTTGAACCATCTGAAGCTTTCATCTTGAACTCTGAGTAATATTTAATTATAAGAAATTGATTTAAACAGCAAAGAACACAGGCTTATTATTTTAGGTACAGGCTGGTACACTGCTGTAGTGGTATTTACTTGGCCTTATGAACCACTAAAGTAGCTTTAGCTTAGTGTCTTTAATAATGCTTCAGTCTTCTACTGTCTAATCTTTTTATTGCTGTCTGTAACACATTCTCAGCCATCTGTTATTTTATATAATGTATACACAACTCAAATCAATGAAAAAAAAATGTGTTCTATTTAGCAAATATTCTAATTAGTGTATTTTCTTCCACTAACCATAAGATTTTACCAGTTCCATTTGTATCTAATGAAAGTCGCTTTGGATCTGAGTACATAATCAGTACATCTGTGATTTCCAGGAATGGCAAGGTTCTCCTTATTCCAAAATATTTTTTTTGTGTTAAGAATTTGCCTCCATCGCTTAATGATGAATGGATAGTTAATGTAGTGCGAGTACGCATATATTCTGCATTTTTGTATTTTTCTTGTATGTAGCACACATACTACTTTATTATGGTTTTCCCATTTCTGATCTATAACTGATCATTGTTGATCAAAATAAACTTGCTATTATGCTGCTTCTGAACAATGTGACAAAACAGCAATATTCCAGAATATTCCTGAAAATAAGCATAACCAGCTTTCTCCTTTTGTTGGTCATTGGTTTGATTAATTCTTTACACCACCTGTTTTTTTTTTTTTCTTCAATAAAAAAAGTAATCCTCTTTCCTTTTACCACTCAGAGTGATTTCTGACAAGCTTGTTATCAAGAAGCACATCAATGCATGTTCTGGAACAAAAGATTATATTCGATCTCTTGAACACGTGGAAGCTCGAATGTCATTGAGTTACACTCGACGAGGTGATCTGAGGATTTATCTTATTAGTCCTAGTGGGACGTGTTCCAACCTTGTTGATGTAAGGTATGTAGGTCTAAGTAGTTATGATTTGAAAGTCCACATTTGACCAGAACAAACTACCTCGTCTCTCGTCACTAATTTTGCTGCTTGTGATTATTAACTAACCTTGGCCCTCTTCATCAAGTTTTCTTGAGGCGTAACTTATCCACAACACTGTTCGGAGTTATAGGTATTGTAAAATGACTTGCTGCACACACAAGCCTTTTACTGTAACTGTTTATTTAAGTAACTCTTTAACACTATGCTGTAGCTGTCCGTGGTCATCACTGGAGCTAGAGAGCGAGCTAGAGGTGGGGACACTACAATTATACTGGAGACAATGGGGAGTGGTTAGTAATACGGGAGGTCACTATGGTTAAAGGAACATGCACTGATCTACATCCTTCCTCTTGGAAACAAAAGCGTGGCAGGTACTATACAGAGTGACCACGGCTCATACGCTACGAACACCAACCGCACCGGCAACAGTACAACACTATGCGAGTTCCCCGTAGCGGACAGGCGGCCTGACCAGCCGGCCAGAGCGGGTGCGTAAACCGCCCTCCTCCTCATCGTCGGGAACAGAAGGGACAGCAGCCGGGGGATGGGCAGGAGAGGCGGGCGGAGGAGAATGCGGGGCTGCGGGTGGAGAAATAGGCTTGGCAGGCGAGGTAGGTTTTGCGGGCGATGCTGGCTTGACAGGCGAGGCAGGGGAACGGGCGGACAGTTGTGAAGGTAGGGTGCGTGGCATGCGAGGTGTTGCCGGGGCGCGAGGGGCAACGGGAGGTCGAGAAGAGATGGGGGGGTGAGAAGGATCCGCGGGAGGCGGAGCGGGCTCATTCACAAGGAGTAGGTGCTGGCGGGAGCGACGGTAGATAGCCCCCTCGTAGTCGACGAAGTAGGAGCGCGGAGAACCGGCGTCGCCGACTACGACGGCCAGGCGGTAGTGGCCAGTGGGGGACTGCATTCGGACAACCTGCCCCGGGAGCAGACGTGGAAGTAGCCGGGCGGATTTGTCGAAGGAGCGCTTCTGGGTGTCCTGTTTTTTGGCAATGCGCTCAGTGACAGTGGCAGGATTTTGTACTGAGGGCTTGAGGGACTGCTGGGAGACCGGCAGGGGAGGTCTGGTGGTGCGAGACATAAGGCGCTGGGCAGGGGAACCGAGCGCAGGGTCGCGGGAAATGTTGCGGAGGTTGAGCAGGGCAAGGTGGAAATCGGCACGGAACAGGCGGCAGTGTTCAAGCAGCTCCTTGGCGCTACGTACGGCCCGCTCAGCAAGTCCGTTGCTTTGAGGAAACTCGGGGCTGCTGGTAACGTGGTGAAAGTTCCAACGGGCAGCAAAGGTTTTAAACTCGTCGCTGGAGAATTGGCTGCCGTTGTCGGACCGGAGGGTCACCGGGGAGCCGAAGGTGGAGAAGTGGCGGCGAAGCTTCCCGATGACAGCGGCAGAGGTGATGGAGGTCAGCTGGTCGACCTCGAACCAGCTGGAATAGGAGTCCACCAGGACCAGGAAGTGCTTTCCGCGCCACTCAAAGAGGTCGGTGGCAACGGCCATCCATGGGAGCTCTGGAGCCGGCGGCTGCAGGAGAGGCTGGCGCTGCTGATGGGGGTGCAGGGTGTTGCAGGCAGCGCAGGCGGAGACCCTGTCACGGATGTCCTGAGCCATGCCTGGCCAGTAGAATTGGCTCTGGGCATGGGATAGAGTAGCTTCCACCCCAGGGTGGCCGCTGTGAGCAGTCTGGAAGTAATGATCCCGGAGTGCGGCAGGCACCACGACTTTGTGACCCTTTACCACCACGCCGGCGTGAAGCACCAGTTCATCGCGAACGAGGAAATAAGGTACAGCGCCAGCAGGCAGTTCGGAGCGACGGTCAGGCCAACCACGGCGGATAACGTCCGCAAGTTGTTGCAGGGCAGGATCATCAGCAGTGTGTTGCACCAGGGACTGCATCTGCTGTGAAGGAACAATGTTGACGTTTAGTACCAGAAGGTCGGAGGATTCGTACGGGTGGCGGACAACGGAAGGCAGCGGAGCACGAGAAAGGGTGTCAGCTACAAACATGTCTTTGCCCTTACGGTAGACGATCTGGAACGTGAAACGCTGGAGCTGCAGCATCATGCGCTGCAACCGGGAAGAAGCAACATGGATAGGTTTATTCAGGATTGTCACCAACGGCTGGTGGTCAGTCTCGATGGTGAAAGAGTTGCCGAGGATGTAGTCTTTAAACTTGGAGCAAGCGAAAACCACGGCAAGCAGTTCTTTTTCGATCTGGGCGTAGCGCTGCTCGGCAGGGGTCATGGTGCGAGAAGCGTAGGAGACGGGCAGCTGAAGGCCGTCGTAGAGCTGCAGACAAGCGGCACCGAGACCAAACTTGGAGGCATCGCAAGTGAGGATAATGGGTCGGTGCAGGTCGAAAAATTTCAAAGTCGGGGTAGCGGCAAGCTTCAACTTCAGAGTCACGTAAGCCGACTGGTGGTGCGGGAGCCAGACCCACGTGGAGTCCTTTTTGATTAGTTCCCGCAGGGGGGCACTCAGTTCACTGAGGTCGGGTATGAACTTACCCAGGTAATTGACCATGCCCAGGAAGCGCTGCAGGCCAGGGACGTCGGTAGGAGCGGGCATGTCTGTGACCGCTGACGTTTTCTGGGGGTCGGGCTTGAGACCCCCTGCCGTGAAGACATGGCCAACGTAAGTGACTTCTGGGACCCGGAATCGACATTTCTTCGGGTTGAGTTTGAGGTTTATCACCCGCGCCCTGTCCAGGACTTTGCGGAGGTTCAGGTCGTGCTCAGCAACGTCCCTCCCGTACACCAGAATGTCATCCACGATGATGGCGCACGGTAAGCCGGCAAACAGCTGCTCCATGGTGCGCTGGAAAACCTCGCTGGCAGAGTTGATTCCAAACGGCATGCGGAGGAAACGGAACCGGCCGAAGGGAGTGCTGAAGGTGGTGAGGAATGAGGAGCGTTCGTCCAGAGGGATTTGCCAGAAGGAGCTCTTGGCGTCTAGGACTGAAAAGACAGTTGCAGGGCCGACCTGTGCAGCAACGTCCTCTACCGTCCGCATGGGGTAGTGGGGGCGCTTGATGGCAAGGTTGAGGTCCTTGGGGTTGATGCAGATCCGGATCTCGCTTTTGTCCTTCTTGGCGGCGACGACCATGGTGGAGACCCACCTGGTGGGAGCGCTCACCTCCTTGAGGATGCCCATGGTCACCATGTCGCGCAGAGTAGACTCCACGCGGCCCTTCATGGCAAAGGAGACGCGGTGTGCCGGCCGAATCACCGGGTCGACGCTCGGGTCGACAACAATCTTATAGTCGCAGGGCAGCTTGCCCAGAACGTCATCAAAGCGGTCGGGGTACTCGGTCAGTGGGTCCATGGGAGCCTGCACTAGGTGAATGCTGTGGTGGAATGAGACTAGCCCCAGGTCCTGACACGCACGGGCGCCCAGCAGGGTGACGTTGTCAGAGTCCAGAAGGTGGAAAGTGAGGGGCCGAGAGGTCTCTAGAACTGTGCAGATAAGAGTTGCCTTTCCCACGGGAATCAGGACTCCCCCCCCCCGTAGGCATGGAGGCAGGTGTCGCCAGGAAGAACTTTCTCACCAGATCTGATCTGCTTGAAAAGGCTTATTGACATAACATTGGCGAAAGCGCCAGTATCGACCTTGGCTGAAAAGGAATGGCCGTTCACAGTAACATGCACAGAGGGATCCGTAATCAGAGCAGGTGTACCCAAGAGTGAAAAAATAGTTGGATCTTCATGTGAGGGGAGTGCATCAGAGTCTGGGAGCTCCTCCAGCTCGTACTGAGGAAGCAGAGCGCTATCAGGGAGTGCAATGTTGTTTAGTTCGGCGAGGTTTTTTAGACTCCTTCTCGGAGCAGGGACTGGCTTCCCACGGGAACGGCAGGCGGCAGAAAAGTGGCCGAGTTTGCCACAGGAAAGACAGGAGTGTGTGTGTGAATATGTGTGTGTGAATATGTGAATGTGTGGGGGGTCTAGCGCTCCCTACTTTTAGGTATTATAATTGGGCAGTAAATATTAAAAATATGATTCACCTGCTGGACAATTCTGCCCAGCAGGCGGACTGGATGGTAATGGAAAAAGGGGACTGCTCCCCGAGTAATATAGGAGCGACTATCCTCTCACCAATAAATTTGAATAATAAAAAATATAATAAAAATCAAATTATACATAACACAATTAGAACATGGAAACAAATAAAACAGAATTTAAAATTAAGAAACCTATCTCTTTTAATACCAATAGTCAATAATCCATCGTTTAAACCATCAATCATAGACAAATCATTTATACAATGGGAAAGAATGGGAATCAAAACGCTCGAAGATTTGTATGAATTGGGGAAATTACTATCATTTCAACAACTACAACTGAAATATAATTTGAAAAATAACCAATATTTTAAATATCTTCAAATTCGTGATTATCTGAAAAAACACACAAAAAGACTAGCATAATATGCCTTCCGACATTGGATGAAGCAATGAAGACAAAGGCGGAATCAGCTAATCTAATATCGTACCTATATAATATCATTTTAAACATAGAAATACCCACAACAGATGGAATTAGAAGAGATTGGGAACAAGAATTAGCTATAAAAATTTCAAAAGAGAGCTGGGATAATCATTTACTACAGGTGCATAAATGTTCGATCAACGTACGGCATACGTTCATCCAATTCAAAACATTACATAGATTATATTATTCAAAAACTAAATTAAATAAAATCTTCCCTAATGTTTCACCAATCTGTGATAAATGCCTGTGTCAAGAAGCTACCATAGCGCACTCTTTTGTTTTTTGTACAAAAATCCAAAAATTCTGGTATGAAATTTCAAAATTAATCAAAATAAAACTGGTACCAAAACCAGAATGGATTATTTTTGGAATATCGGAAGGTAACCCTGAACTAAACGTGTTTCAGAAGAATTTATTTAATTACGGGCTAATAATGGGAAAAAAGCTTATACTTAAATTCTGGAAAAATGCGCCCACACCAACAATAAAAATGTGGCTATCAAATATGTTTGAAACATTACATCTGGAAGAGATGAGATTCCTCTTAGCAGGTAAAGCAGACCTATTCCAAAAGACGTGGTCTATGTTTCTGGACCTATTACAAGTATGAGGTGCAATAGTAATTTAAAAATTAAATAAATGGTATCAGGACTTGGTAACGGGAGGTAAAACAACAAAAACAGACTTGGTTGGTAGTCCCCTTTCTGCGGAGTTTAATGTTATAATAGAGCGATTGTTCCTATTTTATTTTTCTTTCTTTTCTAGGGTCTACTTTCTCACTTTACATCCTTCTCTAACTTCTTTTCTAAGGGGCTTTCTTTTCCCAACACTCTTGCACTTCACGACTCTTGCGCACTTTCTTTACTTTCTTTACTTCTATCTTTTTCTTAAAGCTAAAAAAAAATGAAGCGGTACAAAAAATGTATTAAGATATATGTGTTGTGTAGTATTGTAATTTACCGTACTTCTAATAAAAATAAAATTTTAAATAATAAAAAAAAGAATATGTGTGAATGTGTGTGTACGTGTGTGTGTGAATATGTGTGTGGATATATGTGTATGTGTGTGTGTGAGAATATGTGTGTATGTATATATGTGCGTGTGAATGTGTGTGTGTGAATATATGTGTGTGTGTGAATATACAGTATGTGTGTGTGTGAATATATGTATGTGTGTGTGAATATGTGTGTATATATGTGTGTGTGCGTGTGTGTGAATATGTGTGTGGGTGTGAATATGTGTGTGTGTGTGTGTGTGAATATGTGTGTGAATAGTGAATGTGTGTGTGTGAATATATGTGTGTGTGTGTGAATATGCGTATGTGTATGTGTATGTGTGTGATTATGTGTGTGTGTGAATGCGTGTATGTGTGAATATGTGTTTGTGTGTGAATTAGTCTCTGTGATTGAGTATATGAATGTGTCTGTGTGTGTGTCAGAATGTGTGCAAATGAGCGTGTGTGAATGTGTGTGTGTATATGAGTCTGTGTGTGTAAATGAGTGTGTGTGTGTGTAAATGTGTGTGTGTGTGAATGAGCCTGTGTGTGTGTGTGTGTGTGTGTGTGTGAACGAGTATCTGTGTGTGTGTGATTCTTGTTTGAATCTTCCTTTCTCAATGGAAAAAGCTTAACCACGTCAACTCTGTCTATCCCTCTCATCATTTAAAATACCTTTATCAAGTCCCCCTTAACATTCCGCGCTCCAAAGAATAAAGACCTAACTTGTTCAACTTTTCTCTGTAACCTGGTTGCTGAAACCCAGGCAACATTCTAGTGAATCTCCTCTGTACTCTCTCTGTTTTGTTGAGATATTTCCTATAATCTGACGACCAAAATTGTACACCATACCCAATTGGCCTTCTCCCCTTATCCCCTGATTCCGCTAGTTTTAAGAGCCCTATCAAGCTCTCTCTTGGAAGTATCCATAGAACCGGCCTCCACCGTTCTCTGAGGCAGATAATTCCACAGACTCACAACTCTCTGGGTGAAAAAGTGTTTCATCATCTCCGTTCTAAATGCCTTATCCCTTATTCTTAAACTGTGGCCCCTGGTGCCGGACTCCCCTAACATCGGAAACTTGTTTACTGCCTCCAGCGTGTTCAAACCCTTAATAATATTACACGTTTCAATGAGATGCCCTCACATCCTGAGGGATGTGCTGTAAAATAACAGTTAGGGCAGCGTCGCGGGACAGTGGAGGTGGCGACCTTTATGGGGAGAGCCGCGGGGTTTCGTCGCGTAGTCAGGCGACCGGCTTGACCGGTGAGGTTAATGTCCTGGGGAGCCTGTCTGGACACGGAACCAACGGCTTCGGACATGCGTGTAGCATACATAGCATCCCGCAGTGTCAGATCGGGTTTCACTAAGAGCTGCTCACGCAGTCTATCGTTGCGGAGACCATTAACCAGGACGTCCCTAATTAATTCGTCAGGGGTGATTGTGTCAAGGCGGCAGCGCTGAGCCAGGTGATGCAAGGCGGCAATGTAAGTGCCGACAGGCTCGCCTGGCAGCTGCTGCCTCTGGAAGAATTTGAAGCGTTCGATGATGTTGTTGGTGGGTATATCACAGAGGGCAGCGAACTTAGCAAGGAGACATACCGGGTCGTTGCGGTCCTCTCCGGAGGCGAAATGGAACGATGCATACTGATCCATAGCTGCAGGTCCCGCGAGGTTAAGCAATAGGTGAGCCTGTACAGCAGGAGTGGCATCAGGGTGGGCGATGGCAATGTAGTGTTCGAAATCGCGCTGGAACACGGTCCAGCGATGGACAATGTCCGTGTCGAACACCAACGTGTCTGGTCGACGACAGTGGTGGGACATGATAAAAGGAACGGAGGGAAGGACTACGAAAGAAATAATAAAATAAAAACCGATGAACAGGAGACGCAGGTCTACCGCTGTGACGCCATGTAAAATGACTTACTGCACACACAAGCCTTTTACTGTAACTGTTTATTTAAGTAACTCTTTAACACTATGCTGTAGCTGTCCGTGGTCATCACTGGAGCTAGAGAGCGAGCTAGAGGTGCGGACACTACAATTATACTGGAGACAATGGGGAGTGGTTAGTAATACGGGAGGTCACTATGGTTAAAGGAACATGCACTGATCTACAGGTATGATATGATATTGTAGGTATGATATTATACAGTGTGTAGCCTAAGAAGATTATATTAAAGTTCCCATGCTTCAATTTTTCCTCTATTTTACTGTTGGGAATAGATGGATTCAAAGCATGAAACTGTCATTCAGTTCCTAACCTTGAATGCAACGTGGCGTTGGGAATAAAACTTCAAATGCCTGGTTGATCATGGATCTAACTTTCTGATGTCCATTAGTGTGCTTATTAAGCAGTAAACATGGGGAGAGAGAGCAAGAAGTGGAGGAGCTCTTTTACAGTCGTATTTTGTTTAGTAATATTCATAGTTTAAGAATAGTTGCCTATATTTTACCAACTTGGGCCTGCTGCAGAAACTGAGACTAATGTTCAAAGCTACTGAATTGGAGCACGTGAGATGGTCATATGTTTACCCAGATTGATTTGTTTTTCTCTTAAGACCACATGATGCATCACCCCGTGGTTACAGAGACTGGACCTTCATGACTATACACTGCTGGGATGAAGACCCTAAAGGAGTTTGGACTCTTAAGATTGAAAACAAAGGAAGTTCCAGAAACACAGGTATGAATTGACATAATATTTTAATGCAATTATTTTAGTGATCTTGTGCTCCATGAATATTGCAACACAGCTGGAAACTGTTTTGTTTACCAAGTGCATTGACTTATTTTTGCACTGAATTCCAACCAATTGCAGAATTTTGTAGAGGTAAGTCTGAGTACCTAATCTCAAAGGCATTGGCTGCATTTCGAAAATGAAAAGTCAAAAATTGTATTATGGAATTTTTTTTGTGTGTGGAGGTAGGTTTCAGCTTGTAATGTGTAATTGCTTATTTCTGGTGAATACAACGGGTAACACGTTCCCATAAATGAAGTGAAAGAAATGGATCTTAGTTTTTCTGGTAGGAATGTCCCAAACACAATTTACTGTAGTTTATGAATGATGTAATTGGTGCTTAGGAACTCTTTTTAATGTTTGCAATGAACACTGTTCCCAGTAGAACATTGCCATAGATATTTGCATCCAAGGTGGAGTTTGTATTTTCCTGCCAATTTGGATGGAAGACAAATGTAAAACACCTGTCAGACTGGCTGAAGCACGTTGTTACTGTCCCCTGAAACTCAGGAGGCAAACGTCGCATAGTTTCTATCTTTAGTATATACCATCCTGTGCTTCCATCCAAATTGGCAGGAAAATACAAACTCCACCTTAGATGCAAATATCTATGCCAATGTTCTACTGGGAACAGTAGGTGAGATGACCACTGTTCAAGATTTTTTAAATTACTATTGAACTTTATATGATTCCAGTGAGGAGATGAGATGTTGTTAAATCCCTGGGTTTATAAAGGTACTACTTCCACTTACTAGCTTAATGGACCAGCTAGTGGAACTGCCGACTCGCAATGCCATGGTCCCAGGTCTGAAGCCGACCACTGGTGTCCAGAGTTTGCATATTCTCCCTGTGACCATGTAGGTTTCTCCTGGGTGCTCCAGTTCTAACTCCTCTCCTCTCCACCACATCCCAAAGACATGTAGATGAGCAGCTTAATTGGCATCTGCAAATTGCCACTGGTGTGCAGGTGAGTGGCAGTATCAGGAGGAATTGAGATCTGTGGAAAATTATAAAAGAGTGGGATTAATGCCTGATTAGTGTAAATAGGTGTTTGGTTGGTGTGGAATCGGTGGGCTGAGGCTCCCATTTCAGTACAATTTTATGATTCCAAAATATTTCCAAATTGAAGGGGTTCTGGACCCATTATTTAAAATTGATACTATTAGATATTTTAATTTTATGCCAAAAATGACAGACTTTGTATCTATTTGCGTGCCATTAAAATACATAGCATAGTTTTGGCAGTACTTGTTGCAATTGTCCCAAGGCAGGCTATGCCATTGTCAGATTATTTCTCACACGTAAGTGCAAAATAATTGTAATGCAATTATTTCAAAATGTATCTTCTGCAGGAGTTTTGTCCTACTTTAAGATGCAATTGTATGGTACTGAGGAAGACATGATGGCAAGACGTATGAAAGACACAGTAATCAATGACTGTGGGAAATGGAATGAAGATGGACTCTGTCAAGGTATGCACAATAATGTTTGAGGAACCCAATAATGTTCTAGAAATGTAACAGTTGATATTAGCTCTTCTGAACATTTATTGGCACAGTTATATTAACGTTATGATAATAAGTAGCTAGCATATTAGAGATGCTTTTCAATCTTTGTTGTACAGCCGATTCACATTCCTAGGACCATTTTGTAAAGTAGATGATTGGCACATGTACTTTCTGCAATTATCAATTTTTGTGATCAGGAATTAAGTTTTACTGCCCCTAATCATGTTATGACATAACACATGGCTTCAACAATTAATCCCCTCAAGAATTGATTCATGGAATATTTGCATCCCAGCACATTTATTTTATCCCATCTTTCAAATGATAAATTATTCCTTGGTAAAATAAGACCAAAGCGAACTGTGTAATGTGTTTGCTTTTGTAAGCAAGAAGGAAGCAGTAAAACATAATAAACCTCAAACACATAATTCCGTGCAAAATTTGTAAAATGAATGGCACACTGCTTTTGTATATTTGAATGGCCTTCTCGCATCACTGAAACTGGTTAGAAGCATGAACTAAACTAGATTAGTACCATTTTTATATACCAGCCTTTCAATAGTCTCAGACCACTTGTGTCCTTTGATTACCTCGATAGAAAGGAAGTCAAGAGCTTGATCATGACACAATTTCCACTTCATTCAGCTGCATCCCTCCCGGGTGAGTGTTCCCAGCAAAAGTCTTGTGCTGTCTGGATTAAATGGAACTATCCCAACCCAATGGATAATGACATTAAATTAAACATTTGATTTTCATTAAGTTGAACTGTTACATGGGAAGAAGCAGTGACTTCATCTTGATGCAATCTGAAGTTAAGCTAAAATAATGGGATATTTTTTATAAACTTGATATCCAAATTCTTCTCATGATTAAGCATTAAAACATGTTTTTGTGATTCGATAGAGAATAGTTAAATATCTTTCTGACGTTTTTATTTTACATCAAGTAGAATTTTTTGGATTGTAGATAGGACTCTGCATTGTTGAATAGGCCTGATAATTGCATGCAGAACTGGCAGTTTAATTAAATAACACATGCCCTTCTGCTTTTCAATCCATAGTCCTGGCATGAATTATGAGCACATTAATAGCGATAAGGCATGTGCAAAGTATGGGAATGGCAGGTAAATAAAATGATTTGTATTGACAGCATTGAGCTGTCATTACAAGATTGAAAATGGAACTGTTCCCAGCCTAAAACATCATTGGATTTGACTATTAGCTTGCAGATTGTGGTGGGTGCTTCTGATTAATATCTGGATATGACGTAGTTTCTTCGAGTAAATCATAAATTTCTGCTATCATTAAAAAATATATATTTGCAGACATCTGAAAACACAATAGATTTTTTAACCTCCCCTTTGCTTTCTTTTTTTCAGAATGTCGTGGTGCATTTGTCATTTTTGGACGCCATTGCCTCAGTGACTGCCCTCCACACTATTACAGTGTTGCAAGGACCTTAAATAAAACAGTAAATGGTGTTCACAAAACTTTGGCAGTATTGGCCTGTGACCCTTGCCATTCATCTTGCTACTCTTGCAATGGCAGTTCTCAAAATGACTGTGTGACATGTCCGTCATTTTCTAATTATGATGAAAATCAGCATTCTTGTTCACCTCCAATTTACCCAAGTCGTTCCAATATGAATGAACGGGAAGACCAAAAACATGGACTTTATAAAATTGCTGTGATACTTGCAATCCTCATCGGAGCACCAGTTGCTGTGATGTGTTGCGTAATGTCATTGTCATGGCTTATATGCCGTTTGAATATTGGGCAAGCTTTCATTGTAACCACTTCGGCAACTGGAGCCACAGAAGCAACGCAATTACAGGTACATCGTGACACTACAGATGAGGGAACTGGAAGCAGCGAGACAGAATCTACTTATTTTCTTACACATTTGGATCAACAATAGACTTATTAAAAATAAATCTATTTAACATGCAGATTCAGTAGTCCTTTTTGAATTGCAGAATGAGTTGACTGACAATTCATCCAGAAGAATATATACTTTTCAAAAATGACTTTGGTTCAAATACAGTTTCTAATGCAAATGAGAACATCTTATAAGAAGGCACAGTGCTGGAGTAACTTAGCGGGTCGGGCAGTGTTATTGGAGAACATACGTGACGTTTCGGGTCGGGACGCTTCTTCATACTGATTGTGTTGGGGTGTGAAAAAGCTGTAAGAGAGGAGTGGGAGGTCAAAGCCTGTCAAGTAATAGGTTGAATATAGGTGAGGGGAGGTTTTGATGAGCAGATGTTTGGACAAAGGCCAGAGATGAAAAGATAAAAGGATAGGAAATGTGCAAATTGTGAAGCCAGAAGCAAAAATATAGGTGGAAGGGGATAAATGGAAGTGGTGAAGCACAGGGGAGAGGGGAGTGGGTGGTGGTGTTTGCAGGTGAGTTACCTAAAAGTTGATAATTCAATGTTCATACCATTAGGTTTTAAACTACCCAAATGGAATATGAGATGTTGTTCCTCCAGTTTGCATGTGGCTTTGCTCTGTCAATGGAGGAGGCCCAGGACAGAAAGGTCAGAATGGGAAGGGAAGTTAAAATAGTTATTAAATGGGAGACCCAGCAGGCCTTAGCAGACTGAGCGCAAGTGCATAGAAACATTTGCCAAGTCTACTCTTGGAGATCAAGCAGGCCTTGGCCTTTTTGTTGGTTACATTAGGTTAAAGTAACCAACAAACAGTCCTCGTTCCAAACGTACACTGGCACTATCCCCTAATTTTTCTCTGCTGCATTGACATCTGCATCAAGGTTGCCTCCTGCACTCGAACAGAACTCATTGCTTTCAATAACTACCTCTAACTTCCACCCTGCCCTCAAATTAACTTTGACTATTGCTGACATATCTCTCCCTTTGCTTGATCTCTCTGCATCCCTCACTGAACTATAAACTGACATCTACAACAAATCCATCTCCTTCCACCTTCCTCCTGCAAAAGGTGCTGTCCCCCTACTCTTAATTTATCCATAGCATTCAGCTCCCAAGATGAGACTTCCCATTCTAGAACATCCAAGATATTGTGGCGGCTCCTAAGGGTCGTCCCATTATACTGCCAAACCCCTCGGCACAGGAGTGGTGCAGTCCGGAGGCGGTCCTTAGCCGGAGGGTATAAAAGGCAGGGTTTGGGTGCCAACTTCCCCTGGTTTCGTCTTCCCCTGAACCGGGAGGAAATAAAGTATAGTGCTTCTCAAACTGCGGACTACTTGCCTCATTTGAGACCCACGCACTACATTGGTGACCCCCGACGCTCCATTGGCATCATGATGGAGACCGAACAAAGCCCTACCTCCTCACACGCCAGCCCGACCCTATCTCTGGACGCGGTCTCCGTGAAACTGCCCAGCTTCTGGACCACACGGCCGCACATCTGGTTCCAGCAGGCGAGAGGCCCAGTTCAACCTGCGGGGCATCACGGTCGATGCCACCCGCTTCTATTACCTGGTGGGAGCCCTCGACCAGGATGCGGTGGAAGAAGTATCGGACTTCCTCGCAGCCCCCCCGGACAATGATAAATATCTCGGCCTGAAACAACTCCTGCTCCAAATTTACGGACTAAGTAGGATGGAGCGGGCAGGTAGGATCCTGCATATGAGTGGACCCACGAGGCGGAGGCAGCTTTCGACGGCGCGAAGGAGGCCCTTGCTCGGGCCGTGCTGCTGGTGCACCCGCGGGAAGATGCCCCGACTGCTCTCACTGTGGATGCCTCGGAGTCGGCAGTTGGTGCTGTACTGGAGCAGCTGACGGGCGGAGTTTGGCGGCCTCTGGCCTTCTTCAGTCGGCACCTCAACCGCGCGCAGACCAAGTACAGTGCGTTCGATCGTGAGCTCCTGGCTCTGTACCTGGCTGTGCGCCATTTTCGTTACTTCCTGGAGGGCCGCCCGTTCACCGCCTACACCGACCATAAGCCGCTCACTTTCGCCCTGCAGAAGGTTTCCGACCCCTGGTCCGCACGTCAGCAGCGGCAGTTGGCTTACATCTCCGAGTACACCACAGCCATCCGCTACGTCAAGGGGAAAGAGAACCGGGTGGCCGACGCATTGTCCCGCCCTGCTATAAATGCCGTGTTCGAGGTGGCGCCCGGATTGGACTATTCTGCTCTGGCGGCGGCACAGCTCACGGACGACGAGGTGCCCACCTACCGGACTGCCATCTCCGGACTCCGTCTTGAGGATGTCCCTCTCGGTCCTGGGGGTATGACAATCCTGTGCGATGTGTCGTCCGGTCAGCCGCGCCCCATCGTCCCTGCCACCTGGCGCCGGAGAGTGTTCGAGGTCATCCACGGACTGGCTCACCCATCAATCCGGGCGACAACGGCACTGGTGGCAGCTCGCTTCATGTGGCACGGTCTGCGCAAGCAAGTTGCCCGTTGGGCTCGCACCTGCATCCCATGCCAGACAGCAAAGATCCAGCGCCATGTCCGCGCACCTCTCCAGGAGTTCGGTCTACCTCACCGGCGGTTCGACCATCTCCACGTGGACATTGTGGGGCCCCTTCCACCGTCCCGGGGCATCACCCACCTTTTGACCATGGTGGACCGCTTCACGCGGTGGCCGGAGGCCATTCCGTTGGCTGACACCTCATCGGCTACGTGTGCTCGTGCGTTGTCCGCGCACTGGATTGCTCGCTTCGGGGTGCCGGCGCACATCTCCTCCAACCGGGGGCCACAGTTCACCTCCGAGCTGTGGTCAGCCATGGCTCGCTTGCTGGGGGTGCAGCTGCACCACACCACGGCTTACCACCCGCAGGCTAACGGTCTGGTGGAGAGGTTCCACCGGCAGCTGAAGGCAGCATTGAAGGCACGGCTCACCAGCCCGGACTGGATGGACGAGTTGCCGTGGGTCATGCTGGGCATCCGGACCGCTCCCAAAGAGGACTTGGCCTCATCATCGGCGGAGCTGGTGTACGGGTCGACACTCACAGTGCCCGGGGAGTTCGTGCCGTCGGCGCCGGAGCAGCAGGGAACGCCTCCTCCACCCTTCAAACGCCTTCGCGAGCGAGTTGGCAGGCTCGCACCCGTCCCGACATCCCGCCATGGGTCATTTCGCCCACACGTGCCAATGGCCCTCACGGACTGCCCATACGTCTTCCTGCGCCGTGATGCCCACCGGACGCCACTTCAGAGGCCGTACGAGGGCCCGTTCCAGGTGCTGGAACACGGGCAGTCGACTTTTGTCCTGGACATGGGGGGCCGGCCGGAGGCCGTGTCGATTGACCGTTTGAAGCCGGCGCACCTGGACATTGACCAGCCGGTGCTGGTTGCTCAACCTCGGCCCCGAGGGCGTCCCCCCTCACGGCTCCCTCCACCTGTCACTCCACCTGTCCTCCCGCCGGCCCCTCGACCTGTCCCTCCACCTACGCCCCCGCAAGCCCCAGGATCTGCTGTCTTCCGCACGCGGGCCGGCCGGGTCGTGCGCCCGCCGGTGCGTTTTGTGCCTCTGGTTCTGGGGGGGGGGTCCTGTGGCGGCTCCTAAGGGTCGTCCCATTATACTGCCGAACCCCTCGGCACAGGAGTGGTGCAGTCCGGAGGCGGTCCTTAGCCGGAGGGTATAAAAGGCAGGGTTTGGGTGCCATCTTCCCCTGGTTTCGTCTTCCCCTGAACCGGGAGGAAATAAAGTATAGTGCTTCTCAAACTGCGGACTACTTGCCTCATTTGAGACCCACGCACTACAATATCCACATTCTTTAATAAACATGGCTATCTCCCATGCTGTGATTAATGGATCCCCCAACTGCACTTCCTCTGTGTCCCGTAGTTCTGTCCCCACTCCCCTTCCAAATGAACAACGATAGAATTCCCCTGGTCCTTTAGTCCCACCGGCCTCTGCGTCCAATGTATCATTCTCCAACATTTCCACCACCTTCAACGTGTTCCCACCACTTATCACATCTTCCCATCTTTGCCCTTTCCCACCTTCACTTGACAGTAACTCAGCAACTCCTTGGTTCACATATCCCACCCAATCCATCACCTCCTCGGGTACTTTCCCTTGTAACTGCAGAAAATATAATGCCCATCCCGATATCTGGTCCCGCACAATGGTCCAGGGACACGAGTGACCCTTACAGGTGAGACAGAGGTTCATGTACACCTGTATGGTACACATTTGGTGTTCCCAATGTGGCCTCCTTTACATTAGTGTAAAGGAGGCCACATTTCAAGCTTCTTCCAATTTTCTATCCCCCTACCACAATCATTCATGGGAAGGGTCCTGACCTGAAGCATCTCCTATCTAGGGTCTCCAGTGATGCTGCCTGACCTGCTGAGTTACTCCAGCACTTTGTGTCCTTTTTTGAATCCAACACCTGCAGTTTCTTGTGTCTGCGGAAACACGCGTTTGAGCCATGTCTGGACGTTTCCACAGCAACAGGCTGAAGTTCAAATGAGTACCAAGGTAAAAAAGCAAGACTTAGCTGAGTATGAGGCTTCTCCTTGCAGTAAAGCTTTCAGTTTACATGGAACTATTGATAGTTTTTCCTGCTTAATTGATGTATAATACTTGGGGATTCTGTTCAAAAATCTCTCCTCTGCATTGGAGAAACCAAATGGTATCCGTGTTTATAGACTGCGGGGACAATTTTGAGCTGTCTGTTGGCTGCCACTTTTATTCTCCACCCTGTTTCCACTCTGACCATATCGGCCTGTGGCCTCTTGCAGTGTTATAACAGAACACTGTAGGCTTGAGAAATGGCATATCTGGGTGCTTAGTAACCTTCCAGAATATTAAAATTTACATCCATAGCCAATTCATTTTCTTTATTTGAATTGGAACTGACCACTGTTACACGTCACCCTGCTGTGATATTGGCAAGCTCTCCTCTGTTGGCACAGCTTGGCCCGCTGGGTATTTCCTGCACCTGCATTCAGGCACGGATGTGTTTTTTGTGTTCACTCTGTAACTGTTTCTTGGCTCGTGTTTGTCCCCTTGATCATCAACATCTTTCTGTCTGCATACGAATCCTGGCCCCCACCCTATGCCAGCAGTCTCCTTTGTCCTACCCACCCTGCCTCCTTGCCCTCTCTGCAACTTGAACCTAAATCATCTCTTTCTGGGATTCTGATGAAAGGTCTATGGATTTGAAGCATTAACTACTTTTCTCTTCATCTGACCTACTGTAAGTATTTCTAGGGTTTTGATGTTAGATTTCCAGCATCTGCAGCTTTTTTTATTTTCACCCCCCATTAGAATATAATCCTTTTAACAGTGAAGGCTCAACATGGGCATAAGCAAAGTTTGAAATGTGGGGATGGAATATTTGATGAAATTACTTTAGGAGTAAATTACATGTTGAAATACTCCCCTTGAGCTTTGACTGCTGGCTGCTATTCACACTTGCTGGACTGGAATTAATCTGAATAAAATTTATTTTTTAATAGATAGGTGCACTGCTACACACCATTATCTTCCAACTGGTGTGGGTGGGGATGTGCAGGAGAATAATATGGAAGTCCCTTTGTGTAGAGAAAATATTCAGCCAAGAATGATGTTTATTTAGAAATTCCTATATTGCGTAAAGCTGATACTGGTGCACTTTCCTAATGGAAACTGGTTCTTTGCACTCCCATTGCTTTTCAACACTTTCCCCCCACCCCCCCCCCCCCCCCCCCCCCCCCCCCCCCCCCCCCCCCCCCCCCCCCCCCCACTCAAGTGTGAATGTCATAAAGATAGAAACTCTGAACATGAAAAGGCTAGAATTTGTAGTACATAGTGTTGCAGAGAATCATTTGTAATGGGTTTAAGTAAGAGCAAAAGTAAGCCCCTTCAGCCTAATGTCCTTCCATGACATTCTGGCCTCAACTGCATCTTGAAAGTATTCATGACTTCCATAACTTCCCAATTTGAAAAAGAAAATCGTGAAGAAACACAAGCACATGGAGCCATTTGTATTTTTGTTAAGGAACCCTTGGCCCCCTTTGAGTGGTAAATGTGAATGTAATCATTTGACTGCATCTTTAACCCACTTTTATCTGGATTCCTGATGTGGAGATCATAGGCAAAAATATTTTGGAGTCTACTTATGAATGGGGACAAAGCTACACTCTAGCTCCAGTGAAACCAACAGAGCTTGGGCCAGAATGTCTGTACTGGACATGATTCTTGGCTAACTTAATCTCTGTGTGCACTTGGTCCATATCCAAGCATTCCCTGCACATCCATGTCTACATATCTGTTCCTACCACTGGCTGTTGGTTATAGTTCAATCCCATTAGTGTTTGCACTTTTCTTATATTTGAGCTCTATCTATATCGTCGTGCATCTCGTATTTTGATGGCAATACATTTACAATTTTAGTTTGGTCATCTCACATTGCCGATTATTATTACCTGTGTTTTTCTCCCCCCTCCATTTTAATTATCTTTGTCTTGTTTGTAAATGCAACACGCATGCCTCTCTCTTATAAAGACCAACAATCTCACCAGTACTTTATCAGTTTGAAGAAGGGCCCCAACATTAAATTTTGTATGTCCATTTCCTTCCACAGGTGCTATCTGACCCACTGAGTTCCTCCGAAAGGTTAATTTTTGACTATCATGAGCCCTGAATAATTTAAACATGTATTCTTCGTATGAAAGTGTCTTTATTTTTAGTAAGGCCCAATATCATGAGCAGTTATTTCCCTGAGATCCACTGACCATCTGTTATAAATATGGGACACTGCATTTGCAGTGCCGGAGACCCAGGTTCGATCCCGACTACGGGCGCTATCTGTACGGAGTTTGTATGTTCGCCCTGTGACCACGTGGGTTTCCTCCAAGATCTTCGGTTTCCTCCCACACTCCAAAGATGTACAGGTATGTTGGTTAATTGGCTTGGTGTATGTGTAATGTGTCCCTAGTGTGTGTAGCATAGTGTTAATGTGCGGAATGATCGCTGGTCGGCGCGGACCTGGTGGGCCAAAGGGTCTGTTTCCGCGCTGTATCTCTAAACTAAACTAAATACGGAGCATTGTAATTATTGACTCTGCTTAAAACCAATGGAAAAATAAGGGCTTTTACCCACAGATATATCTCCGACTATTGATCCTGCACATTGATGCAATCACAAGCAGAGTGCATCAAAGCCTCTCCTTCCTTATAAGAGTGAGGAGATTCAGTATGTTGACAAATACTCCATCGTACCTCTACAAGTGTACACTGGAGACTGTCTGGTTGCATCACAGTCTGGTTTGCCAGCTCTAATGCCCAGGAATGAAGGTAAGTACATAGGGTGGTAGACACTGCCTGGTCCATCGTAGGTACTGACCTCCTCACCATTGAAGGGGGCTATAGGAGATGCTGCCTTAAAAGACAGCCAATGTTATAACAGACCCATGCACCCTGGCTACACTCTAATTTCGCTACTACCACTGGGAAGAAGTTACAGGAGACTGAAGGCCTTGAACACTGCACAATACTAGCCTTGACAACCATGATCTAATATGAACTGTTTTTTGCGTTATTATGGTTAATTAGTATTGCAGTTGTTAATTTATTGTATTAGGAGTATTGGTGGTGCAGCAGTGGAGTTGCTGCCTTACTGCGCCAGAGACCCGGGTTTGATCCTGTCTGCGGGTGCTGTCCGTACCGAGTTTCTACGTTCTCCCCATGACCATGTGGGTTTTCTCTGGAATCTCCAGTTTCCTCCCACACTTTAAAGACGTACAGGTTTGTAGGTTAATTAGCATGGTATTATTGTAAATTTGCCACTAGTGCGTGTAAGATAGCGTAGATGCGCTGGTCGCTGATTGGCGTGGACTTGGTGGGCCGAAGGGCCTATTTCCATGCTGTATCTCTAAATTAAGCTAAATTGCATTAAAGTCTGTATAATTGCGTTAATTGATTTATAAAGCCGTAACAAGTGAGAATATGATTATTCTGTTACTGAGACATATTGCAATTAATTATTCTTGATCGTCTTCATTCATTTGGTAACAAATTGAGACACTTTCACTGCATCAGCGAATGGAATAAAAGATTCTAAGGTAGCATCCTGGAAACTAAGCAATGTAATGCTGATTCCTGTGAGAGGTAATTACAACTGATTGACAAGTTTAAGGTGAGCGGGGAAATATTTAGCAGGTAACTGATGTATAGCTTCTCCACACAGGTGGTGGTGGATAATTAGAGTGAGCTGCCAGAGGAGGTGGTTGTTGCCGATGCTTTAACACCATTTAAAAGACATTTGGGCAGGTACATGGATAGAGAAGGTTTATACGGGTATGGGTCGAACATGGGCAGATGGGAGTAGCATAGATGGGGCATCTGAAGCAGCATGAAGTTGGGCCGAAGGGGCTGTTTGAATGCCATATGACTCTTAAGTTTGATATCATTCTGTTCGGCTAGTGGCACAAATGATTGGTACAACAAAGGTTAACTGGGGCAGTACATTGGCTGTTTGGTACGTACATCTTATAACAAAATCTCACTTATGAACAACACATCAACTGTTTTGTTGCAGGTAACTTCAGGAAGAAGGTCATTAGTTTCAGCCGCAAAAGCTGCAAGGTTATTTATAGCCTGCAAAACCAGAGCACTTCACATTTGCATACGTCACTGACTGTTCAAGGACAACAGATGGATCACATTAAACGTAGACCACTTCTCCTGCTATTCATCATCGCTAGCAACCCACTAATTCATTTTATTTCCAAATCTAAAAAAACCCTGAGCTTTATAGCTAACTGGTTAACTTGGAAACGGGTCCTTCAGCCCAACTTACCCACACCAACCAACATATCCCATCTACAATAGTCCCACCACCCTGCGTTTGGCCCAAATCCCTCTAAACCTATCCTATCCATGTACTTGTCTAAATGTTTCCTAAACATTTTATAGTGATAGTATCTGCCTCAACTACCTCTTCCGGCAGCTCGTTCCATACACCCACCCCCCTCTTTGTGTGAAAAGGTTACCTCCTTGGGTTTCTATTAAATCTTTCCCCTCTTGCTTTAAACGTATATCCTCTGGTTCTGGATTCCCCAACTCTGAGCAAAGGAGTCTGTGCATCTACCCGATCTATTCCCCTCATGATTTTGTACACCTCTATAATATCACCCCTCATCCTCCTGCACTCTTAGGAATAGTCCCAGCCTGCTCAACCGCTCCCTATAGCTCAGGCCCTCGAAACAAGGCAACATCCTCATCCATTTTCTCTGCACCCTTTCCAGCTTCACAACATCAACTTCTAGTGTTCTTATTTATTTATTCATCACTATAGCAACTGACCCCCATGATTTGATAGGCTTTTTTTTTTGCAAAAGTCCTGCTACCGTTTGAAACCATTTAGGTTGTTGGGAGTCTCAATTTTTAATTATTATAATATTTAGATTTTTATCATTGTGTATACACTGCATATTGAAATTATGACAATACACCTTTCTGTTTAGAAAGAGCATTTGTTTCCAATGCATCTAAAAATATATATATCTGTGGCATTATTGTGGTTCCGACCTTTTTCCTCAAAGATGCTGCCTGACCTGCTGAGGTACTCCAGATCTTCGTGCCTATTTAAAATTGCTGATTTGTAGGAGCTTTTGTATCATGATTTCTACATTGCAACAGTTATATACAGATTGATACTGTGGTGTGTGGAAGGGGCAACAGTCCAACAGCCAACAAACTTACATTAAGTACTTAAGAGCTCAATCTAACAGGGACATTTAACGTTTGCATTCAGGATGGGGGAGGATTTTTTTTTTCCCCAGTTGGAGTCAAAATTACTCAGAATTATAGGTTAGATGTGAAATTGCACCATAATTATTGGAATTAAAGCTCTGAGCCTTCTAACCTCACAGTTGGATCCAGCATTAAACCTACATTTAAAGTCAGAAGCCAATGCACAAAAAAAAGAGGAAGAAAGGTTATTGCCAGGAGGTAGATGGCCATTATTTTTTTTTATTCTTTTAGAAGTTGTGCATTTTTATGATCCTTCTCCCGGTTTCACTTTGTGGTCATCCCATCATTAAATTGAAGTCCATCTGGACAACTTCAAGTTGAACTCGTCACATAACGATGTGCCGGAGGGTGGATTGTGATGGGGCTTGCTGCTGGCAGTGGGATCCGGCAGGAGGTAAGCATGTTGCGGAAGCTGGAGGCTAATCTGGTGTGAATGTATTAGGTATGGCCACAGTGTGAGTTGCCTTTTGGCAGTGAGGGGGCAACTCACAAGCTCCCTGAAGATTCAGCAATGCAACCTCCGATTCTTCAACTGTTTAAATGCACAACCAGATACTTTTTTTCATTGAATCAGGAATTGTTTGAGTATGATGAATTGGCAAGATTAATATAACCCGAGTCAATTCAAACTGTATTCCTTTAACCTTGGAGGCTGTGTTCTTTAGTTCTAGAGAAACTGTATTCCAGATGGCATTCACTTTGACTTCTGTTGTTTAGTTTAAAGATGCAGCATGGAAACAGGCCCCTCGACCCACATGATCAGATCAAGATCACAGCACTTACACCAACGGGGACTTGAAAATGGTGCCAAACTGGCGACTCTGTATACAGTCTTAGTGTAATACTGCTGTACGCTTGTACTGTATCTGAGATGCTTACCAAATATGTATCGTGCTTACGTATTGTGATACTTGGACTGAACTGTATACAAAAATAGATTGGCTTTCTGGAGCGCTAGTATGGATGTTATGGGCCAAAGGGACTGGTTTCCAGAGGGCTGGTATGGACATTGTGGGCCGAATGGATTATTGGGCTGGCAGCTCAGTCACTGGAGCCTGGTGGGCTGGCAGCTCGGTCACTCAGGCTTGGTGGGCTGGCAGTTCAGAAACTGCCAGAAATTCTGCCCCAAACTGGTGAGAGACTCTGTGTGAGAGAGAGAGAGAGAAGGCGGAGAGGGTGGAGAATCAATTTTAGACAATTTTCATATTTTTCTGCAGATCACAGCAATGAAGGAGGAAAGTCTATCCTGGCCTGGACCTCACAGGGAGCAAATGAAAGGAGGGAGGAAAATACTTGGGTGAGGTTTAATACTTGCAGGGGGAATACTTACTGATGGGCCAAAGCGATGACTCCTGGGCTAGTATAGGTCTGATGGGACGAAGAGGCTCTTTTATATATTAAAAAAAAAAAAAAGAAAAAGATCTGAGTGAAATCTCAGTGAAAGGTACTTCTTCTGAACTTTTCCTGGCCTGGCATGGGCCTTTTGAGCCAAAATGCTCCTCCTGGGCTAATACGGGCATTTTGGGCAAAAGGGACTGGTTTCTCAGCTAATAGGGGCCTTGTGGGCCGGAATTAGTGGATTCATGCAGGCCCAACAACTCCATTTCCATTTCAATTTCAAGCACAGGGCAGGCCAAACAGCTCATTGCATTTTAATTTCACTTCCATTGCCATTGCAGTTTCAAGCACAGGGCAGGGTGAACAGCTGATTGCATTTTCACTTCACTTCCATTGCCATTGCAGTTTCAAGCGCAGGGCAAGCCAAGCCTAACGGCTGATTGCATTTTCATTTAGCTTCCATTGCCATAGCAGTTTCAAGCACAGGGCAGGCCGAATAGCTCATTGCATTTTAATTTCACTTCCATTGCCACTGCAGTTTCAAGCACAGGGCAGGGTGAACAGCTGATTGCATTTTCACTTCACTTCCATTGCCATTGCAGTTTCAAACACAGGGCAGGCCAAGTCAAACAGCTGATTGCATTTTCACTTCACTTCCATTGCAGTTTCAAGCACAGGGCAGGCCAAACAACTCATTTCATTTTCATTCAGGGTAACAAATCAATTATTGCAAGTACATTGCAGACTCAGTTCAGTTGTTTCACAGCCTAGAATGGGAGTTGTGGCCTCTCCCGCGATCTTGCAGAGTGATTCCCCCCCCCCCCCCCAGAAGGGGTGTGACCTTCAATGCGGTGATTGACAGGGGAGAGGATCTCAAGGTTTTTTAAATACTCGTAACTTTTTTTTCATCGATGGGTAAAATCCTTGGGGCCTGTTCAGCGCAGCAGGACTGTGAGTAAGATGGCCAAAAATCATAGCGATATGTGGTAGCGTTTTTTCTAAAATCAATATACAGCGCGGAGAGGAAGTGGCCAAGTTGAGACTTTTAATTATATAGATGTAGGAATAAGGAACTGCAGATGCTGGTTTACAAGTGTTATCCCGATTACTTACCTTAACAAAAATGATATCGAGGATCCAGTGAACCTTGCACAGTTTGACCTTATTTTTGTTAAAAGAGACATTTTTTAAAAGGCCACACAGTGCTGGAGTAACTCATCGCATCAGGTAGCATCTCTGGTGAACGTGGATCGGTGACATTTTGGGTCGGGACCCTTCTTCAATCTGATAAAAGCAGGAGGGGGGAGGGATAGCTTTCCAAGCTTTCCACTCTCCAAGCTTTCTTCCCCTCTTGTGTCAGTTTCAGTTGTGTTGCTGCAAGTAATAGACAATAGGTGCAGGAGTAGGCCATTCAGCCCTTCAAGCCAACACTGCTTTAATGTAATCATGGCTGGTCATACACAATCGGTAACCTGTCCCTGCCTTCTCCCCATATCCCCTAACTTCCCTATCTTCAAGAGCCCTATCTAGCTCTCTCTTGAAAGTATCCAGAGAACCGACCTCCACCACCCTCTGAGGCAGTGAATTCTACAGATTCACAGTTCTCTGTGAGAAAAAATGTTTCCTCATCTCCGTTCGAAATGGCTTACCCCTTATTCTTAAACTGTGGCCCCTGGTTCTGGACTCCCCCAACATCGGGAACATGTTTCCTGCCTCTAGCGTGTTTCATATTTCCTGCCTCTAGCGTGCTTCAAATTTTCCGCGACCTAGCTGAGGCCACGAGTATTCGGGAACTTCCCTTGAGCATTAAGAAGAGTTCCAGCGACCTCATAGGATCTCCTAGGACCACGTGTCGACCTTGCTGCGAGTTTGAAGGTCAAAGACACTCTTCTAAACTCGCAGATTAGGTCGCCCAAGTGGGACAGCCCCCTTAAGGCAGTAACTCTACCGTAGTGCCACCGTGCCACCCTTCTTCTCTTCTTTTCTCCGATCCTGATAAGTCCAGACTTTAGAAACATCGCAACATCTGACCAGGGGCAAGAAGGAATCAGAGCCACAAACCTGGAGAAACCCAGGTGGGGGTGAAATACCCTTTTCAAATGACCTCTGAGAGATTTAATAAACAACGCAGATTTAAAGCAAACCTTGCACCACTGGCATTAAAATATGCAGTTAATTTCAGATGAGAATGCAATAACTTTATTAGATATTTACAGTCTTAGAGGCTTTAGATTAAGATACATTAATTTCCCTACACAATTTATGGCTGCATCAAAGTCCTATGCAAATAAAGATATCTAAACCCTCATATAAAAATGGCTAATTCAATACTTTCAAGTAATCTTTTAAAGTTAAAACTAGATCTCTAATAAACAACAAACAATTCGCTGTTATAGTTATAAAAATCCTCAGGAGAAATGTAATCCACATTTGCCATGCTGCTGGCTTGAAGTGATGCACATTTTTCATGAAAAATTGATAAATTTGGCAAACAGCCTTCCTCAGTTTGTTAAAATATAGATTATTGCTTGGACACACATTCTTTTCTTGGGTCTCCCATCTTTCTGCTGCACCTTCTAGTTTTGTATTCCCAGATTTGGAATTCACTAATTGTTGTCTCTTAGTTTCCATTTTCAAATTCGACCATGCACTGCACAGTGAGTCTCGACTCCACATATCAGTTTCCCAATGAAGAAAGACAGATCACCATGGACATGAAGTGAATGAGATATGGTGGGTAGCAACCGAGAGGTCAACTTCACCTCAGCAAGGCCAGCAGCATAATCAAGGACGAGTCTCACCCTGGCCGCTCCCTCTTCTCCCCTCTCCCATCAGGCAAAAGGGACAGAAATGTGAAAACGCACACCTCCAGATTCAGGGACAGTTTCTTCCCAGCTGTTATCAGGCACTGAATCATCCTACCACAATCAAAGGCATTGAACTACTATCTACCTCTATGGTGACCCTCTGACGAACCTTGATCAGACTTTGCTGTCTTTACCTTACACTAAATGCTATTCTCTTATCACATGGGACATGGACATGGACATGGCAAGGGTCATTCCAAAGCTGATGATGACTGTGAGTGTTTTGGATGTGGGAATTTTGCCCATTTTGCAAAGATTCATGTTACCCTGCCAGGGTTCAAACTTGCAGAAGGTGTGGGAACAAAGACAATTTTGCAAAGAAATATCGAGCCACAAACAAACCAAAGAGAAATGATGGAAAAACAAATACATTTGGAGGATCTGACACTATCTATAAATGGCTCGGTTGTGATCATGTATTGTCTTTCTGCTGACTGGATAACATGCTTTTCACTGTACCTCAGTACACGTGACAATAAACTAAACTGACACTGAGAAGGATAGCTCTGCTTGACTTTGCCTGGAGTTCCAAGTGCTCCGAGAGTTATATATATGGAACGTATCTGACAAATGGGTAACACACCACAGTGCCTAGAGGTAGGTGTGTTGATGAACCAGCTCTCTGAATTCCAACGTGAATTATTAGTTTTATTCTAAGCAATAAGGGTCATGCTATGTGTCTGTGTGCCTGGTTTAAGTTATATTTGTCCATTCATTCAGCATAGAGACATAAATATACACCCTGAATAGATACTTAGAATACTTTTAAGATATCCATCGGTTAAAGCCCGACTTGGCAAAAGGCTGGAAACTTCAGAAATGACCAGTGTCCTTCAAATGTATGAAATTTAATTTTTATTGTGTGCTTTTGTGCTGATCAGGCTCAGAGTGTTAACCCTGTGAGATTAACAATTAATAGGAGTAATCTGGCTAATAATTAATAATGGCATCAGTCCACAGGACAGACACAAAGTGCTGGAGTAACTCAGCGGGTCAGGCACCATCTCTGGAGAAAAGGAATAGGTGACGTTTCGGGTTGGAGCCCTTCTTCAGACAGTACAGACTGATGGACGGGGGGGACAGGCGCACTGGAGGTAGGAAAAGGCCAGAACAAGACAGGGCCGGACCAAAACTGGCCTTTTCAATAGTTCCAGTTCCTCCCTTGGTGCCTGTCTTCGGTATAAACCACCATCAGCAGTTTTTTCCAACATATCAGTCCATAGGGCATGATTGTGATCATCCATCTTCTGTACGTAGAACAACAGTACAGCACAGGAACAGGCCCTTCGGCCCACAATGTTTGTGCCGAACATGATGTCAAGTCAAACTGATCTCATCTGCTTGTACATGATCCATATCCCTCTATTCCATGCACTTCCATGTGCCTATCCAAAAACCTCTTAAACACCGTGTTCAAGAAGGAACTGCAGATGCTGGAAGTATCGAAGGTACACAAAATTGCTGGAGAAACTCAGCGGGTGCAGCAGCATCTATATGGAGTGAAGGAAATAGGCAACGTTTCGGGCCGAAACCCTTCTTAGACTGATGGGGGGTGGGGGGGAGAAGGAAGGAAAAAGGGAGGGGGAGGAGCCCGAGGGCAGTGGGATGGGAGGAGACAGCTCTAGGGTTAAGGAAGGGAAGGAGACGGCAAGGGCTAGCAAAATTGGGAGAATTCAACGTTCATGCCATAAGGACGCAAGCTACCCAGGCGGAATATGAGGTGCTGTTCCTTCAATTTCCGGTGCTGCTCACTCTGGCAATGGAGGAGACCCAGGACAGAGAGGTCGGATTGGGAATGGGAGGGGGAGTTGAAGTGCTGAGCTACCGGGAGTTCAGGTAGGTCATTGCGGACTGAGCGGAGGTGTTCGGCGAAACGATCGCCCAACCTCCGCTTAGTCTCCCCGATGTAAATCAGCTGACATCTAGAGCAGCGGATGCAGTAGATGAAGTTGGAGGAGATACAGGTGAACCTTTGTCACACCTGGAACGACTCCTATCTACCACCACTCCTACCTATGGCAATACGTCCCAGGCCCCCACCACCCTCTGTGTAAGAAACCCTGCCCTGCACATCTCCATTAAACTCACCCCCTCTCACCTTACTCGTAACTATGGCCTATAGTGTCGAACATTTCCACCCTGTGGAAAAAAGGTGCTGACTTTCTACCCTATCTATGCACCTCATTCTTCGCTCTGTTTCACACTGACTGCTCCAATATTCATTAGAATATAAATCTTTCCTAATTCAAGTGCAATGGGGAATATTTTATTGCTGATGGAAAATATTAATAATATTGGGTTGGGGTGTCATTAGTTGGAAGAAATCATCTTGCCATAAAATCTGTATAGATTCCAGACTATGCCGGTTCTTTATAACATGCTAACCTGAGGGTTATTTGTATCGTTATGTACCTACCAGTTAGGCGCTGGTCCACTCAACGCACTGCATTTTACAGCATTTTGAGCCCTGAGTTATCAGCATCCAGTCAAGGGCTTCCTGAGTATATATTTGTGATAAATACTGGAAATATTTGTTGGTAACTTGTGTTTAATTCCACAACCTCCTCTTTTATTGCAATATCCCTGAGCTGAACCATGTTAGGCTTCATGGAATTCTAGGATGTTTTCCGTGCAGTCTCAGCACCTGAGACCAGCACTTCACAAATCCATCCACGCACATTTTTTGTGGAGTTTCTCCACACAAGACGGTAGCAATTCAGGGAAAGACTACGGAGTTTGCAAATGTCTAACTTGGAGAAGGACATCATAACACGGGGTTGATGGCAATTTGGGATTTTTTTGGGGGGGTTTGTGGAATTCACCGCAGATGGCAAGAGCAGTAATATGATCTGAGCAGTAAAAATGAACACAGTCCTTTTCTTTTTTGATGGTGCTTTTTTAAGAGGTGCTCAGCCTGGATACAGGCCCTTTGGCCCACAAAGTCGCGCCGACCACCGATTCACCTGTACACACGTTAGCTCCACGTTGCCGACACTCCCATCCACTCTCTACACGTTAAGAGGCAATTTACAGAGACTAATTAATCTACCAAAAAACGCATGTCTCTTGGATATGGGACGAAATCGGAGCACCTGGAGGTCACAGGATGAACGCACAAACTCCGTACAGACAGCACCCGTTGTCAGGATCGAACCCGCTGTGGTACAGCAGCTCTACCAGCTGCATTGATAGTCATAGATTTCCTGACATATTGAAGTGGGCTCCAACTATGGTTGGTGTAGGATGTTCAGGACATCTGTACAAACTTGAACTGCATTATACAGAAGAGGATATTAGTGTTATGTCTAGATGCACAAAACATGTACACACACGGATCAATTGTTTGTTATTCTCAGCTAAAAGCACATATAGAGAGTCCAAATTCCAGGTAAGTTTTCTTGTTAAGATAGTCACGAGGCAGCAACCTATTTGAGTCCAGTGCTCCGATGACAAAAGCTAATAGCGTTGCCTTTCTTCAATGTTCTCGGTATGGCCATATTCACACAATGTGATCATTTAATGCACCAGGACCATGTGTAGATTGTTCGCATTGGATCATTCAACCCCCAAGGCCCCACCACCTCAGTCTTGGTGCGGGAGCTCGTGTGGGTCCTCCATTCTCAGCTGGGATGAAGTAGTGGTCTAATCCTAGCTCATACATGCAGTAGCAATTGTAGGCTAGCATCGCCAAGGTTGGGAAAAACGTCAGCCCAAATCCAAATCCACGGTAGGCGCTGCTCAATCCAGCCGTGATCCAGTACAGCAGTCTGCAACACATTGTAAGGCTCGTAAACCAAGTGATACAATCAGGATCTCTGACAAGTTAGTTGTGTCTCTGTCTCTGTCTCTGTCTCTCTGTATCTGTCTCTGTATATCTGTCTCTGTCTCTATCTCTGACTGTATATCTCTCTCTGTCTCTCTCTGTCTCTCTCTGTCTCTCTCTGTCTCTCTCTGTCTCTCCTCTTGACTTGGCTCTGCCATTCGATCCTGGCTGACCTATTTTTCCCTCTCAACCACATTCTCCCACCTTCACCACATAATCTTTGAAGCACTTAATAATCAATAAACTTCTCTCTTTTGCTCCATCGAACCTGCCTGGCCAACTGAGTGTTTCATACATTTCAGGTTTTGTTTCAGACTTCCAGCATCTGCAATATTTTGCTTTGGAGCAACGTGGAAACAAGCCCTTTGGCCTAACATGCCCATACCAGCCAACATGTCCCAGCTACACTAGTCCCACCTGCCCGCGTTTGGTCCATATCCCTCCAAACCTGTCCTATCCATGTACCTATCTAACTGTTTCTTAAATGTCGGGATAGCCCCTGCCTCAATTACCTCCTATGGCAGCTTGTTCCATACACCCACCATCATTTGTGTGAAAAAGCTGCCCCTCAGATTCCTATTAAATCTTCTCCCCTTCACCTTAAACCTATGTCCTCTGGTCTTTCAATTCACCTACTACAAGAGATTGTGCATCTACCCGATCTATTCCTCACATTAATCTATGCATCTCTCTAAGATCATCTCTCAACCTCTTGCGCTCTAAGGAATAAAGTCCCAGTTTACTCAACCTGGCAATATCCTTGTAAATCTTCTTTGTACCCTTTCCAGCTTGACAACATCTTTCCTATAACACGGTGCCTGGAACTGAGCACAATACTCTAAATGCAGCTTCACCAACATCTTATACAACTGCAACATGACCTCCCAACTTCTATACTCAATACTCTGACTATTACAAGCCAATATGCCAAAAGCCTTTTTGACCACCCTATCTCCCTGCCACTCCAACTTCAAGGAATCTGCACTTGCACCCCTAGATCCTTCTGCTATGCAACACTCTCCAGTCTGCTATGTCTGTACATTTATGGTTATAAGTGTGCACATTGGCATATCCATGTCAATCTGCACATGATGAAAAGAGCATCAACAATATTCTGGTAATTATTACTTTAATACAACAACTTGAAACATAGAAAATAGGTGCAAGGGTAGGCCATTCGGCCCTTTGAGTCAGGACAGCCATTCAATATGATCATGGCTGATCATCCAAAATCAGTACCCCGTTCCGGCTTTTTCCCCATATCCCTTGATTCCTAAGAGCTAAATCTAACTCTCTCTTGAATCCATCCAGTGGATTGGTCTCCACTTCCTTCTGTGGCAAAAAAATTCCACTGATTCATAACTCTCTGGGTGAAAACGTTTTTACTCATCTCAGTCCTACCCCTTATTCTTAAACTGTGGCCCCTGGTTCTGGACTTCCCCAACATCGGGAACATTTTTCCTGCATCAACCCTGTCCAATCCTCTAAGAATTTTATATATTTCTATAAGATCTCCTCTCATCCTTCTAAATTCAAGCGAATACAAGCCCAGTTGACACTCATTCTCTCATCATATGTCAGTCCCGCCATCTCGGGAATTAACCTGGTGAATTTATGCTGCACTCCCTCAATAGCAATAATGTCCTTCCTCAAATTAGGAGACCAAAATCACACATAATATTCCAGGTGCGGTCTCACCAGGACCCTGTACAACTGCAGTAGGACATCCTTCCTCCTAGACTCAAATCCTCTCGCAATGAAGGCCAACATACCATTAGCTTTCTTCACTGCCTGCTGTACCTGCATGCTTACTTTCAGTGACTGATGTACAAGCACACCCAGGTCTCATTGCACCTCACCTAATCTGTCACCATTCAGATATTAATTTGCCTTCCTGTTCTTGTCACCAAAGTGGTAACCTCACATTTATCCACATTTTGACTGCATCAGCCATGCTTCTGCCCACTCACCCAACCTATCCAAGTCACCCTGCAGCCTCTTAGCATCATATACATCATAAAGCTGAAAGAACATGTCATGCTTTGTTCTGCTGTAGGAACAAACAGGACTATTCCAATCTGAGGGACAAACGGAAAACTATTTCCTCACCTGGTAAACTAGTTATTTTGTGTTTAGTTTAGTTTAGAAATACAGCACGGAAACAGGCCCTTCAACCCGCAGAATCCATGCGGACTATTGAATACACACACGTTCACGCTAGTTCACACTAGTTATCACTGGGTGGTGGTAAGGACTGGAGAAATGGCTAATATTATGTCTAGGATCCCTTGACCACATTCATACTGGTCCCACTGTCCAGCTTGAACTTGACTCAATGCAAAGATAAATCCTCGAGTAAATCCAAGTCTATGTCCTCACTTACCTTGGACAGTCATAGAGTCATCGAATCGTACATTGTGGAAACAGGCCATTCGGCCCAACTTGCCCGTGCCGACCAACATTTCCCATCTACACCAGTCCCACAAGTCCATGCAGGCTCTAGAACTCTCTAAACCTATTCTTATCTCTGTCCCTGTCCAAATACCTCTTAAATATAATGATAGTACCTGCTTCAACTGCCTTGTTCCATTTACCCACTACCCCTTGTGAAAAAGAGTTTCCCCTCCGGTTCTTATTAAACCTTCACCTTAAAAAGTCCATTGGGAAAAAATCAGCCACTGTTAGCTTTAGAGAAATTGGTCGAGCCTCAGAGAGTGTTGGACAGAGAGATTTAGACTCTAGACTTTAGAGATCTGGTTTATAAACAGGCACTTCAGCTCACAGAGAAATCTCGAGCAGTAATCACTCGCCCACTGGTTCTATCCTACACACTAGGGACAATTTACAGAATCAACCTGCAAAACGTGCATATCTTTGGAGTGTGGGGGGGGAGGGGGGGGTGCGGGGGGGCGGGGGGGGGTGGCGGGAACTGAGGCACCCAGAGAAAACTCACGGCTCACAGGGAGAAGCTTTTACGAAAAGCTATTTTGGACAAGTCTTCACTGAATCAGACAAGAGATTGTATAATTTCGCCACTGGACTATTACCATCGGGTCCGCTGACCCGCGCCACTCCACCTCCCTCCAACAACCCACAGCCATCGCCTTACCTGGAGCCTGGACTCTCCACTGGGCCTGAAGCCCTCACGCTGCTCACTCCCACTCTCCTGGGTTTGACTCCACTGGGTCCTAGTGCCAGTCGACCCAGCCTGGTCTACCTCAGTGGCAGTTCGACTGAAACCCCCCCTCTAACTGTAAGTCTCCTCCCCCCACCCCCTCTCTAAGCTCTTCCCCACCCACACCACAGCCCTCTCACCCCCCCCACCCCCTGACCACCCACCACCCCCCCACCACACATCGCCTCATCCCCACCTGCCTTCCTCCGGACCCAACCCCCATCCCTGTCGAGTGTTCACCATCCCCCCCGACCTCCCCCTCTCCAACACCGAATGGTCCGTCCTCAACAGAGGTCTTACCTTTGTCCCCCTCCGTCCCCACCTCAATGAATTCCGCGCCCACCACGGCTTGGAGGGCTTCTACCGCCGCCTCCGCCTCACAGCTTTCTTCCATGGGAAGGAGTCCTCGCCCCCCACTGATGACCCCTTTTCCCGTCTCCAACGCACCCCCTCCTCGTGGAACCCCCCTCGTGGCCAATTTCCGGCTTTAGAACTTTTTATCAATAACTGCCGTCGCGACATCAACCGCCTCAACTTCTCCACTCCCCTGTCTCACTCCAATCTCTCACCACATGAACGTTCTGCCATCGACTCACTCCGCAACAACCCAGATTTGGTTATCAAACCCGCTGACAAGGGAGGTGCCGTGGTAGTCTGGCGCGCCGATCTCTACAAAGCTGAGGCCACGCGCCAACTCCGCCAATCGGACACCTCCTCCTACTTACCCCTGGACCATGACCCCACTGACGAGCACCAGGCCACCATCTCCAGCACCATCACCAACTTCATCCACTCCAATGCCCTACCCGACCGAGCCTCCAACCTCATCGTTCCCCAGCCCCGCACAGCCCGATTTTACCTTCTCCCTAAAATCCACAAACCTGATTGTCCCGGAAGACCCATTGCCTCCGCCTGTTCGTGCCCCACCAAACTCATTTCCAAATACCTTGACTCCATCCTATCACCCTTGGTTAAATCCCTCCCTACCTATGTTCAAGACACCTCAGACACTCTCCGTCGTCTCCGCGCATTCAATTCTCTAGGCCCCCACCCCCTCATCTTCACCATGGACGTCCAATCACTATACACCTCCATCCCCCACCACGATGGTCTCACAGCCCTCCGGTTCTTCCTCGACCAGAGAAGCAACCCATACCCAGCCACTGACACTCTCCTCCGCCTAGCGGAGCTGGTCCTTACCCTCAATAACTTCACGTTCGACTCCTCCCACTTCCTCCAAATACAAGGCGTAGCTATGGGCACACGCATGGGCCCCAGCTATGCCTGCCTATTTGTAGGTTACGTCGAGCAATCCTTGTTCAATACATACCAGGGCCCCATTCCCGACCTCTACCTCCGCTACATCGACGACTGCTTTGGTGCCACCTCCTGCACCCGCACACAACTGACTGACTTCATCCACTTCACCACTAACTTCCATCCGGCACTCAAATACACCTGGACCATTTCCGACACTTCCCTACCATTCCTTGACCTCACTATCTCCATTGCAGGTGATAGACTTCTAACCGACATAACTATAAACCCACTGACTCCCATGGCTATCTGGACTACACTTCTTCCCACCCTGCTTCCTGTAAGGACTCCATCCCCCTACTCCCAATTCCTCCGTCTACGCCGCATCTGCTCCACGGATGAGGCGTTCCACACCAGGACATCTGAAATGTCCTCACTATTCAGGGAACGGGGGTTCCCCTCCTCCACCATAAATGAGGCTCGCACCAGGGTCTCTTCCATACCCCGTGCTCTCTCTCCCCATCCCCGCACTGGCAACAAGGGCCGAGTCCCCCTAGTCCTCACCTTTCACCCCACCAGCCGTCACATACAAAAAGTAATCCTCCGTCAGTTTCGCCACCTCCAACGTGACCCCACTACTCGCCACATCTTCCCATCTCCCCCCATATCTGCCTTCCGCAAAGACCGCTCCCTCCATAACTCCCTTGTCAATTCTTCCCTTCCCTCTCGGTCCACCCCCTCCCCGGGCACTTTCCCTTGCACCCGCAAGAGATGCAACACTTGTCCCTTTACCTCCCCCCTCGACTCCGTTCAAGGACCCAAGCAATCGTTCCAGGTGCGACGGAGGTTTACCTGCATCTCTTCCAACCTCATCTATTGCGTCCGCTGCTCTAGATGTCTAGATGTCAGCAGATCTATATCGGTGAGACCAAGCGGAGGTTGGGCGATCGTTTCGCCGAACACCTCCGCTCGGTCCGCAATAACCAAGCTGACCTCCCGGTGGCTCAGCACTTCAACTCCCCCTCCCACTAACCGCCTCCGACCTCTCTGTCCTGGGTCTCCTCCATGGCCACAGCGAGCAGCACCGGAAATTGGAGGAACAGCACCTCATATTTTTGGGGAGTCTGCACCCGGGGGGCATGAACATCGAATTCTCCCAATTTTGTTAGTCCTTGCTGTCTCCTCCCCTTCCTCGGCCATCCTGCTGTCTCCTCCCATTCCCCAGCCTTCTGGCTACTCCTCCTTTTCCCTTTCTTGTCCCCACCCACCCCCGCCCCCGATCAGTCTGAAGAAGGGTTTCGGCCCGAAACGTTGCCTATTTCCTTCGCTCCATAGATGCTGCTGCAACCGCTGAGTTTCTCCAGCATTTTTGTCTACCTTTTCCAGCATCTGCAGTTCCTTCTTAAAAGCTCATAAAGCCATCTCTCTATAACTCATAAAGTGCCCACTTCATAGTAATCATCACCTTGCCACTGCAAAGAGCCCCGATAAGATGGGAATAATCTTCATGTGCTCCTGATGTAGATAGGTCGCCATCACAGCCATGTTGATAAAGTAGATTATAAACTGTTCAATGGAGTTGCCAACGTATCTCTGATGAATAAGAACAGCACGAACGTTAGTGTCCAAGGGATCGATTGCAGTGGAGCATAGCCGGGACAGGGACCCGACCACAACACCTGGAAGAGATCAAAGGAGATCATCAATCGAGAGACAACCAGATCAGGAACAGAACAAAAATGTCTGAAAATAAGTCTATTGTCATTTTCAACTCGAGATAATCCACATTATCTTATTAAAAGAAGCTATTGGACAATCCATTCCAATGTGCCTTTTGGCTGAAGGTAAAAATTGCCCCGATGGAGTAGTTTTCGAGATACAGCATGGAAACAGGCCCTTCGGCCCACGCTAGTTCTGTGTTACTAGTCATCCACACTAGGGGCAATTTTTTTCTCATCCACACTAGGGGCAATTTTACCCACACGTCTTTGGGTTTTTTAAGTCTCCCCTGAGTCAGATGATGGATCGACCCACTGGTGGAATATTATTTTGTAATTATTATCTTATTTCATAATTATTTAAAAAAGGTGACTCATTTAGTCAGTTCGGGCTTCACTGCCATGAATAAATTACCCACAGCATGTAGCTAATGCAAGAGGAAAGTGAGATAACATAGAACTGGTGTGGACGGGTGATCAATGGTCAGTGTGGACATTGTGAGCTGAAGGGCCAGTTTCGATGCTGTCTCTCCAAGTAAGCAAGTAAAATAATAGTGATCTCAAATCTTTGATTAGAGTAAACGCGTTAGTCCAGAGATGCTGCCTTTTGCCCTGGGTTACTCCAGCATGTTGTGTCTTTCTTCAGTGTAAACCAGCATCTGCAGTTCCTTCCTACACATTTTGTCTGCTCCACTGTGAATTCTTCTGAAGGTATGCCTACTTTGATGAAGTTCTTCTCCTCTCTCCGACGAGAGTTCTGCCTGAAGAAGGGTCTCGACTCGAAACGTCACCCATTCCTTCTCTCCAGAGATGCTGCCTGTCCCGCTGAGTTACTCCAGCATTTTGTGTCTATCTTTAATATCTGGGACCAGATGGATTACACTGACCCCTTGAAAGAGGTCCATGGAAACATGGAAACATAGATAATAGGTGCAGGAGGAGGCCATTCGGCCCTTCGATCCTGCACCGCCATTCATTGTGATCATGGCTGATCGTCCCCTATCAGTAACCCGTGCCTGCCTTCTCCCCATATCCCTTGACTCCACTAGCCCCTAGAGCTCTATCTAACTCTCTCTTAAATCCATCCAATGATTTGGCCTCCACTGCCCTCTGTGGCAGGGAATTCCATAAATTCACAACTCTCTGGGTGAAAATGTTTTTTCTCACCTCAGTCTTAAATGACCTCCCCTTTATTCTAAGACTGTGGCCCCTGGTTCAGGACTCGCCCAACACTGGGAACATTTTTCCTGCATCTAGCTTGTCCAGTCCTTTTGTAATTGTATATGGAAGTTCAGGGTCATCCACTGCTGACACCGTGGAATAACTTTGATTTATTTTTGTTTTAACAAAGAAAACAATTACAAGTTCATGTCTACTCCAGCCCCTGTGGGAGGTGTGCAGGATGCCTTCTCTGTAATTGAGGGAGTTAAAGAGATTGTTTATTTTGTCTGCAGTTGTGGTAATGCAGTGCGTTTAGGAAAGATTAGTTTTCGAGGAGAGTCCATTTTCGAGATTGGCTAGGGCATGGACAATGTTAGATTACGTTAGATTTATCGTTGTTGCTAACAAAAGAAGTATTTGATGATGTATTGGAGATGGAAGATCAGGACATGGGGACGGGAGTATGTAGTCTAAATAATTAATGAAATGGAGAGCTGAAAGAATGTTCCCATGGAGTATAAATCAAGCACAGGTATTTAGAAGAAATGGGAAGGAGGTCTTTTCAGCAGGGGGGAGAGAGAAAGGCATAGAAATAGGGTTCAGGTTCAGGTTTATTATCGTTGTGAGTACCGAGGTACAGCCAAAAGCTTTGCTCTGCGAGCTATCCAAGCAGATCTGAAAATACTATGGCACAGTAGTAAAGTTGCTGCCTTACAGTGCCACAGACCCAGGTTTGATACTGACTACGAGTGCTGTCTATGCGGAGTTTGTTCATCATTCCGTATGGACTTTATCCCCGTGACTTGACTGTAAGTGTGTGTGTATCTATATAATATATATATATATATATATCATTGTTCTATCTGGGACACAGGAGAATGAAGCACTCTTGACTCTTGACAGTGGCAAATTCAATGGGTAAAGATTGTTTCTATTCACCCTCTTGTCTGAGGAAGGCAGGAAGTTAAGAAACAATCCGACTGCCTCGACGTAGGAATTTATTACCTGAATATAAAAAATACATGTTTTAATTAAAGATTAATTACAGTAGTTGGAAAAGAACATGAAAATGAAATGCATTTCCATTCACAGACGCAATGAGGTTTAGATATGACTGAGGTCAAATTCCATTCTTCCCAAAGAAAATCCACATTTAAAAAATATTCCATTGAATTTTCAACAAGAATACAGCAGAGAGAAAAAAATCAGGTCACTCAGCCCGAGCAGCCCGTGATAATTTTATAATTCACTAGAGCCTTCTCTGACTGCATCTCTACAAGCCTCTGCGTTTGAGTTTGAGTTTAGTTTCAAGAGAGAGATAGATATAGCTCTTGGGGCAAATGGAATCAAGAGATATGGGGGGAAAAGCAGCAACAGGGTACTGATTCTGGATGATCACCCATGATCATATTGAATAGCGGTGCTGGCTCAAAGGGCCGAATGGCCTACTTCTGCACCTACATTCGATGTTTATTGTCACATGTACCGAGGTACAGTGAAAAGCCTTTGTTGCGTGCTAACCAGTCAGCAGAAAGACAACACATGATTACAATCGAGCCGTTCACAGTGTACAGATACATGATGAAAGGAATAACGTGAATAATGTTTAGTGCAAGATAAATCCAGTAAAGGCTGATCAAAGATAGTTCAAGGGTTTCCATGTAGGTAGATAGTAGTTCAGGACTGCTCTCTAGTTGTGGGTGGGATAGTTCATTTGCCTCTAACCTTTTCTCCATGACGTTCTGACGTCCCTCGGCTGTAATGTTTCCCTTTACCCTGTATCTGTGCACTGTGGATGGCCTGATTGTAATCATGAAGATTACATCTTATCACTGCAACTTAAACTAGACTAAACTAAACTCACCTCTCCCTGTAGAGCAATTTTCAAATTGCTGCCACCAAATTGCAGTGTGAAGAACCAGTTAGTTTTCCCATTTAGGATGTATTTGGGTAGCAATTGTAGGCAATATTGAAAGTATTTTACATGTAATAATATGATAATTGCTATATAATTGCTCGTATCACATAATATTATAATTGCTATCTTCATGACCTGCTTGTTTCTGTCTAACTGGTCCAATAAATCAGTGGAAAATGCCACCTACTACATTCTTCTCTTCATACAGATGTAATGCTGTTTCACTCCCACTCAGTAAGCTTTTATTTCTCTTTTCCATATTGCCTGCCATTGCCTTTCTTTTTGCACTTTTGCAGAGATCTCTGTACCCCTGTCTATGGAACATTTCCTCTACGATACCCATAACTCTACTTTGCACTCTGTATCTTCCCCTTTGCCCGACCTATTGTTTTTGAGTCTGGCTTGGTTAAATTAACGTACAGTTTTAGTCTAGTTTAACACAGCGGGACAGGCAGCATCTCTGGACAGGAATGGGTGACGTTTCGGATCGAGACCCTTCTTTAGCCAGATCCGAAACATCACCCATTCCTTCTCTCCAGAGATGCTATCTGTCCCACAGAGTTACTCCAGCTTTTTGTGTCTATCTTCAGTTTAAACCAGCATCTGCAGTTCCTTCCTACACTTTGGTTTAGTTTGGCTTAGTTTAGAGATGCAGTGTGCGGAAATAGGCCCTTCAGCTCACTGAGTCAGCGTGGACCAGCGATCCCAGCACGCTAACCTAACACTATCCTACACACCAGGGACAGTTTACAATTTTGCCACGCAAATTAACCTATAAACATGCGAGCCTTTAGAGTGTGGGAGGAAACCAGAGCTCCCGGAGAAAACCCACTCAGGTCACAGGGATAAAGTCCGTACCGAATGTTGCACAAACTCCGCATAGACAGCACTCGTAGTCAGTATCAAACCTGGGTCTGTGGCACTGTAAGGCAGCAACTTTATTACTGTGCCATAGTATTTTCAGATCTGATTGGATAGCTCGCAGAACAAAGCTTTTGGCTGTACCTCAGTACTCACAACGATAATAAACCTGAACCTGAACCTAAACCCTATTTCTATGTCTTTCTCTCTCCCCCCTGCTGAAAAGACTTCATTCCCATTTCTTCTAAATACTTGTGCTTGATTTATACTCCATGGGAACATTCTTTCAGCTCTCCATTTCATTAATTATTTAGACTGCATACCCCTGTCCCCATGTCCTGATCTTCCATCTCCAATACATCATCAAATAACTCTTTTGTTAGCAACAACGATAAATCTAACGTAATCTAACATTGTCCATGACATTGATAGGGGACGATCAGCCATGAGCACAATGAATGGCGGTGCTGGCTCGAAGGGCCGAATGGCCTCTTCCTGCACCTATTTTCTATTCCCCCTTCCCCCCCTCAAGAATCACTTGCACTAAATGTTGTACCCTTTATCCTTAATCTTTGCACTGTGGACAGCGTGATTGTATTCATGTATAACTTATTTTTAAAGGTAGACAAAAGTGCTGGAGAAACTCAGCGGGTGCAGCAGCATCTATGGAGCGAAGGAAATAGGCAACGTTTCGGGCCGAAACCCTTCTTCAGACTTATTTTTAAACTGGATAGCACCATTCCTCGGTACACATGGCAATAATAATAATCTCAACTAAGCTCGGCACCACAGTTCTTCACTCACACACATTCCTGGTTGTGCCTTCAACTGGTCAGTTCTCAAATTCTCTATCCAAATCTCTGCTTCTCACCAAAGATAGACACTAGGTGCTGGAGTAACTCAGCGGGTCAGGCAGCGTCTCTGAAGAAAAAGGATGGGTGACGTTTCGGGTTGGGACCCTTCTCTTCACCCCACCTCTTTCACCCTTTAACGTACAACTGCCTGGTAGAGTGGATTGTTGAAGATGCAAAAGGCTTGGGATATAGACAGGTTAAATGTGTGGGCAAGCATGTGGCAAATGGAATACAATAGAGAAACAGGTGAGGTCACCACTTTTTGTAGAAATAGGAGAGATGCAGAATACGTTTCAACTTTGACGCTCAGAGTGACCTGGTTGTATGAATTACTGACAGTCAACTTACAGTTCCAGAGAGCAATAAGCAAGAATATGGGCACAGCACACTCATGGTCTTAATATCTGTGATAGATCTTTCGTATTAGTATTTTGTGTTAGTGAAAAATACAAGAGCCTAAAGGGGGTTGACTGTATAGTTGTGGAGATGTTAGAGAGTCTTGATCAAATGGACATAGCTTCAAGATAGTTTCAAGATAGATTCTTGATTAGTATGGGTGTCAGGGGTTATAGGGCGAAGGCAGGAGAATGGGATTAAGAGGGAAAGGTAGATCCACCATGATTGACTGGCAGAGTATATTTGATGGGCCGAATGGATTAATTCTGCTCCCATCATTTATGAACTATAAGACATTTGGACAGGTACATAGATAGGAGATCTAGAGGGATATTGGCCAAATGTTGGCCTGTGAGACTAGTTTAGATGGGACTTCTTGGTCAAAGTTGGGGAGAAGCTGCAGCGTCCGTGCTGTATGATTCTATGAGGCCAATCGTTTGGAACTGAGGTAGGTAGAAATGACTTCTTGCAGAAGTCAGTGAACCTTTAGAATTCTCTGTCCCAGACAGTTGTGAAAGATAGATTGTTCAAAGTATCTAGATACATGTTTGGAAGATTGAGGAATTGAGAGCTCTGTGGAAGAGACTTGACTTGACAATAGACAATAGACAATAGGTGCAGGAGCAGGTCATTTGGCCCTTCGAGGCAGTACCACCATTCAATGTGATCATGGCTGATCATCCCCAATCAGTTCCTGCCTTCTCCCCATATCCCCTGACTGAGGGAATATGGTGACCATGGGGAAGGTTATTAGCTATTTAGCTAATTATTAATTTAGTTAATAGATAGCTAATAAATGTAGCTATTTATCTAGCTCTCTCTTGAAAGCATCCAGAGAACCTGTCTCCACCTCTCTCTGAGGCAGAGAATTCCACAGACTCACCACTCTCTGCGAGAAAAGTGTTTCCTCGTCTCCTTTCTAAATGGCTTACCCCTTGTTCTTAAACTGTGGCCCCTGGTTTTGGCTCCCTGGTTAGGGAACATTTCCTGCCTCTAGTGTGTCCAAGCCCTTAACAATCTTATATGTTTCAATGAGATCCCCTCTCATCCTTCTAAACTCCAGAGTGTACAAGCCCAGCCGCTCCATTCTCTCAGCATATGACATAGAGGATGATTTGAAGACTTAGATAGATGAGTAATGATGGGGTATGCTCGAAGGGTCTGATGGCCTGTTCTTTCTCATGTTCTCATTCCACCCTTTGTGACTGGCCCAACTATGTAATAAAACCAGTTCTGATATTTTAGCTCATTGCCACTTTCCTGTATTATACCCACAAGGCATTAATATCTAAAGATCTATCAATCCATACCTTAAATATACTCAGCAAATGATCCAGCCCATCTACTTTGGGTAAATCTGTGGAATTCATTGCCACAGACCGCTGTGGAGGCCAAGACTGGGTATTTTAAAATCAGAGATTGACTGATTCTTGATTGGTATGGGCATCAAATGTTATGTGGAGAAGACAGGTTTGAAAGGGAAAGACAGATCAGCAATTATTGAATGGCAAAGTAGACTCGATGTGCCACGTGGCCTGATTCTGTTCCTACGACTTTTGAACATGAGCTTATTGTAAGATGATTTGCGCACAAGAGCAATGATAAAGGATGAAACTACATCTGGAATATTGCATAGGAAGCTAATCTCCTTACCCAAAGGACAATATGCCTGTGGTAATGGGACTTCAGCTGAGAGTTTGGATGGATTTGTGGCATGGTAATTTGCCATATGTGAAAAGATTAAGAAGACTGGGCCCTTTATCCTGTTAGGATTATAGAAACGGGAGGTGATCTCGTTGAGACATACAGGACCTGACAGGGAGGATGCCGGGGTGATGCTCGGGTGTTCAGAACCAAAGGCCGCAGCCATTCAAGACTGATGTAACTAAGAATTTCTTCAAGCAGAGGGAGTGAATCCTTGCAATTCTCCACCCAAACTCCACCTGAGACACACTTTGTTTGGCATTTATCAAGTAGCAACCACACGAAGGGGAGAGAAAAATGCAATCATAGGGTTTGAGGAAAATTAATGTTAATCTCAAAATCCTTTATTAAAAAGTCACTTTTTAAAAACTTGGATTAACCTCCTGGATAGGACAGGTTTAGAGGGATATGGGCCAAACGCAGGCAGGTGGGACTAGTGTAGATGGGATATGTTGGTCGGTGTGGGCAAGTTGGGCTGTAGGGCCTGTTTACACGCTGTGTGACTATGAATCTAAAAAGGAAATTATTAATTTTCCCTCAGAAATGAGGCATTACTAACAAATGCAATATTTTTTACCAATCCCTATGAAATGTTGAAATACCAAGTCATTTAAGAGTCATCACATTTTTTGATCTGCCCACTATCCGAGTTAAAAATGGCAAATTTCCTCTCTTGAAGGGAAACCAGTTATTTTTTTATACCAATTGTACCAATACTTTATTATTATTCTGGATTATTAACCAAATATCTATTCTACTGCGGCCATACCTGTAGTGGCATTTTACAGCTACAGAGAAAGCCAGAGAGTCACACACAGGGCCTTTGGCCCGCAGTCCGTGCTGACCAAGAGGCATAGAAGCTAGTCCCATTTGCAGCTCGTTCTATATGTCCACCACCCTCTGTTTGAAAAAGATTCCCCTCAGCTTGGTATTAAATCTTGCCCCATCCAATGTCCTCTGGTCTTGTCCAAAGATCTTGTCTCCCAGACCCTAAGCGAAAGACTCAGTGCATTCACCTTATTGATTCACTTCATGATTTGATACACCTCTATATGATCTCTCCTCAGTCTCATGTGCTTCATGGAATAAAGCTCTAGCCTGTCCAACCACTTTGTCTAGCTCAGGGCCTCTGTGTAAATATTCTCTGCACTCTTTCCAGCTGAATAGCATCCTTCCTACAGCAGGGTGACCAGAACTGAACACAATACTCCAAATGTGGCCTCACCAGCGTCTTGTACAACTGTGCTTCTGTTGAATTTGTAGACAAAGCAACCTGATACAAGCGCATTGAACACTGTTGCAGATTGGAATTTAAACCCAAGGGCTACTGATGGAATGAATTATGTTTTGAAATAATCTTTCATTCTGCGATGTGTTTTGTCTTTCAACAGCAGTTACTGGGATAGGTCATTCTGCTGCTTGCAGGTCCCCCGACAATGTTGGCCATGGTATGTTGTTCATGACTTCTCTCTCCCGCTCCAGCAACAGAGGCTACGACTTTAGCGGCCAAATCCCCAAAACTCTAAAATTCCCTTCCTGCCTTCCCACCTCTGAGACTTAAAATCTCCTCCTATGATCAAGCACCCCGAATATCCGTCACAAATGTTAAAACGAGACACAAAGCGCTGGAGTAACTCTGCAGGTCGGGCGGCATCTTTGGAGAACATGGATAGGTGACATTTTGGGGTCAGGACCCTTCCTCAGACTGGTCCTTTGGTCTGAAGAAGAATCTTGATCTGAAACGTCACCAATCATATTCTTCAGAGATGCTGCCTGACCCTCTGAGTTACTCCAGTACTTTGTGTTTTTTTTTTTGCAAACCAGCATCTGCAGTTCTTGGCTTCTATAGATGTCAAAATATAGCGGAGGATGCTTGTGATTTTTAAGGTACATTTAAGGTGCTATATTCGTTCAAATACTCTGCTCATTCAACCCTTTGTTTTTACTTAATAAAACGGGAAAGCTTTCATTTCCCAGAGATGAAGATCCTTCAAGAAGATCATGGCCAATTCTACACCGCAGGTTAGACGAGGACGTGCCGTCGAGAACAGAGAGGAAGCCGGTGTGGGTGGGGGAAAGAGGGGCCGCTGAGAACAAAGACAGACCATTGGGGGCTAAACGGAATACCTTTATTAGCGCCTTATACTAAGCCATGACTTTTTGGTTACTTGTGCATGCAACACAAATGCAACATGTCATCAATAAAATATCATTAATTCATTCTCATCCTCGCCCGTCAATATATATCCCATGATTTCATTGCTTTTCCAAAATCCAGCAATCGCACCCTCGAAATTCCCCACACATTGCACTGTCATCATTCTGGAAGAAAAAACTCCAAAGATTCGCAAACCGCTGAGAGAAGATATGTCTACTTTTCTCAAGCCTAAAGACTGGCCTCTTATTCAGGTTAACCCAACCTCCTAATGATGCTGCTGCCTCTTAGATTCAATGCTCTGAGTCTGATTTATATTAGTCTCAATTAGATCACCTCCCTTTTCCTTAAAGATGTTGGAAAAATGTCCTTAATTTTACTAGGGAGTAAAACCCTCCCTGGTCTCTGGCTTTGTGGGACAGCTGGAAGAATGATTAGGAAATACGCAGCACAAGATTCTGTGAATCTGAATTAAAGAACATCTACTAGAGTCGAGAAATAATAGTCTCAGGTGAACAAAACAACTCTAAAAGGAAAATTCTTTCCATGGAGAAGCTTGGAAAATATGTAGGAGTAGAATCAGGCCATTCGGCCCCTCAGGTCTATTCCTCCAATCTATCATGGCTGATCTATCTTTGCCTCTCAAACCCCATTCTCCTGCCTTAACCCCATAACCCCAAACACCTATAAACATAGAACATAAACAAGTACAGCACACAAACAGGTGTCTGTGCCGAACATGATGCTAAGCTAAACTAATTTCCTCTACCTGCACATGATCCATATCCCTCCATTCCCTGCATATCCATGTGCCTATTGTAGAGCCTCTTAAACACCACCATCATACCTGCCTCCACCACCACTTCTGTCAGCAAATTCCAGGCACCCACCAACCTCTGTATAAAACCTTGCCCTGCACATCTCCTTTAAACTTTGCCCCTCTCATCTTAATGCTCTGCCCTCTAGTTTTAGTTTAGTTTAGTTTAGAGATACAGTGTGGAAACAGGCCCTTCGGCCCATCGAGTCTGCGCCATCCAGCGATCACCCATACACTAGTTCTAACCTACACATTAGGGAGAATTTGGAGAGGCTAATTAACCTACAACCCACATGTCTTTGACATTTCCACCGGGCTGCGCAGTAGCGCTGCAGTAGAGTTGTTCCTTACAGCGCAGGGACGCTGGTTCGATCCCGACTATGGGCGCTGTCTGTACGGAGTTTGTAGGTTCTTCCCATGACCGCGTGGGTGTTCTCCGAGATCCTCGGTTTCCTCCCACACTCCAAAGACGTACTTTGTCCCTAGTGTGTGTAGTGGGGATCGATGGTCGGTGCAGACTTAATGGGCCGAAGGGCCTGTTTCCACACTGCATCTCTAAACTAAACTAAATTTCCACCCTGGGGGTAAGGTTCCGATGGTCTACACTTTGTATGCCTCAACAATAAAGTTTGGGAAAAACACACTGCTCAAAGTACTTCTTCCCATGTGTACATGAAGACATGGAGCTATTACAGTGACTCTAGATGGAACATAATTATGAGAGAAGCATGATGGCGCAGCGGTAGAGTTGCTGCTTTACAGCGCCAGAGACCTGGGTTCGATCCTGACTATGGGTGCTGTCTGTACGGAGTTTGTACATTCTCTCCCTGATCGCGTGGGTTTTCCCCAGGTGCTCCAGTTTCCTCCCGTACTCCAAAGACATACAGGTTTGTAGGTTAATTGGCCTCTGTAAATAGTTTCTAGTGTGTAGTGTACGGGAATCACTGGTTTGCATGGACCAGGTGGGCCAAAGGGCCTGTTTCCATGCTGTGCCTCTAAACTAAACTCGGTTAGACTAAACCAAAGATCCTATAGCGGAGCAAGATAGATCACTCCTGCTAAATGCAATGGGCTGACATGTAGTACGCAACGGAACGGAACATGGGCCTTTTTTTCATCCATTTCCGTAACCCAACCCGACCCGACCCGACCTGACCCGACTCGCAGTGTAATCAACGTTGCGAGGGAACAGTTTGTTTTAATAAATTAAAATTCTGGAAATGAGGAGAAGATTTTTACCAAATAACTTTTATTTTTACGAGGATGTTTCCATAACCGGCTTCTGTCTCCGCACTAGTATCTTTGCTCCGCTATGGGATCTTTGGAGCAGAGACGGAAGCCGCTTACGGAAATGGGGCCGAAAATTACCCATAAATCTGCCTATGACCGTACTACGTCTTTTTCATCGAATGGACTATCTTGCTTGCTATAGGATCTTTGGACTAAACCACACTATCACATTGGCTTCTCCCTCAGAAAGCCGTGACCAATTAACTGCATACGCACCTCTCTCCGCACCTCTCTCCGGGAAGAGGAAATATTTCCTGTTCTTCCACTTAGTGTCAGAAACAAGTGATAATCTCTTCTTAAAATGTATTCTATGTCCTTGTTAATAGCCAGACCGTACCCCTGCCTCAATACTTCCTGTAGAAGTGAAGCCCCAGGCACTGTTTCACAGCACAAGGCTCCATTGTTAAAATATTCCCTGTGGTGCCTCATTAAAAGTGCAATCCGTCTTGCTAACTGAGCCCAGGCTCGCAGTAAGGCTGAGGCTTGCTGCCTTCAGTTAAAGCAAACTCTGTGAAACACATTGAAACACATATCCCTTTCAAAACTTTGCAGGCTACCATGTGCGGCCTATGTCCGGTTTACAATGGACTTCAGTTGCACTGTGTTGGACGGGGTAGTGGGTGAAGAATAGACCATGGAGTGTCACAGAGAGTCGTACAGTGTAAAAACAGGCGTTTTGGCCCAACTTGCCCATGCTGACCAACATGCCCCATCTACACTAGTCACATCCAAAGATCCTATAGCGAGCAAGATAGTCCACTTGACGAAAAAGATGTAGTGCGGTCATGGGCAGATTCATGGGTAATTGAAGGCCCCATTTCCGTAACCGGCTTCCGTCTCCGCGCCAAAGATCCCATAGGATATTAGTGCGGAGACGGAAGCTGATTACGGAAACATCCTCGTAAAAATAAAAGTTATTTGGTAAAAATCTTTTCCTCATTTTCAGAATTTAAATTTATTAACGCAAACTGTTCCCCCGCAACGTTGATTACACTGCCAGTTGGGTTGGGTTCGGTTACGGAAATGGATGGAAAAAATGCCCACGTTCCGCTCCGTTGCGTACTACACGTCAGTCCATTGCATTTAGCAGGAGTGGTCTATCTTGCTCCACTGTAGGATCTTTGGTCCCATCTGCCTGCTATTGGCCCTTATCACTCTAAACCCATCCTATCCATGTACCCATCTATTTGTTAAACGCTGCAAAAGTCCCTGCCTCAACTACCTCCTCTGTCAGCTCGTTCCATACACCGACCACCCTCTACATATAAAAGTTATGCCTCAGGTTCCTATTAAATCTTTTCCCCCTCACCTTAAACCTATGTCATCTGGTTCTTGATTTCCCTACTCTGGCCAAAAGACTCTGTGCATTCACCTGATCTATTCCTCTCATGATTTTATACACCTCTATAAGATCACCTGTTATCCTCCTGCACTCCAAGTAATAGACCTGGCTGGGTTGGGCAGGGCAGGGATATATATGGTGGTGTGTGTGAAGGGGATATCACCAAATGGATTCATTCAAATGTGTCCTGCCAACACACTGCTCCAGCAATGTCTTCTCAGTTCATTAAGACATACAGCAAGGAAACTGGCCCTTCGGCCCATGGAGTCCACACTAGCTCTATGTTATCCCACTTTCACGTCTACTCTCTGCACTGGGCCAATTTACTAACAAACCCGCACGTCTTTGGGATGTGGGAGGAAAGCGGAACACCCAGAGGAAACCTACATAGTCACAGGGAGAACGTGCAAAATCCACACAGACGGCATCCCAGGTCAGGATCGAACTCCAGTCTCTTGCGCTGTGAGGCAGCAGCTCTACCAGCTGCACCAAACCTGTTCATGCCACCCAAGATGCCTCACATGAGCTAGTCCCATTTGCCTGCACCTGGGCCTGAATCCCTCTGGAGATCATGGATTGGAGCTGTTTCTGGTCGGGTCTGAAAGATCCCGACTCGTAAACGTCACCTATCCATGTTCTCCAGAGATGCTGCCTGACCCGCTGAGTTACTCCAGCAGTTTGTGTCCTTACAGTTAAATGGGACTAGCTTAGATGGGGCAGTTTGTTCGGCATGGGCTGGTTGGGCTAAAGGGCCTTTTTCCCTGTTGTATGACTCCGTCTTCAGCTATTCACACTTTGCTGTTTTCAGTCAGCTGTGAAATTGCCTGCTGCAAGAGATAGCTAGTGATCATCTCCTCAATTACACTCCCAATTAGAGAGCCAAGTCAGCAAGGTCCCTGTCCAAACAGTGGCTCCTCGGTCTACACCACCTACTCCAAGCACATTAACTTTGACGAATGAAAAACATTCCAATCACTCCCCCAAAGCTTCTTTTAAATCTCTGGAGGCTTAAAATTCTGCAAAGAAAACAAAAAATAACGAGAAGTATTCAGCAGGTCAGAAAACATCTGTAGGGAGAGAAATAAGGGAATGTTGTCAATATTCCAGTAAATGGGCTTAATTAAAGCACTAGAAGCTCTAGACTCTAGGGACGGGACAGTGACACAGTGGTAGAATTGCTGTCTTACATTTCATTGATGGGGATGAGTCAGAGTATAGAAGGGAGATCTAGCCTGGCCCTCAACACCAGCAAAACCAAGGAACTGATTGTGGACTTTGGAAGGAGTAGGAGGGAGACCCACAGCCCCGTTTATATCAATGGGCCGATGGTTGAAAGGGTCAAGAGCTTCAAATTCCTGGGCGTGCACATCTCTGAAGGTCTTTCCTGGTCCGAGAACACTGATGCAATTATCAAGAAAGCTCATCAGCGCCTCTACTTCCTGAGAAGATTACGGACAGTCAGTTTGTGAAGGAGGACTCTCTCTAACTTCTACAGGTGCACAGTCGAGAGCATGTTGACCGGTTGCATCGTGGCTTGGTTCAGCAACTTGAGCGCCCTGGAGAGGAAGAGACTACAAAAAGTAGTAAACACTGCCCAGTCCATCATCGGCTTTGACCTTCCTTCCATCGAGGCGATCTATCGCAGTCACTGCCTCAAAAAGTCTGGCAGTATCATCAAAGACCCACACCAATCCTGGCCACACACTCTTCTCCCTGCTACTTTCAGGTAGAAGGTACAGGAGCCTGAAGACTGCAACAACCAGGTTCAGGAATAGCAACTTCCCCACTGCCAAGGCTATTAAACCTGGCTCGGACAAAACTCTGATTGTCAATAACCCATTATCTGTTATTTGCACTTTATCAGTTTATTTATTCATGTGTGCATATAAGTATATTATGGTATATGGACACACTGATCTGTTTTGTAGTAAATGCCTACTATGTTCTGTGTGCTGAAGCAAAACAAGAATTTCATTGTCCTATCAGGGACACATGACAAGAAACTCATTTGAACGAACTTGAACTTACAGCGCCAGTGATCCATTTCAATCCAGACCACGGGTGCTGGCGGTACAGAGATTGTACGTTCTCCCCGTGACCTGCGTGGGTTTTCTCCGGGTCCCCCGGTTCCCTCCCACACGTCAAAGACGTAAGTGTAATTGGCTTGTAAAATTGTAAATTGTCCCTAGTGTGTGTGTGGGATAGTATTAGTGTGAGGGGATAACTGGTCAGTGCGGACTCGGTTGGGGCCGAAGGGCCTGTTTCTGTGCTGTACCTCTGAACAAACCAAAACTAAACTGAACCAAGGGAGGGGGGGGTCAGACAGTGTTATTGTAGAGTGAATTCACAGTTCACGTGGCTTTTCCCATACTTTGGACAAAGCACAAAGAAGCCATCCAGATTGTAACGGCCAAGTTAGAAATCCTACGGTGAAGCTACAGTCAAAATTTGTGACGTATAATAGACTTTACTTTAGAAATACAGCACAGAAACAGGCCCTTTTTGACCCACTGAGTCCGTGACAATGAGCGATCCCCCCATACACTAACACTATCCTACACACTAGGGACAATTTACAATGTTATTGAAGCCAATTAGCCTTCAAATGTGTTTAAGAAGGAACTGCAGATGCTGGAAAATCGAAGGTAGACAAAAGTGCTGGAGAAACTCAGCGGGAGCAGCAGCATCTATGGAGCGAAGGAAATAGGCAACGTTTCGGGACGAAACGTTGCCTATTTCCTTCGCTCCATAGATGCTGCTGCACCCGCTGAGTTTCTCCAGCACTTATGTCTACCTAACCTTCAAATGTGCACGTCTTTGGAATGTGGGAGGAAACCAGAGATCCCGGAGAAAAGCCACACGGTCACGGGGAGAATGCACAAACCGCCTACTGACATCACCCGTAGTCATCGGGATTGAACCCGGGTCTCTGGCTCTGTAAGGCGGAAACTCAACCGCTGCGCCACTGTGCCGCCCCTAGTTACCAATGTTACCAATCAAGCATAGTATCCATTTACCAATATCACTAATGGTTACTGATACCATTGTCTACCGAGCAGAGTTCTGGATTCTGTGTAGGTTTTGGCAGCAAGAACTTGGGTGGTATGTCAGCTGCCTAATGCCCCTGTCCCACTTAGGAAACCTGGACGGAAACCTCTGGAGACCTTGCGCCCCACACAAGGTTTCCGTGCGGTTCCCGGAGGTTTTTGCCCGTCTCCCAACCTGCTTCCACTGCCTGCAACCTCCGGCAACCACCTGCAACCTCCGGGAACCGCACGGAAACCTTGAGTGGGGCGGAAAGTCTCCAGAGGTTTCCATTCAGGTTTCCTAAGTGGGACAGGGGGCATAACTAATGATATCCTTGCACCTTCAACAATATCTAACCCAGCACTGACCAAGATTCAGACCAAATACCATGAACTCAGTGAACGTTCGAGGAGGTTCCAAGAGACAACTGGCCTGTTCCTCGGATTGTGTGATTGTTTCGCACGTCGTTAATTTCCACCTTTCTGTGGGTATCACACCTTAGTGACCCACGGACATGGGAGAGAATCATAACCAACCAGCCAGCTCTCCTTCTGTCTGCATTGCTCAGTCAAGTGGGGCGTTTGGAGCGGCGCGGTGACGCAGTGGAAGAGTTGCTGCTTTACAGCGCCAGAGACCCGGGTTCGACCCTGACTATGGGTGCTGTCCGTACGGAGTTTGCACGTTCTCCCTGTGACCGCGTGGGGTTTTCTCCGGGTGCCCCGGTTTTCGCCCACACTCCAAAGACATGCAGGTTTGTCGGTTAATTGGCTGCTGTAAATGCTAAATTGTCCCGAGTGTGTAGAATGGCGCTAGTGCACGGGGTGATCGCTGGTGGGCGCGGACTCGGTGGGCCGAATGGCCTTTTTCCATGCTGTATCTCTAAAGTAAATCTGGGTCAAGATCCAGGAGGAAGCCATCACCAGAAGAGTCTTGAGACTGATTCAAAAGGAGGGGCCGAAAGGCCTGTTTCCGCGCTGCATCTCTAAAGTCTAAAGTCCAAGTGAATGCACACAGCTGGCATCCATTGAGCTCAGCACACAGAGGAAGAACCATATGCAGGAATGCACACTGCTGCCGTTCTCCAGAACAGGTCAAGTCTGAGTTATTGGTGTGCAGTGAAACCCACACAACACATTGTACCTGCGTGTGACAGGGGAAGGAAGGCCCGAGCCCAGCTGTGCAATGAATCCCTTTCCACCTGTAGTCTGGGCTACTCTTCGGATGAACGATGGGAGTGAGCAGCAGGACAGGTAAACGCCGCTACTGATTACAGATCGGCTCAGTTACAAAACTAGAAGCTTGCCTAAAACTGAGGGGGAAAATTCGACGCGACGATCAGATGTCCCGATGAGGTAGATATTGACCGCTACACCCGGTCTAGGCGGCACATTTCCTGGGGTGATTTTCAAGTGCGCTCTTGTAATCGTGTCCGGCTTCAAGGAAGTGCCAGACAACTAGATGTCGGAAATATCGGTGGTAGACTTGTAATAACAAGTCTCACTGGCGTAATCGAGGGTGAAACCACAAAACAAATGTACCTGAAACTTTCTGAAAGGAACTATCATGGAATGAAATTTATCCTGGCTTAGAGCTGGCGAGGCAGAAAAGGACAGAGAGTGCCGGAGTAACTCAGCGGGTCAGGCAGCATCTCTGGAGAACATGGATCGGTGACGTTCGGGTCGGGACCCTTCTTCAGACCCGGCCACAGCAGGGCAGTCTCTGACCCGACCTGAATCACATTCGCTGTTCGACTACAATCCGCAACTTTGCTGATATGAGGCCAACACATCGTCAGCCCTGGGGGTCTTGGGTGGGGGGTCCAGTCTTTACTGCAACTCCCCCCTTCTAAGAATTGAGCTGATGCCCCCGGTGGGGGTCCCTCTACGCAGGGATTCTCCCCCTCTACATTGGGGACCTGGGGTGGAGTGTATTGCACCGAGGTGTTCCCTGCAACCTGTTTCTCTCGCGGTTCACAGACTCGCCAGCCGCCTGCCACTTGTTGCGGGCTGGAAGAGTCTGTGTACCACGTGTACATGGAGTGTGTGAGGCTGCAGCCACTGTTTGAATATCTAAAGGGGCTGCTCCTTGCCTTCTGGCTGCATTTTTCACCCACCATCCTCATCTTTGGACACCCTGTGCGTAGGGGAGAGGGTAGGGCTGAAGATGTCCTGGTTGGGTTGCTCCTGGGCCTGGCCAAGCTGGCCATCCGTGAGTCACGGCGCCAGACGGTGGAGGGCTCTACCCGAGCCGGCTGCCTGCCCCTTTTCCGGGGTTACGTCCGTGCCCGGGTGGGGTTAGAAAGGGAATACGCCCTGTCTACGGGCACCCTGAGGGAGTTCCGGGACCGCTGGGCTCCGCAGGGTGTTGAATGTATCCTCAATAAGGATTGTAACATAGTTGTATAGTAGTTTATTATGGATACATGTTTGTATTGTATTATGGTGGTGGGTTCTGGCTTGTTTTATTGTGGTGTAAAAATTATTTTTAATAATTGAATCAATTTTTTGGAAAAAAAAAATAAAAATTGAGCTGAAGCCATAATTCTGTCAACTCATGATTCTTTCCAAAGTAAATAAAATGGTGTGGTGTGATGAGAGGCTGATAGGAGCTTCAAGTGGACAAAGCAACTTCTGTTAGGCTTGCCTACAATAGGTCTGGGAGACGGCAACACTGAATGAACTGACTTTAATACATGGGAGCATAAGAAGTAAGATTTTTTTAATTAGTGATGTATTTTGTCAAAATACACAGTCGGATCCTGAGGAAAGGATTAAGGCGGCCAATAACATGGGCAAATGTAACCAGTTCCTGATCTTTTGTTGCCATCCTTGCAATCCAAGGAGAGTGCAGCACCAGAAACCCGGGTTCGATCCTGCCCGCGGGTGCTGTCTGTGTGGAGTTTGCACGTTCTCCCTGTGACCGCGTGGGTTTCCTCCGGGTGCTCCGGTTTCCACCCACACTCCAAAGACGTGCAGGTCTGTAGGTTAATTGGCTTCTGTAAATTGCCCCTAGGGCGTAGGATGTGGAACCAAGATAACCTAGAACTAGTGTGAACAGTCGGCGTAGACGCGATGAGCTAAAGGGCCGGTAGTATCTCTAAACCAAAGTGTTTACACTTAACACAACTAAATAAAAGAACATTTTAAAATCTATCAGTTGGTTGCTTCAGTAATTGGCATGTAAGGATTTTATTTGCCTTGATGTTTTAATGAATTTAGGGAACAGTAAATACTAGTCGGGCCTCCCACCCATTGTCAACAACGTTAAGATTAAAGCAGTTGCTTTCAGTCCAATGTTTAATATGTATCTGGGGAGGCCCAGTTGGAGATGGCATTGTCCTGTCAGAATGTTATTACTGGTCAGGATGAGGTCAATGTTGATCACAGGGACAATGGGAGTCAAACCTTCACACTGTCCCAGACTGACGGGACATGCTGTTATTAAATAACACTGTGTTATTTTACAGCTGAGCAAATGATTAGGACACCCAGTAACACTGGAAAATTCAACCTGTTCCCGATCTCCTGGCCTCCACCCTGACAATATTTTAAGCGCAGAGCCGCTGCCTCACAGCTCCAGAGACCCGGGTTCGATCCTGACCTCGGGTGCTATCTGTGTGGAGTTTGCACGTTCTCCCTGTGACCGCGTGGGTTGTCTCCGGCTGCTCCGGTTTCCTCCCACACCCCCAGAAACGTGGAGGGTTGTAGGTTAGTTGTCCTCTGTGAATGTCCCCTTGTGTGTTGAGGGTGGATGTGAAAGTGGGATAACATCGAGTTAGTGTGAACGGGTGATCGATGGTCAGCATGGACTCGGTGGGCAGAAGGGCCTGTTTCCATATTGTATCTCCAAACATGTCTTCTGTCCTTCTCTTACATTGGGCGTTGTGCCTCTGGTCTGATTATAATTAGCAGCCCTTAGTCCCCATTGCAGCCGAAACAGTACAGCTTTCGAGAAGTAAAAATCGCAGTGACCTGTCTTGCAGTGTGCTATAGATTGTGAAATAGCAGGGAATTAAAAAAAAATCATTAAATAATGATTACGGTCACAGTGGTGCAGCGGTCGAGTTGCTGCCTTACAGTGACTGCAGCGCCAGAGACCGGGGTTCGATCCTGACTATGGGCGCTGTCTGTACGGAGTTTGTACATTCTCCCCGTGACCTGCGTGGGTTTTCTCCAAGATCTTCAGTTTCCTCCCACACTCCAAAGACGTACAGGTTTGTAGGTTAATTGGCTTGGTAAATGTGGCCCCTGGTTCCGGACTCCCCCAACATCGGGAACATGTTTCCTGCGTCTACCGTGACCAAACCCTTAATAATCTTATATGTTTCAATAAGATTCCCTCTCATCCTTCTAAATTCCAGAGTATACAAGTCCAGTCGCTCATTCTATCAACATATGACAGTCCCACCATCCCGGGATTTAACCTGGTGAACCTACTGCACTCCGTCAATAGCAAGAATGTCCTTCCTTAAATTTGGAGACCAAAACTGCACACAATACTCCAGGTGTGGTCACACTAGGGCCCTCTACAACTGCAGAAGGATCTCTTTGCTCTTATACTCAACTCCTCTTGTTATGAAGGCCAACATGCCATTCGCTTTCTTCACTGCACTGCTGTACCTGCATGCTTACTTTCAGTGACTGATGAACAATGACCCCCAGATCTCGTTCTACTTCCCCTTTTCCCAACTTGACACCATTCAGATAATAATCTGCCTTCCTGTTTTTGAACCTACAAGCATGTACGCATTTGGAGTGTGGGAGGAAACTGGAGCACCCAGGGAAAACCTGCACCCGAGGTCAGGATCGAACCTGGGTCTCTGGTGCTGCTCGGCAGCAGCACTGCCTGCTGCTCCACTGTGCCTCACTAAAGTTCATCCTTTTAGTGTTCTAACTGCCTTACCGTAGCATCCTAGAACATGCCGCTTCCTGGTTCATATTCCACCACAGGGGGTTCTATCTTCACCGTCTACTCCCCCTTTGAACTATCACCCTCAACCTTTGACTCCAACTCCACCCCTCCTCCTCCCCTGCATGACTTTACAAAGTTGACAAGAATGATTCCAGGAATTAGTAGGTTGGCATAAGAGGAGCGTTTGACAGCACTGGGCCTCTACTCGCTGGAGTTTAGAAGGTTGAGGGAGGGGGGACCTCATTGGAACTTACAGAATAATGAAAGGCACAGATAGAGTGGATGTGGAAAGATGTTTCCACTGGTGGGAGAGTCCAGGACCAGAGGCCATAGCCTCAGAATTAAAGGAATTCTTTAGTCAGAGGGTAGTTAATCTGTGGAACATTGCCACAGATGGCTATGAAGGCCAAGTCAGTGGATATTCTTAAGGCAGAGATAGACAAATTCTTGATTAGAACGGGTGTCAAGGGTTACGGGGAGAAGGCAGGAAATTGGGATTAGGAGGCAGAGATCAGCCATGATTGAATGGCGGAGTGGACTCAGTGGGCTAATTCTACTCCTATAACATGTGAACGTGAACTTTATCTGCCCATCATTTTAATGGAATATAGACACAAAATGTTAGAGTCACTCAGGGGGTCAGGTAGCATCTTTGGAGAAAAGGTATAGGTGACGTTTTGGGTCATAACCCTTCTAGAATTTAGAAGATTGAAGATTGAGGGGGGATCTTATAGAAACTTACAAAATTCTTAAGGGGTTGGACAGGCTAGATGCAGGAAGATTGTTCCCGATGTTGGGGAAGTCCAGAACAAGGGGTCACAGTTTAAGGATAAGAGGGAAATCTTTTAGGACCGAGATGAGAAAAACATTTTTCACACAGAGAGTGGTGAATCTCTGGAATTCTCTGCCACAGAAGGTAGTTGAGGCCACTTCATTGGCTATATTTAAGAGGGAGTTAGATGTGGCCCTTGTGGCTAAAGGGATCAGGGGGTATGGAGAGAAGGTAGGTACAGGATACTGAGTTTATTGGTTCTTGGTTTCTTGGTCCTCCAAAATATTCCAAATGGAATTTAAATGGAGTTGGATGATCAGCCATCATCATATTGAATGGCGGTGCAGGCTCGAAGGGCCGAACGCCTACTCCTGCACCTATTTTCTATGTTTCTATGTCTATGTTTCTTATGGCATCTTTCCTATATCGGGGTGACCAAAACTGACCACAGTACTCCAAGTGCGGCCTTGCCGATGACTTTCCCAACTGTAACCTAATGTCCCAACTTCTGTACTCTGTCCCTTGCCTGGTGGAGGTCAGGATATAGTTGAGGCCCAATATTCTGCATTGAGTTACTACTCTGCTTGCTTTGGCCCATTCAGTGCCAGCCTCTCAACACTGGGCTGTGTGAATGCCAGTGTAGGCCAGAGGTTTGTACCTGGGCAGACACCAAGTGCTGGAGTAGCTCAGCAGCTCAGGCAGCATCTCTGGTGGAAAAGAATAGGTGACGTTTTGGGTTTCAGACTGAAAGATAGATGTGGGGGTGGGGAGGGGGGTGGTGGTGGTGTACCAGGGCACCAACACAGTGGCAGGCAAGACGGGGGTTAAAAATGTATTCCCAGTACAACACTGAGAAGTCTTTCTAAAGTTCGGATGTGTATTCACCTGTCAGTTTACACTGGAGGATCAAAAGGGCTGTGTGGATCATTGCTCTACAGAAGCAGAATATCAATGTACATAACGTTGCCTGGGACAACAGAATATTGGTCGGTATGGTGGTGTCGCGGTAGAGTTGCTGCCTTACAGCGCCAGAGACCCGGGTTCGATCCTGACTAAGAGTGCTGCCTGTACACAGTTTGTACGTTCTCCCCGTGACCCCGTGGGTTTTCTCCAGGTGCTCTGGTTTCCTCCCCCACTCCAAAGACGTACAGGTTTGTAGGTTAATTGACTTTGGCAAAAATTGTAAATCGTCCCCAGTGTGTAGGATTGTGCTAATGTATGTGGCGATCGCTGAGCAGCGCGGATTCGATGGGCCGAAGGGTCTAGTTCCACGCTGTATCACTAAAGTCTAAAGTAAAGTCATTGCAGCGAGTTGTAGATGTAGCCCAGTCCATCACACAGACCAAACTTCCCTCCATTAACTTGATCTACACTTCACACTTCCACCCCGGTCATTCCTTCTTCTCCCCGCTCCTGTCAGTCAGAAGGCACTGAAGCTTGAAAGCATGCATCAACGGACTCAGGAACAGCTTTTTCTCCTCTGTTATCAGGCTTCTGAACACTCCTTCTATAAGCTAGGGTGTCGTCTGATTGACGTTGAGCCCAATGTGGACTTTACACCAGCGCTACAATGCTGAGAGCTATATTCTGCACTCTGTGTCTTCCCCTTTGGCCTACTTCTTTGTACTCGAGTTTGATTTGATTTTTCTGTAGGGTATTATTTTATCTGGATTGGATAGCACAAAAACAAAACTCTTCTCTGCACCTGTGATAATAATAAACCTAAACGTAAACCTATCACGTTGGTGTTTTCACAGTTGGTTCAGACTCCGTGTCACCCTAATACAGGGCCATTCTGTTGTTCAACTTCTGCGACTGGGACCTTGCTGGGTGAGAGTTTCCTGGTGGGTTTGGGATGTTGCTTCAAACTCTAACCCAGAGCCTGGAGCACAGATTTACACCTCAGTGCAATAATGAGGGAATTCTGAGAGAATGTGACTTGGACCCTAATTTAGTCTGGTTATTTTAGTTTAGTTTATCGTCACCTGCACCGAGGTACAGTGAAAAGCAATTGTTGCCTGCTATCCAGTCAGCGGAAAAATCATGCATTTTTACAATCGAGCCGTCCACAGTGTACAGAAACATGATAAAGGGAATAACGTTTAACGCAAGATAAAGTCCAGGAAAGTTTGATTGAAGATAGTCTGAGGGTTTCAAATGAGGTAGATGAGAGGTCAGGACTGTGGAATTCTCTACCTCAGAGGGCGGTGGAGGCAGGTTCTCTGGATGCTTTCAAGAGAGAGCTAGACAGGGCTCTTAAAAACAGGGGATATGGGGAGAAGGCAGGAACGGGGTACTGATTGGGGATAATCAGCCATGATCACATTGAATGGCAGTGCTGGATCGAAGGGCCGAATGGCCTACTCCTGCACCTATTGTCTATTGTCTATTGACTGCTCTCTAGTTGTAGATAGGATGGTTCAGTTGCCTGATAACAGCTGGTAAGAAACTGTAGCTGAATCTGGAGGTGTGCGATTTCACACTTTTGTACCTCTTGCCAGAGGGGAGAAGAGAGACATTACTCTCCCAGGGAACTGACGGGGACACCATATGAAGATGGACAATAAATTCTCCCATGCGCCTTGATAAACGTTAAAATATTTTTAGAAGCAATGATGGCTTTGCTATTTGTGGGAGCTTGTGAATTCCATGCTGGAGCACGTTACTTTAAGAGTCATTCAATGGCTGTAAAATGCTTTGGAGCTCGCTGAGATTTTTAACAATGGTATATAAACCAAGTTTTTATTTAAACATAAGCCATTGTCTTCGAGGCACTTAGGAGAGTGATGATACAAGCACTATAAATATACCTTCTACTTTTAACTTAACCATGACGACAGTATGTTGTTACATTGCAAGCACTTACGAGGTTATTTAATTTTCTTGTTCTCAGTAAATAGGTCATTTATTAAAGCACGTCTGGGATTATTTAGGGATCCAGTTCTCTTCCATTAACAGATTTTGCAATGAATGATACGGAAATCTAAATCTGGAAATGCTGAACAGCTGAAGGCTAGAAACCTCTTTGACAATAGAATGCAAGTTGTCAAATGTGGAAAATAAGCTTTGATGATCATATTTCATTCTAAAAACTCAAGATCAAAGGACCTGAAACATTTAGCTTCACATTTAGGCTAATTATGGTCCCCAGTATTGAGGTACAATGAATAGCTACGTTTTGCCTGCTGTGCAGATATTCCATGTATAAATATAATTAAGAACAATCGCTAGATCAAAGGGCACGATACAGAGTACAGAATATGGTTCTCATCATTGTAGCATGTCAGTTCGATAGTCAAAGTCCACGATGGGGTAGAAGTGAATTGGGCAGAACCCGAGCTTATGGAAGCCTGATAACGGAGGAGAAGAAGCTATTCCTGAGTCTGGTCCACCTCCGCCTGGGGTCAGGGGTCAGCGGCAACAGGACAGCTCTTAGGCCTAACGGAATCAAGGGATATGGGGAGAAAGCAGGAACGGGGAACTGATTCTGAATGATCAGCCATGAAAAGCAAAGCTGGGAGAGAAGAGATATAGGACAAAGCATGGCAGGTGACAAGTCAACACAAGCAAGGGGGTTTTGATAAGCAGATAGATTAAATTAAGGCCAGAGAATAAAACCGAAGACATGGGACAAACGATTGAAGAGTTGCGAATTGTGAAGCCGGAGGAAGGAAATGTGGGTGGAGGGGAGGGGGAGAAATTGGTGCGAGTCCAGCTGGGGTACAGGGGAGGGAGGGTGTGGGGGGGGGGAAGATAGGGGAATTGTGGGGTAGAAAGGGGTGGGAGAGCGGTGTGAACAGGTTACCTAAAATTGGCATCTGAATAGGAGAATACAATGTTCATACCATTGGGGACAATTTACAAATTTACCAAAGCCAATTAAGCTACAAACCTGCACGTCTTTGGAATCTGGGAGGAAATTGAAGCACCCGGAGAAAACCCACACGGTCACAGGGAGAACATGCAAACTCTGCGAGGACAGCATATGTAGTCAGGAATGAGCCCGGGTCTCTGGCGCTGTAAGGTGGCGATGTTGCCGCCCGATTTAACACTACTCACGTTGTCTCTGGTATTGCAGAGGCTGTCAGAGGGAAATAGGAGGAATTTCTTTAGTCAGAGGGTGACTGTGGAATTCACCCCCACTGATGGCCATGGACATTATTTTTTTTTAATGGCAGAAGTGACGTTTGCTTGATTCGCGGGTGTCAGGGGAGATGCTAAATGGCTTTCGAATGGGGTTAAGAGGGTACACTGACAATGAGCCATGATTGAATGGTGGAAAACTTGATGGGCCGAGTGGCCTAAAACTTCCCACAAACTATAAACATATGCAGGTCCCAAAGTAGGATTGCTCCTCTCTTCGAGGAGGGAATGCTGATCGGCAAATGTAGGCCGAATTACAATAACTCAGTGGTATAGGTAATAAACAAGTCCTTACCGAGTAAGACTGGAGTGATGGCAATGATGTTGCATCGCAGGGTATAGGTCATTCTGCTGGTGAGGTCCGGACAGGGCGGGGGTTCAAAGGGCACAAAGACGTAGAGGCCGTAGAGGATCCACGGTATAAAGAGCAGAGCCACAAAGACGGAGGAGATGGCTTTCACATGCGGTGCAGAGCAGCAGTGGCAACAGGAGCAGCATCTCCGGCCCCCGTCTCCCCCGGCCCCCGGCTCCTTCTGCGAAGACTCCCCACACGGGTTGCGCTCGGTGTCGCTGGAAATCAGATCGATGGTCTCGCCGTCGGCCGACGAGCCGAGCAGCGGCTGGTCCTCCGAACCCTGGCTGGTGAAGTTGTGGCTCTTCTCCGGGACGTCAGCGTTCTCTGCCCCGACCTTGGCGTTGACCTTCTGCTGGGGAACGGTCGAGGCTTGGCTCGGCAGTGACGCCTTCTCACCGGGCAAGCCCGACGTCTCCCTGGTGATGTCCACCGACACATTGTCCACTCGCTTGCGTTTCGCCTCAGTGTAGGGGAAGCTGTGATTCCTCACCAGCTCCGCCTTGATCAGACTCAAGCGGCCATCGCTCGGCGCACTCTGCTGCTTGGCGAGCTTCTGGTGGGCCTCATTGAACTGAAGCCTCTTGCCCTTTGGAGCTGGGTCCGTTAGGTGGTCGATGTTTTCATCAGATAACGAGTGCAGCTCTTCCACGGATGACTCTGGGCTGTCGGAGATGGGTGCCAGCGTGATCTGGGTGTCCAGGTCCAAGAACGGAGAGAAGGAGAGGCGGCTGGGATCAATGTCCTGCAGTTGGTTAATGATGTCCGTGATTGACTCCTTTACGCTGTCAAACTCCTTCAGCTCGTGACTACTGGCGGGTTGTCTCGGGGAAGTCATTGTTCGGAGATAACCTCTGGAAAGATAAGGAAGTTATGAATGGCAATATGGAAAAAAAAATAGACTCATTTCAATTTGGTTGCATGTGTTAGGTATGTTGCAAAGCGTACCTGAAGCGTCGCTGAAAATCTGCCCCAGCCCGTGTGCCCGATTTTGGCGCCGTTTAGAGGGGGGCGGGTTTAAAACGCAATTTTCTCTAGGCTGTTCAAATCGAGTTTGCTCAGCCTAGTTAATTATTAACGAAAATTCGCTGGTAGGTTCCCTCACATGAGCTATTATTAGTTTTACGAGTTTTTCCTAAGTGCTATAGTAGTTTAAAAATTAACCTCTAAACCCCCGACGGCTCGCAACCAGCTGGGTCTATAGAGCAGAAATCTGAAGGGTAGCAGTATATTTTTACATTAAAAAGGGCTTCTTAAGATGACTTTATACAAAGTTTAATATTGCGAGTAGCTAATTTTGGGCCCATTATATCCCGCAGTATTTTTCTGGGCATTTGAGGGCACAAATCTACCGCAATGTGAACGTTCTAAACCAGCACTTTCACAGGATCCCACTAGAAAGCTGATTTAAAATGGACTTTAATTCACAGCAATTGAACACTAAATTCCTTTCATTTGGCCTATAAATTAATGTAAATGAGATTTTAAAATCATGTTTTATTGTGAATTATTTGTGAATATTATTTGGACACTTAGGCTATTTAAAAATGTTAATCATTTATTAAGAAATGGATAGACGTTTAGATCTAGTAATTGAAGTTTGAAATTAGCTACAAGTGGGTAACTAACTAATTATATGCTTTAATTTCAGGTCATCCGAGTAAGATTATTTTATATTTGTTTCAGAATGCTTCAATCTATGATAACTGAAAATTTCATTCAGTTCTCTTAATTTTTAAGAAGGTTTTGGGCTTTTGACTGTTCACGATCACAGCTTTTTTGTTATGTCCATAGAAAATCAATAGGGAACAAGATGCTAATTTCCGAGTATGAAAATGGCCATAATGTTTTAAATACTTGAGATATGAAAGTGAATTAGGTGTCAAATTAAACTTATTGTTATGCTTTATCTGATGGGATAAATTGCAGACTTGATTTTTTAAATCTCAAAATGTATGCATCTCACTTTACAGTTCAAAACACAAATTGCCCAAGGAACTGGAGACATCTGTACAATGTGGACAGCTTGATTGCAATCATCTATAGTCTTTCTGCTGACTGGAGAGCAAACAAATGCTTTTCATTGTACCTCGGCACACATGACAAAAAATTAAACTAACTAACTGAACAGGTGACACTTAGTTTAGTTTAGTTTAGTTTAGAGATACAATGTGGAAACAGGCCCTTCAACCCACCGAGTCTGTGCCGGCCAGTGATCCCCATACACTAGTTCTATTCTACACACCAGGTTCAATTTACAGAAGGCAATTAACCTACAAACCTGCACAACTTTGGAATGCGGGAGGAAACCAGAGCACCTGAAGGAATCTCACGTGGTCACAGGGAGAATGTGCAAACTCCGTACGGACAGCACCTGTGGTTAGGATCGATCCTGAGTCCCTGGCGCTGTAAGGCAGCAACTCTACCACTGTGCCACTGTGCTGCACCCATTGTCTGTTCCTGCAGGTTGACCCGAAATATCGTCTGTCCATATTCAACACAGTTCCAGGCGGCACAGTGGCGCAGTTCCCTGTATCTATACCTTGTAACTGAGATGTGTACCATCTATCCAGCTGCTGTACAAGGGATCAAAACGAATGTAACCATGTTAGGGTGACACGGTGGCGCAGCGGTAGAGTTGTTGCCTTGCAGCGCCGGAGAACCAGGTTTGATCTAGACTACGGGTGCTGGCTGAACGGAGTTTGTGCGTTCTCTCTGTGACCGCGTGGGTTTTCCTTGGGTGCTCCGGTTTCCTCCCACACTCCAAAGATGTGCGGGTTTGTAGGTTAATTTGGCTTTGGTAAAAATTGTAAATTGTCCAAAGTGTGAAGGATAGTGCGAGTGTATGGGAATCGCTGGTCAGCGCGGAATCAATGGGCCGAAGGGCCTGTTCCCGTGCTGTATCTTTAAACTAAATTAAACTAAACTAAACTAAACATATGTTTAAGAAGGGACCACAGATGCTGGAAAATCGAAGGTAGACAAAAGTGCTGGAGAAACTCAGCGATTGAGGCAGCATCTATGGAGCGAAAGAAAAAGGCAACGTTGCCTATTTCGTTGCCTCACCCGCTGAGTTTCTCCAGCACTTTTGTCTTCCTAAACATCTTGTCCGGAAATATTACAATCTGGTTTGGGAATTGCTCTGCCCAGGACAAGAAGGCTCTGCAGAGCGTAGTGCGATCGGCCGAACGCACCATGGGAACTTCACTCGCCCCCCTGCAGGAACTATACATCAGGAGGTGCAACTCCAGAGCCAATAAAATCATGGGAGACCCCTTCCACCCCTGCAACGGACTGTTCCAGCTGCTACGGTCAGGCAAACCCCTCCGTTGCCATGCTGTGAGAACAGAGCGGTTGAGAAGGAGTTTCTTCCCAGAGGCCATTAGGACTGTAAACTCCTATCTCACCCGGGACTAACTTTACTGTACTACTCTACTGCTTTTTTTTAAAATTGCAGGTTTTTCCCCCTTTCTTTCCCCTTTTTCCTTCCGCCCACAATGTAATGTGGGCGGACGTATGTAAAAGAATATGTGATTCTGTTTGTAGTTTATTTGGTTGTTTGTTTGTTTTGTCTTTTTGCACAAAGTCCGCGAGCATTGCCACTTTTCATTTCACTGCACATCTTGTATGTGTATGTGACGAATAAACTTGACTTGACTTGAAGTAGGCAACGTTTCGGGCCGAAACCCTGAAGGGTTTCGGCCCGAAACGTTGCCTACTTCCTTGTCTCACCGGTTGAGTTTCTCCAGCACTTTTGTCTACCTAAACTAAAGATATGGTGCTGCGGAGGCAGATTTATGCTTTCAAATTTCAGCCTCTCCACTGTAATGGCCTTAATGGTACCTCGTAGTTTGAGACCAAATAGAAATAGATGCTGAGATTGATACAAGTCAGGATGTACCAGCGTATTGGGGTCTGCATCGTGGAAGCAGCAGTGTAAAAAAACAGCGCTGTGGGGAATAAAATGACAATATCCTCAGCAAAGAAGGCAAACGATGCTGAACTGCAAGCACTCCCCCCCCCCCCCCCTCCCCCCCCCCCCCCCCCCCCCCCCCCCCCCCCCCCCGTCCTGACTTCCTACATGTTAATTACTTTAAACTATTCTATCTCCATTGGGTATATCACTTGACAGTGTTGCGTGCAGCTCAGTGCTGATATAAAGAACTAAGGCCTTACGTGCATTTCTGACACTGCCCTCTCTGTCCTTCACCTACCAAACAGGGCATGCATGCTGGTCTAAGAGCTCGCTTTTGGACAAAAAACGTTAGGATGCCAGATCCGTGATCAAAAGGAACTGGCTGGCCTTGCACATCTGTGCATCTACTTTCTGTGTGCGGCTTCTGAAGCTCTCTGCATCAGAGGGGCCCCATGCATTTCACAGCAAGCGGGGTATGGTTGCTACACGCTCCCTGGGAGAGGTTGCCATGGTGTGATATGTAGCCGGACTGACCTGCCGACACTCAGCGGGATGGAGAACGTGCCTCCATTCACAACCCCTGCCCCCTGACAGTTTTCCCTTCACATCAGGAGACTGTAAGCTTCCCCTTTCTTTGATTGCAGATTATTGATAGTGTTTATGGCCAAAGCACTAATTGACCCTGAACAGATTGGCTTGCTGAATGAACCTTTCTCGAGCGCGCAGTTACAAGTCAATCGCAACCTCATGTCTGGAGTCACACAAAGGGCAGACTTCCTTCCCTCGTGGACCTCCATAAGATGGATATGTGTGTGGGAAGGAACTGCAGATGCTGGTTAAACCGAAGATAGACGCAAATCTCTGGAGTAGCTCAGCGGGACCAGCAGCATCTTTGGAGAAATGGAACAGGTGATGTTTCGGGGTCGAGACCCTTCTTCAGTCTGCGAGTCAGGGGAGAGGGAAATGAGAGATATAGACGATGGTATAGAACAAATGAATGAAAGATATTGCAAAAAGTAACGATGATCAAGGAAAGGTGGAGCCCACAATGGTGCATCGTTTCTTTTTAGTGATAGGAGCAGATTTAGGCCATTTGGTCCATCAATCCTACTCCGCCATTCAATCATGGGTGATTTATCCCTCTCTCCTAAGTCCATTTTGCTTTCTCCCCACAACCCCTGACACCCATTCCAATCAAGAATCTATCTAGCTCTGCCTTAAAAAGATACACTGACTTGACCTCCTCAAAGCCCTGTCCCATGGTACAAGTTCATTCCAAGAGTTCTCCCGAGTTTGCCCTGATTCAAACTCGGAGATTTATGGTAATGGCCACTCGTCGGTACTCGGGGCTCTCGTGGACATTTATCAACATGTTGAAAAATCTTCACGAGTCTTCCCGTGCTTACCTGCCGTTAGTGAGTCTTCCCGAGTACCTGCCGTTAGCGCTACGAGCCGCTAAGAGACGTCCCCGAGCTGCGACGTACCCGCTACGTTCATTCTCTGTGCTTACCACGAGTTTGATTTTTTTTAAACTCGGGAGAGCTCTTGGAATGAACTCGTACTGTGGGACAGGGCTATTAGCCTTCTGTGGCAATGAGTTCCACAGATTCACCACCCTCTAAAGAAATTCCTCCTCATCTTCCTGAAGGAACGTCCTTTGATTCTGTGGCTATGACCTCTGGTCCTAGACTCTTCCACTAGTGGAAACATCCTCTTCACATCCACTCTATCCAGGCCTTTCACTATTCACTATCCAATATACTGTTGGCTGTGGGGGTAGGTGAAACGCAACAGGACAACAATGAAACTAGTACGGCGACTAGGGTGGGGGTGGGATGGAGAGACGGAGAGGGGATGCATGGGTTATTTGACGTGTGTTTAAAACTAATACTGGCATTTATTTACAAATGTATTTAATGACGAGTTTAAACCATCAGCTGCCAGGTTAGGATTTGAACTTATTTCCCCAGTTCAACGGTAAGAATAACAGATTTCCCTTCCAGAGCGCACATTAGTGAGCCAGATGGATTATGAAACAACAGTCTCGTGGATTAATGATCACCATTACTAATGCTTACATTTTATTCCCATTTATTTGATCGCTTGTATTTAAACCACCCAGCAGCTGAGATGGGATTCAAATGCTTGTCTCCACATTAACGCTCTAAGCTTTGGGGGAGTGGCCCGATAATTTAACCGCTGTGCTACCTGACCTCAAACACAATGGTCCCGTAATGCTAGCTTATCTCTTGAGGGGAGGGAAACAATGCTGAAATGCTAGTGTAGAAACAACAAACTCCAGATAGACACAAAATGCTGGAGTAAATCAGCGGGTCGGGCAGCATCACTGGAGAAAAGGAACAGGTGACGTTTCAGGTCACCGTCCCTCCAGTGATGCTGCCCGACCCGCTGATTTACTCAAGTATTTTGTGTTTATCTGTCTTTAAATCAGCATCTGCAGCTACTTCTTATACAAGGAACTGCAGATGCTGGTTTATACAATATGTAGAAGCAAAGTGCTGGAGTAACTCAACGGGTCAGGCAGGATCTCTGGAGACAAAGGATGGGTGACGTTTTGGGGTTGGGAACCCTCTTCAGAGCACCTTTTATTTTATTTATCTACCACCTCCCCAAAGTACTCAAACAAGCAATCTGAAGAAGGGTCCTGATCCAAAATGTCACCCATCCTTTTTCTCTAGAGATGCTAGCTGACCCGTTGAGTTACTCCAGCACTTTGTGTCTATCATTTAAAAAAAATGTTTGTTAAATTATGGATATTGTTCCCACCTTATAGCTGCCATTGTGATGATGGGGCATCTCAGGCAGCAGTTACAGTGTTTACCAGATTAGTCACATCTATGTGTCAGACCAGGTCAGAATAAAAGTTTTAGCGGCATTAGAAAACGATGGAAGATAATCATCCAGGCTGCTGATACGAGCTTTTTAAAAACAATTTTTTTTTTAAATTTACTAACAGAATTTAAGGTCACCAGCTCACTAATATGGCCATTCTGACTTGAGTCTACAGGGCCGAACAGTGGTGCAGCTGGTAGTGCTGCTGCCTCACAGCGCTAGGGACTCCGATTCAATCCTAACCTCGGCCGCTGTCTGTGTGAAGTTTGCACGTTCTACCTGTGACCACCGTGGAAACAGGCCCTTTGGGCCACCGAGTCCGCGCTGACCACCATTTAGACAAAAATGCTGGAGAAACTCAGCGGGTGAGGCAGCATCTATGGAGCGAAGGAATAGGTGACATTTCGGGTCGAGACCCTTCTTCAGACTGATGACATTTATCCATACACCAGTTCTATCCTACACACTAGAGACAATTTACAGAAGCCAATTAACCTAAAAACCTGCATGTCTTTGGAGTGTGGGTGGAAACCGGAGCATCCGGAAAAAACCCAACACGTACAAACTCCGTAAAGACAGCACCCATAGTCAGGATCGAACCCGGGTCTCTGGCACTGTAAGGCAGCATCTCTACCGCTGCGCCCCCGTGCCACCCCGTGTTGTTAGACCATGAGTTCCAGACTCCAACCTCAGTTAGTATGAAATGATTTCTCTGCAAACCACCTCTAATAATTCTAATACTTCGATTAAAACCATGCATCCCAGCTTTTGGTTTCTTTGCTGAGGAATAGTGTTCATCAGCTCAGTCACTCAATGCATTTGAGTTACACAGTGATCTCTGCGGTTTTCATTGGTGTCAGAGAATCATCTTTTTATTTGTTCTTGACCTACTTAATATTTGTTTTCTTTTGTTCCTCCTCTCTAAACCTTCATTTTTCTTGTTGGTAGGAGAAATTTTGTAGCCTCGGAATTAAAGGGCGCTCTTTTAAAAAGGAGGTGAAGAGGGACTTCTTTAATCAGAGGGTAGTTCATCTGTGGAACTCATTGCCACAGAGGGCTGTGGAGGCCAAGTCAGTGGATATTTTTAAGGTAGAGATAGAAAAGTTCTTGATTAGAACGGGTGTCAAGGGTTATGGGGGGGAGGCAGGAAAATGGGATTAGGTGGAAGAGATCAGGCATGATTGAATGGCGGAGTAGACTCGATGGGCCGAATGGCCTAATTCTACTCCTATTACTTGTAAACTTGTGAAATCGAACGGCCAGGGAGTTGTGAGCCTCCAAAGGGTTCTGGTCAAAATGTTTACAACCCTCCAATGGGTATTTGACATTCTTGAGTCAGATTTTGAGAGATAGTGGCACGGTTCTGCTGCTGAGGTCAAATAAAACAAAGCAACGCTTGTGCATTTCAAGCAGGGAAGAGGACGACCTGTTTGTAGTCTTATTCATCCATTAAACCAGGAACCAGCTGCCGTTCCAGGCCTGAATAACTTGGAGAATTCTTTGCTTAACACTGCATGGGATGATGGTCCTTTGCCCTTGTTGAATAGAAGTCTGTAAATTTGCCTGAGGCTCAGTAACTAGATCTAAATCTAGAACGTTCTCCAATATAGTATTTAATTTCAGGATATTGACCATGTTTCAGAATAGGCTCTTAAAGGTGTGTTTTTTTTTTCGTTACAGAGCAATGTGTAATTTTATTTGCCTTTCACATGGAAACATTTGGAACCAGACGGAATATGGGAGTGGGGATGTACCAAGGTGTTCAGGATGTGAAAAACCACACAGGCAGAGAAAACCACGAGATTGGGATTGTTTACATGAGAGAATGTTAAGAAGAAAGATAATGGGATAAGGGGATTTAATGCAGCCAATAAAGAAATAATATTTCTGTTGGAAGGGTGCCAGTGAAAATGGGTTATAAAGTTTAGATTGTCACTAAGAAATGAGGACAGAGCACTGAGAATTCGAATACATTCCCCAGATTGTGACTGAGGTGTAAAAATGTTGCATCGTTTGACGGAAATGTGGATGAATGTTAGCTGTAACAGTAAAAGTTCAGTTCAAATTAACGAAAGAATATTAGATTTATACCTCAGTGACCTTCTGTTGACTCCATCTACATCTCATGCTGCCTTTGCAAGACCACCAGCATAGTCAAGGACCAGTCTCACCCCGGTCACTCCCTCTTCTCCCCTCTCCCATCAGGCAAGAGGTACAGAAGTTTGAAAATGCATACCTCCAGATTCAGCGACAGATTCTTTCCAGCAGTTAACAGGCAACTGAACCGTCCTCTCACCAGCTAGAGAGCGGTCCTGACCTCCCATCTACCTCATTGGAGATGTTCAAATTATCTTTAACGAGACTTTACTGGACTTTGTCTTGAACTACTCCGCTTTATTCTCTCTTTGTGTACTGCGGACAATGCGATTGTAACCATGTACTGTATAGTCTTTTCACTGACTATATATAGGCAACAAAAAGATTTTTACTATACCTTGGCACACTGTACCTTGGTACACGTGACAACAATTAACTAATAATGAATCTGTGACAACAATGAACTAATAAACAAACGAAAGGTTTATGGAACGAGCTGCCAGAGGAAGTTTTTGATGCAGGTACAATAACAACATTCAAAAGAGACTTGGACAGGTACATGGATAGGAACCCGTAACGTCACCCATCCATGTTCTCCTGAGATGCTGCCTGACCCGCTGAGTTACTTCAGCACGTTGTGTACTTTTTAGAGGGATATGGGTCGAACGCTGGCAAATGGGACTCACATAGATGGGGCCTCTTGGTCTGCTGGGAAACAAGGAACTGCAGATGCTGGTTAACACAAAATAAATCAAAGCGCTGGAGTAACTCAGTGGGCCAGGTACCAGGGTCTCAACCCATAATGTCCCCCCATGTTCTCCTGAGATGCTGCCTGACCAGCTGAGTAACTTCACGTTGTGTACTTTTGCATTTATATAAAGCCTTTGATTGCTGCTTCTGGCAGCAGTGGTTCCATAAACCGCTTCCTTGTGGGGCGGTACAGTGGTGCAGCGGTAGAGTTGCTGCCTTACAGCGTCAGAGGCCCGGGTTCGATCCTGACTACGGGCGCTGTCTGTACGGAGTTTGTACGTTCTCCCTGTGACTGCATGGGCATTCTCCGGGTGCTCCGGTTTCCTCCAAGACTCCAAAGACGTGCAGGTTTGTACAGTACAAACCTTTGGCGGATTTGGTGAACAGCTTTGGTGGATTTATCATTTGTCCTTAATGTGTAAGAAAAAATTGCAGATGCTGGCTTAAATTGAAGGTAGACGCAAAATGCTGGAGTAACTCAGCGGGACAGGCAGCATCTATGGAGAGAAGAAATGGGGGACATTTTGGATCTGAAGAAGTGTCTCACTCCGAAACGTCACCCATTCCTTCTCTCCAGAGATGCTGCCTGTCCCGCTGAGTTAATCCAGCATTTTGTGTCTACCTGTAATTTGTCCTTCGTGTGTAGGTTAGTGCTGGTGTACGGGTGATCGCTGGTCGGCATGGACTTGATGGGCCAGAGGGTCTGTTTCCGCACTGTATCGCTAAAGTCTAGTCCAACCAAAAGGGATGGATGGAAGGAAAAGCTATTAAACACAACATCCCATGTCCATCCACAATCCACTGTTCACCACCTGTCTTGCACGGTTTATTGCAAGGATTTCAGAGAAAGTAAAGGTCGGCACGGTTAGGATTTCCATTTCATTAGGTTTGTATTAACTGGATGACACAGTGGCACAGCTGGTGGAGTTGCTGCCTCGCAGCATCAGAGACCCAGGTTCAATCCTGACCTTGGGTGCTGTCGGTGTGGGGTTTTCACGATCACATAGGTTCCCTCTGGGAGTTCCGGTTTCCTCTCACATCCAAATATTTGCAAGTTTGTAGGTACCCCTCGCCACTCTTCCCCCTCTCTACTCTCCCTCCCCCCTATCCATCTCCCTACCCCTTCCTTCCCCACTCTCCCCCCTCTATCTCCTCTCTCACCCCTCTCTTCCCCCTCAGCAATCCCCCCCTCACGCCTTCGCTCCTCCCATCCACACCCTCCCCACCACCCCCTTCCCCCCCCCCCCCCCTCTCTCCCCCTCCCCCCCCTCTCACCCCCTACCCCCCTCCCCCCCACCTCTCCTCCTCCCTTCCCACTCTCCCTCTCCTCCTCCCCATCCACCCCCTCTCCCTCTGTCTCTTGCCCCTCATTCTGCCTCTGCCCCTCTCTCTCTCTGTCTCTGCCCCTTCTCTCTCTGCCCTCACTCTCTACCTCCCCCTCCTCCTCTCTAGAAGTGCCTGCAAGTTGGGGGCTATGCGTCAGTAGATAGGGCCGTTGTGGGGTACAAAGAGCAATTTAATAATATTAATGTAATATCAAGGGGGTAGTTAGCGTGTGTGCGGGATGGGGTAGTTAGTGTGTGTGACTGCCCCCTTCCCCGCAACCGCTCGTTGGGGGAACAGACCCTATGGGTCTGCACTTGGTCTAGTATATATATACACACAAACATGCACGCAAACAGAAACACATACATACAGTATATTTTTTTGTGTGTTATTGTGTTAATGGGCTTGTTAAACTGCAGCTAGATACATAGATTAAGAGACATAGGATCAGGAGTAGGCCATTCATATCTTTGAGCCAGCATCGCCATTCAAGGTGATCATGGCTGATCATCCACAATCAGTACCCCGTTTCTGCCTTCTCCCCATACCCTTTGATTCTGCTAGCCCTAAGAGCTCTACCTAACTCTCTTTTGAATGCATACAGTGAATCGTCCTCCATTGCCTTCTGAGGCAGAAAATTCCACAAATTCAAAACTCTCTGTGAAAATGTTTTTCCTCATTTCAGTTCTAAACGACTCACCCCTTATTCTTAAACTGTGGCCCCTGGTTCTGGACTCCCCCAACATCGGGAACATGTTTCCTGCATCTAGCATGTCCAATCCCTTAATAATTTTTTATGTTTCTATAAGATCCCTCTCATCCTTCTAAATTCCAGTGAATGCAAGCCCAGACGTTCCATTTTTTCATCATACGACAGTCCCGTCCTCCCGGGAATTAACGTTGTGAACCTAAGCTACACCCCCTCAATAGCAAGAATGTCCTTCCTCAAATTATGAGACCAAAATTGCACACATTACTCTTGGTGTAGTCTCACCAGCACCCTGTACAACTTTATTCTTCGAATAAAGGGGAGGTCATTTAAGACTGAGCTGAGAAAAAACTTTTTCACCCAGAGAGTTGTGAATTTATGGAATTCCCTGCCAAGTCACTGGATGGACTTAAGAGAGAGTTAGAGCTCTAGGGGCTTGTGGAGTCAAGGGGTATGGGGAGAAGGCAGGCACGAGTTATTGATAGGGGACGAAAAGCCATGATCACAATGAATGGCGGTGCTGGCTCGAAGGGCCGAATGGCCTACTCCTGCACCTATTTTCTATGTTTCTATGTTTCTAGAAGGACCTCTTTGCTCCTATACTTTACTCCAACCCCTCTCGTTATGAAGGCCAACATGCCATTAGTTTTCTTCACTGCCTGTTGTACCTGCATGCTTACTTTCAGTGACTGATGTACAAGGACACCCAGGTCTCATTGTACTCCCCCTTTTCCTAACCTGATTATTCAGATAAATATCTGCCTTCCCGTTCTTGCCACCAAAGTGGGTAACCTCACATTTATCCACATTATACTGCATCTGCCATGCATCTGCCCACTCACCCAACCCGTCCAAATCACCCTGCATCCTCATAGCATCCTCTTCACAATTCACACTGCCACCCAGCTTTGTATCATCTGCAAATTTGCTCATTTTACTTTTAATTCCTTCATCTAAATCATTGATGTATATTGTAAATAGCTGCGGTCCCAGCACCGAGCATTGTGGCACCCCACTAGTCAATACCTGCCATTCTGAAAGTGACCCGTTAATCCCCATTCTTGTTTCCTGTCTGCCAACCAATTTTCTATCCATGTCAGCACTCTACCCCCGATACTGTGAGCTCTAATTTTGCCCACTAATGTCCTGTGTGGAATCTGATCAAATGCTTTCTGAAAGTCCAGATACACCACATCCACTGGCTCTCCCTCGTCCATTTTACTTGTCACATCCTCAAAAAATTCCAGAAGATTTGGCAAGCATGATTTCCCCTTCGTAAATCCATGCTGACTTGGACAGATCCTGTTACTGCTATCCAAATGCACCGCTATTTCATCTTTGATAATCGACTCCAGCATCTTCCCCACCACCGCTGTCAGGCTAACTGGTCCATAATTCCCTGCTTTCTCTCTCCCTCCTTTCTTGAAAAGTGGGATAACATTAGCTACCCTCCAATACACAGGAACTGATCCTGAGTCTATAGAACATTGGAAAATGGATCACGATTTCTAGAGCCACTTCATTGAGTACCATGGGATGCAGACCATCAGCCCTGGGGATTTCTCAACCTTCAGTCCCATCAGTCTACGCAACACTATTTCTTGACTATTGTGAATTTCCTTCAGTTCCTCCATCACCCTTGGTCCTCTATACCCTAGTACATCTAGGAGATTGTTTGTCTTCCTTGGTGAAGACTGATCCGAAGTACCTGTTCAACTCGTTTGCCATTTCCTTGCTCCCCATAATAAATTCACCTGTTTCTGTCTTCAAGGGACCCACATTTGTCTTAACTAATTAGCAAGAATTCAATTGCTCTGTTGCCAGTACATGACAATTAAATACTCTCGACCTGACCCTTAACATCTGAGCCAAAGCATAAAGACAATTCACCATGAGTGATAGCATTGAGTAATATTAATGTCGCCTTGAGTGCAAGTTTCAGCTTTCATTATGTATAATGTTTCAGCCCTAAATTCGCTCAAGTGAGTGAATAAAGACACGGTACAGCTTGATTTTCAGCAACCCCTAACCCAGTCTAGAATGGGAATTCATAACCAGAAGAAGATTTGTCGGAGTTTGTAGGCCATGTCATTGTAGATGTTCTTTAATAAAAAAAATCAAACACTGGTTAAATGATGATCATTAGAGAGAGGATATAAATTGCTAGAAAAGTCAACAAGGGATAACGTTGCTTCGAAGAGAATCATTGCCTTTGCAACTGGGCGGCACGATGGCACAGCGGTAGAGTTGCGGTCTTACAGCACTATCAGCGCCGGAGAAGCGGGTTCGATCCCAACTACGGGTGCTGTCTGTACAGAATTTGTACGTTCTACCCGTGACCGCGTGGGTTTTCTCCGAGATCTTTCGTTACTCCAAAAATGTACAAGTTTGTAGGTTAATTGGCTTGGTATACGTGTAAATTGTCCACAGCATGTGTAGGGTGGTGTTAATGTTTGGGGGTCGCTGGTTGGTGCGGGCTCGGCGGGCCACAGAGCCTTTTTCCACGCTGTATCTCTAAACTAAACTAAACTGGGAAATCTAGTGGGTATTTGAAAGGGTGGTTAGCAAACTAATTTGACCCATGTTGAAAGCGTCAACTACTCTGGGGATCGTGCTGCATTTGCACAGCACAGAACCTTTGTGGGTGGAAGGTTTCATTGTGGGGTGTCTGGATAAGGACTGCACACTGTAACGGCACAAGGTAACACTGACACCGAACCAGCCCCCAGTTGAATGGAAAACAGGTCTCTTTGGGTATCGGAATGAAATCGCTCTCCCTTCTCACAAAAACCTTTGCTGTTTATTCAGCTCAAGAATGCCACGAAAAATAACATCTATAGGAAAATAAAAATGGATCAGTGGAAATTGACTGTTGTACTGTTGCCCACACACGCGGTGGAGATTGGATTCGGCCACTTGGGAGACAGCTTTGAGGCATGAATGGAGACTTGTTCACAGATTGTGTGTCTGATCTGTAGTACCTGGCCCTGGGCCAGCACACTTGTGTGGTGCTAGTGTACTCTGCTCTTCCCCCATTGCACTCACATACTGACAATCCCCACGCGGCTCAAGCGAGGCGTATTCTAAGCACGACCCAATGCTTATATGGGATAGCCTTCACTGCACACGACAAAGCAAACATCTTGGAACACAGAAAGCACAGCGCAAGAACAGGCCCTTCGTTCCACAATGTCTGTGCCGAATATGATGCCAAGATAAACTGATCTCCTATGCAACGCATATTCATTCCCCTCCATATCCATGTGCCAATCCACAAAACCTCTTAAATGCCATAGTCGTATCTGTCTTCACCACCATCCCCGGCAGTGTGAACCAGACACCCATCACTCTCAGTGTAATAAACGTACCCATGCATTTCTTTTAAACTTTGCCCCTCTCACCTTAAAGCTATGTCTTCTGACTTTGACATTTCCAACCTGGGCAAATGGTTCTGACTGTCTACCCTATCTATGCCTCTCATAATTGTATATATATCTATCATGTTCTCAATCTCCAACATTCTAGAGAATACAATCTAAGTTTGATATTAGCGTTAGATTTGCTACTCATTATATACCATCGTTATAATAGGCAGTCAAATAGACCTCATCTTTTTCTCACTCAACTAGAAATTTAAAATGTAGACACTGATTATTACCAAGTAATACACAGTCACCCTGCATTTATCCCAAGTAATCAATTATCCTCAAAAAATATTATGTTCACCTTCTGAAATATTCCAGTTCCCTCCACACTTACCCATCCCAGTTCTCTCCTCTGCAATCTTAAGGCCCTCAAACATGTGTTACTGTGTCCAATAAGAGTCACAGAGTTGTACAGCACAGAAACAGACCCATTGCCCAACTTGGCCAGGCTGAACAAGATGACCCATCGAGCCCAGTCTCAATTGCCTGCGTTGACCCCATTTCCTGCCAAACCTTTAATCCATGTACCTGTCCACGTGTGTTTTACAGTTTGTTACTGTCATTGCCTTAACTACCTCCTCTGACATCTCATGAGATGAATTGATAGAGTGAGTGATTACAAGAAATTAGTACAGGTGTTAGGGGTTATGGGGAGAAGGCAGGAGAATGGGGTTGAGAGGGAAAGATAGATAGATCAGCCATGATTGAATGGCGGAGTAGGAATTGATGGGCCAAATGGCCTAATTCTGCTCCTAGAACTTGTGACGGATGCCAGGCCATGGTGCAGAGAACATGAAGGAACTCTCCTGGGTTTATGGAAAGGTGGTTTATAACAGAGATAGACACAAAGTGTCATAGTCATATAGCATGGAAATGAGCCCTTTGGCCCAACTTGCCCGTGCCGACCAACACGCACCATCCACAGTAGTCCCTCCCACCCACGTTTGGCCCATATCTTTAAGGATCTCTGCCTTAAAAAATATCCATTGACTTGGCCTCCACAGCCTTCTGTGGCGCTGTCCTGGTGATCATTCTTCATGCAAGGTTCCAGACATTGGCTTTGGAGTAAGTCTGAGTTGAAGCCAACCCAATTTCCAGTGGTCGGGGCAGGAAGGCTGGATTACTTCATCTCCAATGTTCCATGCAATTTGTGGTCAGGTTTGTAGCCTGGTTAGGCACACCTGACTCACCACGGTCCTGGAGTCCCGCCTGCTTGCTTGTGGTTCGGGGATGCATTGGAATTGTGACCAGTAAAGCCAATGGTATACACTGGCCCACTGTGGTCTGCAGACCAGAGGCGCAGGGCTGATGAATGAACTTTTAGTTCCATCTCAAGCCAGACCAAAGAGGTGAAAGTACACGACTCTAAGGAATGACATTGTGGGGCATCGACTGGAATCTAACGGATGTATGAAGACAAGGGTGGCACAGTGGCACCACGGGCAGAGCTGCTGTCTCACAGCGCCAGAGACCCGGGTTTCATCCTGACTATGATTGCTGTCTGCACGGGTGCTGTTTGTACATTCTCCTACGCTCTCCGCAAGGGATTTCCCCGGCTGCTCTGGTTTCCTCCCACATTCCAAAACCGTGCAGGTTTGTAGGTTAATTGGCTTCTGTAAATTGCCCCTAGTGTGTTGGATGGAAAGTGTATGGGTGGTCGCTGGTCGGCGTGGACCCGGTAGTCTGAAGGGCACGTTGGTTCCCTAAACTGGTGGAGGGTACTCAAAACTAGTTTATCTCTACACTAACCTAAACCCAAACGAAATGGGTTAGCATGGACCTGATAAGTTGTCTGGCTTTCTTTGCTATAAATATAGGAAGTCATACCATGTCAGATGACACACATTCAATGAGTGCATCTCCCAATGTATGTAACAGACTGGTATAATCTTCTGGGCTGCTATTGTTGAGTTTAGTTTAGTTTAGTTTAGTTAAGAGATCCAGTGTGGACCCTTCGGCCCACCGAGTCCGCACCTCCCATGCGATTCCCGCACATTAACACTATATCCTCCACACACTAGGGCCAATTTTTACACTTATACCAAGCCAATTAGCCTACAAACCTGCACGTCTTTGGAGTGTGAGCGGAAACCGAGGATCTCGGAGTAAGCCCACGTGGTCACGGGGAGAGCGTGCAAACTCCGTACAGACAGCACCCGTAGTCAGGATCGAACCCGGATCTCTGTAAGCTGAAACCGCCGTAAAGGGCCTGTCCCACTTTCACGACCTAATTCACGACCTCTGCCGAGTTTACCCTTGACTTCTACTCGCAGCATGGTCGTCACAAGGTCGTAGGTAAGTCGTAGCGGGCCGCGATGCTAGTCGTAGGTACTCGTGCCATCAAGTAGGTCGGGGCGTTTTTCTAGCCTGATGAAAAATGTCCATGAGTAAAAAAGGTCGTGAATTAGGCCGTGAAAGTGGGTCAGGCCCTTTAGGCAGTAACTCTACTGCTGCGCCACCGTGCCACCCGTTGTGTGTAAACAAAGTCTGCAACACTAAAATAATCTAAACTAAACTAAACTACTCTCTCAGTGTAATCGACTATGCTTGCAATTTTGTACTTTGTGTTTATGTACAGTTTGATTTTTACAGAATTGTATGCAGTAAGGGATTTCACAGTAACCAGGTAGAGGTGACAACAAAGCACCATTGATTGAACCATTGATTCAAACCCACCTCAGAAGCTTTCAGGACATGCCAACGTTTTGTATGATTTGTTCTTGGAGAACCTCAGTATAGTTAAATGCAGTCCCACTGCGGAGCTTTGTTGAAGGGAATGGGGGAGGGGAGTCAGAACGTTGCTGGTGACAGCTACTTAGTCAGAGGTTGCTGAGAAAGTGTCTGTAAACCCGTGATATTTCAGCGTTGCCTTCTATTCTGGGATTCACAGTCACATTCTGCATCTAACAGGGCGACTGAAACAATGTGCTCTTGCTGTGATCAATGGGCTGGTTCACAGTCCATTCTGTACGGGTACTGTATATAGCGATGAATTACACAGTAGCCGCAGTCAACTCCACACCAACACCAACCTAGCCTGGGCATATTCTGAAACCAGATGGAGAATGTCAGTAACTGAACCACGTCCCATTCACTTCTCCTGTGCTGGGTCCAAGCATAATATTGACCCAGAGTATCCTGATGCAGAATTGAGTGCTGTATAAAATTATCCTGCTCAGGCTGTTTAACATGTCAAACGCTCTACTGTGGCTAACGGGCCAAATCTCACCCAGAGGAAACTACCAGTTCGTTTCAAAGCCAACTCTGTGTCAGCACAATCTTTTGGTTTAGTGTTTAGACTAACAATTTATAGAGGAACTCAACGGGTCATGGCACAATAATATCCAGTTTAGTTTAGTTAAATGTTAACGATGCAGTGTGGAAACAGGCCCTTCAGCCCACCGAGTCCATACTGGTCAATGATCACCCCGTACACTAGTTCTATCCCACATACTTGGGCAATTTACGGAACAGGCCCTTCGGCCCACCGAGTCCGCACTGCCCATCGATCACCCCGTACACTAGCACTATCCTAAATACAGGGGACAAATTACAATGTTACCCAAGCCAATTATCCTAGAATCCTGCACGTCTTTGGAATGTTGGAGGAAACCGGAGCTCCCGGAGAAAACCCACCTGGTCACAGGGAGAACGTACAAACTCTGTACAGACAGCACCCGTTGTCAGGATCGAACCCGGGTCACTGGCCCTGTAAGGCAGCAACTCTATTGTTGCGTCCCTGTGATGCTTCAGTTTGCAGAGCCTTTGAAGCTGGTGATACATTTGGGGTGATATTAATATAAAGAGAGTGATTTTGATCACAAACCTGCTGGAATAGACAAAGGGGGCAGCAAAAGTCTATAAGGTGAGTGGGGGAAAATGCTATAGGAACCTGAGGGGCAATTCTTTCATACAGAGGATGGTGGGTACATGGAACAAGTTGCCAGAGTACATGGTTAAGGCAGGTAGTATAACAGTATTTAAAAGACATTTGTACAGGTACATGGATAGGAAAGATTTAGAAGGCTATGAGCCAAACATGGGTATGTTTGTGGAATCTGTGGAATTCTCTGCCACAGAAGGGAGTTGAGGCCAGTTCATTGGCTATATTTAAGAGGGAGTTAGATGTGGCCCTTGTGGCTAAAGGGATCAGGGGGGATGGAGAGAAGGCAGGGATGGGATACTGAGTTGGATGATCAGCCATGATCATATCGAATGGCGGTGCAGGCTCGAAGGGCTGATTTTCTATGTTTCTATGTGGAACAATAGTGGATGGGGCATCTCGGTTGGCATGGGCAAGTTGGGGCATGGGCAAGTTGGGGCATGGGCAAGTTGGGGCATGGGCAAGTTGGGGCATGGGCAAGTTGGGGCATGGGCAAGTTTCTGTGCTGCCTGACTCTATGACACTATGATGCATAGAAAGGGCAACATTGAGACGTGCGAAGGGCAGAGAACAAAAGGCAAGGTCTGTTTCACAGTAGGAAGGCATAAGATGCTTGTTTTTACAAAAAAAAGACACAAAGTGCTGGAGTAACTCTGTGGGTCGGGCATCATCTCTGGAGAGAAAGGATGGGTGACGTCTTGGGTCTTGAGGGTCCCACCCAGAGATGGGTCTTCCTCCAGAGATGCTGCCTGACCCGCTGAGTTATTCGAGCGCGTTGTGTCTCTCTTTGGTGTGAACCAGCATCTGCAGTTCCTTGTTCTGCATTGTGCCTATTTCACCGAGCGAGGTGGATATCGATGAATGAACGGCTGATGGGGTCAAGGAAAGAGCGTTCACGTCGCGGCCCTCTTTCCACCACCACACACAAGAAGCACAAGAAGCGCCTGAAGGGTGTTCCGCTCTGGCTGAACAACTTCTAATCTTGTATGTGGACTCGATAAGAAGAAGAAGAACGGCTGATGTTTGCTGTTCTTTGTATCCGTGTAGCAGTGAATATCTGACTCCATTACATCAGCTTCTCACAGAGTACTTATGTACCAGCAGCCTCCAAATTACCCAACACACCAATTTGGACTGTCAGATCAATTGCTGTGCAGCTTTATGCTCTGTCAGCCATCTCCCCACCAATGCACAGGGCAGTTGTTCTGTGGATCAACTTAGATGAAGCTGCCAGGTTAAGGGGTGGCACGGTGGCGGAGCGGTAGAGTTACTGCCTTACAGGTCCAGGGCCAGAGACCCAGGGTCAAGGGTGTTTTATTGTCATATGTCCCTAACAGAACAATGAAATTCTTATTTGTAGCAGCACAACAGAATATGTAGACAGAGTCCTCTGTCAAAAAATATAATGAACAAATAAAAAGTTCACACACACACACCCTCAGTCTGATGTGACATCTCGGCCCAAAATGTAATCAATTCCTTTTCTCCAGGGATGCTTCCTGATCCGCTGAATTACTCCAGCATTTTGTGTCTATCTTTGGTGTAAACCAGCATCTGCAGTTCCTTCTTACACACATATATATATATAATATGTATAGTTTGATATATAAACACACACATATAGTTCGATCCCGACTATGTGTGTTGTCTGTAAGGAGTTTGTACGTTCTCCCTGGGATCGTGTGGGTTTTCTCCGGGTGCTCTGGTTTCCACCCACACTCTGAAGACATACAGGTTTGTAGGTTAATTGGCTTCTATACATTGTCCCTAGCGTGTAGGATAGAACTAGTGTACGGGGGATCACTAGTCGATCCAGACTCGTTGGGCTGAAGGGCCTGTTTTCATGCTGTATCTCCAAACTAAACTCAACTAAAACTAATCTAAACCTAGTTCCAAGGCTAATGCCCCCGAGGTTAGGGCTCTAGATACTCTCAGTCAACCACATTTGTCATGGTCAATGGCAGAGTACTGAAATGGACAGCCTGTCCTGAATTCTGTCATTGGAAGAGGACACCAGGCAGAGAGAGAAACATATTCAAGGGTGAGGTCGAAGTCTCCTTGAAGACTTGTTACTTTCCCCACCGACCTTCACATTTAGACTTTAGAGATGAAGTGTGGAAACAGGCCCTTCGGCCCACCGAGTCCGTGCCGACCAGCAATCACCCCGTACACTAGCACTATCTTACACACACTAGGGTCAATTTACAATTGTTTACCAAGCCAATTAACTTGCAAACCCGTACGTCTTTGGAATGTGTGAAGAAACAGGAGCGCCCGGAAGAAACCCACGCGGTCACAGGGAAAACGTACAAACTCCGTACAGACAGGACCAGGAGAGTCAGGATCAAACCCCCCGGGTCTCTGGCACTGTAAAGCAACACCTCTACTGCTAGGCCACTATGCTGTCCTGTTGGGTGAGGTGGGTGAGTGGTGGGCGCCTGGAACGCGTTGCCAGGGGTGGTGGTGGAGGCAGGTATGCGAGTGGCATTCAAGATAGGCACATTGATAAGCAGGGAATGGAGAGATATGGATCACGTGCAGGTAGAGGAAATTAGTTCAACTTGGCATCATGCTCGGTACGGTCCTTTAAAAGACATTTGGACATGTATATGGATAGGAAAAGTACAGGGGCACGTGAGCTAAACACAGGCAGGTAGGACTATTGTAGAGGGGGCTGCTTGATCGGTGTGGGCAAGTTGGGCTGAGGGGCCTGATTTTGTCTTTACTGTTCTATGCTCTATGAATGAACCTTGGACAGAGAATGAAGCTTGTGATTTGGTGTTGGCTTGGAGTGTTTTCATAGATGACTGCTCTCTGGAACATTGCAAGATGAGACGACACTGTTGTTGGGCATGGTGACGCACTCATTCATTTTCTGGGCAACCCGGCAGAGGTCTAGACTATGGAGGTAAATGTGAACCCCAGCACAGCAGCTGGAGTGTTTAAGATCAGGTAACTAAGCGTGACCTCAAAACAACTGCATTCGTCTCAAACCCGTCTGCTTGACAGATTACGTCACTGTGAGTGGTTCCGTTTCGAGAGCCTAATCTTTGCAATACTCTTTCTCTCCCTTTGACACACACACTCTTTAACGATAGTCATAGAATCACAGCATGAAAACAGGCCGTTCGGACCAACTGTGGTGGTGCTGCGTCTGTGGCTGCGACTGGCCTGCAGTCTGTCTCTCTCTCTCCCTTCTTTGTCTTATCGTTAACGTTAGATGTATGTAATAGTCTATTTTCAGTTGTGTATTATGTGGTGGTAGGGGAGGGGGGACGGAAACTTTTTTAAATCTCTTTCTTCAACGGAGATGCTGCTTTTTTCTCTGTGTCGTATCTCCGTTAGCGCTGCGGCCTAACATCGAGGAGCTGGGCGGCCTCCAGCTGGGGTTGACCATGAGGGCTCCGGTCGCAGAGCCTGTGGACTCGCGGAGATGGCTGACTTTCGGAAGCGGGGATTACGGCTGCAACTATTTTCGGCGGCTTCAGCTGCGGGTCCTGTGGACCCTACCATCGGGAGCTCGCAGGTCGCTTGTTGGCGACCTTTTCGGGAGCTCCAGCCACAGCAGCTTTGTCCGCCCAGAATCGTAAGGCTTGAGTCGGCCCGTTCGCAGGGCCTTTCATCGCCAGGCACGGCTCGGCCGCGGGATCTTCCATCGCCCGGCGGGGGTTTCAATATCGGGAGCCTCGATTGCTTCGACACAGCAGCAGAGAAGAAGCAAGGAAGAGATAAGACTTTTTTTACCGTCCATTACAGTGAGGAGGTGCCTGGAGAAAAGTCACTGTGATGGATGTTTATGTTAAGTTTAATTGTGTGTTTTGTTTGCTTTTTAGTGTTATGACTGTTTGGTAATGACATTTCGTTAAAAAAAATTTGAATGACAAATAAATTCAATTTAAATCAACTTGCCCATTCCGACCAAGATGCCCCATCTACACCGACCCACGTTTGGCTCATAACCCTCTAACCTTTTTCATATACCCATCCGAATGCCTTAAGACGACAGATGGCACAATGGGCTAAGTGTTCGGCTGGCGACCGGAAGGTTGCCGGTTCGAATCCCGCTTGGAGTGCATACTGTCGATGTGTCCTTGGGGCAAGACACTTCACCCACCTTTGCCTGTGTGTAAATGTAATGTAATTATGTGAAGCACTTTGGGGTCAATGCAAGTTGACTATAAATGTGCTATATAAATAAGATTATTATTATTATTATTATCAGGAGTTAGTGATCGACTTCAGGAAGGGCAGCAGTGCACATACCTCGGTGTGCATTGATGGTGCCGAAGTTTGAAAGCTTTAAGTTCCCAGGAGTAAATATCACCCGCAACATGTCGTGGACCACCCATATCGAAGCAATAGCCAGCAAACCACGCCAACGCCTCTACTTCCTTAGAAGGCTTAGGAAGTTCGGCATGTCCCCAACAACTCTCAATAAAACTTCTACAGATGTACTGCAGAACGCATGTTGTCAGGATGCATCATAGCATGCGTTGGGCAACAGCTCCATCCAAGACCACAAGAAGTTGCAGAGAATTGTGGGTGCAGCCCAGACCATTACACAAACCAATCTCCCTTCCATTTACTCCATCTTACACTTCACGCTGCCTCGGCAAGGCCACCAGCATAATCAAAGGAAGAGTTTCATCCTTGCCACTCCCTCTTCACCCCCATCCCATCAGGCACATGGTATAGAAGTGTGAACACGCACAGCTCCAGATTCAGGGACAGTTTCTTCCCAGCAGTTATCAGGCATCTGAATCATCCTATCAACCACTAGAGAGTGGTCCTGAGCTACTATCTACCTCACTGGAGACCCTTGGACAATCTTTAATTGTTTCTTACTGGACTTTATCTTGCACTAAACGTTATTCACTTTATTATTATTATTCTGTACTCAGTGGATGGCTCGATTGTAATCATATATCGTCTTTCCGCTGACTGGTTAGCACGCAACAAAAGCTTCTCACTTGGTACACATGAAAATAAATTAAATGTTGTTTAAATATTGTATCTACCTCAGCTACCTCCTCTAGCTGCTCATGCCATATACCCACCACCTTCTCCGTGGAAAAACTTGCCCCTCAAATTCCTATTAAATCTTTCCCCTCTCACCTTAAATTTATGTCCACTGGTCCTTGATTCTCCTAATCTGGGTAAAAGTCTCTGTGCATTTAACCTATCGATTCCCCTCATGGTCTTATACACTTCTATAAGGTCACCACTCAGCCTCCTGTGATCCAAGGAATAAAGTCCTGCCCAACCTCCCCCGATAGGTCAGGCCCTCGAGTCCTGGCAACATCCTTGTAAATATTCTCTGCACTCTTTCCAGCTTAACATCTTTTCGACAGCTGAGTGTCCAATCCTGAACACAATATTCCAAATAACTCCAAATGACGGCACGGAGGCGCAGCGGTAGAGTTGCTGCCTAAAGGCCCTGTCCCTCTTTCCCGAGTTACTCACAAACTCTCCCGAGTTTTCCCCTCAATTCGAACTCGGGGAATGTCGGGTAATGTCGTTAGCGAGCTCGTAGGAGCCCGTAGGAGTCCGTAGATGTTTCGTAGCGGCTCGTATTACCAGCCGTAGGAACTCGGGGCATCAGGTAAGTCGGGACGTTTTTTCAACATGTTGAAAAATGTCCACGAGTTAAAAAAATAGCCCCGAGTACCTACGAACGGCTATTATCGTAATTCTCCGAGTTCAAATCAAGGAGAAAACTCGGGAGAGTTCGTGAGTAACTCGGGAAATTGCGACAGGGGCTTTACAGTGGCAGGGACCCGGGTTCCATCTTGACTCTGAGTGCTTGTCTGTACGGAGTTTGTACGTTCTCCATGTGGGGGCATGGGATTTATCCGGGTGTTCCAGTTTCCTTCCATATTCTAAAGACATACAGGTTGGTAGATTAATTGGCTTTGGTAACAATTGTAAATTGTCCCTAATGTGTGGGATAGTCCTAGTGTACGAGGTGATTGTTGGTCAGCGTGGACTCAGTGGGCCGAAGGGCCTGTTTATGTGCTGTATCACTAAACTAAACTAATCTGTTTGATTAGGCAGTTGGCCACCCATCATAATATCTCCTCCGTTGCCGTGATGCCAAGCTGTGTTGGAATGCATTCCTGGGAATAATCTTGGGCATGAAAGGTCCATGTAAGTGTAGATATTTGCTTTTGATAGCTGTGGTGCAAATCATTCATTGTTCAGCCCATTGAGGCTGCAGGAATAAGGAACATGAAGCTTCCCCTCCCTCCTCCTGCGACACTAGTTGGCGATAAAGATGCGGCGGGCTGCGGCCTGTACGGGGGGGGGGAAGCCACCAAGCCGGCCCCCATGCTCATCTCCCGAAGAACAGAGACCAGGGAGGAGGGAGCTGCCGACGCTGGACGTGAGGAGCAAGGCCGGTCGGAGAGTGAAACGGGGCCCTCAAAGCCGACCACGGGAGGCAGCCCTGGGCACAAAGGTGTATGAGCGAGGAGGGGGACATCAGTTCGCTGGACGATCCTGATGTCCAAGGAAGGCGACGGCTGGAGGCCCTGCAGCAGCCAAGGGAGACCAAGAGCGCGGACTGCACTTGTCAAAATGGCCCCAAAACTTGTTGGTTCTTGCATGCAGTCTCAGTGGACTATTTCTGTACACTTTGTTAATCGGGGATTGTGCTTAGGTATGGCAGAACTTTACTGAACTGTATGCAACAAAAAAAATCAACGTACATTTGTACGTGTGACGATAAAGCACCATTGACCACTCTGAGAATGTATTTATGTTGCAGTGTATAGTTGGTGCAATATTACAGCCATTCTAGTTATTACAGGTTTGTCTGTATGGAGTTTGTACCTTCTCTCTGTGACCACGTGGGTTTTCTCTGGGTGCTTTGGTTTCCTCTCACACTCCAAAGACAAGCATGTTTGTGGGTTAATTGGCCTCGGAAAAATTGTAAACTGTCCCTAGAGTGCAGGATAATGTTAGTGTGTGGGGGTGATCGCTGGTCGGCGTGGACTTGGTCAGCGTGAAGGGACTGTTGCCGCACTGTGTCTCTAAAGTCTAAAGATGTCTACTGTCCAAGCACTAGCTAGCATCCAGAAGCAGGCAGGTGGGACCAGTGTAGCTGGGACATGTTGGCCGGTATGGGCATGTCAGGCCGAAGGGCCTGTTTCCACGCTGTATCACTCCATGACTATGACTCTAGATCATGTCTACAAGCAACACAGATCACCTCAAGTTGACCAGTATGCCAGCCACAACTCAATGAAGCAACATTGTGGGAACCTTCCTCAACTGCAGAAACACATTGAATCTAAGCATCTGATTTATACACAGTGTTATTTCTCATGTCAGAAGGACAGAGGGCAAGGATCAGTGGTTATGGTTGGCAGAGGAACTGCCAACACTCGGTGCCCTTAATGAGCCAATCGTCATTTATATCAAATATATAACGTGAGTGCGTTATCACGATGATGAATGTGCGCCATATTCTAACCTTCATATGTCTTTTCCCTTCTAAACTTGGCGCTTTACTTTAGACTTTAGACTTTAGAGATACAGTGCAAAGCAGATTCTTCGGCCCACTGTAGCCAGAATCAAACTCGGGTCCCTGGCATTGGGAGGCTGCTACTCTTCCTGAATGAATTCAACAGTGATAGCACTGAAGCAGCTCAACACCATGGGGGCAAGGCTATGCAACTGATTGAAGCTATGACTGTCGGTTAGGAGAGCAATCAATTTGTCTGTTTAATGCTTCTTGTGTTTCTGGGTCACAAGAATGAGTATTTGAGCAGATAGTGTTCCCTGACATGCCAATCAGAAAACCAATTGGTATCCTAACCAATAGACTCATGGAGCCACAAAAAAAGACACAAAATACTGGAGTAATGCAACGGGTCAGGCAGCATCCCTGGGGAACATAGATAGGTGGGGAACATTTCCAGTCGAGACCCATCCTAAAACCGATTGAGACCCTTCTTCAGATCTTCAGTCTGAAAAAGGGTCCCGACTGAAAACATCACCAATCCATGTCCTCCAGAGATGCTGCCTGTCCTGCTGAGTTACTGCAGCATTTTATGTCCTTTTTTTTGTAAACTTGCATCTGCAGTTCCTTTGTTTATAGAGACTTAGGGCTTCTCAGCATGGAAACAAGCACTTTGGCCAACCTTGTCCATGTCAAATGGGTTAGCATAGTGCAGGGGTTCCCAACCCTTTTCATCCCGTTTACCCCTGGCAACTTTAATAGCACATAACAATGTTATTTCACTTATTTATGAACAACTAATGATGAACAGATACCGGTATACCAGAACCAAACCACAGTCAGTCAATGAGAAAAAATATGTACAAATCCAGCATTAAAAAAAAAAGTTTAACTAGATGCTAAATATCCTCTAATGAAAGGATAATGCCAACACCAAATTGCACCAATCCACCTAGTTTAGAGATGAAGCATGGAAACAGGCCTTTCGGCCTACCGAGTCTACACCGGGCAGTCACGGTGGCGTAGCGGTAGAGCTGTTGCCTTACAGCGAATGCAGCACCAGAGATCTATGGTTCGATCCCGACTACAGGTGCTGTCTGTACGGAGTTTGTACGTTCTCCCCGTGACCTGCGTGGGGTTTTCTCTGAGATCTTTGGTTTCCTCCCACATTTATAGACGTACAGGTTTGTAGGTTAATTGGCTTGGTAAATGTAAAAAATGTCCCTAGTGGGTGTAGGATAGTGTTAATGTGTGGGGATTGCTGGTCGGCAGGGACCCGGTGGGCTGAAGGGCCTGTTTCCGTGCTGTGTCTCTAAACTAAACTAAACTAAACTAAACTAAACTAGACTAAACCGACCCAGTTGCACTAGTCCTCTGATATACCACTTTCACATCCACCCCCCACATACTGGGGGCAATCAATAGAGACCAATTAACCTGCAAACCTGCATGTCTTTGGGATGTGGGAGGAAACTGGAACACCCGGTAGAAACCCACACTGTCACAGGGAGAACGAGCAAACTACACAAACTTGCTGTTAATCTGAAGTTTTGCAGTTACGGGTCAAATTACTAACAAAGGTTCTTTTAGTTTAATTTATGTTAGAGATTCAGGTGGAAACAGGCCCTTCGGCCCACTGAATGCCTGCTATCCAGAGATCACTCTGTATATTATCACACACTACACACAATTTTTATCAAAGCTAATTAACTGACAAACCTGTATGTCTTTGGAGTGTGGGAGGAAACCAGAGCACCTAGAGAAAACCCACATGGTCACAGGGAGAATGTACAAACTCCAACGAGACAGCACCCGTAGTCAGGATTGAACCCGGGTCTCTGGCGCTGTAAGACAGCTCTACCACTGCGCCATCCAGCTACCACTATTGGGTATGGTATTTACAAACCTGTTTATCACAGTAAAATATTTTAAAAATATTGGAAACAACTTCACACTGTGAACTTATTTGGGTATTTTACTATGTAGATAAATTATGCAGCCCAGTCCAAAGTGTTGAACTGTTAGTAGAGTCAACTTCTGCTTTGATCTGTCGTTTTCACACCTCACCCTTCCATAGGTCTAGACTCCCTCTCCCCTGAGTCTGAAGAAGGGTCTCGACCCGAAACGTCACCTATCCCTTCTCTCCAGGGATGCTGCCTAACCCACTGAGTTACTCCAGCATTTCGTGTCTTCGGTGTAAACCAGCATCTGCACTTCCTTCCTACACCTTTTGTTGGAGACTCTAGGCTGAGGGAAACTTCGGCGCCCGAAGATACAATGAGAATGAGATCAGTCTGAAAAAGGGTTTCGGCCCGAAACGTTGCCTATTTCCTTCGCTCCGTAGATGCTGCTGCACCCGCTGAGTTTCTCCAGCACTTGTGTCTACATGAGAACTTTCAAAGTGCTTTCATTCATGTAATGCAAGCAGCTTTCATCCTTTATCTCACCTGAAGGCTGATATCTTTACTAAGGCAACGCTGACAGGCACGTCTGTTAACACTATCTGCTCAAATCTACATCCTTCAGACCCAGAAACAGGGGAACCAACAGTCAGGCACATTTCAGCCCTTCTTCACGAGAAAAATCACCCACAAAAAGTATTTTATGTTATATGCACACATTTTTAAACTGCTGTTAGATACCCCACTGTTTAAAGGCTACATCGCTGCATTCAATAGTTTACTTTGCGCGGCGCTCTGGGAACACTTCGCCTTCTGTTTAGCAAGTGGAATCAACCCCGTTTCTCTCTCCCCCTGACTCTCAGTCCGGAGAAGAGTCTCGACCCGAAACGCCACCTATTCCCTTTTCTTCAGAGATGTTGCCCGACCCTCTGGGTTACTCCAGCATTTAGTGTCCCAATCTTCGGTTTTAAACACAGCAATCTGCAGTTCCCTCCTACACATTCCGTCTGCGGTTGCTTTCCTACACACACTAGATCGTACAGATTGAAATGAGTGTAAAGAAACTGAGACCTACTTACTGAATGGCAAAGGGAATCTTTTCAGTGGGACTCCATCGGCGCTTGCATGCTAACAGCGACACACACACACACACACACACACACTACTTGCTTGAAAGAAGAAAATATGATCCGTTCCTCACTCAGCCCACTGCTCAGACTCTGCCCCCTTGCACGCCGAGGTCCAATTACATCTACCCTGGGTTTACCAATCCGCAGTGTGTGTTCATTCTCTCACTGAAAGACTAAGCAGCCAGCTCACAGAAAACCAATCCCCTCTCCCAGACTCCAGGTTCCTTCAGAAAGCCGACAATGAAGGGCACTCGTGCAGTGCCCTTCATTGTCGGCTTTCTGAAGGAACCTGGAGACTGGGAGAGGGGATTGGTTTTCTGTGAGCTGCCTGCTTAGTCTTTCAGTGAGAGTAGACAAAAATGCTGGAGAAACTCAGCAACGAACGTTGCCTATTTCCTTCGCTCCATAGATGCTGCTGCACCCGCTGAGTTTCTCCAGCATTTTTGTCCACCTTCGATTTTCCAGCATCTGCAGTTCCTTCTTAAACACTGCAGGACTGTTCAGCCTGTCCACAGACTCCAGAGGAGGTGCAATTAGATTGTGGTTCCCTTAAACACACTAACATAGAAACACAGAAACACAGAAAATAGGTGCATGAGTAGGCCATTCGGCCCTTCGAGCCTGCACCGCCATTCAATATGATCATGGCTGATCATCCAACTCAGTATCCTGTACCTGCCTTCTCTCCATACCCCCTGATCCCTTTAGCCACAAGGGCCACATCTAACTCCCTCTTAACTATAGCCAATGAACTGGCCTCAACTACCTTCTGTGGCAGAGAATTCCAGAGATTCACCACTCTCTGTGTGAAAAATGTTTTCCTCATCTCGGTCCAAAAGATTTCCCCCTTATCCTTAAACTGTGACCCCTTGTTCTGGACTTCCCCAACATCGGGAACACTCTTCCTGCATCTAGCCTGTCCAACGCCTTAAGAATTTTGTAAGTTTGTATAAGATCTCCCCTCAATCTTCTAAATTCTAGCGAGTACAAGCTGAGTCTATCCAGTTTTTCTTCATATGTAAGTTCTGACATCCCAGGAATCAGTCTGGGGAACCTTCTCTGTACTCCCTCTATGGCAAGAATGTCTTTCCTCAGATTAGGAGACCAAAACTGTACGCAATACTTCAGGTGTGGTCTCACCAAGACCTTGTACAACTGCAGTAGAACCTCCCTGCTCCTATACTCAAATCCTTTTGCTATGAATGCTAACATACCATTCGCTTTCTTCACTGCCTGCTGCACCTGCTTGCCTACTTTTAATGACTGGTGTACCATGACACTCAGGTCTCGTTGCATCTCCCATTTTCCTAATCGGCCACCATTCAGATAATAGTCTACTTGGCTCCACTCCCCTCAGTTACATTAAACATTTAACCCTGAGGAGAATACCAGCAAGGCAACAACTTTAGATGTAGAAACAAGAAACTTCAGATGAAAAAGTCTGAAGAAGGGTCCTGAGTGGCCTGAAATGTCACCCATCCATTTCCCCCAGAGATACTGCCTGGCCCGCTGAGTTACTGCAGCACTTTATCTATTTTTGGTATTAACCAGAAACTGCAAGAAGGGTCCTGACCCGAATTGTCACCCATCCTTTTTCTCCAGCGATGTTGCCTGACCTGCTGGGTTACTCCGGCATTTTGCATCTATCTTTGCTATAAACCAGCAAGTCTGAAGAGGATTCCTAACCTGAAACGTCACCACCCTTTGCTACATGACCCACAGAGTTACTCCAGCACTTTGTGTCTAACAACTTTAATGTTTGTTTCACCTTCATTTCTATGATATAGGATCATAGCACAGAAACAGGCCCTTCGGCCCAACTCGTCCATGCTGACCAAGATGCCTCCATCGAAGCTAGTCCCGTTTGGCCCATGTTTGCCCCATATCCCTCTAAACCTTGCCTATCCATGTAACTGTCCAAGTGATTTTTTTAATAATATGAAGAAGGGTCCCGACCCAAAATGTCACCTATCCATGGTTTCCAGAGATGCTGCCTGATCCGCTGAGTTACTCCAGAACCTTGTGTCTTGTTTTACCTCAACTGTCTCCTCTGGCAGCTCCTCCCATATACCCACCACCATCCGTGTGACAAAGATTGCCCTGCAACTTAAACCTATATCCTCTCTTGTTTTTGATTCCCCCCTACCCTGGGTACCTTAAAGACTCTGATTTTGCATTCACCTTATTGTATACACTTTCTCTCTCCCCGTGATTATGATTTTATATCCACAATATATTTCCTTCATGATTGTATACTCTCCCCTTTCTTGAGATGAGAAGACTTTTTTGTCACGCAGATATTATACACTCTTCTAGGGTAGTTCTCTTGATAGTTTTATAGATGTAGGTATGGATGGAGAAGGCAGGTACGGGATACTGAGGTGGATGATCAGCCATGATCATATTGAATGGCGGTGCAGGCTCGAAGGGCCGAATGGCCTACTCCTGCACCTAATTTCTATGTTTCTATGTTTCTATGTCTCCTCTACGCTCTCTACATCAATGACTGCACCTCCACTGACTCCTCTGTTAAGCTTCTCAAGTTTGTGGACGACACAACCCTGATTGGACTTATCCAGGGTGGGGAGGAATCTGTCTACAGACAGGAAGTGAGACAACCTGGAGCTCAATGCTCTTAAGATGGTGGAGTTGATTGTAGACTTTAGGAGAGCTCCCCCTCCCCTCACCCCACTCACCATCAACAGTCACATCTGTGGAGTACTTTAAGTTCCTGGGAACCATAATCTCCAAGGACCTTAAATGGGGGGCTACCATCGACCAGTCAAAAAGGCACAACAGAGGATGTACTTCCTGTGGCAGCTAAGGAAGCACAATCTGCCACAGGCAAAGATGGTCCAATTCCATACGGCCATCGTAGAGTCTGTGCTCATCTTCTCCATCATGGTCTGGTTTGGCTCAGCCACCAAGCATGACATCTGGAGGCTGCAGCGAATCGTCCGATCAGTTGAGAAGGTTATTGGCTGCAACCTTCCCTCCATTGATGAACTGTACACTGCAAGGGCCAGAAAACGAGCGAGCAAGATCATCTCTGACCCCTCTCGACCTGGCCACAAACTCTTTGAATCACTTCCCTCTGGAAGGCGACTCCAGACTGTCAAAGCTGCCACAGCCAGACATAAAAACAGCTTTTTTTCCACAAGTAGTAGCTCTGCTCAATAACCAAAAATCTGTAGCCTCCTTTTGCTCTGGTATTTCATTTAATTCACATGTTTAATGGATAATGTTTTATTATTAATGTTTAATGTTTTATGTGTCATTCCTGATTGTCACTGTTTGTCACTTGTGGGCGGAGCACCAAGGCAAATTCCTTGTATGTGAAGACTTGGCCAATAAACTTATTAATTAATTCATTCATTAACTATTCCCCTCGTGATTTAATACACTATTTTCCTCATGATTTTATGAACTATTTATTCTCCTCATAAATTTGTACACATTCCCTTCATGATTCAATACACTATCAATACACTGTCTCCCCATCTCCCCAGGCCCGCAACCTTGGCGTGATCTTTGATTCCACCCTCTCCCTTGAGCCTCACATCCGCCATGTCATTAAAACCTCCTTCTTTCATCTCCGCAAAATCGCCAAACTCAGACCCTCTCTCACACCTCCCGCTGCTGAAAGACTCATCCATGCCTTCATCGCCTCCCGACTGGACTATTGCAACTCACTTCTCCTTGGCATCAGCTCCACCTACATCAACCGACTCCAACTGGTCCAGAACGCAGCCGCCCGACTCATCACCCACACCAAATCCTGGCATCACATCACTCCAGTCCTCAAACAACTTCACTGGCTTCCCATCTCCCACCGGATCACCTACAAAATCCTGATCCTCACCTACAAAGCCCTCCACCATCTGGCCCCCCCATATCTCACTGACCTCCTCTCCCCCTACCAACCCTCACGGTCCCTCAGATCCACATCAGCCGGTCTCCTCTCCATCCACAAGTCCAACCTCCGCAGTTTTGGGGACAGAGCCTTCTCCAGGGCAGCTCCCAGGCTCTGGAACTCCCTCCCCCAACTGATCCGCAATTCCGTGTCCCTCACCATCTTCCAGTCCCGCCTCAAGACCCATCTCTTCACCTCTGCCTATCCTTAGCCCCACGTCCCCCTCCCTTTTCATCTGTGCATTAATTGCCTCATATTGTGTTTTGAATTGTATTCTGTCTTTACTTTGTGTACTAGTCATGTCTCTACTATTTATTTCATTCCCCTTACATGTTTTTCCTCTACCTGCTAAATTTTTATAAGGTGTCCTTGAGACTCTTGAAAGGCGCCCATAAATAAAATTTATTATTATTATTATTATTATTATTATTATTATTATTATTATTATTATCATTTCCTTCATGAATTATTACACTATCTATTCCCCTCATGATTTTATATGGTGAATTAACCAGTAAAATATCATGTGATACTGCCATGGAGCTGTTTGCGATGCTGAGTGATAGTTTTCTTTTCCTGAGTCAGAATGTTGTGACATACTGACACTTCCGAGATTAATGTTGAACTTGTACATATCACGGGCTATGCCTCAGGGGAGTATTGCATTCAATTCTGGGCCGCGAGCTTTAGGAATTAAGCGAGGTCCCTCTCCAAGGTTTACAGAAACGGTTCAGAGGAAACAGGCAATTTCGGTGACTGGAATGAAATCGGAGGATCTGGGATTTTACTCTTTGGAGCAAAGAAGGATGCGAGGAAATTTGAGAGGAATGTATAAGATGTGTAGGCTTTGTCCTGCCCTCCCCTCTTCCAGTGTTCTTTCCAACCTCCCATCCCCAGCACAATCAGTCTGAAGAAGAGTCCCGACCCGGAACATCTTCTATCCATGTTCTCTAACGATGCCGCCTCACCTGCAGAGTTACTCCAGTCTTTCTTTCTCTCTGTGTAAGATGGTGCATGATTCAGACAGGGTTGATAGAAAAAAGCTGTCCCCATTACCCAGAGGTGGCACGGTGGCACAGCGGTAGAGTTGCTGCCTTGTGACGCCAGAGACCCGGGTTCGATCCTGACTCTGGGTGCTGTCTGTACGGCCTCTCTGTGACCACGTGGGTTTTCTCCGGGTGTTCCGGCTTCCTCCCACATTCCAAAGATATGCAAGTTTATCGGTTCATTGGCTTCTGTAAATTGTCCCAATGGTGTAGGATAGAACTAGTGTACGGGTGATCGTTGGTCAGCATGGACTCGGTGGGCCGAAGGGCCTGGTTCGATGTTATATCTCTAAACTAAACTAAACTAAACACAATTAAAAACCCTTTTCTGCACCCCATTAAGTCGATCAGCATGAGAGTGCAGTTTGCTGCCCACTGGCTAATGGTAACCAAGGGCAACCAGATTTCACTATCATTTCTATCCAGGGAATATCTGCATTTGGAACTCATTGTAATCAGCTTGCCTTTTAATACTTTTAGTCCCAAACTCTTGACTGGGATCAGGTTGTTGTAAACTGGAGATTCTCCTGCGTATGGAGGTGGGGTCCCGACCCAAAACAGAGGCCGAGGAAGGGTCCTGATCCTGACCAAAAACGTTGCCTGTCCATTCCCACCTCAGATGCTGCCTGAACCGCTGAGTTACTCCAGCACCTGTGAGGAATTGTACATTAGTTGACCCTCTGTAAATTGCCCCTAGTGTGCAGGGAGTGGATGCAAACGTAGGTATCACATAGAACTAGTGTGAAGGAGTAGACACAAAATGCTGCAGTAACTAAACTCAGCGGGACAGGCAACATCTCTGGACGGGAGGAATGGGTGACGTTTCGAGTCGATTCACTTCTCAGACTGACGTCAAGGGGGGAGGGAGACAGATATATAAGGAAATGTGAAGGTGTGAAAACAGGGAAAAGGGAATGGGGATCAAAGAAAATGTAGAAAAGATCATTGTTATTTGGGAGAAGGTAACAACAAAACAAACAGAGATAAAATGTAGCCGGAGACAGTAAGTGGTCGGAGAATTGGAAAAGGGGAGGGATGGAGAGAGAGAGAAAGCAAGGGTTACTTGAAGTTAGAGAAGTCAATGTTTATACCGTTGGGGTGTAAGCCAAAGTGCCTGTTTCCATGCTGCATCTGTTATTCATTCAAACAAAACAGCCGATATCGATAATCTTCCATGAAATGACAGGATTCTTTGAAATCTTAGCTTGTTCACAATTCTCTGTGGAATTGCGGAAAAGAAAGCAGCTCTCCCTACTTGTTAGAAGATCAAACATTGAACAGCACAGCGCAGGATCAGATCCTTCAGCAAACATTGTTTGTGCCGAACATGATGCCAAGGTAAACTGATCTCATCCGCCTGTACATGATATATATCCTTCTGTTCCCCCACACTTCCATGTGGCTGTCCAAAAGCCTCTTAAACACCACTATAGTATCTGCCACTGCCACCACCACCACTACTCCCGGCAATGTGTTCCAGGCCTCCACCACTCTCTGTGTAAACAAACTGCCCCGCAAATCTCCCTCTCACCTTATAGCTGTGCCCTCTGGTGTTGGACATTTCCACCTTGGCAAAAAGATTCTGACTGTCTACCCTGTTCATCTCCCTGAAGATAGACACTAAAAGCCGGAGTAACTGCGGGTCAGCCATCATCTCTGGAGAAAAGGGATAGGTGACATTTCGGATCAAGACCTTGGTCTGTTCTGGCCTCTTAGTCACTCCAGAACCATAGTAGCAACTGGGTGGAACAGTGGCGCAGTGGTAGAGTTGCTGCCTTACAGCGGCAGAGACCCGGGTTCGATCCTGACTATGGGTGCTGTCTGTACGGAGTTTTGATGTTCTCCCCGTAACCCCGTGGGTTTTTCCTGGTGCTCCGGTTTCCTACCGCACTCTAAAGACATACAGATTAATTGGCTTCGGTACGAATTGAAAATTGTCCCTAGTGTGTGTAGGATAATGTTAGTGTACGGGGTGTTCGTTGGTCGGCGCGGACTCAGTGGGCCGAAGGGCCTGTTTGCACACAGAGCAATGCCTGAAAGCAATGTAAACCGCTCTTAAAGCATTCAGTCTGCTGATAGTTTGGGATGAATAATAAGTGCTGGTGGCCCAGTCACCCATGTCTTGCGAAGGAATAAAAAATGTCCTGGAATCTCTGTCAGTGCAAAAATCTGTCAAGCTGCCTATCTTCTAAGTTGTCTCGTAAACTTGCTCCATTTGACAGCCTCACCCTCAGCTGATTAGATATCATTCTCACAAATCTGTCATTGAGATGTATCTTAGATTTTCCTTAAAACCCACCAAAGTGTTAATCTCAGTGCAGTCTCCTTCCTCGACTCATTATCTCTATGAAGTGAGTCAGGCATTATCTCGACAGCTTTATATATATATATATATGCATTGCTTATTCTGCTGCTGTTAAGGGAGACACACAGCAGAGAAAGAATCTTCATTAACACTTATCCCGTCTCTTAAAATAGACCTTTCTGCGTTTGTCCAAAACGCCTTTCCCTCGTGTATCCTGTCATGAGACTTTCGAGATACGGTTTGGAAACAGGCCCTTCGGCCCATCGAGTCCATGCCAACCAACGATCACCTGCACACGAACACTCTCCTACACACCAGGGATAATATTACAATTTTAACCAAAGCTAATTAACCTACAAACCTGTACGTCTTTGGAGCGTGGGAGGAAACCGGAGCACCCGGAGAAACCCACGTGGTCCGTACAGACAGCACCCGTAGTCAGGATTGAACCCGGGACTCCGGCGCTGTAAGGCAGCAACTCTACCGCTGCGCCACCGTGCCGCAACACAACTGTTGTTAGCCTCCCTGTCGTACAGTAATTTCCAGCGTTTATTTTGAAGACAGAAGATTTCGGAATGTATATCATTCCTTGCTGTTGGTGTCTATGGAAGTTTGTTGTCCTATAAACTGCTTAAGCTGTTTAAGGGCCAGGCCGCCTAATTTAATTAATACATTTTAATTTTAATAACTATCTTACACTCTTATACTTCGTATCATTCATTAACTATTCTGCAAAAAAGAGCAATACGTATTATTCACAATGTCAGGTATCTGGGTCACACTAATCCATTATTCTTACAGTCAAAACTATTAAAATTAGAAGATTTGGTTGCATTTAAAACAGCACAGATAATGTTTAGGGCCAAAAATAAAAACTTACCTGGAAATATACAACAATTATTCAATGAGCGAGTGGGGGGTTATAATTTAAGAAGAATATTTAATTTTAAGGTACAAAGAGCCCGCACGACCAGAAAAACGTTTTGTATTTCGGTCTGTGGAGTAGGATTGTGGAACAGTTTGAATGTGGAGTTAAAGCAATGTCCAAACATGAACCAGTTCAAAATGACATACAAAAAACTTTTTTTTCACAAGGTACAGGGATGAAGGGGATGGTTGACAAACAGGGGTTAATGTTTATTTATTATTTTATTTATTATTTATTTAAGTTTCTTGGTTACTTCATACATATTACTTGTATGTGTATATTAGTTGTATGTATATATATGTCTGTATGCATCTCTAAAAATTGTCTAGGGTATTATTATTATTATTAATTAATTAATAAATATGGAAGAAGGGTTTAGGGAGAAGGGGTGAGATTAAATAAGTTATTCTTCTTCTCACTCCTTTTCGAGTGTTGGACATTTAAATTTTGCTTTATGCTTTTCATTGCTTTGCAAATATTGCCTGGGATGTCCAATTGTTTGACTACTTCGATTTTGTTGTTGTTATTTATTCCTATTTATGTCTTTACTTGTTCGGAACAAATGAACAAATAAAAAATCAAAAATAAAAATCATTGTGCTTCATGTACAGTAGGACTAACACTGAACTGCATACAAGGAAGGGAGTTCACTGTACCATTGCTTAACATATGATGAGCATTTGACGGCACCAAGCCAGTACTCGCTGGAGTTTAGAAGAATGAGGGGCAACCTCAATGAAACATACAGAATAGTGAAAGGCTTGGATGGAGTGGATGTGGAGAAGATGTTTCCACTAGTGGGAGAGTCTAGGACCAGAGGGGACAGCCTCAGAATTAAAGGACGCTATTTTAGGAAGGAGATGAGGAAAACATTTCTTTAGTCAGAGGGTGGTGAATCTGTGGAATTCTCTGCCACAGAAGGCTGTTGAGGCCTAGTCAATGGACATTTTTAAGGCAGAGGTAGATAGATTCTTGATTAGTATGGGTGTCAAGTGTTATGGGAAGAAGGCAGGAGAATGGGGTTAGGAGGGAGAGATAGATCAGCCATGATTGAATGGTGGAGTAGACTTGATGGGCTGAATAGCCTAATTCTGCTGTGAGGCAGTGGCTCTACCAGTTACGCTACCGTGCCGCCCTGCAAGAGGATCTAGTGCAGCTTGCATAGAGCATGATTTGATTGTGGAGCAAGCAGAACAGTCTTTTTACTGTATCCCTGTATACGTGTTCATAGATAAAGTCACCTATCTGCAAATGAATAGTGACTAGAAAGGAAACAGTGACTGGATGTAATCTAGTACATGGCAAGAAGAGAAGGCCCTCTGAGAATCACACTCCACACCTGGGCTCCTGTGAGAAAAATCAGCAAGAGCATTATACGCAATCATATACGCATCATATATGTTGAATATTTTATTTATTATTGTCTTTTACCTACCAATGTCACTTTCATCTTATCATATTTGATCTTATTTTTTTCCTTGTAATATCATTGCTGAGGTGACTCGTTGTCTTGTCAAACACATTTCATTGTACCTTTGACCCTGTGTTAACCTAAATATGACAAAATAAAACTGAACTGAACTCAGATAATAAGGAAAAAAAAACTGGAATCAAATATAATATACAAGACTTGCAAACGGTTGCACAATGAAGCCGAGCTCTTAGTTGGAAGTACTCCATTGAGCACTGCGTGTGGAGTTATGGTTTATAATATTCAACATCTGAATGTATAAGGAGTCCAGCATAATTGCTGTGCTAAATAATGTAAAGGTTGACAGAGTGGGTCGTTTGTTTCAGCGACTCTAAGGTTTCCTAAAGGACTTGAGAATATGGATAGGCATTAGCAGATATTATTGCGGTTAGTGAGGCTTATGTTCATAGTTCAACCAGCTCAGATATCAGCTAATGGGGGACATCCTTCACTTGCAGGAACTGCTGGGGTTGAAGTGCTTGTTTATGTTAATAATAACATGGGCGGTATTATGGAGACACACGAGGGCTGGATGTCTTGTGCAGGGTGATACTGTCTTTCACCTCCAGCCTCTAACCTTTCCCTGCCACAGTCTTTTTCCATAACCCCCTCTGGCACTCCAACTGTGAAGCACACTCTTGTCCCCCCCCCCCCCCCCCCCCCCCCCCCCCCCGCACTTTCTTCATACTACCATTAAACCCTGCCTTCAGCATCTGAGAGCACAAGCTCTGAGAGTCGCTCTCTAAGTGCAGCAGATAGTGCTGCTACCGTCAGCTTCAATGGCCCACATTTGATAGTGACCTCGGATGGAGCTTGCAAATTCTATCTGTGACACAGAACGCAGGACAGTACAGCACGGGAACAGGCCCTTCGGCCCACAATGTCTGTGCCGAACATAAGTTCGTTCATAAGTGATAGGAGCAGAATTAGGCCATTCGGCCCATCAAGTCTACTCCGCCATTCAATCATAGCTGATCTATCTCTCCCTCCTAACCCCATTCTCCTGCCTTCTCCCCATAACCTCTGACACCCATACTAATCAAAAATCCATCTATCTATCTCTGCCTTAACAATATCCACTGACTTGACCTCCACAGCCTTCTGTGGCAAGGAATTCCACAGATTCACTACCCTCTGACTTAAGAAATTTCACTTCATCTCCTTAGTAAAATAACGTCCTTTAATTCTGAGGCTATGCCCTCCGAAAGGATCGTCCTTTTATTCTGAGGCTATGACTGATTCTGGACTCTCCCACAAGTGGAAACATCCTCTCCACATCAACTCTATCCAAGCCTTTCACTATTCTGTATGTTTCAATGAGGTCCCCCTTCATTCTTCTAAACTCCAGTGAGTACAGGCCCAGTGCCGACAAACGCTCACCATATATTAACCCACTCATTACTGGGATCATTCATGTAAACCTCCTCTGGACTCTCTCCAGAGCCAGCACATTCTTCCTCAGATATGGGGCCCAAAATTGCTCACAATACTCCATATGTGGTCTGACATATTTTTGTGCCAAGATGCTGCCAAGATAAACTAATGTAAGGAACCTGGGGCTCCCAATAAAAGCTGACATTGTCCCAGTGTTAATTCACATGTTTGTGAGTCTAGAGGGAAGAACTTCAAGGCTATTCTCACCTGCCTGCACATGACACATACTACCCCATTCCCTGCATGTTGTTAGTTTAGTTTCATTTAGTTTAGAGATACAGCATGGAAACAGGGTCTTGGGCCCTCCAAGTCCGCACCAACCAGTGATCACCTCATGCACACTAGAACCATCCTGCACACTAGGGACAACTTACAATTTTACTGAAGCTAATTGACCTGCAAACCTGCACATCTTTGAAATGCGGGAGGAAACCAGAGCACCTGGAGAAAATTCACACAGTCGCATGGACAACGTACAAACTCTGTACAGACAGCACCCGTAGCCGGGATCGAACCCGGGTCTCTGGAGCTGTGGGGCAACAACTCCACTGCTGCGCTGACGTGCCTCTTTCAAAGCCTCTTCAATGCCCCGACCATATCTGCACCACCTTCTCTGGCAGTTATTCCAAGCATTCCAAGGTGTCAAGGGACATGGGGAGATGGCAGGAGAATGAGGTTGAGAGGGAAAGATAGATCAGCCATGATTAGATGGCGGAGTAGACTTGATGGGCTGAATGGCCTAATTCTGTTCTATCACATGAACTTATGACCCCGCCACCCTCTGTGCAAAAAAACATGCTTCACACATCTCCTATAATCTTTGGCTCTTTCACCTGAAGACTAAGGTGGCGCAGCGGTAGAGTTGCTGCCTTACAGAGCTTGCAGCACCAGAGACTCAGGTTCGATCCCGACTACAGGTGCTGTCTGTACAGAGTTTGTACGTTCTCCCCCAGACCGCGTAAGTTTTCTCCGAGATCTTGGGTTTCCTCCCACACTCCAGGTATGTACTTTAATTGGGTTGGTGTGTGTCTACAATTGTCCCTGGTGTGTGCAGGATAGTATTAATGTGCAGGGATCGCTTGTCGGTGTGCACGGTGGGCTGAAGGGCCGGTTTCCGCACTGTATCTCTAAACTAAACCAAACTAAACTAAACTAAACTATGCTCTCTAGGACATTTTCTTGTGAGTTTCCTAATTTTCTTCCACATCCCAAAGTCACGGTGGTACATTAATTGACACCAGCAAGGTATCCAACACAGCAGTAGGGGGCGCCGTTGTGTATGGCAGCCTCGCCTGCAGCTGTTCGTCCTTTCATCCTTTTAAAACATTTTTAGTCTGTCAAAAAAAAATTGGAGGTCGTTTAGTCTTTTTATGTGGGGGATGGTGGTGGGGGAAACTGTTTTTCTCAGTCACTACCTGGTCGAGGATGCGTCTTTCCTCTGAGCCGCATCTTCGCCCCCTCCTGGTGGCTTGCCATCTGAATTGGCACGGTCTTTCCTGCCGGAGACTGGCCAGAGCTTCAGCTTCAGCAGCGGCGCAGCACTGAGGTACCATCGCGGAGCGGGCGATGCCATACTGGGGTCTTCGTGTGGAGCTCAGGAGATCTGGGACTGCCGACTTTAACACCGTGGAGCTGTGGTTTGTGGAGCTTCCAACCGCTGGCGGCGCTGACTTTAACATCGCGGAGTCCTGGAATCCCTTTGCCGAGCGCTGGCGAACCGCTGGCGGCGCTGACTTTAACATCGCGGAGTCCTGCGGTCCCTTTGCCGAGGGCTGCCAGTGTTGAATCTCCCTCCGCCCAGCTCGGCCTGGTAGGAAGCGGCCGATTCGGAAACGTCAAGCGCTGAGAATGTTCTCCTGTTCTGACGCCGGAGGTTCGATCATCCCGGCAAGAGGGCCTGAACATCGGGCCGTCCATAGCGGCGAATGTGGAGGACTCGAGGCCCCGGCCACGGGTGAACAAAGAGGAAGATGACTGAACTCTATTGCCTTCCCTCACAGTGGGAAACGTTGATCCCGCTGTGTGGGGATGTTGATGGTCAATTCTATCGTGTGTTGTGCTCTTTTTATTCGTATGGCTGTACGGTAACTCACGTCTCACTGTACCAATTGGTGCCTGTGACAACAAATATAAACTTGAACTTGTATCACTTACTGTCGGTGAGCAGGGGCATTGGTGAGAGGGGCAGCTGGTGGACATGTGGGTGAGAATAAGGTGCAGAGATCACAGGGAATGGAATCAAAGGGATTGCTTTGATGGGGGCTGGCATGGACCTGAAGGGTGAATGGTCTCCTTCTGTGCTGAAAGAGGTAGGACCTCCCCTGAATCCTTCTTTAGACTTTACTTTAGACTTCAGAGATGCAGTGCGGACAAAGGGCCTTCGATCCACCATGTCCGTGCCGACCAGCGATCACTCCGGACACGTGAGCACTATCATACAAACCAGGGACCATTTACAATTTTACCGAAGCCAATTCACCTACAAACCTGCACGTCTTTGGAGTGTGGGAAGAAGCCGGAGCACCTGGAGAATGCAGACGCGGTCACGTGCAAACTCCGTACAGATAGCACCACAAAGACAGAATTGAACCCGTGTCTCTGGCGCCATGAGGTAGCAGCTCGACCACTGCGCCATAGTGCTGCCCACACCCAATTATTCCCAACTTCCATTTATCTCCTTCCTTGAATCATCTCCCTCTTTCACCCATGTTTTGGAATCTCCCTCAGTCTTCTCAATCCCGCAGCTACGGGCTTTTGAAACCTAACATCACTTGCCAGGCTTTGTCCTGCCCCACATCTTTTCCAGCTTTCTCTGCCCCTACTATAATGTCTGAAAAAAGGTCCTGGCGTGAAACGTTACCCATCCATGTCGTTCAGAGGTTCTGCCTGACCCCCTGAGTTATTCCAGGACTTTTTAGTAAACCAACATCTGCAGTTCCATGTGTCCCCGTGGTAACAAATCGCCGAAATTAGCAGCCGTCAGACTGGAGAAGGGTTCCAAGCCGAAACGTCACCTATCCATGTCCTCCAGAGATGTTGTCTGTCCCACTGAGTTACTCCAGCACTCCAGTGTATCATTCATTATTCCAGCATCTGCAGTTCCTTGTGTCTCTCTTGCTTTTGAAATCCCAATTTGCTCTTTGCCTTTGTACTTTCCCTTCAAGACTTCAAGATTTATTTGTTCAAGGCCTCATGTATCGCTGTTTAACAATACAAACTGTTTTTGTGGCGTACTTTTTTTTCCAAATAATTGCCTCCAATATCTCCCGACTGTCGTTTGCCCAGATCCTGAAACACTGCCGTGGGTCAAAGAACATGAAAGACATAGTATTTTGGAAAGCATGGCCTTGCTAGGCTGGATAAGGCCAGGATTTATATTATTCATTTAGTGTAGAGATACAGCGCGGAAACAGGCCCCTCGGCGCACCTGGTCCGTGCCGACCAGCGATCCCCGCAAATTAACACTTTCCTACACACACTAGGGACAATTTACATTTATATCAAGCCAATTAACTTACAAACCTGCACGTCTTTGGGATGTTGGAGAAAACCGGAGCATCTGGAGGAAACCCACGCAGTCACAGAGTGAACATGCAAACTCCACGCAGACAGCACCCGAGGCCAGGATCAAACCCGGGTCTCTGGCACTGTGAGGCAGCAACTCTAGAGCTGCGCCACCGTGCCACCCCATGGTGCTTATTTACTTTAGAGATACCGCATGCAAACATGCCCTTCGGCCCACCTATTCCACACCGAACATCCATCACCTGATCAAACGAGTTCAATGTTATTACACTTCCTCATCCACTCTCTACACACTGGGGGGTGATATACAGAGGCCAATCAACCTACAAACCCGCATGTCTTTGGGCTGTGGGAGGAAAGCAGAGCACCCAGAGCAAAGCCACATGGAGAACGTGCAAACTCCACACAGACAGCACCCGAGGTCAGGATCGAACCCAGATCTATGGTGCGGTGGGGCTTAACAATCTGCAAAGAACGAGCCCCTCCACCAGCACGGGGGATGAAATGAGAATGGAAGCCATTGTATGGAAACATGTCAGATCTTAAAGGTGTCGACCACTTGGAATATCTTTAAAAGCAATAAAAATGAGCCCAGTAAGCCCTGCATCAGCGACCACTGTAATCTGGGACCACGTTACGCTGCTCACAGGTGGATGCTTGAGAATGCAGCTTGGCTATAACATCTGAATTTTAGGAGTCATAGAGTGATACAGTGTGGAAACAGGCCCTTCGGCCCAACTTGCCCATGCTGACCAACATGTCCCATCTACACCAGTCCCACCTGCCCACGCTTGGCCCATATCCCTCTAAACCCGTCCTATCCATGTTCCCCGAAGAAGGGTTTCAGCCCGAAACGTTGCCTTTTTCCTTTGCTCCATAGATGCTGCTGCACCCGCTGAGTTTCTCCAGCTTTTTTGTGTACTATCCATGCACCTGTCCAGTTGCCTGTTAAATGTTATGAAAGGACCTGCCTCAACTACCTTCTCCGGCAGCTAGATCCAAGTACCCTCCATTCTTTGTGTAAAGAGGTTAGCCCACAGGTCCTTATTAAAACTTTCCCCTCTCACCTTAAACCTACATCCTCTGGTCCTCGATTCACCTACTCTGGTCAGGAGACTCTGTGTATCTACCCGATCAATTCCTCTCATAATTTTGTACACCTCTGTAAGATCACCCCTCATCCTCCTACACTCCAAGAAATAAAGTTCCAGTCTGCTCAGCTACCCTATAGCTCAGGCCCTTGAGACCTGGCAACATCCTTGTAAATCTTCTCCGCACCCTTTCCAGTTTTACACCATCCTTGTCAGGAGTTGGCATCACAGCGACAAGGACATTGAGATGATGGTTCCATTATTCAGTCTTGTCTTTTAAGAAAACCTCATTAAAAGGTCTATTCTTTTTGTTCTGAATTGACAATAACATTCTGTAACTCCAAGGATATTGGCTGACCCAAGCATTAAATGAGTCGGCGAGGGGACAAAGAGGCTCTTGTTTGCACGGGCTGGTACTGGTTGGGTTTGGGTGAAGCCCAATTTGTGCTCTAAACAACATCGCAATAACTCCCATTCAGCGACAGAACAGGAGCCTCATTAAATGCGATCTGACCTTTGCAATCTGAAACACCACAGACAACTCTGAGCGGAGGCCAGCCCACAGTGGCACGGTGGCGCAGCGGTAGAGTTGCTGCCTCACAGCTTCAGAGACCTGGGTTCGATCCTGACTACGGGTGCAGTCTGAACAGAGTTTGTACATTCTCCCTGTGACTGCATGGGCTTCCTCCGGGTGCTCTGGTTTCCTCCCACACTCCAAAGACGTACAGGTCTGAAGAAGGGTCTTGGCCCGAAACATTGCCTATTTCCTTCGCTCCATAGATGCTGCCTCACCCGCTGAGTTTCTCCAGCATTTTTGTCGATCAGGTTTGTAGGTTAATTGGTTTTCCTAAATATTGTCCCTAGTGTGTAGAATAGTGTTAGTGCAAAGCTGGCCAGCATGGGCCAGATGAGCCGAAGGGCATGTTTCTGTGCTGTATCTAAAACTAAAAAACTAAACTAAACTAAACTAAAGTGGATTGGTGATGTTTCTGGTCAGAAGAAGGGTCTGAAGAAGGGCCCCAGTCTGAAATGTCACCTATCTGTGTTCTCCAAAGATGTTGCCTGACCCACTGAGTTACTCCAGCACTTTGTGTCCTTTATTTATAAGCCAGAACCTGCAGTTCCTTGTTTTAACTCACCAGTAATACTACGGCGACTTTGTAGAGGGAAAGATACAGGCCCATCAGTGTTCTCAGTCCGCGCTGATCACTGATCATTTCTTTCACACTAGTTCTATGTTATCCCACATTCACAACCACTCCCTACGCACACAGGGCAATTTACAGAGGCCAATTAGCCTACAAACCCGCACATCATTGCCATGTGGGAGTAAACTGGCACATAGGGTGATGATCAGCTATGAGAAGGAGGGGTGGTGGTGTCGGCGGTAAGCGAAGGTCCGAAGGTCGGACAGCTGGCCGGGCTGTCGACCGGCGGGGCCACGGGCGAGGCGCTGCTGCTGCTGCTGCTGCGCTCCATGGGCTGCACTACGTCAGGACGGGTGAGGCGGGGCCGGACGTGGCGCTCCGACCCGACAGTCCCCTCGACCCGAATGGTCACAGTCAAATACGGGACAACGGCGGTCCAATATCGGACAAACAAATTTAGCCCAATATACAGGATGTCCCGGCTAATACGGGACAGTTGGAAACCCTACTGGGCACCTGGAGGAAGCCCTACAGTAGTAGAAACTCCACACACACAGCACCCAGGTCTTTGGCTTATGTAAAACAATGAACACACTCCTCCAAAATCACGGGAAGAAAACACAATGGAAGTCATTGTATTTAAAACATGTCAGATCTTAAAAGTGTCACATGACTTTTGTGGGGATGTGTGTGGGTCAATTGGCTTCTGAAAATAGGGCGTAATGTCCAGGGAGAGGATGAGAAAGTGGGATAGTATCGAACTAGTGTGAACGGGTGATCAACGTTCGACGTGGACTCGATGGGCTGAAGGGCCTGTTTCCACGCTGCATCTCTCAAATTCTAAACTCTTCTGATCTAGTTTCATTTTGAAAGTTTCATCGCCACTCTATTAAGTTGACCTGCCATAGTCTTTCCCATTCTGACAATCCTTCTGTGTTCCCTTGAAATCTTTAACCATCATTCTCACTACTTTGTACAGCACCAAGCCTGATGTCTCTAGAAAATGTGTATCTAAACTAAGAGAAGAAAGGTCCCGACCTGAAATATTATCTGTCCATTTCCCTCACACAAGCTGTCTGACCTACTGAGTTCCCCCGGCACTTTGGTTCTTTGTTCAAGATTCCAGCATCTGCAGTTCCTCGTGTCTCTGTCCGTCAGCGTATCATGGGTTATACTTTTTCTTCATGCTTTCTGTCCTTGAGAACATCCTTGCTGCTCTGAACCCTCTCATCCACAGGCCTCAGTTGAGCTCACTGACTGCACAAGGTGTGATGTCTTAATGCAGATGCTTCTAATTCTGTGACTGATTATTCCCATGGATTAGTCACAACAGGTTTCGATGTGTGAAGAACAGCAAAATGTGACAATTTTCCCACTTCCCACAGCAGACTTCACCCCTTGTACCTGCTAATCATTTGAGATCCAGAAGGCCTTTTTATTACTCATGCCTCATATAGCTTGCACCCAGCACCCACATAGAATTTAAAAAAATGGACATTGGAAGCTCCTTTAAAGGACGTTCTGCTTAAGAGGAGTGATCATTGCTTGAAGACCTTTGCTTAATATATGATGAGCGTTTGACGGCACTGGGCCTGTACTCGCTGGAGTTTAGAAGAATGAGGGAGGGACCTCATTGAAACACACAGAATAGTGAAAGGCTTGGATGTGGAGAGGACTGATGTACTGATACTTGTATTTGTGCGATGACATTAAAGTTGAATTGAATTGAATTGAATTGAATTGGATGTTTCCACTGGTGGGAGAGTCTAGGACTAGAAGTCATAGCTTTAGAATTAAGGGACGTTCTTTTAGAAAGGATACGAGGATAAATTTCTTTAGTCAGAGGGTGGTGAATCTGTGGAATTCTTTGCCACAGAAGGCTGTGGAAGTCAAGTCAGTGGATATTTTTAAGGCAGAGACAGATAGATTCTTGATTAATACGGGTGCCAGAGGTTACGGGGGGAAGGGAGGAGAATGGGATTAGGAGGGAGAGATAGATCTGCCATGATTGAATGGCAAAGTAGACGATGGGCCGAATGGCCTAATTCTGCTCCTATTCCTTATGATCTTAGGATCCCAGTTTAGAACACAGAACGGTACAGCACAGTATCCTTTGGTACCTTTTGGCCCGCAATGTTTGTGCCGAACAAGATGCCAAGTTGAACTGATCTCACCTGCGTGTACATGATCCCTATCCCTCTTTTCTCTGTGCCCATCCAAACAAATTCCAGTTTAGCTTATTGTCTGGTGTACCGAGGTACCGTGAAAAATGTTTGTTGCGTGCTAACCAGTCAGCGGAAAGACTATACAGGATTACAATTGAGCCATTTACAGAGTGGATACCACTGGACCATCAGTAGTTCACAGTAGTGGGTGGCAGCAGAACGATGGGCGTAGACAGTTGCTGTTAAATGGGATATGTCTGAAGAAGGGTTCCCAATCCTAGTTAATGCCTATTCATTTCCCTCTGTAGATGCTGCCCGACCCAATGAGTTCCTTCAGCACTTTGTGTTTCGCTGTGAATCTGGTGTGGATTGTAATGGGCTGGTGTGCGATGGTGATTGTTGTGAACTGTAATGGATTGGTGTGAATTGTAGTGGACTGGTGTGGACTGTAATGGACTGCTGAGGTCTGTAATGTATTGTAATGGACTAGGGCAGAGTGTAGCAGGCTGACATGGACTGCAATGGACTGGTGTGGATTGTATTGCACTGGAGATAGACCCAAAATGCTCGAGTAACTCAAGGGGTCAGGCAGCATCTCTGGAGAAAAGAAAGAGGTGACATTTCAGGTTGAGACCCTTCTTCAGACTGAGGGTGTAGGATTGTAATGGACTGGTGTGGGACTGTAATGGATTGTTGTTGACTGTGCTGGGCTGTGAGGACTGTAATGGACTGTGAGGACTGTAATGGACTGGTGTGAATTGGACTGTGAGAGCAGAACATGTCAACATGTTAGTAAGCCGACTTTAACATATCCCCGGGAGCTGTTTAGCTGAGGCAACCCTGCAGCAGTGGAAGGTGCTGTGGAGATACGAGCTATTTCCGCACCGTGTGCTGGGGCCTGAGGAACGGTGGCAATGTTACAGGAAAATAACCTGCAGAAGAATCACAGCGCCTCACTGTAACATGTGGAATGTTGGTCAGTACCTGGAGCTGAGATGTTCGCGAAGGAACTGCAGATGCTGGAAAATCGAAGGTAGACAAAAGTCCTGGAGAAAGTCAGCGGGTGAGGCAGCATCTATGGAGCAAAGGAATTGGGCAACGTTTCGTGCCGAAACCCTTCTTCAAACTGATGTAGGGTGGGTGGGGAGGGAGGGGGAAGAAGAAAGGAAGAGGAGGAGCCAGAGGGCCGAGGGACAGCTGAGAAGGGGAGGAGACAACAAGGGCTACCAGAAAATGGAGAGGTCAACGTTCATACCGCTGGGGTGCAGGCTGCCCAAGCGGAATATGCGGTGCTGCTCCTCCAATTTCCGGTGGTGCTCACTCTGGCCATGGAGGAGACCCAGGACAGAAAGGTCGGATTCAGAATGGGAGGGGGAGTTGAAGTCCTGAGCCACAGGGAGATCAGGTTGGCTAATGCGGACCGAGCGGAGGTGCTTGGTGAAACGATCGCCAAGCCTACGCTTGGTCTCACCGATGTAGATCCGCTGGCATCTAGAGCAGTGGATGCAATAGATGAGGTTGGAGGAGGTGCAGGTGAACCTCTGTTGCATTTGAAAGGACTGCTTGGGTCCTTGAATGGAGTCGAGGGGGGGAGGTAAAGCGACAAGTGTAGCTATAGATGAGGCTCTCATCAGGGTCTCTTCCATACCCCGTAACACTGCTCTCTCTCCCCATCCCCCCACTCGGAACAAGGGCAGAGTCCCCCTAGTCCTCACCTTTCACCCCACTAATCGTCACATACAACAAATAGTCCTCCGTCAGTTTCGCCACCTCCAACGTGACCCTACCACTCGCCACATCTTCCCATCTCCCCCCCTGTCTGCTTTCTGCAAAGACCGCTCCCTCCGTAACACCCTGGTCAATTCTTCCCTTCCCACCCGCACCACCCCCTCCCCGGGCAGTTCTCGCTTTACCTCCCCCCTCGACTCCATTCAAGGACCCAAGCAGTCGTTCCAGGTGCGACAGAGGTTCACCTGCACCCCCTCCAACCTCATCTATTGTATCCGCTGCTCTAGATGTCGGCTGATCTACATCGGTGAGACCAAGCGTAGGCTTGGCGATCGTTTCGCTGAACACCTCCGCTCAGTCCGCAATAACCAGAGTGAGCACCACCGGAAATTGGAGGAGCAGCACCTCATATTCCGCTTGGGCAGTCTGCACCCCAGTGGCATGAACATTGACTTCTCCAATTTCCGGTAGCCCTTGCTGTCTCCTCCCCTTCCCAGCTCTCCCTCAGCCCTCTGGCTCCTCCTCTTCCTTTCTTCTTCCCGCCTCCCCCCCACCCTCACATCAGTCTGAAGAAGGTTATCGGCCCGAAACGTTGCCTATTTCCTTCGCTCCATAGATGCTGCTGCACCCGCTGAGTTTCTCCAGCATTTTTGTCTACCTGGAGCTGAGAGACCGTAGCGAAGGTGACATTCTGCTGCCATCTGGTGCACAGATACAGCCACTGCAGTCTAACCCATGGTGTCACTTTTAACAACAAATGTGTTTTATAAAACAACTCGTCTCAATAAAAACCTCAGAGGTTCACAGAGTGAATTAGTGGACAGTTATATAATCTCCGGTGTCAATGTTTCATGGAGCAGGTTAGGTCCAGATCTTTGGGGAAATGGCTGCTCCTCTTTTAAAAAAAAGTCTTATATTTTACATCTAAACCTAGGATGTATTTATGTGCCATCAATCAGTGCTTCATTCACAACTCACAGACGGAATCACTTATTGGGGGGGAAGTGATAGGGCTAGAGAAAGATGGAGAGAGGGAGAGAGGGAGGGAGAGAGAGATGGAGAGAGAGGAGGAGAGTGGAGAGTGGAGGGGGGGGGAGGGAGGAGAGAGAGAGAGAGAGAGAGAGAGGGGAGAGAGGGAGAGGGGAGAGAGAGAGAGGGGGGGAGAGTAGAGGCGGGGAGAGAGAGAGAGAGAGAGAGAGAGAGAGAGAGAGAGAGAGAGAGAGAGAGAGAGAGAGAGAGAGAGAGAGAGAGAGAGAGAGAGAGAGAGAGAGAGAGAGAGAGAGAGAGGAGAGAGAGAGAGGGAAAGTTGTCCTTTCATATCTCTCAGTTCCCTCTCTCCTGACTCAGTCTGAAGAAGGGTCTCGACTCGAAACGTCACCCATTCCTTTTGTGCAGAGGTGCTGCCTGACCCGCTGAGTTACTCCAGCTTTTTTGTGTCTTACCTCACAAAATAAAAATGCGTTGAGTAATTCCGTTTAAGACCACTAGATGTAGCTACTGCCTTAAAAATACAAAGGGTTTCATTTATTTGAATCAATTTTGACATTGTTCACAAAAACAGAAAATGCTGGAAATGCTCAGCAGGTCAGGCAGCATCTGCGGGAAGGGACAATTTTCAGGAGAAACTGTCAAAAATGGAGACTAAAGGTGCTCACAAAGCTGCAGGCGGAATGGGGGAGGGTGATTGGGCAAAACCAGGTATGACCTTGAGATCAGCCACGATCACATTGAATGGCAGTGCTGGCTCGAAGGGCCAAACGGCCAACTTCTGCACCTATTTTATACGTTTCTATGTTTCTATAACATGGATGCAAGGAACCGCAGATGCTGGATTACAAAATAAGATGCAAAGTGCTGGAGTAACTCAGTAGGTCAGGCAGCAACTCTGGAGAATATGGGCTGGTGACGTTTCGAGTCTGAAGAAGGATCCCGACCTGAAATGTCACTTATCTAAGTTCTCCAGAGATGCTGCCTGACCTGCTGAGTTGCTCCATCACTTTGTGTTTGACCTTGAGATAGTCTTTCTGAAGAAGGGTCCTGATCCAAAATATCACCTATTATTCCTGCCTTCTCCCTTTAACCTCTGATGCCCTAATTGATAATCTATTAAACTCCACTTCAAAAATACCCAATGACTTGGCTTCCGCAGCTGTCCATGCCAGTGAATTTCACAGATTTTCACCACCTTCTGGCGAAATAAATTCCTCCTCATCTCCATTCTAAAAGTAATCCTTTTATTCCGAAGCTGTGCCCTTTGGTTCGAGACTCTCCCACTATTGGAAACATTCTCTCCACATCCATTCTATCCAGGCCTTTCATTACTTGATAGTTTTCAATGAGGCCAAACTAAAGATAGACACAAATGCTGGAGTAACTCAGTGGATCAGACAGCATCTCTGGAGTAAAAGAGTAGGCGATATTTTAGGTCGGGACCCTTCCTCAGACCAAACTCAAGCTGATTGAAGTATATCGCAGTAGGAGAGGTACAGATAGGTTCGATAGGGTGGACGGCTTCGGTAATAATGATACATTGTCCCCAGTATGCATGATGGGTAGTGTACGGCGATTGCTGGGCAGCGCGGACTTGATGGGCTGAAGGGCCTGTTTCTGCACTGTATCTCTAAACTAAACTAATATAGAGCAGGAAGGAACTGCAAATGCTGGTTTAAACCGAAGATAGACACAAAATGTTGGAGTAACACAGTGGGACAGGCAGACAGAAGGAATGGGTCTTCTCTCCTGAGATGCTGCCTGGCCCACTGTGTTAAAAACTAAGTTATGGAAGTGCCTTCACCAGCCGCTGTAGAGGTGAAAGGTTTTGTAAGCATTTATATTGGAGCTGATGCCTTTCTCACAACCTCCATTAACATTCAGGCAGCTTGCAGCTGTTGGCTGGGGTGAGGAGAGAACATCTTAAAACAGTGTGTGAAACATGAGGCCCTTGTTCATGCTTCTGTACACAATGTGTTTGGCTGAGCTCAGTCCAGATGTGCATAATGCTTCTGACTTGGTTACCTTTAAGTATGTGAAGATGTTTGCTCCACGCTAGTGTGTGTAGTTCATGACCAGAAACAGCCCAGTATCTGACTCCTGCTCCCGTACTGTTTAAAGGGCCTGTCCCACTTTCACGACCTAATTCACGACCTCTGCCATGTTTGCCCTTGACTCACACTCGCAGCCTGGTCGTCACGAGGTCGTAGGTAGGTCGTAGCAGGTCGTGATGCTAGTCGTAGGTACTCGTGGTATCAAGTAGGTCGGGGCGTTTTTCTAGCATGATGAAAAATGTCCACGAGTAAAAAAATTAGGTCTTGGAAGTGGGACAGGCCCGTTAGTTTAATTTAGAGTTACAGCGCGGAAACAGGTCCCCTGGCCCGCCGAGTCCACGTTCACCAGCGATTCCCGTGCACTAGGACTATCCTGCACACTAGGGACAATTTACAATTTTTACCGAAGCCAATTAGCCTACAATCCTGTACGTCTTTGGAGTGCGGGAGGAAACGGGAGCACCACAGGGAGATCGTACAAACTCCGTACAGACTGCACCCATAGTCGGGATCGAACCTGGGTCTCTGGCGCTGTAAGGCGACAACTCTACCGCTGCGCCAATGTGCTTTTAATGAAACATTCTCTTTCCTCTAGAAAGGCAACAGAAACCTCACCAAGATCGGATAGGTTAAAGGCACGATATTATAGTATGAAAAGACACAAATTGCCAGAGTAATGCTGGTATCGTTTTGGATTGGGACCCTACTTCAGTCTGAAGAAGAGTCCCGACCCGAAACATCACATATCCATGTTCTCCAGAGATGCTGCCTGACCCACTGGGTTACTCCGGCACTTTGTGTCTTTTTTTGTAAACCATCATCTGCAGTTCCTTGTTTCTACCTGATAATATGGTATGTTGGCTTTGGACCCACTTAATGGAACAAGTTTCTGAAGCAGATTACAACGTGTGGCTTCACTAAACCATATCTAACCAAGGTTGAAATTTCTAACCAACACATTTTTCAAATTGAATGGCATCATCGTGAGTGTTAAAGCCGATGGGCTCCAGGAACAAACTGACTTGTTTTGTGAATACTATTCTTTAAGAAATAGAATCTTCATGGTCTCACCTGAACACAACTCTCATCTACATACATAGATTAACTACATATATAATTAATAGCAATTATTAATTCCAATGGTGGGCCCATCATCAATGACCTGAGTAGCTTGCAAGTCCATTTTAGAAGGCAGTTCAGTCAAGCACATTATCCTGAGATGGATTCATATAGATGGATTGAATTGCAAGTTTCCATCCCGAAAAGGCAAGGCAAACAAAAACGGTCTTTATGACAATCCATTTGGTCACGATTAGAACTTTAAAATTCCCAATTTATTTGATTGAATGTCCAACTCCAACATCTCTGATGGACGTTGAGGAATATAGAAACAAGGAACTGCAGATGCTGGTTTACAAAAGAGTGCTGGAGTAGCTCAGCCGGTCAGGAACCATCTCAAGAGAACATTGATAGGTGATGTTTTGGGTCGTGACTATTCTTTAGACTGGATGAGTCCGAAGAAGGTTCCCGACCTGAATCGTCACCCATCCATGGTAGACATTGAACCCACTTCACGAGATTATTAAGCAAAACACAAAATACTGGGGGAATTCAATGGGACAGGCTGTATATGACCATCCAAAACATTGCGTGACTATTCCATCCACAGATGCTGCCTGAACACCACTTTGTGTTTTGCTCAAGATTCCAGCATCTGCAGTTGTTGGTGTCTCACAGGGAAACTGCACAGGGTAACATAGGGATCATCAATCCTGTGGCACAACTTTAACACTATCATTCCCAGAAAACAGAGGACTTTTTCATCTTGGAATTTATTAACCAGGTGAATGCTGATGTGAACTAGATGACAAAGCAATTCTATTTTTGGTTGCACAGATTTTAGTGTTTAGTTTAGTTTTGAGATACAGCACGGCAACATGCCCTTCGACCCACCGAGTCCATGACAATCAGTGATCCCTGCACACTAACACTATCCTACACACACTAGGGACAATTTACACTTATACCAAGTCAATTAACCTACAAACCTGTACGTCTTTGGAGTGGTGCGGAGTGTGCGAGAGATCCCAGAGAAAGTTCAAGTTCACATTTATTGTCACATGCACCAATTGCTACAGTGAAATTTGAGTTACCATACAGCCATATGAATTAAAAGTATTTGTATGGCTGTATGGGGGAGGGGAAGGGGGGTGTGGGGGAGGGGTTGGGGGAGGGGTGGTGGGGGTTGGGGGGGGGGAGGGGGGGGGAGGGGGGGGGGGGAGGGGGGTGGGGGAGGGTGAGGGAGGGGGGGGGGGGGGGGGGGGGGGGGGGGGGGGGGGGGTGGGGGGGGGGGGGGGGGGGGGGGGGGGGGAACCTTCAAAATCATCATAAATTTTAGAATATTTCACCGATCGGAACAAAACTTATTTGACGCAGCAGAGGTGAATGGTGAGGAAGGTGGCGAAAAAGTGTAGCGCTATGAGGGATTGTTTTTGCGCAAATTTAATTACAACGCAGGCAGGACAGGAAGTGGTTAAGATGAGAGTTTTTAGTAATATATAGATATAGATAGATAAATAGATAGATGTTTATTTCAGCACGAAACCCAAGGAGAGGTGAGAAGATTTTTGTTTTAAAACCATGTAAGATGTTATGATTTGGTTTCCACTCCTTGTAAGGATAGATTCAAAGATTCAAAATAGTTTTCAAAAAAGAACTGATATAACTATAAAATATAATAATTAAAAAAAAAGAAAATTGATAGGTTGCAGTATTGAGCACTCTTGACATGAACAATATGTTGGTTAGGGGCGGCTGGGTGGAGCAGCGGTAGAGTTGCTGCCTTGCAGTGCCAGAGATCCAGGTTCAATGCTGACTACAGGTGCTATTTGTACAAAGTTTGTATGTTCTCCTTGTGACTGCGTGGGTTTTCTCCAGGAACTCCTGTTTCCTCCCATACTTCAAAGACATGCAGGTTTGTAGGTTAATTGGCTTCTGTGAAATTGTAAATTGTCCTGGGTGTAGGATAACTCTAGTGTGTGGAGTGATCAACGGTCGACTCGGGCTCGGGCTGTTTCTACGCTGTATGTCTAAAGTCTAAAAGTAATTCACCTTGGGTTGCATGTGGTTGTAATCTGCTTCTTGGGGATTATCATGCTGGAAAGGGTGCAGAGAAGATCTACCAGGGTGTTGCCAGGCCCGTGGGCCTAAGCAATTGGGAGAGGTTGAGCAGGCTAGGATTCATAGAAACATAGAAACATAGAAATTAGGTGCAGGAGTAGGCCATTCGGCCCTTCGAGCCTGCACCGCCATTCAATATGATCATGGCTGATCATCCAACTCAGTATCCCGTACCTGCCTTCTCTCCATACCCCCTGATCCCCTTAGCCACAAGGGCCACATCTAACTCCCTCTTAAATATAGCCAATGAACTGGCCTCAACTACCCTCTGGTGGCAGAGAGTTCCAGAGATTCACCACACTCTGTGTGAAAAAAGTTCTTCTCATCTTGGTTTTAAAGGATTTCCCCCTTATCCTTAAGCTGTGACCCCTTGTCCTGGACTTCCCTAACATCGGGAACAATCTTCCTGCATCTAGCCTGTCCAACCCCTTAAGAATTTTGTAGGTTTCTATAAGATCCCCTCTCAATCTCCTAAATTCTAGAAAGTATAAACCAAGTCTATCCAGTCTTTCTTCATAAGACAGTCCTGACATCCCAGGAATCAGTCATTGGTCACATACAGTGAAATGAACCGTCTCTGCACTCCCTCTATGGCAATAATGTCCTTCCTCAGATTTGGAGACCAAAACTGTACGCAATACTCCAGGTGTGGTCTCACCAAGACCCTGTACAACTGCAGTAGAACCTCCCTGCTCCTATACTCAAATCCTTTTGCAATGAAAGCTAACATACCATTCGCTTTCTTTACTGCCTGCTGCACCTGCATGCCTACCTTCAATGACTGGTGTACCATGACACCCAGGTCTCGCTGCATCTCCCCCTTTCCCAATCGGCCACCATTTAGATAATAGTCTGCTTTCCCGTTTTTGCCACCAAAATGGATAACCTCACATTTATCCACATTATACTGCATCTGCCAAACATTTGCCCACTCACCCAGCCTATCCAAGTCACCTTGCAGCCTCCTAGCATCCTCCTCACAGCTAACACTGCCCCCCAGCTTAGTGTCATCCGCAAACTTGGAGATATTGCCTTCAATTCCCTGATCCAGATCATTAATATATATTGTAAATAGCTGGGGTCCCAGCACTGAGCCTTGCGGTACCCCACTAGTCACTGCCTGCCATTGTGAAAAGGACCTGTTTACTCCTACTCTTTGCTTCCTGTTTGCCAGCCAGTTCTCTATCCACATCAATACTGAACCCCCAATGCCTTGTGCTTTAAGTTTGTATACTAATCTCTTATGTGGGACCTTGTCAAAAGCCTTCTGGAAGTCCAGATACACCACATCCACTGGTTCTCCCCTATCCACGCTACTAGTTACATCCTCGAAAAATTCTATAAGATTCGTCAGACAAAATTTACCTTTCGTAAATCCATGCTGACTTTGTCCAATGATTTCACCACTTTCCAAATGTGCTGCTATCCCATCTTTAATAACTGACTCTAGCAGTTTCCCCACTACCGATGTTAGACTAACTGGTCTGTAATTCCCCATTTTCTCTCTCCCTCCCTTCTTAAAAAGTGGGGTTACGTTTGCTACCTGCCAATCTTCAGGAACTACTCCAGAATCTAAAGTGTTTTGAAAGATTATTACTAATGCATCCACTATTTCTGGAGCTACTTCCTTAAGTACTCTGGGATGCAGCCTATCTGGCCCTGGGGATTTATCGGCCTTTAATCCATTCAATTTACCCAACACCACTTCCCGGCTAACCTGGATTTCACTCAATTCCTCCAACTCCTTTGACCCGCGGTCCCCTGCTATTTCCGGCAAATTATTTATGTCTTCCTTAGTGAAGACGGAACCAAAGTAGTTATTCAATTGGTCCGCCATATCCTTGTTCCCCATGATCAACTCACCTGTTTCTGACTGCAAGGGACCTACATTTGTTTTAACTAATCTCTTTCATTTTTCACAAATCTATAAAAACTTTTGCAGTCAGTTTTTATGTTCCCTGCCAGTTTTCTTTCATAATCTATTTTCCCTTTCCTAATTAAGCCCTTTGTCCTCCTCTGCTGGTCTTTGAATTTCTCCCAGTCCCCAGTATGCTGCTTTTTCTGGCTAATTTGTACGCATCATCCTTCGCTTTGATACTATCCTTGATTTCCCTTATTATCCATGGATGTACTACCTTCCCTGATTTATTCTTTTGCCAAACTGGTATGAACAATTTTTGTAGTTCATCCATGCAGCCTTTAAATGTCTTCCATTGCATATCCACCGTCAACCCTTTTAGAATTAATTGCCAGTCAATCTTGGCCAATTCATGTCTCATACCCTCAAAGTTACCTTTCTTTAAGTTCAGAACCATTGTTTCTGAATTAACAATGTCACTCTCCATCCTAATGAAGAACTCAACCATATTATGGTCACTCTTGCCCAAGGGGGCACGTACAACAAGATTGCTAACTAACCCTTCCTCATTACTCAATACCCAGTCTAAAATAGCCTGCTCTCTCGTTGGTTCCTCTACATGTTGATTTAGATAACTATCCCGCATACATTCCAAGAAATCCTCTTCCTCAGCACCCCTGCCAATTTGATTCACCCAAACTATATGTAGATTGAAGTCACCCATTATAACCGTTTTGCCTCTGTCGCACGCATTTCTAATTTCCTGTTTGATACCATCTCCAACTTCACTACTACTGTTAGGTGGCCTGTACACAACACCCACCAGCGTTTTCTGCCCCTTAGTGTTTCGCAGCTCTACCCATACCGATTCCACATCCATTTCCATGGTGATCTTATAGAGGTATATAAAAGCATGAGGAGAGTAGATCTCTTGTCTCTTGTCCAGAGTCAGGGATTTGAGAACCAGAGGACATAGGTTTGTGAGGGGGGAAAGATTTAATCCGAGGGGTAACTTTTTCACACAAAGGGTAGTCACTGTATGAAGCAAGCTGCCAGGGGAGGTAGTTGGGGCAGGTACTATCATACCGTTTAAGAAACATTTAGACAGGTACATGGGTAGGACAGGTTTAGAGGGATCTGGGTCAAATGCAGGCAGGTGGGACTAGTGTAGATGGGGCATGTTGACCAGTATGGGCAAGTTGAGCTGAAAGGCCTGCTTCCACACTGTATAACTGTGACTCTGTGACGCCGGAAAAATGTGTTGGTTAGAAATTTGCCTTGGATTACATTCTCATCGTCGGGTTGTAATCTGCTTCTTGGAAGGCATACGGAGAAGACTAATTAATCACACTTTCAATTTCAAGTTGACATTTATTGTCACATTAGTACAGCGAAATTTGGGTTGCCATACAGCCATACGAATAAAAAAGAGCACAACACACGATAGAATTTAACATAGACATCCCCACACAGCAGAATCAACGTTTCCCAATGTGAGTGAAGGCAATAGAGTCCAGCCATCTTACTCCTTGTGGTCGAGGGCCCTATGTTCTGGGATGATCGAAGCTCCGACATCGGAATGGAGCCCACTCTCAGTGGTTTGGAGTTCTGAATCGGACACTTCCTACCGGAGACCGCGGCTCCAGAAGTCCACAGGCCGCGCTGGGCGGAGATTCACACTGGCGGCCTCGGCAAAGGGATCACCAGGACTCCGCGATGTTGTTCAGCACCACCCGCAGCCGGAAGCTCCGCACCACAGCTCCATGATGTTGAAGCAGCAGGCCCGACACTCCGGAGCTTCAACAAGCAATCCCCAGTCAGGCACCGCCCGCTCCGCTCCGCGATGTTAATTCAGTGCTGCCGCTGCTGAAGCTCTGGGAGGCCGCGAGGAGGGGGGCAAGGACGCGACTCGGTGAATTCCTCGCCAGGAAGAGACTGGGAGACGGTTTCCCCCTTTACCCCACCCCCCTCCCCCACATAAAAAGACTAAGAAAACCTCCAAAACATACTTTTAAACAAACTAAAAATTACAAAAAGATGAAAAAAGCCAGACTAGGCAGAGGCTGCCGTCAAACAGCGCCCCCGTGTGGACACTACCCAGGGAAGATGGCCAGGGTGGCGCAGTGGTAGAGTTGCTGCCATACAGCGAATGCAGTACTGGAGACCCGGGTTTGATCCTGACTACAGATGCTGCCTGTACGGAGTTTGTACGTTCTCCCCGTGAATTTTCTCCGAGATCTTCGGTTGCTCCGAGATCTTCGGTTTCCTCCCACATTCCAAAGACGTACAGGTATGTAGGTTAATTGGCTTGGTAAATGTAAAAATTATCCCTAGTGGGTATAGGATAGTGTTGATGTGCGGGGATCGCTGGTCGGCGCGGACCCGGTGGGCTGAAGGGCCTGTTTCTGCGCTGTATCTCTAAACATTCCTGTGGCTTTGTGGCTGTTGCAATACTCTGAGAAAATAAACTAGTTTTCACTTCAGATGTTGTCCTATCTGCACTTTCACTTCCTTCTCTCCAGAGGAGTGGGAACAATTTTCACAGTAAGTGGGGCACGTGCAAGTGGTAAAGAAAAAATAAGGCTCGCTTTTCGCCTCCCGTGCAGCGTGTAATTTTCCTGAAATCCAAATTACCTCCGGAAAAATGATTACAATTTCACACAGGGTTCTGTTTTTAATGCTATATTAGACATTTGCCAGCCAGATGTTAATTCAGCCATGAGGCAGAGATGGCAGTGTAAATGCCACAGAAGATCTGGCTGTATGAATAAAATCCTTTGAAGCTGCCTCACAAACGTTAAGCATGAATTATCCACAGTTGATCCACAGTCAGAAATGCCGTTTGCCCTCTCTCTCACCCATCAGTTTAGTTTAGATTAGTTTAGAGATACAATGTAGTAACAGGCCCTTTGGCCCACTGAGTCCGCACCGGCCGACGATACTTGCACATTAGCACTACCCGACACACACTAGGGACAATTTCACATTGATACCAATTAACCTACAAACCTGTACGTCTTTGGAGTGTGGGAGGAAACTGAAGATCCTGGAGAAAACCCACAAAGGCCACGGGAGAACGTACAAACTCCGTACAGACAGCACCCGTAATCGGGATCGAACCCGGGTCTATGGCGCTGTAAGGCATAAACTCTACCGCTGAGCCACCTGATCATCTAATCATCTCAATTAAATTTGCCCATGATTTTCTCCATTCCAAAAAAGACAAGCTTAATTCACGTAATTTATAATGTGCAACTTTACTTCGGAGTCACGTGAGTGACTACGTGAAGAACCCGTCCAGCATGCATGCGCGACATGAGCGTTCACGCAGTGCAACAGCGACAAACGGGAGTACAGGGCGCTCCCGCTACAGCTTAAAAAAGACGGACTGTCAGATAAGTTTATTCTGAGGTCGTTTTTTCGAAAAGAGTTGCTTTGTTTTGTCTCACCAGGTCGAGGCAACTGGAAACATGAGCAAAGCAAGGCAAGCAAAGAAGACCGCCCCCCGTTCGACTCCAACAGAGGAGCATTCCATCAGTGAGGGGCAAGAGGCGGTAGGACTGCACACCCTGCGGTCCGCTATTCCCGACACCGAGCTGAGCCCAGTCCCGCTAGCGCAGCCTGAGCAGCGGGCTGGATGTAAATCAACGCGGAAGACAAACCGGCCGGTGGTATCCGACTCTTCGGAAGGGGACGTCTCACCGCCCGAACGCAGCAGAGACAGCCGACTGAGCCGCATGGAGCGGCTCATGGAGTAAATGCTCCAGCGAGACTTGCTTCGGGAGCTGGAGCAGTCTCGCCAAGGGAGTTCAGGCACTCCCGCCACAGTGCCTCACAAGGCACGGGCCATCGCTTCCCCCTCAGCCGAGGGCAGCGTTGGCGACCAGAGCTGGGCTGGTCAAGAAGAGGGGTCACTGGCCGAAGATGTCGGGAGTACGCTTGGGGTACAGGACCAGGAAGAGCTGCTGGGTGTGGTCAACCGCTATGTGGCAGCTCCACGAGCAGGACGGCCATTAGAGCCAAAACTGGCGGCCAGCATAGAGTACCTGTCCTTCAAACCCCTACAAGAGCAGGTAGTCAATGAGGCACTAGAGCTGTATTCGGCCCCAGAAAATTGCGCCTCGCTCAACGTGCCGGCCGTCAACAGCCAAATCTGGGGACACGTTGGGCAGAACATCCGCAACCAAGAACTCAAATTACAGCGGATTCTCAGGCTCCTGACGCCAGCCATCACTTCCTATGCTCGTTCCGTGGATGGGGTGGATATGACCACAAACCAGCAAGATACATTAGCACTGCTGTGTAACACCCAATTCGAGATCAACCACCTCCGTAAGGAGATAATAAGGCCTGCCCTCAACCCGAAATTCGCAGGGTTGTGCAAAACACCGGCCTCATAGCCACAAATCCTGCTCTTCGGCAAGGACCTCTCTAAAAAAGTGAAGGAACTGGAAGAGGAGTCAAAAACATTTGGCCCCGGGACGAGCAAAGCCACAAAACCCAAGCGGCAGTACCCCACCGCGTCCACCAGTCGACGTCAGCCTCATGGGACTGGTGAAAGCTCGGGGTCCGCACATTATCCTCGAAAGCCTTTTTTAGGCCAGGGCCCAGAGCGGACCCCATGGAAAATGCGCCACCCCCAACCAGCAGCACATCAGACAACACATCGTCCGACGAAGAAACAGAAGAAACACCCGTAACCATGGAGGTAGGTGGGTCTGGTTCCTACCAGCATATAAAAAGTGGGGGTTCTATACTAACAGGGGGGAGATTACACCTGTTTGTGGAAGCATGGAGGTCTATCACGAATGATAAATATATACTCAACAGCATTCGTGGATACAAAATAGAATTTGTTCAAGAAAACATGCCACCAGTTCAGCATACACCCCAAAGGGTCTTTTCCCTCTCAGTTAAAGAAAAACTAGAGGGCCAAGGAGGTGAGGCTACTCACAAAGGGTATCATTGAAAAACCCAAACATGAACCCTTGGAATTTGTCTCAAAGATATTCACTAAAACTAAAAAAGATGGTGGATGTCGCATCATCATTGACTTAACTTCACTAAATATGTTTGTTAAGTATATACATTTCAAAATGGAAACGTTTGTAACTGCCAAACAACTGATTTCCAAAGGATACTTCATGGCAAGCATCGACCTTAAAGATGCTTATTATTCAGTACCCATTCAAAAGGATCATCGCAGATACCTGAAATTTACCTGGATGGGGCAAGAATGGCAGTTTAAAGCATTGCCTAATGTGTTAACATCAGCCCCAAGATTATTCACCAAGATATTAAAACCAGCTTTGGCAATATTAAGAAAACAGAAACATATTATCATGGCATATCTTGATGATATCTTAATTGAAGGCAAAACCATGGAATTGGCTATATCAGCTGTGTCAGCTACCAAACAATTGTTTGAAACCTTGGGATTTGTCTTACATCCAGATAAATCTAAGTTGACGCCATCCACAACCATGGACTGTCTGGGATTCACAATTAACTCAGTTCACATGTCTGTAACCTTGCCAAAAGACAAAGCAGCAGAATTGGCACAAACATGTAACAATTTAATGGTCGACGATCGACCAACCATTCAACAAGTGGCAAGAGTAATTGGAAAAATGGTAACAGGATTTCCAGCTACACAATTTGGACCTCTGCACTATGAAAACTTACAAAAGTGCAGGCGTTAAAACGACATGAAGGTCACTTTGACCGAGTCATGAAATTACCCACTGAAGCAATATCAGAGTTACAGTGGTGGATAGGGAACATTTGGCATTGTTCCAGCCCTATCATCATCATTTACCCTACGTTAATTATTCAAACAGATGCCAGTGCTCAAGGCTGGGGAGCAACTAATACTATACCCAGCACAGGTGGTAGATGGACTAATCTAGAGTCATCTTTACTACAGACACTGGGCATAAATTATCTGGAAATGTTGTGTGCATTTTATGGCTTAAAAGCATATTCAACAAATATGCATCACTTGCATGTTCATTTACAAATAGATAATACCACGGTGGTGGCCTATATTAACCATATGGGCGGTATAAAATCGATATCATGTGACAATTTGGTCAACACAATCTGGCAATGGTGTGTCAACAGACATATTTGGCTATCAGCAACTTACCTACCAGGTAAGCTAAATACAGTGGCAGACACCAGGTCACGCAGATTGAATGATAACACCGAATGGATGTTAAATCCCAAAGCATTTGCTAAAATTACAAAGCAATATGGCACGGCAGATATCGATCTATTTGCATCCAGACTAAATTACCAGGTTCCAATGTATGTCGCTTGGGAACCAGACCCTGAGGCAGCAGCGATAGATGCGTTCGCGCTGGACTGGGGAAAATTCTTCTTTTATGCTTTTCCTCCCTTCTGCCTCATCAGTCGGGTACTACGCAAAATACAGATGGACTCTGCTTCAGGTATTTTGATAGTACCCGACTGGCCTACACAGCCATGGTTCCCAGTGCTCCTCGACATGGTCGTCGAGACCCCAATCACTTTTCCCAGTAGCCCAGACTTGTTAACTCACCCAGTATCAGGCATAATCCACCCATGCCACGATAAAATTAAACTCCTGGGTTGCAGATTTTGAAAAAGCCTCTGCTGGGCCTGGGATTGTCAGAAAACACCATCAATACAATGACAGCATCCCACCGCGTATCCACAAGGAAACAATACTTGTCAAGCATCAAGAAGTGGGAAAGATACTGTTCAGACACAGGAACCACATACTCAACCACAACTGTAACCAATGTACTGGAGTTCCTGGCAGGCCTTCACCACAATGAAGGACTCAGCTACAGCACCATTAATACAGCCAGAAGTGCTCTGTCAGCCTATTTAATTCAGGCACCAGGACAACATGGGATCCCACCCGTTGGTGATCAAGCTCATGAGAGGTATATTTAACTCAAATCCCCCCAGACCTAGGTACACCCAAATCTGGGATGTCAGTGTGGTCCTGACATACCTTAGGGGATGGTCACCAGCCAGGTCCCTCACCCTGGAACAATTAACTCTGAAGACGGTCATGCTGATGGCACTTGTCTCAGCACAAATAGTCCAGCCACTTCATCTATTACGATTGGACAACATGGTTGTGTAACACCAGACCGTGTCTCATTTACCATCCAGGGGCTGGTCAAACAGAGCAGGCCAGGAACATCAAGCCCAGTCATGGAATTCCGGGCTTACCCACCTGAACCACGGTCATGTGTCATGACCCACTTATTGAACTATATTGACACAACTATAATTCCCCGAGGGAGAGAAAAAGCCTTATGCGTCAGCCACAAGGAACCTCATGGTCAGGTGACGAGCCAAATTATTTCAAGATGGCTCAAGCAGGTGCTGAAAGCCGCTGGTGTAAATACTAACGTGTATAAATCTCACTCCACCAGGGCAGCATCCACGTTGGCGGCTAAGAGGATGGACGTACCTATGGACCACATCCTGGCTACAGCGGGGTGGTCTGGGGAAAAAACGTTTCAAACTTTTTATAATAAGCCGTTGGCAGAACCTGCATCATTTGCAGAAAAAATATTAGAATCTACAAATATATCATTTAAGCCCGGGGTTAGCAATTTGTTTTTTGTTATTGTTTAATAAACACCATTATTGTTTTTACAAACAGATTCATGGTTGATTACGATAACATACTTCCTCCCTCGAATGACTTCGGCAGTGAGTGAAGTATGAACTGTTACACGGTTTGAAATCACAGAGCTTTAAAATCTTCACGTAGTCACTCACGTGACTCCGAAGTAAAATAGTAAGATTAAACGAGAATTTACCAGTTCGAAGTTTGATCTGTATTTTATGAGGAGTTACGATGAGGGATTACGTGCCCTCTGCTCCCACCCTCAATTATAGAGATCAACTGGTATTTAAGTTCTCCTTTTCTTTACTATGTTTATTTCAATTATTGTGTCTTTCTGTGATTCCACACCGCTGCTTTGAAGTATGTCACGCATGCGTGCTGGACGGGTCCTTCACGTAATCCCTCATCGTAACTCCTCATAAAATACAGATCAAACTTCAAACTGGTAAATTCTTGTTTAATCTTACTATTCTATTTACTCCATTACCGATTCAGATTCAGATTCAATTTTAATTGTCATTGTCAGTGTACAGTACAGAGACAACGAAATGCATTTAGCATCTCCCTTGAAGAGCGACATAGCAAACGATTTGAATTAAAAAAAAATAATAAGTGTCCGGGGGGGGGTGATTGGCAGTCACCGAGGTACGTTGTTTAGTAGAGTGACAGCCGCCGGAAAGAAGCTGTTCCTCGACCTGCTGGTTCGGCAACGGAGAGACCTGTAGCGCCTCCCGGATGGTAGGAGGGTAAACAGTCCATGGTTGGGGTGAGAGCAGTCCTTGGCGATGCTGAGCGCCCTCCGCAGACAGCATTACAGGAACAATGTGGAGGGATTGCAGCCGGCGAGATGAAGTTTACCCAAATGCTGCCTGGATTAGAGGGCATCAGGTACAGGGAGAGGTTGGACAAACAAATATTTTTTCTCTAGAGTGGCAGAGGCTAAAGGGAGGTCTGATAGAATTCTATCTACAAGGACAAGGACAAACAGATTAAAAACAGTTTTTACCCCACTGCTATAAAGGCACTAAATGTAGCCGCCAAGGAACGCAGGGGCGATACATACTAAGGGACTGTGGTACACTGTGAAATCGACAGGATGTAGGGTTGGGTGTTTATGCGTGCTATTTTCATGATATTTATTTTAGTTGTTTATCTTTTAATATTTTACCTTGTATGTATCGTTAGCTTTTAGAAATGTTTGAATGGTGCACTGACTGGCTGACATTTTTAAATTTTGTTGTACATGGTTCATGTTACAATGACAATAAAGAAACTATTCTATTCTATTCTATTCTATGCAACTATGTGAAGCTGAGACATGGTATTTAGAACCTTTTTCACACGATTAGAAATGTCAAAGACCAAAGAGCATAGTTTAGTTTAGTTTAGTTATAGCGGGGGTGCAGGCCCTTTGGCCCACTAAATCCGTGCCCAACAGCAATCCCCGTACACCAACACTATCCAACACACGCACACTAGGTACAATTTACAATTTTTGCCAAAGCCAAAGCCAATACAAACCTGTATGTCTTTGGAGTGTGGGAAGAAACCAGAGCAACCAGAAGAATCTCACTCCACAGGGAGAACGTACAAACTCCATACAGACAGCACCCGTAGTCAGGATCGAACCAGGGTCTCTGGTGCTATAAGGCAGCAACTTTACCGCTGCGCCACCGTGCCGTCCTTCACATAGGTTTAAAGCTAGAGGGTGAAAGTTTGAAGGAGATGCGCACGGCAAGGTTCTTCATTACACACAGTGAGTGGTGGGTGCCTGGAATGTGCTGCCTGCCAGGAGAGGTGGTGGAGGCCGAAACAGTTGTGCTGTTTATGAGGTTTTCAAATAGACACATACTGTAGATATGCAAGGTATGGAGGGATATGGATCGCATGCAGACAGAGGAGATGAGTTTCACTTGGTCTCATGTTCAGCACAGACATTGTGGCTGAAGAGCCTGTTCTTGCATTAAAGCTCTCTGTCTGCAGAAGGGAACTGCAGTTGCTGGTTTATACCGAAGATAGGCACAAAGTGCTGGAGAACTCAGCGGGTCAGGCAGCATCTCTAGAGATAAAAGGTGGGTGAAGCTTAGGGTTGGAACAAAGTAGTCGAGCACTTTGTGTCTATCTTCTTGAACCTCTCTATTTTCTATGTTGTTGTCGTAAATTAATACGGTTGCCTCTTTACAGTCACTTCTGCCAGTGGAAACACAATGATGTAAGCAGCTGCTTCTGACCTGTGAGGGCGTTATTCCAGGAGCTTTGTGCTCCACTTCATGCCTGGCATCGGAAATGCTGGTTTAATGCAGGCCAGCAACTGCCATGCGAACTGTATATCAAATAAACACACTTTTTTCCAGTTTACTTTAGAGGGCGGCACGGTGGTGCAGCGATAGAGTTGCTGCCTTACAGCGATTGCAGCGCTGGAGATCTGGGTTCGATCCCAACTACGGGTGCTGGCTGGAAGGAGTTTGTATGTTGGCCCCATGACTTGCGTGGGTTTTCTCCGAGATCTTCGGTTTCCTCTCACACTCCAAAGACGTATAGGCATGCAGGTCAATTGGCTGGGTAATATTGTAAATTGTCCCTAGTGTGCAGGAGAGTGTTAATATGCGGGGATCGCTGGTTGGCATGGACCTGGTGGGCCGAAGGGCCTGTTTCCACACTGTATCTCTAAACTAAAAAATATATAAAGCGCGAGAACATACCATTCAAAATACTGCCCGTATTTGCTGCTCTTTTGCACTTTGGTTAAGTTTGGACGTTTGGAGTATTGCGTGCAGTCACCCAATTATAGGAAAGATGTGGAGACTTTGGGTGGGAACAGAGGATGTTTACCGGAATTACACCTGGATTAAAGGGTTTCAGCGACAGGGAAGGTTGGATAGACTTTCACTGTTTCCTCTGGAATGTCGGAGGTTGAGAGGAGACTTGCTAGAAGTATATAAAATTATGAGAGACAGACAGAATCTTGGAAACGCCCAACATTAGAGGGCGTAGCTATGTGAGAGAGAAAACATTTTACGGAGATGTGCGGGGATAATTTTTTTTACACAGGGTGGTGGGGGCCTGGAAGGCATTGCCAGGGGTGGTGGTGGAGGCAGATACAATAGTGGTGTTTAAGAGGCTTTTATACAGGCAATAGACAATAGACGGTAGGTGCAGGAGTAGGCCATTCGGCTCTTCGAGCCAGCACCGCCATTCAATATGATCATGGCTGATCATCCCCAATCAGTACCCCTGACTACGCTATCTTTAAGTGCCCTATCTAGTTCTCCCTTGAAAGTGTCCAGAGAACTGGCCTCCACCGCCCTCTGAGGCAGAGAATTCCACAAACACACAACTCCCTGTGAGAAAAAGTGTTTCCTCATCTCCGTTCTAAATGGCTTACCCCTTATTCTTAAACAGTGGCCCCTGGTTCTGGACTCCCCCAACATCGGGAACATGTTTCCTGTCTCTACCGTGTCCAAACCCTTAATTACAATACAATACAATTTATTTGTTGTCATTTGAACCCAGAGGTTCAAACAAAATTTGGTTTCTGCAGTCATACAAACAAGAAGAAGAACCAAGACACAACACAATTTACACGAACATCCATCACAGTGAATCTCGTCCTCACTGTGATGGAAGGCAAAGTCTTAACTCTCCCCTGCACTCCTCGTCCTCCTCCCGATGTCAGAGTCAAAGCCCCCGGCGGGGGATGGTAGATAAGTCCCGCGGCAATTATAAAGCCGCGCCAGGCGATGTAAAGCCCCACTCCAGGTCATCCTCAACCCCGCAACTCGGGCAGGAGAAGTCACCGTTGCGGAATCCCCGAAAAGCGGTCTCCCAGTAGGGACCCGCAGGCTCCCGGTGTCAACGTCCACTGTGCCGGCGGTTGGAGCCTCCGACTCTTCTGGGTCAGGTCGCAGCAGCGTGCCACCACCGCTGCTCCCGCTACGAACTCGGCCAGCTCCACGATGGTGGCTAAGTCCGCAGCTCCACGACTGGGGTCCCAGGTCGTTCCGGTTGGAGGCCGCTCCACGGTGCTCGGCCCCAACGACAACAGAGACCCGACAGAGAAAAGGTCGGGTTTTCCGTGCCGGGGAAAGATTTTTTTAAGTTTCCCCCGCCTCCCACACACATACCTAGTTTAAAAAAAATAAAAACTACATACAAACGAGACAAAAAAAACCCCAAAACGATAGAAGGACTGCAGAGGCCGCTGTGACGTGAGTCGCGCCGCCCACCCGGACTTTCTTATATTATATGTTTCAATAAGATCCCTCTCATCCTGCTAAACACCTGAGTATACAAGTCCAGCCGCCCCATTCTCTCAGCATATGACAGTCCCGCCATCCTGGGAATCAACCTTGCAAACCTACGCTGAACTCCCTCAATAGCAATAATGTTCTTCCTCAAATTAGGGGACCAAAATTGCACACATTACTCCAGGTGTGTTCTCACCAGGGCCCTTTACAACTGCAGAAGGATCTCTTTGCTCCTATACTCAACTCCTCTTATTATAAAGGCCATCATGCCATTCGCTTTCTTCACTGCCTGCTGTACCTGCATGCTTACTTTCATTGACTGATGACCATGGAAGTGCAGGGAATAGAGGGATATGGATCATGTACAGGCAGATGAGGTCAGTTTAACTTGGCATCATGCTCGACACAAACAATGTGGGCCGAAGGGCCCGTTCCTGTGCTGTTCTATGTTCCAAGTTCAATGCCTATCTCAGTAATCACATCCTTGTAATAAGGTCATTATTTTCACTCTAGTTGTCCTCTGCCTTTTTTTTAAGACAGCATCACTATTCAGAAACCCAGATGATCGAAAGATCAATGGCTGATGGGTTGGGGCTATGGTTGGCTCGTGAAAGATATCTGAATTCTTCCTTCACCACACTTGGCAGATCATAATATTTCCATTGTTCTTTGTTCCTTCAGAGTTCACCTGAGAAATTCCTCACATACCAGCAACATATTTTATGTATCTTCTTTCAAAATGCCCAATCTCATCGGCGCCAGCCCAGTCTTCCTATGGTAAATTGCAATGTCTTCTGCCAACAAGACAGGAAACTAAAGGCTTGTTTCTGTTTAACCCTTCGAAAATACGAAAGGCATCAGTGTTAGAGAAACAGCAACTGTAGAAATTAAGAGAAATAACTTTATTTCCAAAACAGAGGCAACAATATAAAGACTAGCGATGAAACATTATTCTAGTCGTGACTGAATAAGGCACCATAATTCAGCACCCTACAGTGAAATAAACACGTCACCACTCCTTCTATCCAGAGGTGCTGCCTGTCCCGCTGAGTTTCTCCAGCATTTTTTGCCTATCCACGATATAAAACTAACATCTGCAGTTCCCTCCTACACACATCTTTAATATTTGTGTAGGATGGAACTGCAGATGCTGGTTTACACCGAAGATAGACACAAAATGCTGGAGTAACTCAGCGTGTCAGGCAGCATCTAAGGTGTCATCGACCTTCCGGTAGGCGGCGCGGCTCTGGCCAGCAGCGGCCTCTGCAGCCTGTCCGCGTTTTTATTATTTTTGTCTGTGTTTTTATGTAGTGTTTGTTATTTTCTCCAGGGATGTGTGTCCGACCCATTGAGTTGGGGTGCACTGGGGGCCTGGGGGGGGGGGGAAATTTTTTTGATATCTTCCCTGCACTGGAGAGGTTGTCTTTTCTCAAATGGGTCTCAGTCGTCGTTGAGACCGCAACGAGGAGCGGCCTCAACAGAAAAGAGAACAGGGGACTCAGGTGGTCGACTCACCGTTGCCGTCGCGGAGCTGGCCGAGTCCGGAGCGGTGGAGGAGCGCTGCTGCTGCTGCTGCTGTCTGTACGTTGCTGTTGTACGTTGCTGCTGCTGTGACCCGGAGAGTCGGAGGCTCTCTACAGGTCTGTGGACGACGGCGCCGGGGAGCCCACGGCACCCTACATAGGGGGAGACCGGTTTTTCGGGGCTTCTGCGGCGGCGACGACTTCTCCCGCCCGAGTTGCGGGGTCAAAGAGCTCCTGGAGCGGGGCCTTTACATCATATACCGCCCCGCGCTGGTTGGAATGGACGCGGACTCTGCGAGCGAACTCGCCGACGGGGGGCTCCAACATCAATCTCTAAAGTGTGCGACCTCGCATCACCGGTTTGGCTTTAATGGCCGCGGGACAATCGCACATCGCCAGCCGGGGGCTATTTTTGACTCTGACATCGGGGGGGGGGGGGGTTTTACTGAGAGTGCAATGTAGAAGAGAGAGTTTATTTGGCCTTCCATCACAGCTATGTGATGGATGTTTATGTTAATGTAATTATGTTGTGTCTGGGGTCTATTTGTGTGTAATGTATGGCTGCAGAAACGGCATTTCGTTTGGACCTCCAGGGGTCCAAATGACAATTAAATTGACTCTTGACTCTTGACTCTCTCTTGACTCTTGAAAAGGAATAGGTGACATTTTGGGTTGAGACCCTTCTTGTGTCTGAAGAGAGGTCTCAACCCGAAACGTCACCTATTTCTTTTCTCCAGACTGTTGTCCGACCCATTGAGTTACTCCAGCACCAAGTGCCTATCATTTTTAATATTTGTTGTGCTATAAATTAAGCTTCAAAGCAAGGTTGTCATATCAACAAATGTGGCTGCCCTTCAATGGGCTTTTGTAAAGAATCAGCTCAAGAGAAAATTGCAACAGGGCGGCACTCCCGGTGCACTTTCGAGTTGCTGCCTTACAGCGCCAGAGACCCCTGGCTGCTTCGATCCCTGAGGTACGGCGCTGTCGGAGGCTGTAGGGGATAGAGCCTTCTCGTTCTGCCCCGTGACCATGTGGAGTTACCCGGGCACTGCACATGGTCCCCTCTCACACTACATCTTGTATCCAGTTTATTAGGTTCATTTGCCTCTCTAAATGATACCATTGCCCCTAGTGTGTTGGATCTGCTAATATGTGGTGTGTTTTCGCTGGTTGTTGGCGCGGACTCAGTTTTACGAAGGGCTTTTTCCACTGAATCTCTAAAGTGTTAAAGTTTCAACCGACATTAGTTTGACTTCAATGGACTTTGTTTTGGTTGCACTACAGACATTGGATCTGCACTTTTAAAATCTAGTTACCCAGTATTACTGATGAATAATTTATTGCATTATATTATTATCATTGCATATTTATTTGTGTGATTGTATTAATAATGCTGTTAAGCTGCAGCAAGTAAAAATTCATTGTTCCATTGCTGGTGCATATGGCAATTAAACACACTTGAGTCTTGCGCTTAATGCTTTTCCCCACGGGTGGACGTGCGTCCAGTCTAACATAAATGTTTATGAAGCTGAGGGGCGACACCTCTGTTGATTCACCTCGCAGCCCACCTTTCTCAAGTGTAAAAAGATCCATTTGATTCCTTTCTTCCGTGCATTTCTGGTATAATACGTGTAAACCATCACTGCGCCTTCTTTCATGCCTCGGTAATCTAATTGTAACACAGCCACTTTGCATTTTATGCATGATTAATTAGTTTAGTTTAGTTTAGAGAAACAGTGCGGAAACGGGGCCCTTTGGCCCACCGAGTCCGCGCCGACCAGCGTTCCCCGCACACTTACACTATCCAACACACACTAGGGTCAATTTTACATTTCTACATTTATACCAAGCCAATTAACCTACAAACCTGTACGTCTTTGGAGTGTGGGAGGAAACCTAAGATCTTGGAGCAATCCCACGCAGGTCACGGGGAGAACGTACAAACTCCGTATAGACAAGCGCCCGTAGTCAGGATCGAACCCGGGCCTCAGGCGTTATAAGGCTGTAGCTCTACGCTCTGAGCCACTGTGCTGTCGATAAAATTGATTTACGCATTTTTGGAATAATACACTTGTTTAATTAACGCACAAGCCTAATTTACACGCTCATATTTTTGAAATAGTGCACTCAAATTTACGTCTGGTTGCGAAGAGTCGCACGCAATGCTTGGTAAACTATTGTAAATGGTTCATTTACGTGTTTTTGAGATAAGTGCTACTTTTCAATAACGTAACTTCCGTGTAAAAGGAGAGCTGGATGGATGGCAACCAGACCTGTATGCAATAAATGAACTCCAGGCTTCTATATTCCTGCCTGACAGGAGCATAGAGGAGAGGGCTAAACATCAATTCCATTTAAGCCAATAGAGCAGGTTTGTAGGTTAATTGGCTTCTGCAAATTGTCCCTAGTTTGTAGCATGCAAAGCTGCATGGCACGATAGCGCAGCGGTAGAGTTGCTGCCTTACAGCGCCAGAGGCCCGGGTTCAATCCAAACTGGGTGCTTGTCCGTAAGTTCTTTCCGTGACTTGCGTGGGTTTGTTTCAGGATCTCCGGCATCCTCCCACACTCCAAACACATACAGGTTTGTAGTCTAATTGAATTGTGCGGACTTGGTGGACCAAAACGGCCTGTTTCCGCGTGGTATCTCCAAACTAAACTAAACTAAGCCGAAATTCAGAAGCAAAGTTCAATTTACAGATTCTCCTACTTGCCACTTCTTATACATTGATCAGATGATACATTTCTACCTCACACTGTACTTGCACCAACAGATCATCTCCCTATTTATAATACTTGAGGCCATTACAATTGAGTAATTGAATTGATATAATTCTGATGATCAGAGGCACTCAATCTCTGTGTTGCTCCCAAGGTATGCGGCTCAGCTCTGAACGCAATGCCGGACCAATTATCTTTCTGAAGTTTACATATCACTTTTTCGCTGATCTGCAGTGCATTCCTTGGAGACAAAGACACAGAACCTTTCTTTTGCCTTTTGATGATGATTCATGGATAAGTTCATTAAAAATATAGACCTGAGGACATGCTCATCAAAATGCTTGCAATGTCTCCATAGCAACCAGGAGTAAATTTTGCAAAACAATTTTGCAAAACCAGGGTGGAAATCCCCCACTTAATGGTTCTGTCCCCTTAGGACTTTGCCTTTATATTTTGGAAGTACATCAAATTCATTGAGAGAACGTTTGCCTGTGCTGGGGGGGGGGGGGTTAGTGGTGACCTGTATTGCAGGCGGTGGATTGAGAGTGTGCTGAAACTCCTGTGACTGCTGCTGCTATTCTGAGAGACAAACCAGCACAGTGGTGCAGCGGTAGAGTTGCTGCCTTACAGCACCGGAGATCCGGGTTCAATCCTGACTATGGGCGCTGCCTGTACGGAGTTTGCACGTGCTTCCTGTGACCGCATGGATGCTCCGGTTTCCCCCCACATTCCAAAGACATACAGGTTTGTAGGTTAATTGGCTTCTGTAAATTGTCCCTAGTGTGTAGGATGTGAAACTGGGATAACAGGTGATCGTCGGTGGGTGCGGACTTGGTGGGCCAAAGGGCCTGTTTCCACACAGTATCTCTAAACCAAACTAAACTAAACTAAACAAAACATTACTTTGATCAGAGCATAAATGAGCTTCCTAACACTATGAATGGTCTGTGAATGGAATTACTGCAGGCTTTGTAGTCCCTCAGAATTTAAATTTAATTGTAAATTAGAGTGTAGTATTCCCTAAAGGAACGGTGTGAAATGAAGCTACTGTACATGTCCCTAATTGCAACAGATTTGATGTGATTGCAAATGGAGATTTGTTGGGAAGAATCAAAGCTAGCCCTGCGCATGCTTCAGTGAAAGAGAGGAATAGTATCACGAGTTCTTACTGGATAGAAAAAAGTGTAGCTGAACACTAATCCAACCCAAGTTACAAACCTGCAAACAACACCAGCGGAGTGGGCTGGATAATGACGAGACGGAGGTTGAGAACCTTGTAACCTGTTGCCAAGACAACAACCTTCCTCTCAATGTCAGCAAGACAAAGGAGATAGAGGGGGGATCTTATAGAAACTTACAAAATTCTTAAGGGGTTGGACAGGCTAGATGCAGGAAGATTGTTCCCGATGTTGGGGAAGTCCAGAACAGGGGTCACAGTTTAAGGATAAGGGGGAAATATTTTAGGACCGAGATGAGAAAAACATTTTTCACACAGAGGGTGGTGAATCTCTGGAATTCTCTGCCACAGAAGGTAGTTGAGGCCAGTTCATTGGCTATATTTAAGAGGGAGTTAGATGTGGCCCTTGTGGCTAAAGGGATCAGGGGGTATGGAGAGAAGGCAGGTACAGGATACTGAGTTGGATGATCAGCCATGATCATATTGAATGGCGGTGCAGGCTCGAAGGGCCGAATGGCCTACTCCTGCACCTATTTTCTATGTTTCTATAGTGATCGGCCTGGTTCTGGTCTGGATCACTAAACTAAACTAAACTGAACTAGACTAAACTAAAATAATGGGCATAACTGATAACTCCTACATTGATGGAGATAGTTGAAAGCTTCAAGCTTTGGATGTTTAGCATCTTCCCAATAAATCTCACCAACTTCCACAGATGCGCCACAGAAATTAAACTCAATTAATATAACTGGTGTAAATCCACAGGCCCGATAAAAAGTAAAACAGGGTGGTCTCTGATCCATCCTGAGCAATTCTATCTGAGAGAGGAGCTGGGCACTGAGGCACAACTAGTAGAGCTGCTGCCTCACACTGCTAGAGACCCAGGTTCGATCCTGGCTTCAGGTGCTGTGCGTATCTCCATTGAAGAAGTCTATTGAGCCCATGTTAGAGAGAAATTCACCACTGGCCCCTGGGACTATCCATGTGTCTTACTCCCCTTTGTGTATTTGGTCTAATTAGTAGCGTGAGGAGGAACAGCAGAGATGAGAACGGTGGACAGCCGACTGAAACATTTGCTGTCATTCACCGAAACCAATTTCCTTCATTTTCTCCTTCACCTTAAACAGATTTACAGATTACAGGTTACAGACAGCCTTTATTGTCATTCAGACCGAAGTCTGAACGAAATTTCGTGCCTGCAGTCATGGTCCAGACCAATTCAGTAAAGGCATCAGGATGGCACGACATACTTTGGGTGTCGTGAAGGAATTGGCCGATATGCAGGAGAGACAGGAAGCTTTCACATTCACCCAAAATGATGTGCGAGTCCTGCTCAAAGGGGCAGATAATGAAGAGAACAACAAACTAGTGTGATATGCTCCTAGATTTACTGAGACTCTTCCACTAGGCTTATAGTGTGCATTTCTACTCCAATTTATGTTGGTGTCATAGTCATAGAGTGATACAGTGCGGAAACAGGCCCTTCGGGCCAACTTGCCCACACCGGCCAACATGTCCCAGCTGTCCATATCCCTCCAAACCTGTCCTATCCATGTACCTCTCTTAAATGTTGGGATAGTCCCAGCTTTAACTACTTCCTCTGGCAACTTGTCCCATACATCCACCAACCATTTTGTGAAAAAGTCACCCCTTAGATTCCTATTAAATCTTTTCCCCTTCACCTTGAACCTATGTCCTCTGGTCAATAGATATGGTAAATTATTTTACAAATGCCATATAAATGTATATTTTTTAAAGTCGATCATCTCAATATTGTATGTGGATCAATACTGGAATATAGTGGTTGCTAATTTTGACCTCATAATACAGACTATTGTGGGCCAAAGCAATGTTCTATGAGGATTTTGTTACTGTCGAGGTTGTGAGGGGTTAGGAAGAACTTATCTTTATTTAATTACGTTGAGCTGAAACTGCAGCAGCTTGAAAAGAATGGAAGAGAGCGTGAATGAAATGGAGTCCTAATGGCTTGATGTTGTTAATGTCTGGAAATCAATAACATTGTTCAAAGGGGAACTGGTTATAGTGGAAAAGAAAAGATGTGCAGGAATGGTGGGAGAGGATTTGTGAATGGAATTGATTGGAATGCTCTTACTTTGAGTTAGTTTGGGCTCAACAGGCCCAAGGGTTCTTTTCTCCACGCTGATACAATGATATTTGTGATTCAGTGGCGCAGCTGGTACAGCTGCTGCCTCACAGCGCCAGAGACCCGGGTTCGATCCTGATCTTGGGCGCTGTCTGTGTGGAGTTTACACGTTCTCCCTGTGACCGCGTGGGTTTTCCTCCACATCCCAAAGACGTGCGAGTTTGCAGGTTATTTGGCCGCTGTAAATTGCCCCTAGTGTGCAGGGAGTGGATGAGAAAGTTGGATAACATAGAACTAGTGTGAGTTGATGGTTGATGGTCAGCATGGATATGGTGGGCCGAAGGGCCTGTTTCCATGCCGTACATTTCAATCAATCAATTCCTATTTCGTAACTACATGCAATACAGCTTTAGACTTTACTTTTAGACTTTGGAGATACAGCATGGAAACACACCCTTCAGTTCAACCGAGTCCGTGCCGACCAGCGATCACCCCGTACACTAGCCCTATCCTACACACTAGGAACAATTTACAGTTTCTACTGAAGCCAATTAACCTACAAACCTGTACGTCTTTGGAATTTGGGAGGAAACCGGAGCACCCGAAGAAAACCCACGAGGTGACAAGGAGAACGTACAAACTCTGTACAGACAGCACCCGTAGTCAGGATCGAACCTCTAGTGCTGGAAGGCAGCAATTCTACCACTGCGCCACTGTGCCGGCCCCTTTCGAGCCAATTATTTTAAGAGCTGATGCAACTGCACTGAGTGCTGGGAGATGCATAATATTGGTAAAGTACCAATGTGACCCACACAGGTCACATTTTACTGCTTGTTTCCATGTGTAATCCATCCGAACACTGTTTCAAACTGGACTTTGGCCAATCTTGCAATTTCATGTGAGGCACAGAATGAGGTGTTAATGCTAAATACAGCTATATTTTCAAACTGGACACAATTCAATTTGTAAATATTAGAGTTCTATTTTAGTCACAACCACAATTATATTAGCATTGCAGCCCAGGCAGCAAGTTTGATGCAATAACTTTAGTTCTAGTTCATAGTTCATAACTTATAGGAGCCAAATTTGGCCATTCGGCCCATCAAGTCTACTCTGCCATTCAATCATGGCTGATCTATTTTTTTCGTCGCAACCCATTCTCCTGCCTTCTCCCGATAACCTCTGACCCATGTTTAGAGATGTTGGCCTTTGCCCCCCCCCCCCCACCCCCGCTAATTAACCCACTAGCCTAGATAGGGCTCTTAAAGATAGCGGAGTCAGGGGATATGGGGAGAAGACAGCAACGGGGAACTGATTGGGGATGATCAGCCATGATTACATTGAATGGCAGTGCTGGCTCAAAGGGCCGAATGGCCTACTCCTGCACCTGTTGTCTATTGCCTATTGTCTTTGGTAATGTAGGAGGAAACCAGAGCACCCGGAGGAAACCTTGCAAGCGTTGTGAGGCAGCAACTCTATCTCTGCGCCACCGTGTCGAATGAGTTCGATAAAATTCTTCATGTCTGAAGACATTATTCTTACACTGACCAAACAAGTGAAAAAAGCCCAAAGTAAGAGGACAATTTCCCTCATCATCATTCTCTCTCCCCCATTCTCTTCCCCAGCCATTTGAAATATGATCTATTCCACCATCATTAGACTTGCATCTACTTTGAAAGGATAACTCTCAGCCAGCAAGAGCTGAAAGTTGGATTCGGATCAAACCCAACTCATTACACACAGAACCCCTGATTGGTTTCTGCTGTAGCAGAGGTCAGAGAGTCATAGAGTGATACAGTGTGGAAACAGGCCCTTCGGCCCAACCTGCCCACACCGGCCAACATGTCCCAGCTACACTAGTCCCGCCTGCCAGCATTTGGTCCATAACTCTCCAAATCTGTCCTATCCAGGTACCTGTTAACTGCTTCTTAAATGTTGGGATAGTCCCAGCTTCAACTTCCTCATCTGGCAGGTTGTTCCATACACCCACCGCCCATTGTGTGAAAACATTACCCCTCAGATTCCTATTAAATCTTTTCCCCTTCACCTTAAACCTACTCTGGGCAAGAGACTCTGTGCATCTACCCGATCTATTCCTTTATAGGCCCTTTGCACAGAGTGTCCCCGGGTTACAGAAAACCTGACATGGACATTAGACTTTAGGCAAATTCCCCTTTAAAGTTTTAAAGAAGCTTTCAAGATGGGAAAGTTAGTTACAGAGTGTTCCCTTACTGCGCCCGAGACTGGGTTTGATCCTGACTACGGGCGCTTGTCCGTACAGAGTTTGTACGTTCACCTCGTGGCCTGTGTGGGTTTTCACCAGGAGCTCCGGTTTCCTCCCACACTCCAAACACGTACAGATTTGAAGATTAATTGGCGTGGTAAAATCGTAAATGGTCTCTCGTGTGTCCAGGATAATGCTAATGTGCGGGGATCGCTGGTCGGCGCAGACTCGGTGGGCCGAAGGGCTGGTTCCGCGCTGTGCCGCCAAACCAAGCTAAAAAAGTGTAAACATCTTCAGGATTTGTGCAATAAGTGTGGCAGTTAGTTAGATAACCTGCCCTCAAAATGCTGGAAGAACTCAGCCTGTCAGGCAGCATCTGTGGAGGGAATGGACAGATGACCTTTTGGGTCGGAACCCTTCTTCAGTCTGATGAAGTAGCAGAGAGAGAGCTGGAAAAGAGAGGCAGGGGTGAGGCAGAACTTGGCAAGTGAAAGCTGGATACAGGTGAATGGGGTGACTGGAAGATGGCTGGGGTAAGTGACAAAGGCTGGATAAAAGGAGATAAGAGGGTGTCAGTTTAGGAGAGAAGAGGAGGAATGAGATTTAAAGCTGTGTGTGTGTGTGTGTGTGGGGGGGGGGGGGAGGGGGGGGGTATTGAGTGGACAGAGGGGAGGGGAAAGAGAGGCTAATGGGGAATATGGGAATCTGGTGTGTCGGAAGGAACTGCAGATGCTGGTTTAACCGGAAAATGGACACATGATGCTGGAGTCACTCAGCGGAACAGGAAGCATCTCTGGAGAGGAGGAATGGGTGATGTTTTGGGTTGAGACCCTTCTTCAGACTCAATATGGGAATCTGGGATGGAAGCTAAGTGTAAGGAGGGTGGGAAAGGACTGTGACGGTGGGAGATTGTGGGATGTGGGGTGAAAGGAGCATGATTTACTTGAGATTTGAGAATTCAATCTTCATCACAGCTACCCGAGCAGAATATGAGGTGCAGTTCCTTCAGTCTGCGTGTGGCTTCTCTCGGGCAATGGAGGAGGCCAAGGACAGAATGGTCAGCATGGGATATGGGAAAGGGAGTTAAAATGATTAGCAACTGGGAGTTTAGGAAGGCATTGGCAGACAAAGTGCGAGTATTGGGTGAAATGGTCGCCTATTCTACGAATGGTCTCGCCGACGTAAAGGAGACCTGCAGTACAAACTTGGCCGGATGAAAAACTCATTGCTGGAGGAGCTGAGTTACTCCAGCACTTTGTTTTGTGCTTGTGATTCCAACATTTGCAGTGTCTTATGTGTGCAGAACACAGGGAAAGTGTATACCTGCAAACTCTCCACATCCTCCCATTAATGTGACAGCCACCACTGGTCTGTTTCACCTGGGAGATCTATTTATGTCCTTCACTTAGGGCGGCACAGTGCAACAGTGGTAGAGTTGCTGCCTTAGAGCGCCTGATATCCAGGTTCGATCCTGACCACGGCTGCTGTTTGTATGAAGTTTGTACGTTCTCTCTGTGACTGTGTGGGTTTTCTCCAGGTGGTCCGGTTTCCTCCCACACTCCAAAGGTGTGCAGGTTTCTAGGTCAATTGACTTCTGTAAATTGGCCCCCAATCTGTAGGATAAAACTATCGTGCTGGGATCGCTGGTCGGCGGAGGACCCCGTTTCTACGCTGTTTCTTTAAAACTAATTCTAAAACAAAAACACTGCAGAAGGGAAACAATAAATGGATAAATAGATAATCACATAGGAAAACTCCGTGAGGAAGTGGTGGAGACAGAAAAGTGGACCAAGATGTGGCGCAAGGGAACGGTCCATTTGGAATACTGAAGGGAGGAATAGAGGGAATATCTATCCTTGCACTGTCTTGGAAGAGAGTTGGTGATAGCAGAGATTCAGGAAGTAGATGAGATGCACTTAAAATATGAATTGATCAAATCAAACATGCACTGACATAACTGATGGAAACTGCAGTCTGGTCTAGATTCACTTAGTTTATTTTAGAGATACAGCTGAAAATAGACTCTTCAGCCCACCAAGCCGATGTCAACTATCGATCACCCGTTCACACACGTTCTACGTTATCCCACTTTCTCATCCACTCCCTACACACTAGTGACGATGTAACTGGCCGTTCACCTACAAACCAAGAATGTAGAAACAAAGGATGCCAGTTTATACAAAAAAAAGTGGAACACCTCAGCGGGTCAGCAGCGTCACTGAAAGAAAGGATAGGTGACATTTCGGCTCGGGTTCTTCCTTCTTCAGACAGACCTGAGACATCACCCATCGTTTTCATCCAGAGATGCTGCCTGACCCGCTGAGTTACTCCAGCACTTTGTGTCCATCCTACGCACCAAAATGTCTTTGGGACGTGGGAATAAACCAGAGCAACCGTGGGAAACCAACAAGAAAATGCAAACTCCGCACAGACAGCATCAGAGGTCAAGATTGAACCAGTTTCCCTGGCGCTGTGAGGCAGCAGCTCCACCAGTTGTGCTCTGTGCCACCCCTAATTGATGACTGCATTGATGTTCAGGTAGGAGGTGATGGGGCACCAAGCATTGACAGGTAAGAGGGTGAGAGATGGGAAGTGAGAGAAAGGCATTTCCCACATATGCGGCACGGTGGCGCAGCAGTAGAGTTCCTGTCTTACAGTGCCAGAGACCCAGGTTCGATCTGACCATGGGTGCTGTCTGTATGGCGTGTGTACCATCTCCCCATGACATGCGTCATTTTTCCCCGGAATCTCTAGTTTCCTCCCGCACCCCAAAGACGTACAGGTTAGTAGGTTAATTGGCTTGGTATAATTGTAAATTGTCCCTAGTGTGTAGGATAGTGTTAATGTGCGGGGATCGCTGGTCGGTGTGGACTCGGAGGGCTGAAGGGCCTGTTTCTGTGCTGTATCTCTGAACTAAAATTTAAACTAAAATAGGTGAAGTGACCCCATGAGCTGTGATTCTGCAGCATAATTAGAAAAATAGACATAGAAACATGGAAAATAGGTGCGGGAGTAGGCCATTTGGCCCTTCGAGCCAGCACCACCATTCAATATGATCATGGCTGATCAACAAAAATCAGTACCCCGTTCCTGCTTTTTCCCCATATCCCTTGAATCCCTTAGTCCTAAGAGCTAAATCTAACTATCTTAAAAACATCCAGTGAATTGGCCTCCACTGCCGTCTGTGGCAGAGAATTCCCCAAACTCTGGGTGAAAATGTTTTTTCCTCATCTCAGTCCTAAATGGCCTACCCCTTATACTTAAACTATGACCTCTGGTTTCTGGACTCCCCCAACATCGGGAACATTTTTCCTGCATCTAGCCTGTCCAATCGCTTAAGAATTTTATGTTTCTATAAGATCCCCTTAATGGGTTAAAACCAAATGGGTTTGGAACCACCTATAAATTGGTCTCAAGCTTCAAAATCCGACCATGTTGTCTGAATTACATTCCAGTTTTGGACCGGTTTGCTAATCTGTCTTGTGTCCTATTCATTTATTACTTTGAAACTCAACTAAGATGATCTTTGCATTGTTCAACATTATCACTTTCCCTCTGAACCTTAAAAAAAACCCCACCACAAAACCCGTTGTTCATCATTAAACCTCAAACCCTTGCTCTACACTCATTCCTTGTTCTCATAAACATATTTCCATCTGAAATATCAGCCGCGCGGTGGACTGTTAAGACTTCCTCAAATTCCAATATAAAAAGAGCTTGCAATTTATTAATCCGGTAAGGTTCCGAGCTGCGCACAGACTTTATGACTACCTGACAACCACAAAATACTGATGCAAGGGAGATTAGTTTCCTGGCAGGAGACCGTGTTTCATGTGAGTAAACAATAGTCACTACAGAAACATGAAAGCACGCACCACCAGACACAGGAACAGTGCCTTCCCTTCTGTTATCAGGCGTCTGAATGATTCTAACCTCAACTAGTGCTCTGCTCAATCCACCTCTACTCCATCGTGGACATCGGACTTTGTCTGTGGATCTGATGGCTACAATTTGCTCACAGTACTCCAAATGCGGCCTGATTAGCACCTTATAGAGCCTCAGCATTACATCCTCTGCTCCCTTGTTACTCTGAGACTGCTCACAATTAGCTCATGAGGACGAGGCAAAAAGAAATGTATTCTCAGCATCTACTCTGTCAAAACTGCTCCTGATGTTATTTTTTTGCAAGGAGCCCCTTCTCATTTACCTCCACTCAAGGGAGTTATGAGCAGCCTCGTCAATTCCCCTGCCCTGTGATCCTTCTTGACAAAAGCTCTCATTGACTAAGAGCAGGAAGTCTTGAGAACCAATGAAGGGAGAAACAAAGAACTGCAAATGCAGGTTGATACACAAAAGGACACAAAGTGCTGGAGTAATTCAGAGCGTCAGGTAGCATCCCTGGGGAACTTGGACGGAAGTTTTGTCTGGGACCCTTCTTTGGCTGACCTACCCATGTTTCCTCAGGGATGCTTCCTGATCCGCTGAATTACCCCAGCACTTCAAAGACTATGTCCTTCAAAGACTGAAGATCCTGACTCATGGACGAAGGTCTCATTGAGTTGTGTCTCTTGCACCATTGTTATGCTTGTTTTTTTAGTAGAGTTTAGTTTAGAAATACAGCACTGGATCAGGCCCTTCGGCCCACCTAGTCCGCTCTGACCAGCAATCCCCGCACATTAACACTATCCTACACACACTAGGGACAATCTACACATACACCAAGCCAATTAGCCTACAAACCTGTGTGTCTTTGGAGTGCGGGAGGAAACCGAAGATCTCGGAGAAAACCCACGCGGTCACAGGGAGAACGTACAGACTCCGTACGGACAGCACCCGTGGTCGGGATCGAACCCAGGTCTCTGCCGCTGCAAGAGCTGTAAGCCAGCAACTCGACCGCTGTGCCACCGTGGCCACCCAAGAGTATAACCTTACTAAATACTCTTTTCTGTTGTTTCCAAGCAAGAAACACATTGTCCTCAATATAAAGACCTGCTAAAGATATCACTGCTTTCTAATGCTTTGGGACCTTGAACAATTTTGAAAGTGAACATTGCAGCGTCTAGTCAATGTAGTGCAGGTGTGGAACAGGGGTTTGTTATCCAAGGCTACTTAAGGTACTTTAGTATTTTTTATGGGAGTATTTGTTATCAGATTATAAAATCACTTAATTTAGTTTAGTTTAGAGATACAGTGTGGAAACAGGTCCTTCGGCCCATCGAGTCCGCACCGACCAGCGATCGCTGCACACTAACACTACCCTACACACACTAGGGTCAACTGAAGATGTCGGAGAAAACCCATGCAGGCCATGGGGAGAACATACAAATTCTGTACAGACAAGCATCCGTAGTCAGGATCGAACCCGGGTCTCTGACGCTGTAAGGCAGTGGCACTACCACTACGCCACCTTGATGCCCTTCTTTTGAAAAACATGGAACAAATTGGGTTGGTATGTTCCTTGTGCTTGTCAAAGCCTCCATATCTGCTGCCAACATGACTTTCAGCTTGGGCTAAACGCAAAGTGCAGAAGGAACTCAGTGGGTCAGGCAGCATCTGCAGAATGAAATGGAAATGTAACGTTTCTGTTTGGGATCCTTCTTAAGACTGGGGGAAGAAAGCTATAAAAGCTGAAAACCCTGGGACAAAACCTGGCAAATGATATGTGGATGGATACAAGATGCTGGAATAACTCAGCTGGTTAGGTAGCATCTTTGGAGAAAAGAAATAGGTGATGTTTCGAGTCAGGACCCTTCTTCAGACTTGATACTGGTATTGATATTGAAGCGGTGGATACTGGTGAGAAGGGTCTGATGGGTGGACAAAAACTAGAGGTGAAAAAGGTGTCAGATAAGGAGAGAAGATGAATGAAATGTAATGTCAGAGGGGTTTCAACGTCTTCATGGGCATTCCTGAATATTATATATTTTATAAAATATTATACAATTGCTTGAACGTAATTTCTGTCAAGTCGACTCAAACAAAAAAGGAAAATGCATTTCTTGATTTACTGCATTCGATCATGGTTTAAAGCGGGGAAAGCACGAGAAATAGAACTGCATTAACAGATCGCAAGAAATTGCAGAGAGTTGAGGACGTAGCCACAAACTATCCCACAAACCGACCTCCCTTCCATTGACTCCATCTACACTTCGCGCTGCCTCAGCAAGGCCACCACCACCTGTCTGACCCCGGTCACTCCCTCTTCTCCCCTCTCCCATAAGGCAGCATATACGGAAGTTTGAAAATGCACACCCCCAGGTTCATTTTCTGGGACAGTTTCTTCCCAGCTGTTACCGGGCAACTGAACTGTCCTCTCATGCAGCCAGAATGCAGTCCTGACCTACCATCCATCCACCTCATTGGAGATATTTGAACTATCTTTCATTGGACTTTATCAGAATTCAATGTTATATCTTTGCAATTAAATGTTGTACCTTTATCTATGCACTGCGGACAGCCTGATTGGATTCCTGTATAGTCTTTTCTTGCGTGGATAGCATGCAAATGAAAGCTTATCACTGTACCTTGGTACACGTGACAATAATAAACTAAACTAAACTAACAACGGCTGATTGACCCTTCTAGATATCTTCTCCTTGGCCCCACCCACCCAATCCCATGCATGGTCTTCATTCCTTCACACATTCAGCTTATTCTTAATGACTGCGTACCGCACTTACTGTTCTATAAATATTTAGTAGGCTTGAACGGAAATGTTTTGATCACTATTTTAACAAAAGTACACATTCAAACCAAAGTAACGAGTAGTAGGGTTATTGCAAATTGTGGTTGATGGTCAGAATGGACTCGATGGGCTAAAGGTCCTGTTTCTGTGCTGTACCCCGTTTTGACTGGCTATCAAAAGAATTAGTATTGAATGTGTTAAATATGTGTATAGTAACATCGCCCAGCTTCAAGTCAAGGCTACAATATTAATTTCCCCTTCTTTTGGTTTGCTAACCACACAGATTTTTTTTATTGAGAGTCTAAGATAAAGGCCCAGGAAGTCCCTTGCAATTTAACTTTCAGATAAGATTATGCTTAAAAAAAAAGTCTTGCATTCACATTGTTTTTATTCATTAACCAGTTGTAGATGAAGCTGACAAGACCCCATTTCATGGCGCACCCTAACGGCCTTTGAGAAAGGGCTGATTTATGGAACAGAAATGGTTGCATTTTGTTGCTGGGCGGGGAGTTCCACAGTTTATACCTCGTGTGCCTCATGATATCAGGTCGTCTCAAACTAGTTCACAGCCACTGAAATATTGTTTTTTTTGGTTTACAGATACAATGCGGAAACAGGCCCTCCGGCCCACCAAGTCGGCACCGATCAGCGATCCCAGCACACTGACACTATCCTGCACACACTAGGGACAATTTTACCATTTTACCAAGCCAATTAATCTACAGACCTGCACGTCTTTGGAGTGTGGGAGGAAACCGGACAGGGGACTGGCCAGGGTGTCCGCTTGCCCGGTGGCAAATGGGCCCCTGATGAAGTGGGCCCCTATATCAAGTGGGCCCCTGATGAAGTGGGCCCTCTATATCAAGTGGGCCCCTGATGAAGTGGGCCCCCTTTGTCTCCTGGCAACCAATATTTTTAGACCCAGTCCGCCACTGCACGCAGGTCACTGGGAGAACGTGCAAACTCCATACAGACAGCACTCGTAGTCAGCATCAAGTCAAGTCAAGTCAAGAGAGTTTATTGTCATGTGTCCCAGATAGGACAATCAAAACCTGGGTCTCTGCCGCTGTAAGGCAGCAATTCTACCCTTGTTTCACCGTGCTGCCTGATTATAGATGGAGAATAATTACTGCCAATGCCATGACTTGTGAATGGATGAATAAATAAATAAAAGACAATTTCCATGCAAAGCAAACTCCCTCACATAGCATTGTAATAATGAACAGATGGTCTGACTTGATGATAGATTTTGGGATTTGTATAGGCCGGCCAACTGGGCAGTCTTCCATAGCTCATTAAAGCAAAGCTGTGGAGTCTTTAGGAACCACTACCGGCGCAGGTGAGGCCTCATTCTTAATGATCTGCCCCAAAGGCGTGACCTCCAGAACAGTTCTGGGAAACAGCTCCATCCAAGACTGCAAGAAATTGCAGAGAATTGTGGACGCAGCCCAGACCATCACACAAACCAACCTCCCTTTCATAGCTCACGCTGTCAAGGCAAGACCAGCAGCATAATCAAGAATGTGTCTGTCACACCTCGGTGACTCCTTCTTCTGCCCTCTCCCATTGGCCAAAAAGGTATAGAAGTGTCAAAACGCACACCTCCAGATTTAGGACCAGTTTCTTCCCAGCTGTTATCAGGCAACGGAACCATCCTGCCAACAACTAAAGAGCAGTCCTGAACTATTATCTACCTCATTGGAGACCATCGGACTATTTTTGATCGGACTTTACTGGCTTATCTTGCACTAAGCGGTATTTACTTTATTGCCTTAATCATGTATCTGTACACTGTGGATGGCTCTATAGTAAACATGTATTGTCTTTCCGCTAACTAATTAGCATACAAACATAGAAGCATCGAAAATAGGTGCAGGAGTAGGCCACTCGGCCCTTCGAGCCAGCACCGCCATTCAATATGATCATGGCTGACCATCCAAAATCAGTACCCCGTTCTTGCTTTCTCCCCATATCCCTTGATTCCGTTAGCCCTAAGAGCTATATTAAACTCATTTTCTCTTGAAAACAACCAATGAATTGGCCCCCACTACCTTCTGTGGCAGAGAATTCCACAGATTCACAACTCTCTGGGTGAAAATGTTTTTCCTCATCTCAGTCCTAAATGGCCTACCCCTTATTCTTAAACTGGTTCTGGACTCCCCCAACACGGGAACATTTTTCCTGCATCTTTCCAGCCCGTCAAATCCCTTAAGAATGTTATATGTTATATTTTATATCATCAACAAAAGCTTTTCACTGTACCTTGGTATATGTGACAAGTCCAGTCAAGTCAAGTCAACTTTCTTTGTCAGATACACAAGATGTACAGTGAAATGAAAGTGGCAATGCCTGTGGGATTGTGCAAAACAACAGAACAACAGAATAGAACAGAACCAGTATTTACATTAAAAAACAGTAATTGGTCCCTGGTGAGATTAGAGTTTTCAGTCCTATTGGCCTGTGGGAAGAAACTCCGTCTTATCCTCTCTGTTTTCGTAGCGTGACAGCGGGGGCGCTTGCCTGACCGTAGCAGCTGGAACAGTCCGTTGCTGGGTGGTAGGGGATCCTTCATGATCTTGTTTGCTCTGGATCTGCATCTCCTGGTGTATAGGTCGTGCAGGGGCGGGGGGAGTGTAGTTCCCGTGTTGCGTTCGGCCGAACGCACTACTCTCTGCAGAGTCTTCCTGTCCTGGGCAGAGCTGTTGCCAATCCAGATCGAGAAATAAACTAAACTGAACTAAACTAAACCTGAAGGCCAGTGGTTTGCCTGTATTAAACAGGAGAGACACCTGAGATATTGGCCTTTTGATTTCTGGACTGGGCTTTAAAATCAATGACCTTCTGACCCCAAAGGCAGAATGCTACGCTCGAAGTCGTGTTCGACACAGCTGTGTAGACCGAGAGGGGCGAAGAGTTCCACTGTTTTGAGATCATGGGAAAGAGAGAGGATGTGGGAAGGAGGAAGAGCCAGCAGGGATCATTTCCGCTTTCACCACTCCAGCACCAAACGTGCAGGTTGCCTAAAATAAATAAGGGCCATGCTGGGATTAATTTGGAGTTTGATTTAAGCCACGGATATTCCATCCAAACACTGCTGCACCGGTTTAGGCGGACATTGTTACAGATGTGGCCTCTTCCTGTCGAATGTCTTGAGGTTAGCGTGCTCGCAGCTTTAGGTCTGGTGGGGGGGGAGTCTCTCGGTTGATCTGCTGCCCTGCACTTGGCTGTGGAAAATCGTTCATGACAGCCACCTGCACCACTAGGCCCCAACTTCATCCCTGCTCGTTGACACATTGCGCCCAGAAGGAGCACACAGATGCAGCTTTGTGACATTAGTTTAACGCTTAGTTTAGTGATGCAGCACGGAAACGGGCCCTTCGGCCCACCGAGTCCGTGCCGGCCATCAATCACCCCGTACACTAGCACTTATCCTACACACACTAGGGATAATTTACAATTTTACCAAAGCCAGTTAACCTACAAACCTGGAAGCTCCTGGAGAAAACCCACGCGGTCACAAGCAGAACGTACAAACTCCGTACAAGCAGCACCCTTGGTCAGGATTGAACCCGTGTCTCTTGCGCTGAGAGGCAGCAACTCTACCACCATGCCACCCCAGGGTGCTTATTTATTTTAGAGATACCAAATAGAAACATATCCTTTGGGCCACTGAGTCCACGACAACCATCAATCACCTGTTCACATTTGTTCTACTTTATCCCATTTTCCCATCCACTCCCTGCACACTAGGGGCACTTTTCAGGGGCCAATTAACCTACAGACCTGGGTTGGGTCGTGCTGAGGGGCTGGATTGTTCCAAGTTGCCACTTCATGTGTTTAAGGTGAAGGGAAAAAGATTTAATAGGAATCAGAGGGATAACCTTTTCTCACAAAGGATGGTGGGTGTACGGAACAAGCTGCCAGAGCAGGTAGCTGAGGCTGAGAAACAGTTAGAAAGGTACATGGATAGGATGGGTTTGGAGGGATATAGGCAAATGCGGGCAGGTGGGACTAGTGTAGCTGGGACATGTTGGCCGGTGTGGGTATGTTAGGCCGAAGGGCCTGTTTCCACGCTGTATCACTCTATGACCTCTTCCACTCCATGCCAGAAGCGCTGATTCCACTGAGGAAGGATACCCGAGTTGCTATCAGGCTTCAGCAACCACTGGCCATTCTTCACGCGCCAATGTGTTCTGTAGCCAACTATCCCTTATTAGCCGGGACATCCCGTATATTGAGCTAAATTGGTTTGTCCCATACGGGACCGCCCTTGTCCCGTATTTGACTGCTACTACTCGAGTCGAAGTGACTGTAGGGTTGGAGCACTGCGTCCAGCCCTGGCTTACCTGTCCCGATGTAGTGCAGTTCATGGAGTGAAGCAGGAGCGCCTCGCCCCGTGGCTCTGTCGGTCGGCGGCCCGGCCAGCTGTCCAACCTTCGTTCCTTCGCTTACCGCCGACACCAGCTCCCCCCCTCCTCCTTCTCATGGCTGATCATTGGTTCATGAGTTGGATGGGGTGCCGCGCGTGCGATGTCACACGGCCCGAGCCAACACTAAGCTGGCCTCTCCGGCTGGGCTTTGTGTGTAGTCCAGCACACGGGCCAACTCATCATTCACCCAGCCACGGCCGAGTTCGTCAACGAATTGCTGTCGGGTATTTGTCCCTTATTTTGACCTTTTGACCCTTATTTTGGAGTGAGAATGTTGTCAACCCCAGTGTTCATTGTGATCTGGAAAACTTTGTATTAATTCACAAGGCAGTAACTGCAAAACCATTCGTTTTAATTGTGTTTAGTTTACAGATACAACATGGAAACACGCCCTTTGGCCCGTAGAGTCCACACTGGCCATCAATCACCCATTCACACCAGTTCTATGTTATCCCTACTTTCCCATCCACAGTAGGGACAATTCACGGAAGCCGATTACCGTACAAACCCGCATGTCCTTGGGACGCTGGAGGAAACCGGAGCGCCCGGAGGAAAGTTGAGCGGGAGAAGGTGCAAACTCCACACAGGCAGGACCCGAGGTCAGGATTGAACCCCAGTCTCCAACGCTGCGAGGCAGGAGTTCTGAACCTGAAACCACCGATTCTAGCCACGGGAAGAAGGTACCAACTCCGTACAGACAGCACCCGTAGTCAGGATCGAACCCTAGGTCTTTGGCGCTGTAAAGGCAGCAACTCTACCGCTGTGCCGCCAAGCCTTAATTTCCTATTATTTGCCTTGTCAAAGCTTTAAACTTTCATAGTGTTAGGGTTAAAGATTTTATTTTTTATTAATCATATTTAATCCCATAGAAGAGTCAAGAGTGTTTTATTCACATTTGTCCTGGATGGGACAATGAAATTCTCACTTGCTGCAGCACAACAGAGTATGTGTAAACGTAGTACATAATGGGGGAAGAGAAAAAAAGAAAAACATCAATAAATTACAATGTAGTGCAATAATAATATAGTCTTTTGCAGTTCAGAGCTCAGAGCTTAATCGTTGTTGTGTTTAATAGCCTGTTGGCTTTGGGGAAGTTGCTGTTCCTGATCCTGCACATTACAGTTTTCAGGCTCCTCCTGTACCTTCTTCCCAATGAGACCGGTGAAATGAGTGTGTGGCCAGGATGGTGTGTGTCTTTGATGATGTTGGCTGCCTTTTTGAGGCAGCGACTACGATAGATCCCTTCGATGGTGGGAAGATCAATGCCGGTGAGAGACTGGGCAGTGGTCACAACTTTTTGTAGTCTTTTACGCTCATTGACGTCCAAACCAGGCCATGATGCAACCAATTAGAGTGCTCTCTACTGTGCACCTGCAGAAGTTTAGGAGAATTGACTTGCCGAATCTCCGTAATCTTCTCGGGAAGTAGAGTCGCTGATGTGCCTTCTTTATAATTGCATCAGTGTGCTGGGTCCACGAAAGATCTTTGGAAATATGCACGCCTAGAAATTTGAAGTTATTGACCCTCTCCACCATCGTCCCATTAATGTGAATAGGATTGTGGGTCCTCTTTCTTCCCCAACCAAAGTCCACAATCTGTCCCTTGGTCTTACTGATGTTGAGAGTCAGGTTGTTTACTGGCAGCGTTTGGTCAGTCGGTCGATCTCACTTCTATACTCTGACGCGTCCCCATCTGTGATTCGTCCAACAACAGTGGTGTCGTCGGCAAACTTCATGATAGAGTTCGCACTATGTCCGACTGCACAGTCATGAGTATAGAGTGAGTACAGCAGGGGGCTGAGCACGCAGCCTTGAGGGGCTCCAGTACTGATTTTTACTGAGGATGAAGTGTTTCCACCAATTCGAACAGACTGTGGTCTGTGGATGAGGAAGTCGAGGATCCAATTGCAGAGAGATGCGCAGAGGCCCAGTTCCGTGAGCTTGGCAACCAGCTTGGAGGTATTAAACGCTGAGCTGTGCTCTATAAACAACAGCCTGACGTAAGTGTTTTTATTGTCCAAGTGGTCCAGTGCGGAGTGAAATTGCATCCTCTGTTGACCTGTTGTGGGGGTATGCGAACTGTAGTGGGTCAAGGTTCTTGTCGAGGTAGGAGTTGGTGTGCAGCATAACCAACCTCTCAACCCACAGACATTAGTGCCACTGGTCGATAGTCATCGAGCCACGTCACCTTACTCTTCTTGGGCACCAGTATTATTGATGCCCTCTTAAAGCAGGTGGGAACCTCAGAAGTGAGAGGTTGAAAATGTCCGCAAAAAAAACTCCCACCAGTTGGTCTGCACAGGTCTTGAGAACTCAACCGGGTATACTATCAGGTCCAGGCGCTTTGTGATGTATTATGATTTTGAAACTCTGTGTGAGATTTTAAATAGGAATCCAGTAACATATGGTTATGTTTCTGGTCTTGTAGACCATTGATCTGGAAATTCCAATGCCAACACAGCAGTTGTAAAATTCAAGTTCATTTAATGATACAAATCTAGACTATAAAGCTGGTATAATTAATGACCATGAAGTCACCGTGTTGTTGTAACACTCCAATTGGAAGTCCTGGCCAAAGAGTAATAGAAGATGTTAAGTGGTTACAGAAAGGCTTTAAAATGCTATAATGGGGGAGCAAGATTATTTTTTTGAAACTAGATATAAACAGTGTAGGAGCATTAATGCCAAGATGGCGGCACTGCCTTAGCAGCTGCGGCTCGCCTTGCAATCCACCTGTTTTTTTCTTTTTTTTGTTGTTCTTTTGTCCTGTTTTAGTTAATTTTTGGTTTATTAGGTTGTGGGTGTGTGTGGGTGGGGAGTAGAAACATGTTTTTGGTCTCTTCCTTCGGGGGGATGCGACTTCTCTTGTCTCCGCCTGCGCCGAGGCCTAATAGCGGAGCTGGTGGCCCCGGAGCTGGGGCAGCGTTCCTGCGACAGCGGTCCGACTCTGGAGCTGTGGTGTTCCGACAGTAGCTGGGGCGACCCGGCCTCGGAGCTGGGGCAGCGGCAGCGGCCACCCGACCCGACCGCGGGCCCAGTGGACGACATCGGCGGGAGCTCGCAGGTCACAGGTTGGTGACCTGTTCTCCGGAGCTCCCGCAACAACAGCTGCGTCCGCTGGACTGGAGAGCCGCTGCTTCGGCAGCTTCGACCACCCCCGGGCCGCGGAATTGAACTGGCCCGTTCGCGGAGCTCGGATTCAGCCGCGGGACTGACATTACTTACCATCGCCCCGCGGGGTCACAACATCTGAAGCCTGGATCGGCTCGGCGCAGAGGGAGAATAAGAAGGGAAGAGACAAAGACTTAAGACTTTTGCCTTCCATCACAGTGAGGAGGTGCCTGGTGAACTCACTGTGGTGGATGTTAATTTGTGTTTATTGTGTGTTTTTGTCATTTTTACTATATGTAGGACTGCAAGGCAACAACATTTTGTTCAGACCGCAAGGTCTGAATGCCAATAAAGGCTACTTTAACTTTGACTTGACTTTAATGATAGATCAGTTAGAGCAATGTAGGATAATGATGTGGAACTTTATGTACCCCCCCCCACACCTCCTCTCCCCTCCCCCCCCTCCCTGCTCCCCCACCCCCACCTCCCTCGACTCCATCTACACTTCATGCTGCCTTGAAAAAAGCAGCCAATATAATGATGGACCATGCACATTTCGGCCATTCCCTCTTCTCCCCTCTCCTGTCGGGCAGAAGATACAAAGGGTTGAAAGCATGTACCGCCAGATTTAGAAACAGCTTATTCCCCACTGTTATCAGGCTATTGAATGGTCTTCGCTCAAGCTGAGGGTGTAGTCCCGATCTTCCAACCTATCTCATTGCGGACTTGCACTTTTTAGTTACTCCCATTGTTATCAGATCATTGAATGCTGCTTGCACAAGATAAGGGTGTAGTCCTGATCTTCCGACCTACCTCAGCGTGGACATGTGATTTGATTTGACTGGATAGTACACAAGCAAAGGTTTAAACTGTATCTTGGTGCAAGTGACAATAATTTGTTTGCCCACGTCAGGTTGAATCCATTAGTCGAAACGAGGTGGACCAGGTGAAGGTTGAGACTGCGGACATCCAGACCAGACCATCCCACACTTCATAAATGACTGCCCACTGAGGCTTTTCCCTGGGGGCATCAAAACCATCCACCCAGTAACTGATGCTGTCCTGGCCTGGATGTCTACCCTTCATCTACAACTTTAGGCTGTGCACGGCCTACGCAAGAAGAAGAGTTGACAATAAAAAACCAATACCAATATCAAGATTTTCAAATCAATCTTTTGAAATTCCTTTTACAGCAAATTGTCTGTTAACCTTTGAGAGAAACGTATGATAAGAGGAAAACAAGCTGATGGATTAAATTTAGAGTTAATGGAACCAGATGGTACAGATAATAAATAGAAGTGACTTCACCAGAGGAGAACAAATGTTGCCCAGTATTTGTAATGTGATGAATTAATTGCAAGCTTGTTAGCTGAACATCTGCGAAGGAATCTGCTCTTGTATGTAATCCAAGGAATTATCAGAAGAGTTTAGTTAGGTTTAGAGATACAGCGTGGAAACCGCCCCTTTAGCCCACCGACCAGCTATCCACACACACTAGCGCTATCCTACACACACTAGAGACAAGTTACAATTTTACTGAGGCAAAATTGGCCGACAAAGCTGCATGTATTTGGAGCGTGGGTGGAAACCAGAGCACCTGGTGAAAACCCACACAGGTCGTGGGGAGAAGGTACAGACAAGCACCCGTGGTCAGGATCAAACACGGGTCTCCAGCGCTACCGCTGTGCCACCATGACGCCCTTTTTAAGTTTAGGAGTTAGAAACATAGAAACCTAGAAAATAGATGCAGGAGTAGGCCATTTGGTCTTTCGAGCCAGCACTGCCATTCAATATGATCATGGCTGATCATCCAAAATCAGTACCCCATTCCTGCTTTCTCCCCATATCACTTGATTCCGTTAGCCCTAAGAGCTGTATCTAACACTCTCTTGAAAACATCCAGTAAATTGAAAACAGCCCTGGACTGAGGGGATACTGGCCCGAAGCAGTGGAGTTAGTGCTTCTTCTCCACGCTGGCTGTAAGCCTGGGGCCGCCACTGCTCGGACCAGTGTCCCATCAGTCCAGGGTCACCCCGGGCATCTCTGGCTGCCGGCGGACAGGGATGGGACACTCGGGTGGGGACGGGGACAGTCCAGTAGCAATTGAACAGCGCTTGCAGCGCCAGAGACCAGATTTTGATCCTGACTACTGATGAAACGCAGGTCTGTATTCATGCAGCAGCACAGCTGGCGAGAATGTTTATTGCGAGTGACCTTTAACAAATCCCATGATTTCTTGCGTTTTTCGGAATACCGAACTCGCTTATTCAAACATAAACAAACTGAAATAGTGGGAGATGATTCCTTGCACTCTGACTTGTTCAGAGGATGTGGATGTCACTTTTGATGCTTGACAATTGTTGTTCTTGTATTGATAGATCTAATGTGCAAAACGTTAAACAGATTAAGACTCAGGATCCTTAAGGCGAATAATCCACTAAGATTGAAAGCTAAAATCAAAAACATTTAAAATCTAAACGAGAAGCAGAAAATTCTGGGAATGCTCAGCCGGTCAGGCCAGATCTTTACATTTTAGCATTTAGAAATATAGCCTTTGAACAAGTCTACTGAGACTACGCTAACCAGCGATCACCCTGTACACTAGCACAAGCACCATCCTACACACTAGAAACTATTTTACTTTTTTAAAAACTCTAAGCCAGTTAATCTACAAACCTGTACGTCTTTGGAGTGTGGAGGAAGCTGGAGCTCCTGGAAAAAAACCCACAAGATCACAGGGAGAAGGTACAAACTACATACAGACAGCACCTGTAGTTAGGATCGAACCTGTGTTTTTGGCTCTATAATGGTAATTACAATTGTAATTAATTTATTAGCCAAGTATATACAAACATACAAGGAATTTGATTTGCCATACAGCCATAGCAAAAAAGCAACAAGACACACAACTACATAAAAATTAACATAAACATCCACCACAGCGCACTGTGATGGAAGGCAATAACATAATATCTTCTTCCCTCCTTTTCTCCCGTGGACGGGGTAGTCGAACCATCTTCAGTCGGGGCGATTGAAGCTCCTGCAGCCGGCGATCGAAGTTCCCACGATCGGGGAGGTCGCAGCTCCTGTGGTTGGAGCTCCCGAAGTGGATCGCCAGTAAGAGGCTGCCAGCACCTCGATGTTAGGCCGCAGTGCGGACGGAGATACGATACGGAAAAAGTTGCATCTCCGTCGAGGAAAGAGATTTAAAGAAGTTCCCCCCCCCCACATAATACTAAACTAAAGATACACTAAAACATACTAGAGATACAACTAAAACAACAGACTAGAAACAACAAAAGAAGAAAAGGACGAGGCAGACTGTCGGCGAGGCTGCCATCGTACGGCACCACCTGGTAAGGCAGCAACTCCAGTACTGTGCCACCGCGATGCCCTGGGTGGAGCATTATAATATGATTTGACTGGATAGCACAGTGGCGTAGCTGGTAGAGCCTTATAGTGCCAAAGACCCAGGTTCGATCCTGACCTCGGGTGCTGTCTGGGTTTAGAGTTTGCATGTTCTCCCTGTGACCGCGTGGGTTTCCTCCGATTGTTCCGATTTCCTCCCACATCCTAACGACATGTGGGTTTATAGGATCATCGGTCTGTGTAAAAAAATACCCCTAGTGTGTTGGGATTGGATGAGATAATGGGATAAGTGACAGGAGCAGAATTAGGCCATTCGGCCCATCAAGTCCACTCCATCATTCAATCATGGTTGATCTATCTTTCTCTCTTAACCCCATTCTCCTGCCTTCTCCACGTAACCCCTGAAAACATGGAATAAGTGTGAACAGGTGATCAATGGACAGCGTAAACCCAGTGGGCTGAAGGGCCTGTTTCCATACTGTATAACTAAACTAAAGTAACTAAACTAAACTAAACCTGAGTCTAAACTAAACTAAACTAAACTAATCTAAACCAAAGTGAGTCTGAACTCTAAACTAAACTAAGTCTGAACTAAACTAAAATAAACTAAGCTAAACAGGGTCAATGTTTTGGGGCAGACCAGGGAAGGTGGAACAATAAGTTTTCTGGTCCACAGGGAGGGAGGAAGGTGGGTTAATCTCAAGCAGGGTAAAGCATGGCAAACAAGATTATCTGGTGTTACACAGAAAAGCTGGAGAAACTCAGCGGGTGCAGCAGCATCTATGGAGCGAAGGAAATAGGCAACGTTTCGGGCCGAAACCCTTCTTCTTCCCTCTTAAAGATTATCTGGTGAACGAGTGCATGGGGAGTACATAAAAAGTGAGAACATACACAAAAATACATCGTCAAAAGAAGGTAGGTCACAACTTGCAGAACTGGGAGACGTGCCCAGTAAATTTTCTTGCCCAAATAAGAATTTCATTGTTCTATCTGGGATATATGACAATAAAACACTTTTGAAAATCTTGGATGAGATGGAGCATGTTCTCCACTGGCAGAGGAAAAAAAAAATCATAGGGAAAAGAACCATCAAGCTGAGCGACTGCCACAGATGGATGATTGATACAGAGAGCGAAGTCACAGCATGAGGAAGGATGATAAGCAGGAAAGACGATGTGTTAGAATAGAGCAGTCGGAGCTGGCGGTTGGCAGATACTAACAGGATGTTCCAACAATATATTCAGTGTTTCGTGCATAGAGTAAGCAGCAGCATCTCTGGGGAACATGGATAGATGACGTTTCAGTTAGAACCTTCTTCAGACTTACTCCACCTGATATCTTATTGTCCACTCAATTCAGATTCTAACACAAAGTGCTGGAGTAACTCACTGACTTGTCCCAGCACTTTGTGTATAGTTTAAGGTGGACAAAAATGCTGGAGAATCTCAGTGGGTGAGGGAGCATCAATGGAGCGAAGGAATTGGTGACGTTTTGGGTGGAGACCCTTCTTCACAAGTCTGAGATTTGAGACTTGTCTGAGTCTTGAGACTTGAGTCTGAAGAAGGGTCTCGACCCAAAACGTCAACTATTTCCTTCGCTCCAGAGATGCTGCCTCACCCGCTGAGTTTCTCCAGCATCTTTGTCTACCTTCGATTGTTCCAGCATCTGCAGTTCCTTCTTAAACATTGTGTTTGTGTTTAGTTTAGTTTAGAGATACAGTATGGAATCAGGCCCTTCAGCCCACCGAGTCCTTGGCGACCAGCGATCCCCGTACATTAGTTCTGTCCTCCACACTGGGAACATTTTACAGAAGCCAATTAACCTACAAACCCGCATGTCTTTGGAATGTGGGGAGGATTGTGGGCTTGTATAGGATTTAGAAGGATGAGAGAGGATCTTATTGAAACTTATAAGATTATTGAGAGATTGGGCACGCTAGAGGCAGGAAACATGTTCCAGATGTTGGGGGAGTCCAGAACCAGGGGCCACAGTTTAAGAATAAGGGGTAGGCCATTGGGAACGGAGATGAGGAAAAACTTTTTCACCTAGAGAATTGTGAATCTGTGGAATTCTCTGCCTCAGAAGGCAGTGGAGGCCAATTCTCTGGATGCTTTCAAGAGAGAGTTAGATAGAGCTCTTAAAGATAGCGGAGTCAAGGGATATGGGGAAAAGGCAGGAACAGGGTACTGATTGTGGATGATCAGCCATGATCACATTGAATGGCGATGCTGGCTCGAAGGGCCGAATGGCCTCCTCCTGTACCTATTGTCTATTGAAACCAGAGCACCCAAAGAAAAACAACGCGGTCACAGGGATAATGTACAAACTCCTAACAGCCAGCACCTGTAGTCAGGATCGAACCCGGGCCCCTGGTGCTGAGAGGCAGCACTGTGCCACTGTGCCATCCTACTGCGCAAGATCTTGAGTTTTATGCCAGATTCCACCATCTGCCGTTCCCTGCGTTTCTTTTGTGCAGCGGTTCTTGCTGTTTATGTGAAAAATGTCCTTTATGATATGAGCTCATAATAACACCAACGCATGTATATTAGCAACCATTCATTGTAAAATTGATAGCACCCCATGTTGAAGAATTGTCAGGAGAGTTATTTTACAAGGAAATGCAAAGTTAATGTATATGGAGACATGAGCTATGCACATAATGAGCAAATTCTATTTTAAGAAATTGTTGGGCTTCATTCCAAGCAGTGCTTTAAAACCATAGAAAAAGCTGGGCTTCTGAATCAAAAGTGTTTGCAAAGACACCTTATAAATTCATCTCCCTTCACAGCTCACGGGCTATGGTGAATGAATGAGAATACGGTATTTAAAACAAAAAAATTAGTTTAGAGATACAGCGCGGAAAATATTCCCTGCGGCCCACCATGTCCACTTTCACCAGCGATCCCTGTACACTAGCACTATCACACACACTCTAGGGACAATGTACAATTTTTACCGAAGCCCAACTAACCGGCAAACCTGCACGTCTTTGGACTGTTGGGGGAAAGCAGAGCACCCGGGGTAAACCCACGCGGCCACGGGGAGAACGCACAAATTCCGTACAGACAGCACCCGTGGTCAGGATCGAACCAGGGTCTCTGGCGATGTAAGGCGACAACTCTACCGCTGCGCCACTGTACCACCCTCTTGTAGAAATCTGGTATAGAAGTTATCAGACACAGGGGATTTATCTAATATTCATATCCTTTAGTTCATCTTGCTCTTTTTGTTTATTGTTTTAATTAGTTCATTCCACACTGCCACTGTGCCGACCCTCGTTTCCTTGCGATTCCTGCTACTTATTGATTCTCCTGCAGTGAAGCTAAACAAACTGCTTATTGCATCACAAAATCCTTACATTTTTTCTTGTCATTGAAACCATATCTATTCTCACTTTTCTTTTCCTTTTTACATTGCTGTCATTTTTAAAAACAAAATTAATTCTATAAATTCATCTTTTCCCCTCTTGTGTCAGTTTTTAGGTCACGCATCATATTTTCTTCTGTGAAATCTCCTAATCCTCGTGATTAGTTTTCCTGGCAGCATTACGAGCTTGTTCTTTTGCATTTAATGCAATCTTTTAACCTCCTGAGTTAGTCAAAGACAGTTCAAACGTTGACCTCCTTTTTATTGGATCACGGTAACAGGCAAAGAGAACTATTTTGGTGACCTACATTCCAGCACGGATGAAATTCAGGCAAGAATTGCTCTTGCCCTCACCAGTTCTGATTATGAAACAAAGATAGCTTCAAGGTCATTGCTCTGCAGAAGGATACAAGTAGAACCAAACATTTTGTAACGCCTCGACAATTTGAGTCAGGATCAGAAATCAGTTCTGCCTTAAAGAGCAGGAAACCCAGGTTCGATCCTGACTACCGGTGCCTGTCTGTACGGAGTTTGGGCGCTTTCCCCGTGACCTGCGTGGGTTTTCTCCGGGATCTCCGGTTTCCTCCCACACTCCAAAGGCGTACTGGTTTGTAGGTTCATTGGGTTGGTATAGTTGTAAATTGTCCCTAATGTGTGTAGGATAGTGTTGGTGTGCAGGGATCGCTGGTCGGTGCGGACTCGGTGGACCGAAGGGCTAGTTTGCACACAGTATCTCTAAACTAAACTGGACTTAATTAATATGTTAACTAATCAATGTGGGACTATAGCGATGCTACAAGATACATCAATGAGAATATACAGCTCAATAACTGATTGAAAGTTTCAGCAAGGAAACAGGCCCCTCGGCCCACTGAGTCCATGCAGACCATCGATCGCCCGTTCACGCTAGTTCTAAGTTATCTCACTTGCGCATCACACTCTACACATTAGGGGACAATTTACAGAGGCCAATTAACCAACAAACCCACATCTCTTTGGGATGTGGGAGGAAGCTGGAGCACCTGGAGGAAATCCACATGGTCACGGGGAGAACGTGCAAACTTCACACAGACAGCACCTGTAGTCAGGATTGAACCCGGGCCTCTGGTGCGGTGAGGCAGCAGCTCTAACACAGAGAATCGCTTGGGGATTTCTCAAGATTGTCAATTAACCTTGACAATCATGTGAATATAACCTTGGGATATACTGATATAATTAAATGAACACAAAGGATAATACTCACATTCTAATTTACTACAGTGCGGAAACTCCACCTATGTGCTTTCTAAGATATTCATGAGTTAAAGGCCACAGGCAATGCCTCTAAGTCTGCAAAGATGTACCTCAGTCAACCACTCAATGGATAGAACAAGTTATTTGTACATTCTACTCCTATTGCTTATGACAATAGCATTATATCATAAGGACATAAGCAATAGGAACAGAATTAGGCAATTCGGCCCATCAAGTCTACTCCGCCATTCAATCATGGCTGATCTAGCTCTCCCTCCTAACCTCATTCTCCTACCTTCTCCCCGTAACCCTTGACACCTATAATAATGAAGAATCAATCTATCTCTGCTTTAAAAATATCAATTGACTTGGTCTCCACAGACTTCTGTTGCACAGATTGCACAGATTCACCACCCTCTGACTAAAGAAATTCCTTCTCATCTCCTTCCTAAAGGATCGCCCTTTAATTCCTCTTGTGCTAGACTCTCCCACTAGTGGAAATATCCTCTGCACATCCACTCTATCCAAGCCTTTCACTACTCCGTACGTTTCAATGAGGTGTCTCAAACGCTCTTCATAAGTTTACCCAATCATTCCTGGGATCATTCTTATAAATGGGTATTTACAAATAGTTTGTTTTTAACTTCCAGACTTATTTAATTACTTTAGACTTTAGAGATACAGCATGGAAACAGACCCTTCAGCCCACCACCTGATCCCAGTACACTAGCACTTTCCTACACACAGGGGCCAATTTACAATTTTACCAAAGCCAATTAACCCACAAAATTGCACATCTTTGGAGTGTGGGAGGAAACTGGAGGTCCCGGAGAAAACTGAGACAGGTCACGGGGAGAACGTACAAACTCCGTGCAGACAGCACCCAGAGTCAGGATTGAACCTGGGGTGTCAGGCACTGCAAGGCAGCAACTCTACCACCGCTCCACCATGCCGCCCTAGTTCTGCAGTGACTGATGAAGGATTGGAACTCTGGCAGAGCATCAATGAACACATCTGAAAATCACCTTCAGTCACTTCTACTAAACACACGATATCCAATGGGTCATCTCTGCACTCTGCTTCAAAACCAAATTCACCCGGACCCGAATTTCACAGGAGATGTCCTTCATACAGTCGCATGTTTTTTTGCATGTTGAACGGTTGCAAAGAAGGATGACTTTCTACTGCATTACGCCTTTGTGATGGTCCCTTCTCAAAGCCCACTGTGACGGAAGGGGGCTGTGATCAACAAAGCTGAAAATACTTTGGGGTCTGTAATGGTCATGTGTTCTGCTCAGGCAGTTTAGCACCCAATTAGTAAAAAAATAAATGACCCTACAATACAGAGCTATGAACAGTGCATCTGTGTACCTCATTCTCTGTGACACCAATAAAAACCACATCGATGAATTATCTTAAAGCACTTCCTTCCACAATTTTAGCTGTGGCTGAATCTGGTTTAGACATTGACAACCAACCGTACGTGAAGTTAACTTAAAAAGAGATCTTGGAAGTATAATTGAAATTGAGCAAAGCTATTGAGCAAAGCTGATTCAAAGCTGAGATGCACACGCATATTTAGGTCTGGATCACCCACAGCTTTGCCAGAAATCATAATCTGTAGTTTATGGGATACTGAGAGACAGCATCACTAAAATACAATTACACGAGGATCAGAACTGCTGCTCGTATTAACAATAAATGCAAAGCACATGCTATTATTTTACACATTTTCTTCTTAGCCTTCATGGCATTAAGCATTCACGGAAAGATATCCCGACTGCACAGGCAATAAGAAAGAAGCTGGAATGCCACATTTAACTGCTCGGAGCTCACAATTAGATCTTGTATTTTTTTAATTAACTATCTTTGGCTTTGAAGCACAATAGAACAAATTGGCCCTAAATCATTTAAAAGCAGGAATTAAACAAGGAGGAAACAAAGACATACCTTCTTCCTTTCCCCTTGATGTTTGGGCTTTGATTCTATTTCTGTTCAGAGTCCTTCCATCTCCTCTCTGCAGGTAGATACACCTGGCACACTTGCTCAGTGCACCTACAAATAGGATCCTGAAGGCAATAATGTTAATTGGCAAAACATCCTACCCGTTTGATGGGAACATAGTCCGAATTGCTGAGAAATAACTGAGACAAGGTTCATTTGTTTTAAAATACTTTTTGTTTCCCCCTTCAATTAATTTATATTTGTCTGGTGGCCGAGCTCTGCTTTTCTTGCAGGGAATGTTATGAAAAAATTAATAAACTCCGACGAGACAGCCATTAATCCAATTCTAAAGTTTGGACATTTTATATCGATTGGTTTCGGTTTTCCACCAGCTAACTCAATCTTCCATGGCACTGCAAATTTGGGTGTAAATTTGTGACTAATGTCAATGCTTTCATCTGTGAATCATTTGCATATCACCATGGAATTGCTAAGTAACGTAAAGAGGATAATTTCAATATGAATAAGGCAGTGCCAACCTTTGAGGGCTCAGTGTGAGTTCAAGCTTTCAAAACTGGAGGATATTTTTCTCGCCAAAATCTGTTTAGAATAAAGACATTTGTTGAATTCTGGCTGTGTTGGATTTCAGAAAGTAGAGTGGATGCGATATGACACATCGCAGAATAACCTTTTGGGGCGGCACGGTGGTGCAGCGGTAGAGTTGCTGCCTAAAAGCACCGGCTTCCGGCCAGACTGAGAGTGCTGTCTGTACGGGGTTTGCACGTTCTCCCTGTGACCACGTGGGTTTTCTCCGGGTGCTTCGGTTTCCTCCGACACTTCAAAGACGTGAAGGTTTGTAGGTAAATTGGCTTTGGTGAAAATTGTAAATTATCCCTAGTGTTTCGGCGAGTTGAGACGGTTGGGTATAACAAAGTTATTTATTTTTTAAACGAATATAAAGCGATTACCCGAGGTGATATTAACAGCCAAAATTACCAATGCTCACTCGAACCGCGTGGAGCTCGAATGAATGGTTTGCCAGAAACCCGCGAAAACGCTCCCGCGCTCACGTGACCACGCCAGTCAATAGCAAGGGTTCAACATTACCCGGGCCACCAGTAGGTGCTGCTACAGTGTGTAGGATAACGCTAGTGTATGGGGATTGCTGGACAGTGTGGACTCGGTAGGTCGAAGGGCCAGTTTCCACTCTGTATCTCTAAACTAAAACTAAACTAAACAAAAACGTCATGAACGTAGAGAATTGTTTCAATGTTAAGGGGTGCAGCCCTCGAGAAGGCTCTGGGGGTGGGGACCACAGTTTAGTTTCCTTCCACTGCTGGACTTTGAGAGGCAGGGTCCGGTGGGGACACCCCTTGCACAAGTGAAGGGGAATCACCCCAGGGGGCCCCAGGAGTGGCGAGGACATTTTCTTTTGAGATAGGTGCAAACACTACTGACCACGACACAATTGAGTGTGTAGACACTGAAAATGTATGACGTTTTTGGACGTTTTTTGTTTTGAATATATATTTTTATTCTGCAAGTTCCAAGTTTATTTGTTAAATCAACAAATAATTAAAAAACCCACTGCTTGCAAAAATGTGTTATTATGTTTTTGCACTGATGGAAAAGGAAGCAAGAGAATACGTAGAAAGCCATAGCAACAACAATTCTAATTCCTTATTTTTTTATTTGCTCTGTCTGAATGCTATAAGACTGAAATCTCGCTGAGGGGAGCAGATGCAGTGCTCCTTGTGCCATGATTGACTGGATAATGGTTTCTACAATTGATTAAAGCGAGTTAAGGGCCTGTCCCACTTACGCGATCTTTTTCGGTGACTTGCCGGTACCCGCCATAGTCACAGCAGGTTGCCGAAAATGTTCAACATGTTGACAATCCAGCAGCGACCAGACAAAAGGTACGACTCTTTTGGGGGACTACCCACCACCAAACAGGCGTCACCCCGCGCATTCACCCAGTTGTGAATCTGTGGAATTCTCTGCCTCAGAAAGCAGTGGAGGTGAATTCTCTGGATGCTTTCAAGAGAGAGTGAGATAGAGCTCTTAAAGATAGCGGAGGCAGGGGATATGGTGGGAAGGCAGGAACGGGGTGGATGAATGTGGATGATCAGCCATGATCGCAGTGAATGGCAGTGCTGGCTTGAAGGGCCGAATGGCCTACTCCTGCACCTATTGTCTAACATTAACCATTACTCAGCCCACTTGCTCAACTGATCAAGATCCTGCAGTGATTTTTGATAACCATTTTTGCCATCAACGATACCACCCACATTAGTGTCATCTGCAACTTACTAATCATGTCTTGCATACCCTCATACAAATCATCGATACAAACTGCAAACAGCAATAGGCCTAGAATCGATCCTGACAACATTGAACTAGTGTGAGTGGGCGATCGATGGTCAGCATGGATTTGGTGGGTAGAAAGGCCTATGTCCATGCTGCTTCTGAACTAAACTAAATCTAAAATGAGTCCACTGTCCCTTGACACACTGGGGGTAATTTACAGTGGCCAATTAAGGTACCAACCAACATCAGTTTAGGATGTGGGAGGAAATTGCAGCACCAGTGGTCACATGGGGAACATGCAAACTCCACAAGGACAGCAACCGAGGTCAGGAATGAACTTGGGTTTATGGTGCTGCTTGACAGCAGACCTACCAGCTGTGCCACTGGGGACACCACTGGGCAGCTTTCATTCAATATCAAGCGCAGGAGGATGAGGGGCGATCTTACAGAGGTGTATAAAATCACGAGAGGAATAGATCGGGTAGACGCACAGAGTCTCTTGCCTACAGTAGAGGAATCAAGAAACGAAGGACATAGGTTTAAGCTGAGGGGGGGGACCAATTTAATAGGAATCTGAGGAGTAACATTTCACACAGTGGGTGGTGGGTGTATGGAACAAGCTGCTAGAGGAGGTAGTTGAGGCAGGCGCTATCGTTAGGGTTGCCAACTGTCCCATATTAGCCGCGACAATCCGTATTTTTGGCTAAATTGGTTTGTCCCATACGGGACCGCCATTGTCCCGTATTTGACTGCTACTACTCGGGTCGAGAGGACTGTTGGGTCAGAGTGCCGCGTCCGGCCCTACCTCACCCGTCCCGACATAGTGCAGCCCATGGAGTGCAGCAGCAGCGGCCCGTGGCCCCGTCGGGCCAGCTGCCCAATCTTCGCTTACAGCCAACACCACCATATTGGCCGGTGTGGGCAAGTTGGGCCGAATGGCCAGTTTCCACACTGTAAGATTCTATGACTCTAGGACATATGAACAAAAGAGATGATGCTGCTGAGATGAATTAAAATGAAGCCCGAACTAATATATAAGTGTCGTAGAAATCAAGGAACTGCAGATGCAGTTTTATACCAAAGAGAGTGACAAAATGCTGGAGGAACTCAGCGAGTCAGGCTGAATCTCTGGAGAAAAAGGATGTGTGATACTTTGGGTCGAGACCCTTCTTCAGACTGAAAGCATGTTGTGTGTTGTGGGGGAGGGGTGGAGTGGAGGGGCAGTGGGGGGGCAAGAAAAGACAGGACCAATCCTTTTGTGATGGAAATGGGGGAATTGAGACTCGGGAATAGCATCTTTGCAAGAGGCAGGGTGGGAAGAGGTTTTGTCCTTTTGTTGTTGTTACTGATTTTCTCTCAGTTGTACGTTTGTGGAGGTTAAAAGTTTATTTTTTCAATAATTGAAAAATGCCCATTACTGAAAAGCAACCAAATATCTCCATCCTGAACTAAAAAGAAAAAAGAAAAAATTCAAACTGTATTTATTGTTGATTATGAGAGGAACCAAGCGGCTCCACCGTGAGAAGGCGGGGCCGGAGCTCCCTCGTGCCAGTGTGTCGCCGGTCGGAGGTGGAGCCTCATGAGTCGATGAAGCCCACGGCTGGGGCCTGGGTCGGCGCCTGGCGAGGACCCGACGGTGATAGTGGAGAGGTCGGTGCGGCGGTCAATAATGGCGCTGGCCGATGGACGAGGACGGACCACGTGGGAGTGAGGACGCTGCTGCTGGGGGAAGGAATAAAGGAGGACTCGGCATGGGGAGACCGCTGTGGGAGGGTGTGCAGAACAAAGGGGAACCTGGCGCGGGGAGTACTTTATAAGCGCCCTTTATGGGCGACTATTTGCATACCTCGGGAAAACGCAAGCAAATAATTTCACAGTGGCTTGTCATTGTGACAATAAAGCAGCTAATCATCCATTCAAGAATGGAGGAAAGATGTTGTGCCTTCAGTTACCTCGTCTCCCCTTACTTGCTGAAACTCACTTTTTCATTCCTAATATATTTAAACTGCGCAAGGCTCCCATCCCATTCTCATCCAGTTGTGATCAGCACCTCTCATTGACTGGTGCATCTTCTGCCTTACAGCACCACAGACCCGGATTCAATGCTGCCAGTGGTTGCTCTCTGTGTGGAGTTTGCACTTTCTTCCTGCGACCGCTCAGGTTTCCTCCAGGTGCTCCGGTTTCAAACCACAATCCAAAGACGTGCGGGTTTGTAGTTTAATATCTCTTTGTAAAAATTGGTCCTTAATGTGTAAGGAGTGGATGAGGAAGTGGGATAATTTATCGACTTATTACAAGCATGTGGTGCAACACCTTAGAAATTAACTGTGTCATAACCGGGTGAAAGGTGGGTAATGATACGAAGGAGGCATATCCCTTTCAATTTCTCTCTCTTTTTTTCCTTTTCTCTTTCTCTTTCTCTCCCCTCTATTATTTTTCTTTCTGCCTATTTCACATCACCTTCTTCTTTCCTTTTTCGAGCTATATAATATTCTCTATCTCTATATTTCTTGCTTTTCTTACTTTTTTTTCTACTATTAAATTAAAAATAAGTAGTTGGACATGAAATGTAATATGTTAATTAAGTCATATTATTGTACATCACTTCTAATAAAAATATTACAAAATAAAACGGTCGATTGCCGACGTGGACCGGTGTGCTGAAGGGTTTCCGTGTTGTATCTCTAAACTGAACTAAACATTAACTGTACGGTGGGATTACTGTTTGCCTTTTAGTCACAGAGTCATAGAGTGATACATTGTCGAAACAGACCCTTCGGCCCAACTTGCCCACACCAGCCAACATGTCCCAGCTACACTAGTCCCACCTGCCGGCATTTGGTCCATATACCTCAAAGCCTGTCCTACCCATGTGCCTGTCTAACTGCTTGTTAAATGTTGGGATAGTCCCAGTCTCAACTACCTCGTCAGGCAGCTTGCTCCATACACCCACCACCCTTTGTGTGAAAATGTTACCCCTCAGATTCCTATTAATTCTTTTCCCCTTTTTTACTCTCTCAGTCATTTTGAGACATCATGTTCATACCCTAATGAGATTATCCAAACCAGGCCGGGGGGAATGGGTATGAATTTGACAGCAGCATGCTGTGCTTGGCATAGAATCGGTGAACATCGGAAAGGCACTGAGACGGAACCATGCCAGATACAACACTACCGATATTACTTTAATCTCCCTTCAAACATGGCGCAGCGGTAGTTGCTGCCTTACGGCTCCGGAGGTCCAGGTCCAATCATGATTACAGGTGCTTGCCTGTACGGAGTTTGTACATTCTCCCTGTGACCTGCGTGGATTTTCTCCAGGTGCTCTGGTTTCCTTCCACGTTCCAAAGACGTGCAGGTTTGAAGATGAACTGGCTTCAGTAATAAATTACCCAATTGTCCCTGGTGTGCGGGGTAGTGCTAGTGTACAGGGATCGCTGGTCGGCACCGACTCGGTGGGCCGAAGGGCCTGTTTTCGCGCTCCATGCCTAGAGACAGGCAACCTTGATCTAGTTTGTCATTATATACTATGTTGGAGGTGATGTGAATAATCTAAAAACATCTAGACCTACGTCAACATCTGGTCACCCAATTGGAGTAGAAATTCAGAAAGATTAGTATATAAACTCAAAGTGACATTCCTATCCCTGCTCATGTTTTAATCTCATTATTGGCTTACTGGCTACTAGTGAAAATAAAACTCACAATTTTACTGACCAAAAACCATCATAATTTTTAATGTTTCTTATACACTATTTGGAACACCAAACATAGCACCATACAGCACAGGATTAGATCATTCGGCCCACTATGTCTGTCATGAACATGGTGCCAAGATGATCTAATCTCATCTGGCTTCACACCATCCATGTATTTCCATTCCTTGCACGTTCATGTCCATGTCCATGTCCAAACGCCTCTTAAAAGCCACTATTGTATCTGCCTCCACTGTCACCCCTGGTAGCGAGTTCCAGGCATCCACCACTCTCTGTGTAAAGAGCTTGCCCCACACATCACCTTTAATCTTTGCCCCTCTCATCATAAAGAAATATCCTCTAGCCCATGACATTTCCACACAAAATGCTGGAGTTACTCAGCGGGATAAGCAGGATCTCTGGAGAGAAGGAATGGGCAACGTTTCTGAAGACCCTTCTTCAGACTGAGGTTCTGACTGTCTACTGATACTCATCCCTCTCATATAGTATATACGTCTATCAGGTCTTCCCACAACCTGTGACGTTTCGGAGAAAATAATCCAAGTTTTCCCCAACATCTCCTTGTGGCTAATATCCTTCTAATCCCGGCAGCGTTCATGTAAACCTCCTTCTGAACCTTCTGAATTTTGTAGTCGGCAGGGCAGCACTCTGCATATCGCCAACTTGGACAGTTTTACATTTTTATCAAGCCAATGAACCTACAAACCTGTACGTCTTTGGATTGTGGGGGGAAACCAAAGATCTTGGAGAAAACCCACGCAGATCACGGGGAGAACGTACAAACTCCATACAGACGGCACCCATTGTCGGGATCGAACCCGGGTCTCTGGCGCTGCATATTGCTGTAAGGCAGCAACTCTACCGCCGTGCCACCGTGACTGCCCTCTTCTGTATCCTCTCTGAAGCCACCACATTGTTGTTGTAATGGGGGCGACCAGAATTGCACGCAAGTCTCCGAATGCAACCTAACCATTTATTTAGTGCTGAGTTGGCGGACATGCATAATGATGGGAAATAAATGAACTCAAATCTAGTTTTTGTTACTCTCCCTCCGTTCCTTTCCCCACCTAAGTCGTAGTACAAGCTTCAAAGTCGTCGTGATGAGTCTCATTGTCTGTAACACGTTTTCACCTAGCCCGCCCGCTAACAATGGCCTGTCTCCTTTATCATCGGCAGTTTTTACCCACACCAGGGACAATTTACAATTTTACCGAAGCCACTTTACCTACACACCTGTACGTCTTTGGAGTGTGGGAGGAAACCGTAGCACCCAGAGAAAACCAACGCAGACACAGGGAGAACGCACAAAACTCTGTACAGACAGAACCCGTAGTGTGATCGAACCCGGGTCTCCGGCGCTGTAAGGCAGCAACTCTACCGCTGCGCCACCGTGCCATCCCATGGTCTGCTGTATGATTTTCTGGGTTGTATGCAAACCAAAACATTTCACTGTGCCTAGGAACATGTGACAACAAAGTATCGTCGAATCATTCAGGGTCACAGAAGGGACTGTACAAGCAGAGAAAAGGGAAATTAATAATGAGGTATAGGAATTTGTCTCATGCTAAGATTTGCCTCGATTTGTCTCGATGTTAATGAAACCTGTTTAATTTCAGGTCTGATTTAATAGCTGCTTCTGACAGTTGGTGGAATAAAACATTTTGATTACTTCCTTTCTCAGTTATATTTACGACAGTCTGAAGGATAATATGCTTTAAGTACATCGATAAAAAATACATACACTAATGTTCAGCAGCTCAGACTGTCGTTAGATTCTTCACTGCAGCCTGAAACCTAGTTTGAATGAATTTCATACATTACCTTGACGTTTCTAGGCCAAGTACAGTCGGTATCTTCATGATGCATTGAATCATAGAGGTGTATAGTAGATAAATGGAGCCTTGAGCACGGCACAGTGGCGCAGAGGCGCACTGCCTTACAGTGCCAGAGACCCGGGTTCGATCCTAACTACGGGTACTGTCTGTACGGAGTTTGCACGTTTTCCCCGTGACCTGCGTGGGTTTACTGCGGGTGCTCCGGTTTCCTCCTACACTCCAAAAGACGTACAGATTTGTAGGTTAATTGGGTTTGGTAAAATAAATAGTAAATTGTTCCCAGTATGGAGGATAGTGCTAGTGTATGGGGTCACAGAGGCGTTGAGTGATACAATGTTGAAATAGGTCCTTCGGCCCAAATTGCCCACACCGGCCAACCTATTCAAGATACACTAGTCCTACCTGCCCATGTTTGGCCAAATATCCCTCCAATTCTATCCATGACAGGAGTGATCCCTGTCCAGCATAGACTTGGTGGGCCAAAGGGACTGTTTCCATGTTCTATCTCTAACATAAAGTCTAAAAGTACAGTAGTGAAATGGACTCTTTTGGACCACCTCAGGCATGCTAATTGTGATCTGTCTAGGCTAATCCCATTTGTCTGCTTGTATCCCTTAATGACTTTCTTAACCACGTAACTGTCCAACCAGCTTAGTTTAGTTTATAAATACAATGCAGAAACAGGCCCTTTGGTCCACCGGGCTATCCTACACTAGGGACAATTTACATTTATACCAAGTCAATTAACCTACAACCCTGTGTTCAAGAAGGAACTGCAGATGCTGGAAGATCGAAGGTACACAAAATTGCTGGAGAAACTCAGCGGGTGCAGCAGCATCTATGGAGCGAAGGAAATAGGCGACGTTTCGGGCCGAAACCTTTCTTCAGACTGATGGGGGGGGGGGGGGGAGAAGGAAGGAAAAAGGGAGGAAAAAGGGAGGAGGAGGAGCCCGAGGGCGGGGGGATGGGAGGAGACAGCTCGAGGGTTAATGAAGGGGAGGAGACAGCAAGGGCTGGCAAAATTGGGAGAATTCAACGTTTCCTCTCGTTTCCCAACGTTTCCAACAAATGTATATCTATGCTAAACTAAACTAAGAGAAGAAGGATCCCAACCTGAAATATTGTCTTCCATTTACAACACACAAGCTCTGACCTACTGAGTTCCCAGCACTATGTTTTTTAGTTCAAGATTCCAGCATCTGCAGTTCCTCGTGTCTCTGTCCGCCAGCGTATCATGGGTTATATTTTTTCTTCATGCTTTCCATCCTTGAGAACATCCTTGCTGCTCTGAACCCTTTCATCCACAGGCCTCAGTTGAGCTCACTGACTGCACAAGGTGCGATGTCTTAATGCAGATCACACAATCACAATAGCACTTTATTAGCCAAATATGTTTTCCAACATACGAGGAATTTCATTTGCCGCTTGGGTAGTTTACACTCCAACAGTATGAACATTGACCTCCAATTTCAGGTAGTCCTTGCCAAAGATCCTATAGCGAGCAAGATAGTCCACGCGACGAAAAAGACATAGTACGGTCATGGACAGATTCATGGGTAATTTAAGGCTCCATTTCCGTAACCGGCTTCCATCTCCGCACCAAAGATCCCATAGGATAATAGTGCTCATAAAACATCCTCGTAAAAATAAAAGTTATTTGGTAAAAATCTTCTCCTCATTTTCAGAATTTTAATTTATTAACACAAACTGTTCCCCCGTAAAGTTTATCGGGTCAGGTCGGGTCCGGTTATGGAAATGGATGAAAAAAAGGCCCACGTTCCACTCCGTTGCATACTACATGTCAGCCCATTGCATTAAGCAGGGGTGATCTATGTTGCTCCGCTATACGATCTTTGGTCCTTGCCATTTCCCTCTTTCCCCTCCCCTTCCCAGCTCTCCCATAGCCCACTTTCTCAGCCTTTCCTTCTTCTGACCTCCCCCCCCCCCCCCCCCCCCCCACCACCCCCACATTGCATTTCTCGGGTGATCTATGTTGCTCCGCTATACGATCTTTGGTCCTTGCCATTTCCCTCTTTCCCCTCCCCTTCCCAGCTCTCCCATAGCCCACTCTCCGCCTCTTCCTTTCTTCTTCCTGCCCCCCCCCCCCCCCACATCAGTTCTCGACCCGAAACGTCACCTATTCCTTCACCTCACAGATGATGCCTCACCCGCTGAGTTTCTCCAGCATTTTTATCTACCTTCGATTTTTCCAGCATCTGCAGTTCCTTCTTAAAAATGTCACTAGCCAAGTCAGTCATACAATAAAAAGCAATGGAATACACATAACACATTTTAACATGAACATTCACCACAGTGGCTCCTCCACATTCCTCACTGTGATGGAAAGCAATGGAAGAAAGTTCAATCTCTTCCCTTAGCTCTCCTGCGGTCGGGGGCCTCGAGCCTTCCATTGATGGGCCGACCTTGGACTCCCGTAGCCAGCGGCGTTCAGGCCCTCCGCTCCATCGATGGTAGGCTGCAGAGCGACCAGGGACACGATCCGAAAAGTAATCGCATCTCCGACAAGGTAGGATCTGAATAAAAAGTTTCCCCAGAATCTCCTCCCTCTCCCCCCACATAAAACAAACCGGAGACCATGTACACAAAATTTTAACACACACTAAAAATTTTAAAAAGACGAAAAACAGACAGACTGTTGGCGGGGCTGCCAATCGTGTGGCTCCCCTGGTGATGTTACACGCTTCTAGTTCTGTGACTGATTATTCCCATGGATTAGTCACAACAGGTTTCAATGTGTGAAGAACAGCAAAATGTGACAATTTTCCCACTTCCCACGGCAGACTTCACTCCTTGTACCAGCTAATCATTTGAGATCCTGAAGGCCTTTTTATTATTCATGCCACATATAGCTTGTCCCCACACCACATAGAATTTAAAACATGGACAATGGAAGCCTGTTTCAAGGACGTTCTGCTTAAGAGTACTGATCATTTCTTGACCATTGCTTAATATATGATGAGCGTTTTAGATGAGACTGGGCCTGTACTCACTGGAGTTTAGAAGAATGAGGGGCGACCTCATTGAAACACACAGAATAGTGAAAGGCTTGGAGAGAGTGGATGTGGAGAGGATGATTCCACTAGTGGGAGTGTCTGGGACTAGAGGTCATAGCCTCAGAATTAAAGGACGTTCTTTTAGGAAGGAGATGAGGAGGAATTCCTTTAGTCAGAGGGTGGTGAATCTGTGGGAGGAAACTGAAGAACTCTGAGAAACTCCTTCGGCCCATTGGTCCACGCCGACCATCGCTTACCTGTTCATGCAAGGTCTACTTTATTCCACTTTCGCATCCACTCTCTACACTCAAGGGACAATTTACAGAGGTCAATTAACCTACAAACCTGCACGTCTTTCGGATATGGGCTGTAACCAGTGCACCCGGAGTAAAACCATGCAGTATTAGGGAGAACGCGCAAACTCCACACAGAGGTCAGGATCGAACCTGGGTCTCTGGTGCTGTGAGGCAGAAGCTCTACTTGTGCCACCGTGCGTACCTGATGGAACTGCTTTTCGAAAGCAATGATGCAATTGAGAATCAGTTTAGTTTAGAAATACAGTACAGCAATAGGCCCTTCGGTCCACCGAGCCCACACTGATAACACAGTAACACTATCCTACGCACACTAGGGGCCATTTTTCTACATTTACACCAAGCCAATTAACCTACAAACCTGTACATCTTTGGAGTGTGGGAGGAAACCGAAGATCTGGGAGAAAACCCATGCGGTCACGGGGATAACACGCAAACTCCGTACAGAGAGCACCCGCAGTCGGTATCGAACTTGGGTCTCTGCCGGTGTAAAGGCAGCAAATCCTCCCTAAAAACTCACTTTCATTCACTGGCTTTCGACACTGGCTGAGACTTTGTTCCTGTTTTAGTGCTTTTGATGTCTTTTAATTTTTACTGTTTTTATAGTCCTGTCGTCTTAATGGTTTTAGTAGTTTGTAATAACTTTTTGTTGACTTCCCATGTACAGCACTTTGTGGTAACTGATGTTGTCCAAAAGCGCTTTATAAATAAAGTTATTATTATTATTATTATTATTATAAGTCTACCGCTGCGCCACCTAAGTTCCCTAAGTTGCAAAATACATGCTGCTGTGGCTGTAACTAGACAGCAGGCAGAAGGGCCTCGACCCGAAACATCACCCATTCCTTCTCTCCAGAGATACTGCCTGTCCCGCTGAGTTACTCCAGCATTTTGTGTCTATCTTTAGACAAAATTGCTTTTCTATTATTTATAGCAAAATCATAAATACATCTTACTGGTTTGTGACCATTTTTCCTGAGTGAAGGGAGATAAGAATACGTTTGATTCATTGAAGCTTATTCAAGACGACGGTCAGTCCTCGGTTTAAAGGGAGGGCCTTACCCATTACCTGAGGCTAATCAGGTGTGTCAAGCAATGTCAAAGGTCACTTTGGATATCCTCCAGGTGCACCAATAAACTTGACATCCTGTCATTTCTTCAATCATTCCTTGCCAGCCATCACGTGATTTACAGACCCTTTTTCATGTTAACGCTTCCTTTCAGTCACTGAACTATTAATATCAATTTTCTGTCCTTTGCCACCCTATCTTGTCTTTGCTCTTTCATACGCATTGATCTAAATCGCTTCAATATCCTCTCTGTTCCTCTGGTAGTCATGGTTCCTCATTGCCCGTGAAAAAACGCATTTCACATCCCGATGTACTTCATCATTAAAGACAGCACCTCATCTTTCGCTCGGGCAGCTTGCAACCCAGCGGTATGAATATTGAATATGAAGAAGGGTCTCGACCCGGAACGTCACACATTCCTTCTCTCCAGAGATGCTGCCTGTTCCGCTGAGTTTCTCCAGCATTTTGGGTCTATCTTTGGTATGAATAGTGATTTCTCTAACTGCAAGTAATCCTTGCATCCCCTCTCTCTCCGTCCCTCCCCCGCCCTAGTCATTGCACTAGTTTCACCGGTGTCCTGGTGAGTTTCATTGTCTGTGTAACTCGTTTTTACCCAGCCCACAGCTAACAATGGCCCATTTCCTTGATCATATTTACTTTTTTGCAAACCTTGTATTTCTTTGTTCTATATCCCTCTCTATATCGCCATCTATATCTCTTTTCCCTTTCCCCTAACTCTCAGTCTGAAGAAAGGTCTCGATCCGAAATGTCACCCATTCCTTCTATCCAGAGATGCTGCTGATCCTGCTGAGTTACTCCAGCTTTTGTGTCTATCTTCAGTGTAAATCAGCATCTGCAGTTCCTTCCTGTACAAACTTCATCGTTAATTTAGTTTAAAGTCACTGGCGCATTGTAATAAACAACCAAAGGTGATAAGATAGACAATTATTTTGGTTTTGAGCGTACGTGTTAAAGGGCAATGCATCACCATGTTCATCATCGGCGGTCAATCGAAACGAGTATGACTGTCCTCGCATGGTGGACGCCTGTGCGTGACTTTGTTTAACGTGGGGAGACTGGTGCTCAGGCAGCCACCACACGGTCCTTGACAGATCTGGGTCAGAATCCAATAGCATGGAATGCAAGACTACCAGGGACCCATTTCTGCTGCAGCCTTCATTCGCCTTCTCCACTAAAGTCAGCCATCATCCTCCCCTGTTCCACCGTTGAGGTCTTGGTTGGATTGCTTTGTCAGAGACCTCCCACTTGACCATACAAGCTATGCAAGAGCGGAACTTACTATCAAAACATGGAGGGGACGGGGGACACAATTTTTTGGCGGCCGCGCGCGCATGCGCTCACTCACACACACACGCGCGAGGCTTCGGAGGCTCAATCCAGCACTAAATGTGCCTGTCTCACCGGGTTAACTACAGCCCTGTCTGGACTGATGGGATACCAGCGCTGCTTCTCCTCGCTGGCCATATTTCCCGCAAGCCCAGGCAGGTTAACCTGGCGGGGATGTCGCCCACCTCTCAAAACATGGGGGGGACGTGTCCCCTCTGCCCCCCCCCCCCCCCCCCCCAGGTTTCCCGCCCCTGCTGCCATGGGTGACCCTGCCAGGAGCACAGCTCCAGACGGCATCGCTCTCAGGATCTCAGGACCACACAACGTCTCCACCACGAAAAGGTGACAATCCACGGGAAAAAAAGCATTTGACACCATCACTCCACAAATGACCTACCTGCTTTTGTTTCTAGACTGGGCGGCATCCATTTCTGGTTAAGAATACAGAAAAGTCAAAGGGTTTATGAAGAAACTCAAATAATTGTAAAATAAATCATTTGCGCAGCCATCACAAATTATTTCTTTAATGGTTATTTTAATTCACAACTTTTGATTCCTCTTGTTAAACTTCCATTAGAGACATGTGTAGATGCACGTCTTTGAGCTTGTTGTGAAAGATATGCTATATAAGATAATAGGAACCTTTTGGCATTTTATAGTCCTTGCTTGTAGATGACATTAAATATGTTTCAGTGGCTGAATATACGTGAAAGTCAGAGGTGAAATGTGTTAAGGTCATTAATACTTGACAATTTTAATGCCAGGGCGTACAATAAAATATTTTCTTTAAAGTCTTTGATGCTTAGATACGTCACGTACCATGCAAAGTGATTAGCCTCTTTATACTAGTGAGATAGATGATACGTGTACTTAAATAATTGAAATAGGGGGAATGTCCCAACACAACACCCAAAATTCAGAACAGGTCAGGCACTGTAGACCAGTGATCGCTAAATGCAAAACCGTCCAAAGATGGCAGCATCCTTCAGAGAATGGATGTGTCAAATACAGTACCTCGGGTTAAATAATTAAGTGCATTACTTTGAGTTTCAGCAGTATTACTACTATTGTGCTCCAGTCACCAGCGTTATATTGGGTTGGCTGCTTCCTTGACCATACAGCTTCTGCCGTTATCACTAATCACGTGTGTGATGGTGCAGTGCATATTGAATGGTTCATCATAGAGAACATTCCTTGCATCGACCCAGTACTCTTGTTCAAAACTGACCACATATAAAGTTCAGACATCTTCAGACCGCTCCTTCCAACCTGAAGACTTACTTTGTTTCATTTCATTTGGGACAGAGTAACGCAGGAAGTCGAACTCACGTCCAATAATCAGTGCGACACATTTTGGCCTCGGCCCATCATTGAATAACATCTTCCAACGACCGCAGTTGGCGGCTGAGAAAGAAATACGTGACATAGGCTTCGAGTGGCTGGTTAAGTGTGATTGATAAATTGATATAGTTTCCTTACATAGTGTCGAGAGCTCTTTCGATGTACGAGCAGGTAAAGCATTGGGTTGTAATCCCACGTGCGTGAGGAATGTCCCCTCTACGAGTAGCGCTGGCAATATTTGTCCAGGCCTCGCATCATCAAGTCTTCCCTGGGTTGCCAGAGCCTCACAAAGCTATTGTGTTCCAGGAGGATTCGGTTCAGAGTCTGCTCAAAGTTCACGTGCCTCCTTGCCATCATGATGTACTCTCGTTTCACCAGGATGTAGGGGCAGTCGCAAGCGTTTGGCACCCACACATACTCCCGGTGGACGATTGGGTACAGGTTCTTGTACGTTTCCTTGACTTGTACGTCGTATCGCGTCTCCGACCCCACCACTCTCTTCCCGAGGATCCTTCCGCGGAAAACTGGTGAGAAAAGGAAATCAGAGTATACACAACGTTGTATATGTGTGCAAAATGCTTGAATAACTCAGCGGGACAGGCAGCATCTCTGGAGAGAAGGAATGGGTGACGTTTCAGGTCGAGACCCTTCTTCAGACCGAGAGTCAGGGGACCCTTGACTTAGACCGAAGAAGAGTCTCGACCCGAAATGTCACTCATTTTAACGTCACCCTTTCCTTATTTCCAGAGATGCTGCCTGTCCCGCTGAGTTACTCCAGCATTTTGTGTCTATTTTCAGTTTTAACAAGCATCAGCGATAGATAGATAGATAGATAGATAGATAGATAGATAGATAGATAGATAGATAGATAGATAGATAGATAGATAGATAGATAGATAGATAGAGATAGAGATAGAGATAGAGAGATAGAGAGATAGATAGATAGATAGATAGATAGATAGATAGATAGATAGATAGATAGATAGATAGATAGATAGATAGATGCATGCATGCCCTGGTCATTGAAACCTCAGCTGATTGAAGCTTTTTAAATCTCAGTTTGAACAAGGATCTAGACCCGAAACGTCACCTATTCCTTCGCTCCATTGATGCTGCCTCACCCGCTGAGTTTCTCCGGCATTTTTGTCTACCTTCAAAGCTTTTTTTATTTATCTCTTCTCACCGTGCCATGATCCTTTACCTCTCCTCTCAAAATCTTCTCTACTCCATAGAGAACGTCCTCAGCTTCTCTAGTCTTATATTTCAGCTGAAAATGTTGTCACAGCAACCATTCTGGTGAATGTTTCCAGTATCCCTGCCAATGGTGATCAGAGTTGGGTGGAATAATCTATCTGTGACTAACTAACATTTTACACAGGCTCGGCTAGTTTCACTGTTGCCCCGCTGTTTAAGATTGTATTACTGTGGACCATAGCGGCTCCACCTTTCCTTGATCATCTTTCCCTGATCTGATCTGATCTGTCTTTTTGCATTATTTCATTAATTTGTTCTATGTACCTTTTCATAATCCTCGTTTCCCTCGCCCCTGACTCTCAGTCTGAAGAAGGGTCTTGACCCGAAACATCACCTAATCCTTTTCTCCGGAGATGCTGCCCTATCCGTTGAATTTCTCTAGCCTTTGTGTCTATCTTCAGTAGAACGTCTCTGCTTTTGAAGATTGTGTCTCTATTCCCAAAGCCTAAGACCCAACATGCTTGACTAACCACTCTCTCAACATGCCCCATCACTTTCGTGGAATAAAGTCAATGTTTTTTTAAGCATTTTAAAATTATTCTCATATTCCCTTTCGTAACCTCCCAGGTTAACATCTTGTTTTGCCAGGAAAACAGACCTGACTCATCCGGCAGTATTCGTTTAGTAGCAGAATGTGACATCAATCTGATACCCAACATAGCAGCTAATGGAGCCCTCATGCACCCACAAGCTTATTCAAAATTAGTATTTTCCAAATGTCTTAGTCAACGTATCCCCCTTCACGAAACCAGTTCACATGTTCTAGGAGTAGAATTACGACATTTGGCCCATCGAGTCTACACCGCCATTCAATCATGGCCGATCCCTGCCTCCTAATCCCATTTTCCTGCCTTCTCTCCATAATCCTTGACACCCAGTCTGAGGAAAGGTCTCGCCCCGAAACCTCACCCATTCCTTCTCTGCAGAGACGCTGCCTGTCCCGCTGTGTTACTCCAGCATTTTGTGTCTATCTTCAAAACAGGTTGGCTCATTATTCATTAGTTTATATTTGTTACAGCTTTCTTGACTACAGACATTCCTCACCTTAAGCCACGTGCGACTTACTTGAGTGAACTCGCACTTACGTAAGCAATTCTCTAAGCCCACTGCTGAATTTCCAAACTGTGCGAAAATGTACGTTACAGTAGCAGTGCGCTACTGCCGAAGCATACAGCCATTTGTACAAGCGAATCAGCTGTTCTCATGGATACTCTCCCCCTCTCTTTCACACGTCTTCTCATCGGCGTCTATGCTATTCCCATCTCGTGCGTCGCTCATAGTTTTTCTGTAAACATTTTCTTGTCCTATTGATTTTTTTTGTCTGCTGCAAGTCTCACCCCGGCCACTCCCTTTTCTCCCCTCTCCCATCAGGCAAAAGGTATATAAGTTTGAAAACGCACTCCTCAAGATTCAGGGACTGTTACTTCCCAGCTGTTATCAGGCAACTGAATCATCCTACTACAACCAGAGCAGACCTGAACTACTGCCGACCTCATTGGTGACCCCCGGTCTATCCTTGATCGGATTTTACTGGCTTTACCTTGCATTATAAGTTATTCCCTTATCAGATATCCATGCACTCGATTGTAATCATGTATTGTCTTTCTGCTGACTGGTTAGCGCGCAACAAAAGCTTTTCACTGTACCTCGGTACACGTGACAATAAACTAAACTGAAGCTGGTCTCTTTCCTCACCTAGCAACTAATGTTTATTATCCACCACAATTTAAAACATCGCTCAAGCTTGGATGATGTTATTACGGTCCCTGCCCTTACTGTACAATTTTTGGAATAATTTTAAATTTCTTATTTCTAAAGAATGTACTGTATTTGCCATTAAAATTCATTAAATCATTTAAAATTATTTATTCCTATTAAAGGTCACAGCAAATGCTGGACAATGCAGTTGCTCATTTTTCATTCTTTATACAGTGTCTGCTGTACAGTATAGTACGTGTATATATACATTTACATATAAACTCCAGGCAATTCTGCCTTTAGTAAAATCTGACTTATGCAAGCGTTTATGGAACGTAACCCATATGTGTGAGGGAGTACCAGTATTGATTTCTATCCTTGCCTATCCAAATACAATGGGGTATACATTTGTCCTCTGTTGCATCTACAAAAAGTGGGAGGGAGAAGGAATGGAGAGAGAGAGAGAGAGAGAGAGACAGAGAGACAGACAGAAAGAGAGTGAGTCAGAGACAGAGAGACAGAGAGAGAGAGAGATAGAGAGAGGCAGAGAGCTGTACCTCGTATAAAGAATGAAAAATGAACAACTGCATTGTCCATTGGCAATATAACAATGTTTTTATCATGCCAATAAAGTTTTTAAATTGAATTGTAAAATTGAATTGAGAGAGAGTCAGAGAGAGAGAGATAGAGAGAGTCAGAGAGGGAGTCCGAGAGTGTCAGAGAGAGAAAGAGAGGCAGAGAGAGAGAGAGAGTACGCACACACTAATTGACATTAACTGACACTAAGAAATTAATATTGAATTGCTAAACTTGCTATTGTGTTGTACTGCTTATAGCTGCAAGAACGTGTAGCAATCAATAAAGGGCTATAGGCCTATTGCAAGTTTATGTACAGGGACATATCTATCCATGCACTGTACACTTGTATTTATACTTATGCATTTTAAATATGTATGCCATGTTTTATACTTTGGCAATATAACAATGTATTTTTTATCATGCCAATAAAGTTTTTAAATTGAAATTGAAAATTGAAATTGAGAGAGAGAGAGAGAGAGAGAGAGAGAGGCAGAGAGAGACAACTATCCTCTGGAAATCTCTGTCTCTCTCTCTCTCTCTGTCTCTCTCTCTGTCAGAAAGAGAGTGAGCCAGAGAGAGAGACAAACAGAGAGAGTGAAAGAGAGACACACACACGCACACACAGACAGAGAGAGAGAGAGAGAGAGAGAGAGAGACAGAGAGAGAGACACGGAGACAGAGAGAGAGACAGAGACAGGGAGGGAAAGAGAGAGAGAAAGAGACACAGAGAGACGCAGAGAGAGAGACAGAGAGACAGACAGAGAGAGAGACAGAGACAGAGATAAGAGATACAATTTAAGAGATACAGAGCGGAAACAGCCCCTTCGGCCCAATGGATCTGCCCCAACCAGCGATTCCCCCAGATTTACATTATTCTACACACACTATGGACAATTTTACATTTATACAAAGCCAATTAACTTACAAAACTGTACGTCTTTGGAGTTTAGGAGGTAACCAAAGATCTCAGAGAAAGCCCACACTGGTCACAGGGAGAATGTACAAACTACATACGGACACGCACCCATAGTTAGTATTGAACCTGGGTCTCTGGCGCTGTAAGGCAGTAGCTCTACCGCTGTGCCACTGTGCTGCCCGAACTGTACTGCTGTTCTTTCCTGAGACCCGGGGGGGGGGGGGGGTGTACATTAAGGGACAAGAGACTGATCTTTGGAAGGTTAGATCACATGGGATCCAAGGCGAGATAGCTGAATGGATAGAAAATTGGCTTCATGGATGGAAGTAGAGGGTGATGGTGGAAGGTTGCTTCTCGGACTGGAGGCCTGTGATTACTGGGCCCGTTACTGTTTGTCATTTGCATCAATGATTTGGATAAGAACACACATGGCAAGGTTAGCGAGTTTGCTGATGATACAAAAGTGGGTGGTTTTGCAGATAGTGGTTGTGAAAAATTACAACAAGATCCTGATCGATTGGCCAGGTGGGCTGAGGAATGGTTGATGGAACTTAATACAGAGATATGTGTAGTGTTGCATTTTGGGACGTCTAACATGGGCAGCACCTACACAGTGAATGGCTGGGCTCTAGGGAGTGTTGTAGAGCAGAGGGATCTAGGAATGCAGGTGCATGGTTCCTTGAAGATCGAGTCGCAGGTAGATAAGGTGGTCAAAAAGGCTTTTGGCACATTGGTCTTCATCAGTCAGAGTATTGAGTATAGATGTTGGGAGGTCATGTTGTAGTTGTATAAGACGTTGGTGAGACCACATTTAGAGTATTGTGTTCAGTTCTGGGCACCGTGTTATAGGAAAGATGTTGTCAAACTGGAAAGGGTACAGAGAAGATTTACGAGGATGTTGACAGGACTAGAGGGTCTGAGCTATAGGGAGAGGTTGAGTAGGCTGGGACTCTATTCCCTGGAACACAGGAGGATGAGGGGTGACCTTAAGTTGTATACAATCATGAGAGGAATAGATCAGGTAGATGCACAATCTCTTGCCCAGAGTATGTGAATCGAGGACCAGAGGACATAGGTTTAAGGTGAAGGGGGAAACGATTTAATAGGAATCTGAGGGGTAATTTTTTCACACAAAGGGTGGTGGTTGTAAGGAACAAGCTACCGGATGAGGTAGTTGAGGCTGGAACTATCCCAACATTTAAGAAACAGTTAGACAAGTAAATGGATAGGACCGGTTTGGAGAAATATTGGCGGTACGCGGGCAGGTGGGACTAGTGTAGCTTGGATAGGTGTGGGCAAGTTGGGCTGAAGGGCTTGTTTCCATGCTGTATCACTCTATGACTCTCTGTTGTAGTGGGCAGATAATAACTGATATCAGCAGGTACACAAAATTGCTGGCGAAACTCAGCATGTGCAGCAGCATCTATGGAGCGAAGGAAATAGGCGACGTTTCGGGCCTAAACCATTCTTCAGTCTGAAGAAGGGTTTCGGCCCGAAACGTCGCCTATTTCCTTTGCTCCATAGATGCTGCTGCGCACGCTGAGTTTCTCCAGCAATTTTGTGTACCTTCGATCTTCCAGCATCTGCAGTTCCTTCTTGAACACTGATATCAGCAGCTCAGCTTTGGGTGAGCAGACATCATATCTATTCCAGAAGTTCCTGTCCACTCTTTGTTCAGTACATGTGCCATTTGCCTCATGTTTTGGAAAGTACAAAACCATCCTGGGTATAAAAACATGTTTTCCCCACCACTCATGCTGTTAATTCCTTTATGTTCCGTCATTTGCACCAGCCCTTTCTAAATGGCCGGATGCCAAGGGTTAAGAACAGAATCAATGGCCGTGGTTATATTAATAAGCTGTTAAATGTTTCCACTGTGTTAAATTAAACAGATGACACTGGGTGAAGGTGGGGAAAGGGAGAAAATCCACATATAACGAGTTAACTGGGAGTCAGCTGCTGAAAACATCAAATCCAAACCTGGCAATCTGCCAGTCAATGATTTACACTAACCTTTGATGGTCAATTCCAGTTTTAGTTTGGTTTAGAGATACGGTGCAGAAACAGGCCCTTCGGCCCATTGAGTCCACACTGACCATCGATCACCCTTCCGCAATAATTCTATACTATCCCACTTTCACATCCATTCCCTACACACTAGGGGCAATTTACAGAAGTTAATTAACCTACAAAACCTTTGGGATGTGGGAGGAAATCAGAGCAGCTGGAGCAAACCCACGCAGTCATGAGGAGAATATGCAAACTCCACATAGATATCACCCAAGGTCAGGATCGAACCCGGGTCCCGGGCGCTGTGAGGCAGCAGCTTCACTAAGTTGCACCACTGTGCCACCCTTTGTTGCAAAGTGGTGTCAGAAAGTGGCACAGTGGTAGAATTGCTGCCTTGCAGCGCCAGAGACCCGGGTTTAATCCTGACTACGGGTGCTGTCTGTATGGAGTTTGTACGTTCTCCCTGTGACCATGTGGGATTTCCTTGGGTCCTCCGGTTTCCTCCCACACTCCAAAGGCGTACAGGGTTGTAGATTTAGGAAGGAACTGCAGATGCTGGAAAATCTAAGGTGGACACAAATGCTGCAGAAACTCAGCGGGTGATGCAAAAGTGAATTGGTTGAGGTAAAATTAGTAAATTGTTCCTGGTGTGCAGGATAGTGTCAGCGTACAGGGTGATCGCTGGTCGGCGTGGACTCGGAGGGCCAAAGGGCCTGTTTCCGCAATGTATCACTAAACTAAACGAAGCGTGGCAACTCTCTGCATGGTGTTCCAGAAGAGGATCTACTGTATGTGCTCATGGAAAACATAGGAAATAGGTGCAGGAGTAGGCCATTTGGCTCTTCGGCCCTTCGAGCCAGCACCGCCATTCCATATGATCATGGCTGATCATCCAAAATCAGTACCCCGTTCCTGCTTTTTCAGCATGCAGACTGTAACTCCATACACGTGATAATAAAAACACTAAACTAACCAAACTGGACTAAACTAAACTAGGAGCCTATACTCTGTGTCCAACTATTTAAGTGGAAAAATAGAAAGTTGGTTCAAGACCGTGTGTTACAACAGTAAGCAAGGGAGCAATGAGCACATTCAAGACAAGTATACAGCAGTGAAACTCTGTAATTCCTGCATCCTTTGAGCAAGAGCACTTTCTGAGATCAGTAACTTCACTCAATAATGATGACCTTTGCTTTAAAGAGAAAAAAACAACTTGCAATTCTTTAATTCCATCCCAAATCTAAACCCATTTCTCAGTAAAGGTCCAGAAAAGAATGTATATCATTTATAATTGGGTCCTGTTACTTTTAAAGTCACGGCCTTATTGAAGTCTTACCAAAATCTTTCTGGCAGTACTGTTGAATCCTTTGAGATTTTCCTTTTGACTTCTTACACCTTCGACAGTAACCTAGATCAAAGGCAGACAGCAATTATTTCAGTGAGTCAGACCTGTTTGTCTTAGTCTTGTCCGACACGTTGCCTGATGCTTCCAGCTATCAGGGGGAGCTTCAGCTCAGACATTAAATCATTAAATCTTTCTTCTTGTTGCTGAAAGGGGGAGGGTGGGATCGTTATCGACTGCCAGAAAATCAACCTTGTTTGCACAAGTTCTGATTTCTTTCATTCCCGATAGCAGAAGGAGGGGGACATATCAAACAGAATAGAAATGCACTCTGTGTTTGGTCAGCTCTGATGAGGCTTTGCAGAGGAACATATTAATTGGGAAAGAAGTTCATAAATTCTGTAAGAGATAGGAGTAGAATTAGGCCATTCGGCCCATCAAGTCTACTCCGCCATTCAATCATGGCTGATCTATCTCTCCCTTTTATCCCCATTTTCCTGCTTTCTCCCCATATTCCCTGACACCCATACTAATAGCCATTAGGCTATTAAACCTGGCTCGGACAAAACTCTGATTATTAATAACCCATTATCTGTTATTTGCACTTTATCAGTTTATTTATTCATGTGTGTATATATTTATATTATGGTATATGGACACACTGATCTGTTTTGTAGTAAATGCCTACTATGTTCTGTGTGCTGAAGCAAAGCAAGAATTTCATTGTCCTATCAGGGACACATGACAATAATCTCACTTGAACTTGAACTTGAATCTATCTATCTCTGCCTTAAGGAACAGGCCCTTCGGCTCTCAATGTTTGCGTCAAATATGATGCCGCGATAAAATAATCTGTGTAGCGGTAGAGTTGCTGCCTTACAGCGCCAGAGACCCGGGTTCGATCCTGACTACGGGTGCTGTCTGTATGGAGTTTGCACGTTCTCCCCATGACCAGCATGGGTTTTGCCCCGGTGCTCCAGTTTCCTCCAAAGACAGACAGGTTTGTGGGTTAATTGGCTTTGGTGAAGATTGTAAATTGTCCCGAGTGTGCAGGACAGTACTAGTGGGCACGCACGGTGATCGCTGGTCGGCACGAACTCGGTGGGTCGAAGGACCTGCTTCCGTGCTGTATCTCCAAATTAAACTAAACTAAACACAGACGTGCCTAATCTACTAAATTCCTCCAGTACTTTGATCAAAATTCAAACATCCAGTCTCTTTCCCCATCCAGTCCTGGACCCATCGTGGGGCGCTGGGTATGAGAGAGAGAGCGGCAGAGCAGGGAAACAACAGGAGTTTTAATCTTCATGTTATCTCTTTCTAGATGTTAACAGTTCAGTGGCTGACAGGAAGCTTTCAAAGGCGACAGACTGAGGAATGTGTTTTGACTGTTGGGAAAAGATTTGAGCGTGTTACTGCTGGTGAGATTTTATCAGGTTACACTCTACCCAAACCACACAGTTCTAAAGCAGACAGATTGATTTGGTTTTAGATTAGGAACAGTATCTGCCTGATTAAACAGTGTTTCTTTTACATTGGTTATGCATCTCTTCATAACCACAAAGTATGGAGCTTGTGCTAAATTACGTCAGCGGTCTTTTCACTCGCGGCACGACGGCACATCGGTAGAGTTGCTGCCTTAAAGTGCTTACAGCGCTAGAGACATGGGTTCGATCCTGGCTACGGGTGCTGGTCTGTACGGATTTTGTACGTTCTCCCCGTGAGCTATGTGGGTTTTCTCTGAGAACTTCGATTTTCTCCCACTCTCCGAAGATGTACAGGTTTGTAGGTGGATTGGTATAAATATAAAAATTGTCCCTAATGTGTGTCGGATAGTTTTAATGTGCGGGGATTGCTGGTCGGTGCGGACTCGATGGGTCAAAGGGCCTGTTTCCGCACTGCATCTCTAGCCTGGAAAGACACAAAGTGCTGGAGTAACTCAGCAGGACAGGCAGCATCTCTGGAAAACATGGACAGGTGATGATTCAGGATGGGACCCTTCTTCAGACTGATTGCAGGGGGGGGGGGGGGGGGGGGGGGGGGGGGGGGGGGGGGGGGGGGGGGGGAAGAAAGCTGTAAGAGTAATTTAGTCTCCTCTTTCTGGACAATTGGGGAGTAGGGGTATGGTGGGTAAACCCAGTCTGAAGAAGGGTCTCGACTCAAAACGTCACCCAAATCCTTCTATCCAGAGATGCTGCCTGTCTCGCTGAATTACTCCAGCATTTTGTGTCTATCTTCAGTTTAAACCAGCATCTGCAGTTCCTCCCTACAACAGGGGTAATAGGGAATATGTGTGTTTGGCTTGAAACAAAATGGCTGCTCTAGCTCCCACGACAGCCCTGTAGTGATATAACTCCACACAGCAACATAAACAGCCCCACGGCTCACTAGTTCTCACCACAATGGATCCATCAGGACCATGGCTAAAGCAACACTTGTGAGGGCAAACCACTGTACAATTAAAGGCAGGGGCAAGGTGGACAGCAGCATACAGGAACATGAGATTAGTCACGATTCTTAAAATGTACATTCAATGTGAGATTATATATACATACACACATGTTCGTCCCATCAAATTAAGGACACAATGTGAGATCTTTCACACACACACCCAGGTTCGATCCTGACCTCGGGTGCTGCCTATGTGGGGTTTGCAAGTTCAATGGTTCTTTATTGTCAAGTCTGGACAGCACAGTGAAATTCTTTTGCACATCCCACAAATGCTTCATTTTCCTGTCCGAAAAATTTGTTTTCGGGGGGGGGGAAATTGGCCTCCTAATTTCATTGAGGTGAATCTCACCATCACCTCACCACCTACCACGCTATTCCTGGATCAGCTAGAGGGGAGCTTCAGTCACACAGAGCTTATTTCCCCATCCCGTCTCATCTTTGGTATGTCTATCTAAATGTTCAAGGAGGGAATCATCACCAGCACAGAGACCACCCCAACAGCAGCACAGCACAGTTTATGATTGATGGGCCGAATAGCCTAATTCTGCTCCTATCACTTATGAACATGTGAGTCAAACAGCACATTTCTCTCCACAATGTTACGTCTCAAACATAGAGTGGTACAGTGTGGAAACAGGCCCTTCAGCCCAACTTGCCCACAATGACCAACATGTCCCATCTACACTAGTCCCACCTGCCTGCATTTGGCCCAGACCCCTCTAAACCAGTCCTATCCATGTACCTGTTCACTAGCTCCTCAAATATTGCCATAGTCCCTGCCTCAACTACCTCCTCTGGCAGCTCGATCCATACATCTACCACCCTTTGCATGAAAAGTTTACTCCTTAGCTTCCTATTGAATCTTTTCCCCTCACCTTAAACCTATGCTTGCTGGTTCTTAAAGAAAGGAACAGAGAAATATTTGTTGAGACACGAGAAACTGCAGATCCTGGTAAAAACATCTCAAACAGTATAAACTATTAACCATTTTAACTCCTCTGCCCACTCCCACACTGACCTTTCTCCCCTTGGCCTCCTCCATTGCCACTTGCAAACTGGAACAGAAACACTTCATATTTCACGGGTAGCTTACAACACAATGGTGTGACCACTGAATTCTCCAATCTTAAGTAGTGCTCCTCCCCACAAACCCTCTCTCCAGAGCCCTGCCAGACCCTAGCGAACAACCATCTCTCCCACTAATTATACCCCTCTTTGCCTCCAAACCTCCCCCCCCCCCCCTCCCACCCCCACTCTTGCCCGTTTCCACATATCCCCTTCTCTCTTCTGCATTCCTTATTCGATAAACCTTTGTGTCCTTTTCATCTCTAGCCTTTGTTGGTCACCCACCCACCCGCCAATTAAATAAGAGGTGGGGGCCTGGAACGCATAGCCTGGGGTTATGGTGGAGCCAGATACAATGGTGGTGTTATATAAGGGGCTATTGGATAGGCACATGAAACTACAGGGAACAGAGGGATATGGATCATGTGCGCGCGGCTGTGATCAGTTCAGCTGGGCAATGCGTTCAGCACAAACATTATGGGCTGATGAGGCAGCTACTGTGCTGTACTGTTCTATATTACCCCCCCCCCCCCCCCCCCCCCCCCCCCCCCCCCCCCCCCCTCACCTGTATCCACCTATCTCTTGCCAGGATAGATACAAAATGCTGGCGGAACTCAGGCAGCCTCTCTGGAGACGAGTGTGGTTCTCCTGTAGGAATCCCCCACATCGGGACCCTTCTACTGACTGATGATCAGTCTGAAGAAGCGTCTTGACCCGAAACGTCGCCCATTCCTTCTCTCTGGAGATGCTGCCTGTCCCGCTGAGTTACTCCAGCATTTTGTGTCACTCTTCAGTTTGAACCAGTATCTGCAGTTCCTTCATGCACTATCACGAGCCAGGTTTTGTCCCATCCCTACCACTCTTTTCCAGCTTTCCTCCCAAGGCTGTAATCAGTCTGACGAAGGGTCCCAAGCTGAAATGTTGCCCGTCCATTTCCTCCACAGATGCTGCCTGACCCGCTGAGTTCCTCCGGCATTTCATGCTTTGCTGAAGAATCGAACATCCACGATTTCTTGTATCGCCACTATAAAGTCTGGTTTATAGTGATACCAAATATAGGGGGGCTTTTAAATCTGTTTCACGACTGCAGATGCTAAAGTATTTGGCTGGACTGTTGCCTGTGAGGTACTTTAGTAATCCCCCAGGGAATACATTACGAGAAGACATTTGCATCTGTTGGAACCAACAAAACTATCACTGACCTTGTGAGTTATTATCTATGGTCCCATTTATCTATCAGGATATTAGGTATACATTAGAACACAGCACAGGAACAGTCCCTCATTCCGCAATGTCTATGCTGAACATGATGCCAAAACCAACTCTTACCTGTCTACACATGATCTACATCCCTGCATGTCCATGCGCCTATCCAAATGCCACTATCATATCTGTCTCCATCAGTATTCTTGGCACCAACATCAGCACCAAAGTTCTACAGAGCTGTATTATATCCATGATATAAGTATCCCTTTTTAAGCATGTTGCCAGGACTTGAGTGGCTGAGATATAAGGAGAGGTTGGGCAGACTGGGACTGTATTCTAGAGTGTAGGAGGATGAGCGGTGATCTTATAAAGGTGTATGTTTATGAGGGGAATCAGCAGGTTAGATGAACAGTCTTTTCCCCAGAGTAGGATTAAGGTGAGAGAAGAAAGATTTAACTGCGATCTTAGGGCAACCTTTTCACACGTAGGATGGTGGGTATATGAAATAAGTTGCTAGGGAGAAACTATAACATATATAATATAGGCAAGCTTGAGAGGGATATGGGCTAAATGCGGGCAGGTGGACTAGTGTAGATGGGGCACCTAGGTCGGTATGGGCAAGCTGGGCCAAAGGGCCTGTTTCTGTATGACTAAGTACTGACAGCATAGCCTGGTGTTTTTTTCTCATCTTCCACAGATGCATCAAATAGAGCATTTTATCGGGATGCACCACGCCTTGGTTTGGGAACAGCTCCATCCAAAACCACAAGAAATTGCAGCGAATTGTGGACGCAGCCCAGACCATCACACAAACCAACCTCCCTTCCATTGACTCCATTTATACCTGATGATGCCTCGGCAAGGCCAGCAGCATAATCAAGGACGAGTCGCCCCGCGGCCACTCCCTCTTCTCCCCTCTCAGACCAGGCAAAATGTATGGAAGTGTGAAGACACACACACCTCCAGATTCAGGGACAGTTTCTTCCCAACTGTTATCAGGCAACTGAATCATCCTACCACAACCAGAGAGCAGTCGTGAACCGCTCTACACTTCATTGGTGAACCTCGGACTATCCTTGATCGGACTTTATTGGCTTTACTTCGCACCAAATATCATTCCCTTTTTTATGTATCTATACACTGTAGATGGCTCGACTGTAATCATGTATTGTCTTTCTGCTGAATGGATAGCACGCAACAAAAAGATTTTCGGGAAACTAAACTAAACTAGATGGGGCACCTTGGTCAGTATGGGACAGCTGGGCCAAAGGGCCTGTTTTCGTGCTGAGTGACCCTATGACTCTAAGTACTGACAGCTTAGCCTGGTGGTTCTCTCTCAGTGAGCTGAGATATCCATCCTCATCTAAGAGTGGGACATGTTGAGTACAATACACAAGGCCTCCCCCTCTGGCCTGCCTCATTCAGTGTTCTCGGCATCTGTACTTACTGGGCAGGTCGGGCGATGTGTCTTGTCTTGGCAACACATTTTGAAAACGAGCATCTTGGTGAGGCCGGGCTTGTGATCGTTGCGTGGGGTACATGGAGCCTGAATGGAAGTGGAGTGGTGGGAGGGGGGGGGGGGGGGGGGGGGGGGTAGGGTGGGAAAGAGAAAAAACACATAAATTCACGTGTTTTGGTCAGCAACATGGTCACTTCACCTCTACCCCGTCAGGCAAGAGGTACAGATGTTAGAAAACTCACACCTCCCAATGCAGGAACAGTTTCTTCCCAGCTTCACGCTGCCTCGGCAAGCCCACCAGCATAATCGAGGTCCTGTCTCACCCCAGTAACTCCCCCTTCTCCCCCCCCCCCCCCCCCCCCCCCCCTTCCTATCAGGAGCAGTTTCTTCCCAGCTGTTATCAGGCAACAGAACGGTCCCCTCATCAGCTAGAGTGTGGTCCTGACCCCCCCATCTACCTCATTGGTGACCTCTGAACTATCTTTAATCGGACTTTATCAGACTCCAATGTTATATCTTGCACTGAATATTGACCCCTTTATCTTTTATCTTGATTGTAATCATATATAGACTTTTCTCTGACTGGATGGCACGCAAACCAAAGTCTTTTCACGGTACCTCGGTACACATGACAATAATGAACTAAACTGAACTGAACTGTAATGCTTTGTCTCAATTAAATGAATCCGTAAAGAATAACGGCATCAATAGGATCAGGGCTTTCAGCTTCAGTTTAGTTTATTGTCACGTGTACCGAGGTACAGAGAAAAGCTTTTTGTTGCGTGCTAACCAGTCAGCATAAGGACAAGACATGATTACAATCAATCCATTTACAGCGTATAGATACACGATAAGTTGCAAGGTAAAGCCTGCAAAGTCCGATCAAGGATAGTCCGAGGGACATCAGAAGTAGATAGTAGTTCAGCACTGCTCTCTGGTTGTGGTGGGATGATTCAGTTGCCTGAGTCAAACAGCCCTTCAAAGGGAACTTAGAACAGTACAGCACAGGAACAGGGTCTTTGGCCCTCAATATCTGTGTCAACCATGTTTTCCCTATGACCACGTGGGTTTCCTTCGGGTTCGATGGTTTCCTTCCACATCCCATAGACGTGCGGGTTTGTCAGTTAATTGGCCTCTGTAAATTGCCCCGAGTCTGCAGGGAGCAGATGATAAAATGGGATAACATACAGTAGAACCGTTGTGGACTCATTATCCATGTTCGGCATGGACCTGCTGGGCTGAAGGGCCTGTTTCCACCATGCTTCTCTAAACTAAACATAAGACCATGAAGTGATATCTTTCCAAATCAGGCTGCTGTGCCATTTTGTGGGGAACTTAAACAGGTTTAATTTACTTTAGTTTAGTTTGGAGATACAGCGCGGAAACTGGCCCTTCGGCCCACGAGTCTGTGCTGACCAACAATCCCCACTCACTGACACTATACTACACGTACTCGGGACAATTTGTAATTATACCAAGCCAATTAACCCACAAACCCGTACGTCTTTCCTCCTGAGGAAACCGTAGCTCCCGGTTAAAACCCACGCAGGTCACAGGGTGAACATACAAACACCGTACAGACAGCACCCATAGTTGGGATCGAACCCGGGTCTCCGGCGTTGCAAGCGGCATAAGGCAGCAACTCCACCTCTGCGCCACTGCGCCCGCCCTAGTTTAGAGATATGGTGCGGAAACACGGCCTTCGGCCCACAAGTCTACACTGACCAATGATCACCACACACTGATACTATCCTACACACACTCGGGACAATTGACCATTTCACCGAGCCAATTAACCCACAAACCTGTACGTCTTTCCTCCAAAGGAAAGCGGAGCTCCTGGAGAAAACCCACGTGGTCACGGGGAGAACACACAAACTCCGTACAGACAGCGCCCATAGTCAGCATCGAACCTGGGCCTTGCCGTGTTCTCTCGTGCCAGTGGTGCCAGCTGCTCCTGTCCTGCTCCGCCATTCAGAAACAAAAACCCCAAAACGCTGGAAACATTCAGCAGGTCAGGCAACATTTGCAGAACGCAAAACAATTAATGTTACAGTTTAAAGATCCTTATTTCCACGCTGCATCTCTAACGTCTAAAGAGTCTGGTCTGCCATTCGACCATGGTTGATCTATTTCTCCCTCTCAACCCTATCCTCCTACCTCCTCCCCCATACTCATTCATACCCTTATTAATCAAGAACCTGGTCATCTCCACCTGCACCTGAAACAGGAAAGCTACAACTGAGCAACAGCGCTGATTTCAGCAAAGGCTGGCTACCTACCAGGGTAAACGGCTGGTCTTCTGGTGGTGGTGGTGGTGGTGGTAGTGACGGCTGTGGTGGTTTGTGCCCAGGGCAGGTAACTCAGAGGAAGACCAGCTTCTATCACAGCGGGCTCAGGTTGTCTCAGCGGACTGTGACCATCTTGGTAATGACCGTAGCTCTCATTAGGAAGCCAGAACTCGTACTCAATTCCCGAGGTTGCCTCTCGAAGTAGAACCTGCAACACAAGTGACCTTTTGACGTCCTAATACCTCCCATCTTTAGTTTAGTTTAGTTTATTTGTCACACGCACTGAGGTACAGTGAAAAGCTTTTGTTGCATGTTAGCGAAAAGACAACACATGATTACAATCGAGCCATTTACAGCGTATAGATACACGATAAAGGAATAACGTTTAGTGCAAGATAAAGCCAGCAAAGTCCGATCAAGGATAGTCCGAGGGTCATCAAAGAGGTTCAGGGCAGCTCACTGGTTGTGTTAGTTGTCTGATAACAGCTGGGTTGAAACTGTCCCTGAATCTGGGGGTGTGCGTTTTCCCACTTCTATACCATTCGCCTGATGGGAGAGGGGAGAAGAGGGAGTGACCAGGGTGTGACATGTCCATGATTATGCTACTGGCTGTGCCGAGGCAGCGTGAGGTATAAATGGAGTCAACGGAAGGGAGGTTGGTTTGTGTGATGGGTTGTGTTGGTTTGGTTTGTGTATCTTTTTGTATTGGGTCCTTCCGCTGCTGGTCATGGGGGGCAGGGTGTGGTTTAAGACGCCCCTCAAAATAAGGGAAGGGATTCCACGCCAGTGGGCCACATGAGTGGCAAAGGTGGGGGACAAATTTGTGAAACTTGAGCAATGTATGTGGACTATATTGAACAATTATGTATAGCCTCCGAAAATGTCGGATGAATTTTTTGCATGGTTCAGGTATTGTACATATTTATTACCTGAATAAAGTCTATTTTGAAATTATTAAAAAAATTAAAAAAATTTGGTGGAATTATTTTTCATTTTATTCACCTGTAATTTCATCAATGTCTCTTGAACAATTCAAGGACAACTTAAAATACCAGCTAAAGACACATTATGTAAAGCAGTAAGAAGATACAAACCTTGACATTTATAGAGCACCTATTAATAACCAGAGCTTTTTTTTTTACTGTAACTGCACCTCAACAAAGTGAAAAACTAGTTTTCAATATTTTATAATTTTAATTTTTATGCTCTTCAATTTTAAATTATCAGTTTTATTACAAAAAGATTACCAAAGTTTAAAAATTAAAATGTATCTTAAGTTAGGTGGTCAGGTCCTTAAACATCTTAAGCAGCTTATTCAATGTGCTGGAGTAACTCAGCGGGTCAGGCAGCATCTCTGGAGGACATGGTTAGGTGATGATTTGGACCTGAGATGTCACCAATTACTCTCCTCCAGAGATGCTGCCTGACCTGCTGAGTAACTGCAGCACCTTGCATCTTTTTAAACCAGTGTGTCTACATTAAGCAGTTTATAGATGGATATAGCAGCAGCTGGGATATAATTTGTGTACAGATACAAGGATGTTGCCAGAGATCGAGGGTCTGAGCTACAGGGAGAGGTTGAGCAGGCTGGGACTCCATTCCTTGGAGCGCAGAAGGATGAGGAGTGATCTTATGAAGTTGTACAAAATCAGTAAAGGAATAGATTGGGTAAATGCACAAAGTCTCTTGACCAGAACAGGGGTATCTAGAAGCAGAGGACATAGGTTTTTTGTTAAGGGGGAAAGATTTATTAGGAATCTGAGGGGTAACATTTTCACAAAGGTGGTGGGTGTATGGAACGAGCTGCCAGAGGAGGTAGTAGAGGTAGGTACTATCACAACGTTAAAGAAACATTTAGACAGTTACATGGCTAGGACAGGTTTAGAGCGATATGGGCCAAATACAGGCAGGCGGGACTAGTGTAAACGGGACATGTTGGTCGGTGTGGGCAAGTTGGGCCAAAAGGCCTGTTTCCACTCTGTATGACTCTATGAAAAGCCAATAGTGCTGTGTGAACTGTTATATCGACAGCTGTGGGTATATTAAACTTTAAACATTAGAGATGCAGTACGGAAACAAGCCCTTCAGCCCACCGAGTCCACGCTGACTAGTGATCACCCCATATACCAGCACTATCCTACACACTAGAGACAATTTACAATTTACCAAAGCCAATTAACCTGCAAACCTGTATGTCTTTGGAATGTGGGAGGAAACCAGAGCACCAGGAGAAAACCAATGTGGGCACAGGGAGAACGTACAAACTCCATTCAGATAGCACCTGTAGTCAGCATTGAGCAGGGGGCTCTGGTGCTATAAGGCAGCAATTCTGTCGCTGTGCCATGCTTAAAGGATTTGCTGAAACCCAGGATCGAGCCAGGGACCTTTACATCTTCAGTCTTCAGATCTTAGATAACCCAACTGTGCTATTTTTGCACCACAATCCCAGTATCAATAACATTAGGACCATTGACATCAACAATAATCGTGTGGGTAGGAACTGCAAATGCTGGTTTATACCGATGACAGACACAAAGTACTGGAGCAACTCAGCGGGTCAGGCAACACCTCTGGAGAAAAGGAACAGGTGATGTTTTGGGTTGGAATCAGTCTGAAGAAGGGTTCTGACCCAAAACGTCACCTGTTCATTTTCTCCAGAGATGCTGCCTGACCCACTGTTCATTGCAGGGGACATTTTTTTAGTCGGGAGCCTTCTTCAGACTGATTGAAATAGGGGAGGGACAATGCGGGAAAAGCTCTGATCAATTTAAGTTGTCCATTTTTAGTAAAAAGATCACATACACATTCTTTATACAGGTGCTTGTGATTTTGTTATAATGAACAGATTGGGTCCGTGCTCCTGGAAAGATTGTGAAACTACTGACTAAATGTGGTTTAATAGATAATGTCTGCTGAGAAACTTTCTGCTTTTTACCTACTGAAGTGGAATTGGTTTAGTGCCAAATCTTCTACTTTAGAGAACATCAACTTTGAGTAAACATGTCAGACTCACAATTCATTTTTGAATGTAAGTTTGTGACGACAGCAAACGAGTAATTTTAGAACTCAGGCCGAGTTGAGGAGCATTTGTTGGTGGAATTAAAAATAGATTGGCCCAATGCAGCGAGCTACCTCAGAATGATAAAGAATTTACTGCAATTCTACCTGCAACAATCACAACGCTTACTTCACCATTGAGCAAGTTTTTTCATTATGTTACAGACCTCACTGATTAATAGCCCTGTCCCATGGAACAAATTCATTCCAAGAGCTCTCCCGAGAGTTAAACTCGTGGTAAGCACGGAGAATGAACGTAGCCGGTACGTCGGAGCTCGGGGACGTCTCTTAGCAACTCGTAACGCTAACGGCACGTACTCGGGAAGACTCGCTAACGGCAGGTAAGCACAGGAAGTCCCGTGAAGATTTTTCAACATGTTGAAAAATGTCCACGAGAGCCCTGAGTACCGACGAGTGGCCATTACCGTAAATCTCTGAGTTCGAATCAGGGCAAACTCGGGAGAGCTCTTGGAATGAATTTGTACCGTGGGACAGGGCTTTAATCCTGCATTTATTGTCCAGACCTAACTCCCACCACCTGAGGTTGCAGCTAAGAGCGGCTCTGAAGTGGTGCAGCAGTAGAGTTGCTACCTTATATCGCCAGTTTCGATCCTGACTATAGGTGCTGTCTGTACGGAGTTTTCACATTCTCTCTGTGACCGTGTGGATTTTCTCTGGGTGCTATCGTTTCCTCCCACATTCCAAAGACGTGCTGGTTTGTAGGTTAATTGGCTTCTGTAATTGGCTCGCGTAAGAAAGAACTAGTGTACAGGAGATTGCTGGTTGGTGTGAAAGTTGGTGGGCCGAAGGGCCTGTTTCCAAGCTGTATCTCTAAACTAAACTAAACTAAACTAAACTAAACTAAACTAAACTAAACTAAACTAAGCTAAACTAAATCACATAAAGGCTCATAAGGAAAGGAAATACCATTTATTTTCTTAAAGAACTACAGTGAACTTAATGGGTACTAACAGGAGCCGAGCAAATCATGGAAGTTGCACAAAGAGTGACTCGGACATGCAAACAACAGTGTAATTTTTACATGAAGATTTGTACCATCACATGGAGATCTTCTGCTGTGGGTCCAGCAGCCTCAATGGACTCCTGGTTTCCGGCTGAACGTTTGTACTGTATCTTAGTGCCGGCAATGTCATATTCACCAGGCCAGTCTATGACCCAGTTCCCATTAATCACGTAATGATTCTTGCCATTTATTAACGCTGCAGACAGAAAATATAATCAGGAATGTCATTGTCCATCATCAATTAATCAAAAGCACACCATCCCATCAATACAGAATTATTATATTCCGACATAGGATATAGCCTAGAAACATTTAGATGGGTACATGGATAGATAAATGCACAGTCATTTACCCAGGGTAGGGGGAATCAAGAACTAGAGGACATGGGTTTAAGGTAAAGGGGGAAGATTTAATAAGGACCTAAGGGGCAACGTTTTTAGACAAAGAATGGTAGGGGTACGGAACGAGCTGCCAGAGGAGGTAGTTGAGGTAGCTCCTATCACAACGTTAAAGAAACATTGAGACAGGTACATGGATAGGACAGGTTTACAGGGATATGGGGAAAATGCAGGCAGGTGGGTGGGACTAGTGTAGATGGGACGTTAGTTGGCACGGGCAAATTGGGCCCAAGGGCCTGTTTTCAGCTGCATGGCTCCATGACTCAAGAAATAATATTTGATTACTTGAATTGAATTCAATAAAATGTGAAGTAAATAATGTCAAGAGGAGCCATTGGTTTCAAGGCCCAATTGACTGCGCTCCCAATAGCTCTGTGGCCTATTGATTTGCACTAACCCTAACGCACTGCGCATGGCTTGCTTGTATTCATGCATATTGCTTTATGTGCCTGGATAGCACGCAAACAAAAGCTTTTCACTGTACCCCAATAATAAATGAAACTAACCTAAAACTAAGAATGGCCATAGAGTGTTAAACATTGTTACATCTCGATTCTTGTGTAGGCCAAGTAATGATGGGTTTATTTAAAAGGACACTATTTATTGATGTGTTGTTTTTTATTACATATTGATTGAATGATTAAATATATAAACACATTGGCCTCGAAGGATTTGAACTCGTTTCTCCAGAGCCCAGGTCTCCAGAATATTAGTCGGTGCCATAACCACAGGTATTGTCAGCTGTCTTCACTGTGTTACATTGAGAAGCCCTTGGAAAGGACATCCATGTTGTATGGGGCCTAATCGTTCTTTAAGGCCTCCCAAGCAAGAGGTGAGTGTTGGCCAGATTTGGCAAGGACCCGAAGAAGGGTCTTGACCCCAAACGTCACCCATTGATTTTCTCCAGAGATGCTGCCTGACTAGCTGTGTTACTCCAGCATTTTGTGTCCATCATTAATGATAAACATGGATTGCTTGCATGCTCTCAATTAACATGAGATAGAGATATCTAGGACTAACCCAATAAGGCATATAGGACTAATAGCTATCATATTTGCCTGCATTTGGCTCATAGTCTTTTAAACTCTTTCTATCCAACGTCTTTTAAAAGTCGTACGCGTATACACTTTAGAAATCAAAATCGTATCGTATTTGATCTAAATTGCTTTTAGGTATTAGTGAACTAACCCCACATATCATAAAATATAAAATGTTCTGAAAACCCCACATTTATTTTGATGAAGTCCATGCACATTTCTAATCACACTAAACTATGATCTTGGCTTAATATCGGTTTGGGGTACTGTAATCAACACACTTAACGCTACTCACTTTGTGTGAACAAACATAACTGGCGCTAATCATCCAAAGCAGTTTGAGGTCCATTGACCTCCATTTAAGGGTCAGGAATGGGTCCCAGCCAATGGTCAGGGGGCGGTGGGAGTGGGTGTAAGAGGTAATATGTTGGGGAGATGGTGATCAGGGCTTCGATTGGGTAGAACGGGCAGTCGCTGGTCCAGTCAGAGGTTCTTATGGGAGGCACTCTGACGTTGTCGGGGCAATAGGAAGGGGGGGGGGGGGGGGGGGGGGGGGGGGAAGTTCGTGAGTGGGGGGTTGGCGGCCATGGCCAGGATTGTGTGGCTGGTGAGGTGGTGAGGAACATATTGGAGGGAGATGTGGGAAGGAGTGGTGAAATGGTTATCTGAGACTTAACTTGGTGGGGCCTCGCACTTCAGTCAGTCTGAGCAAGGGCCTGGACCTGAATCATCACCAATCCAGACTCTCCAGGAATGCTGCCTGACAACACTGAGATACTCCAGCACCAGAGAAAACCCTAGGGTCACAGGGAGAACGTACAAACTTCATACAGACAGCACCTGCAGTCTGGATCGAGCCCAGGGCTCTGGCGCTGTAAGGCAGCAACTCTACCGCTGCGCCACTGTGCTGCCCCAATTCCTCTCGCACTTAATGTTTTGCTCAAGATTCCAGCATCTGCAATTACTTGTGTCTTCATGGCTAAAAGTGTTCACTTTGTTCCCTCCACTTTATCTGCAACTTGCAGTTTGCAATCCTGTTCAGCTTTCCCAAATGTACTTAAAACAATAGAAAATGCACGATACAAGCATGAAAGCCATTAAGAACCCAAATTCCAGTAACAGGCTCCGACCAAATGCCTTTCCCATCTGCAGTCACCTGATTGTTCCACTTACTCGGCCTACCAAGTTAGAACTTGTACCAGAGAATGATTCAGAGAAGGCACTGATGGTAATGTGGAACTGAGGAATTAAGAATCATTAATTGAACAAAACCATCTGTGACACCTGTCAGGTTCATTAGGTAACCTTGAGGGAAAATGTTTTGGAATTGCCAGAATTTCCTCAGTCTACGTAGGGGAATCAGAATGTTAGACGTGTCCATCAGGTAAAGTTAGTTTGAAATTTGAAGCAATAAAGATGTGAATTAATAGCTTTAAGGTGAGAGGGACAAAGTTTAAAGGAGATGTGTCGGGCATTTTATTTTTACACAAAGGGTGGTGAGTGCCTGGAACATGGTGCCAGAGTTGATAGTTGAGGCAGGTACCATAGTCGCATTGAAAAGGCCTTTGGATAGGCATATGGATATGCAGGGAATGGAGGGATATGTATTAGGTGCAGGTAGTCCCCACCAGACTTGCTGAGAAGCTGCTGGAACTGGGGCTTAACACTCCCCTGTGTGCCTGTGTCCTGGACTTTCTCACCGCCAGGCCCCAGGTGGTCAAGATGGGGAGACATACCTCCAACCCCCTCACCCCAAACACAGGATCCCCCCAGGGTTGCGTCTTCAGCCCCCTACTGTACTCCCTGTACACACATGACTGTGCGGCCAGGTTCAGCTCCAACTCCATCATCAAGTTTTCTGATGACACTGTGGTGGTGGGCCTGATCTCCGATAACGATGAGAAGGCCTACCGGGAGGAGGTGGCTGACCTGGCACTCTGGTGTCAGGACAACAGCCTCCTCTTGAATGTCACAAAAACAAAGGAGTTGATTGTGGACTTTGAAAGGGCTCAACATCCGAGGACGTACACGCCACTGGAGATAAATGGGACTACTGTGGATAGGGTGAGCAGCTTTAAATACCTGGGAGTCCACATCACAGAGGATCTGACATGGACAACACACACTGCCGCACTGATTAGTAAGGCAAGGCAGTGCCTTTACCACCTCAGGCAGATGAGGAAATTCAGAGTCTCTTTGAGGATCCTTCAGTGCTTCTAGTCTGGGGCTGTAGAAAGCATCTTGTTCAGCAACATTTGTTTTTCTTTCATTTTTTCTTTCCTAAAATGTAAATACTGATTCTGTTCTGTTCTGTTGTTTTGTTGTTTTTGCACAATCCGCAGGCATTGCCACTTTAATTTCACTGCACATCTTGTATGTGTATGTGACAAATAAACTTGACTTGACCAGATAAGAGAGTGACACAAAATTCTGCAGTAAATCAGCGGGACAAGCAGCATCTCTGGAGAGAAGGAATGGGTGATTTTTTGGGCCGAGACCCTTCTTCAGACTGATAAGAGATGGTCGTGTATGCATTATGGGCCGAAAGGCCTGTTCTTGTGCTGTATTGTTCTATGTTCTGTGAAATTGTGAGCGTTCACTGTCACTATGTAATCCTGCGAATAATTTGGGAATAATGTGCAAATGTGGAAAGTGGTGTGAGTGTTTCTCCAGAGGTTGTCTTTCTCCAGCGGAGTCAAGGAAAGGTCATATGGCAGTACTGTGACGCAGCAGTAGAGTTGCTGCCTTACGGCGCCAGAGACCTGGGTTTGATCATGACCATGGGTGCTGGATTGTTGGTACGTTCCCCCTGTGACCGTGTGGGTTTTCATTGTCCTCCCACATTTCAATGACGTACAGGTTTGCAAGTCAATTGTCAAAAAAAATGATACGCTGTCCCTAGTATGTAAGATAGTGTTAGCTGAGGTGATCTCTGATCTCTACAGACTCAGTGGGCCAAAGGGCCTGTTTCTGTGCTGCATCTCTAAAATCTAAAGTCTAAAGTCACAGAATCATGTCAAGAAAATAGAGAGTGTTTAATTGTCAACAGAACAATGAAAGTCCTACTTGCAAACGTTTAACAGGCCTGTGAACGCAATACTCACAGATAATATATAATATAATAAACAAAAAAATGATAAATGAATAACTCTAATACTTGTGCAAGGACTTCCGGTGGCGCTATGGAGAACTAAGTCCAGCGCCAACCAGCTCCGTACCGAGGAAAACAAAAAACGGGAGAAAAATCGGGACCTACCTGCAGCGATCGCAATCTGAACGGCAGCCTGCGTGACGTCATCAGACCTGCGACTTAAGGTATGTCGCTACAACACACCCCCCCCCGTGGAGCAACAAAAAAATCGGCTAAAGGAAGACCCCAGATGGAAGAGGAAGGCCCTACAGAAGCCTCGGCCTCAGTTACAGCGATGGCCCAGGAAGATCCTCCAAAGAAGATTAAAGGGGGGAAAAAATGGGAAATGGAAGATCTTAAAATCTTTCTGGCTGCTGAAATGAAGACTTGTCTGGCTGCTGAAATGAAGACTTTTAGTGAGAAATTTCAAAAATCACTAGACACCTTCAAGGTAGATTTTAGAGCAGAAATGCTCGTTACAGTTCAACAAATGTTTGAAAACTGGAAGAGGACGAGGGAGGAAGAGGTCAAAGACCAGATGGAAGTGATGGAAGCCAGACTCGTTTCGGTGGAAACAAAGGCTCAAATAGAGGTGGACCCCATTCGCCAAGAACTCGATCAACACAGAATAGCGATAACAGAGCTTGAGAAATGTGCGATGACGAGTGCAGAAACAGTAAATCAGCTCCTTACTGAAAACCAACGCCTCACAAACATGGTGAGCAAATTAAATGATAAATGTATCGATCTGGAGGGGCGTCAAAGACGAAAGAACCTAAGAATTGTAGGGGTGAAGGAAGGAAGGGAGAAGGAAATGGGTACTCGGGATTTTGTGGCAGACCTACTACATACAGTCCTAAAATTGGATCACAAACCTCTACTCGGCCGAGCCCATAGAGCGCAGCGACGTCGTACTCAAGATGATGGCCATCCAAGACAAATTATTGTAAAAGTCCTACAGGATCATGAATTTGATGAGATAATGAAGAAAAGTGTTCGGAGCGGTCAACTTTTTTTTGAAGGCGAGAGATTTAGCATCTACCGAGATTACTCGACAGAGGTCTTCAAGAAAAGAATGCTGTTCAACGAGACCAAAAGAATATTGAAGAGTGTACCGGATTTGAAATACAGCCTACTCTACCCCGCAAAGCTAAGAGTCACCTACAATTCCAATGTGTTCTTTTTTACAGAGCACGAAAAAGCACTCGAATACGCCAAGGTAGTTGGTAACGTGCCTACAGACTGAAGAACCCACACCACTCCTTAGGAGCCAAGGACTAAGATGACCATCAGATCTAAAAGGACCTTTAAAATTCGTTCAAGAACTTTATAGACACTTGGAAATCGGAAATGATGGAGGACACTGGACAAAAACTGCGATTTTTCGAGGGTTTTTCCCTCTTTTCTCTCTTTTTTGTTTTAGCTCTTTTTAGGTTACTAATCATTACTATTATATGTAAATTCATATTTAACTATATAGGTAACAACTAATACTTATTAAATATCCCTATTTCCACTAAAATTATTAACATTATTAATTCTTATAAAAGTTAATACGGTATAAGATGGATAACAATGATCAATAACTAATAGTCTTTGATAAATGAAGAAAGGAATTACATAATATAGTATATAGAAAGATATGTAAGAGGTAAATCAACCTCTATGATAATTATGATTGACGGGTTTCCTTTTCTTTTTTTCGCTCTATCTTTCAATTTAAAATCATTTTGCTGTCTTGAACCTTTCTGCAGGGTTACGTGTTGACACTAGTATACATGTGGGTATGCATATATATATATATATATATACGTGTACGTAGGTAGATGTATATATATTGTGTGGGTATAAGTATGACTAGGTAAATAAGTTTGATACTCCCAAAGAAGTTGATTGAATGTTAAATATAATTTCCCTTTTTTTTTTTTTTTTTTTTTTTCCTTTTCCTCGGGCACGGAGCTGGGAATTTTTTCATTTTACAAAGGCTACGGAAGTCTTTAGAATTCTAGCCACGTTAGTGTGGCTATCACTAACTACACTAAGTGTAGATGTAGTTCTTTTTTCTTCACCCTACACTAACGAACCCTATCACTTTTCTTTCTTTAAATACTTCTTTAACTCAAGGTTTGAATGGAAAAACAAGACCAAGGCAAGGAGATATGATCGGAAGAATGATGTATTTGAATTTAAATTCATCTATCTGAGGTTTGGGAGCAGGGTCAGGTTCTATGTGTTGTTCCTTCTACCCGATTATAGACCACCACAAAAGCAATATGCAAGATGCTAACATGACAAGAAGGGGTCAGGGAATAACATTTTGTAGTTGGAATGTCAAGGGAATCAATGAACCAATTAAGAGAAGTAAAGTTTTGGCACACCTAAATCAAATCAAAACAGATATAATATTTCTTCAAGAGACACATCTTAAAAAGGAATCACAACACAGACTTAAAGCTAAGTGGATCGCTGAATCATATCATTCTTCTTTTTCCCACAAGTCAAGAGGAGTAGCAATAGTAATTCGTAAAGGAATTCCTTTTGCGACCTCCTCAATAATAGTGGATATGGATGGCAGATATATTATAGTGGTTGGGAGAGTTAAATGTGTGAAAAAGTGATCCTTCTAAATGTTTATGGGCCTAACTTCGATAACCCCACTTTTTTTAACAAAACATTTAATAAAATTCCTGAATTTGCACAATACAAATTAATAATTGGAGGAGACTTCAATTGCACATTAGAGACCCATACTTAGATAGATCAGCAAGGGCAAAAAAAATCAACATCCAACTCAAGTGTTTTTTTAAATTCATTTATTAATACCACTAATATTAAGGATATCTGGAGAATAGAAAACCCAACCGGACGGGAATATTCATTTTATTCACCAGTACACAAAACATACTCAAGAATAGATTACTTTTTAGTTGATTCTACGTTTATTCCATTTACTTATAATTCAAAATATCATAACATTATAATCTCAGATCACGCACCGGTAACATTCATGATTAAATTAAATGGAATGTCCGAGAAACAAACATATTGGAGACTTAACCCGCAAATCTTGAACGAAAGATCATGCCAGGAATATATTATTAAACAAATTCAAATATTTTTTGAGGTAAATGACAACCCTGACACACCTGCTTCTCTTATGTGGGAGACGTTCAAAGCGTATGTTCGAGGTACATTAATCTCTGCCCAAGCATTTTATAATAAAGAAAACAGGATTAAACAAAAAGCACTGGAAAGTGAAATTAAGCAACTAGATACAGAAAACGCGAGAACGCCATCTACGTTAAAACATAATAAAATTGCTGCACTGAAATATAAATTAAATAAAATGTACTCAGAACAAGTAATAAAACTTTATCAAAAAACCAAACAATTACAGTTTGAATTTGGAGACAAACCACAAAAATTATTAGCACGCCAGCTGCGAAAAATGGAAGGGGAAAAAATAATTCATAAAATTAGAACAGAGACAGGAGAATTATTAAAAATGCCCAAGGATATAAATGATAGATTTCTACAATACTATCATAACCTTTATTCAACTAAAACTGTAGCACAATCAGAAGGAATAGCAGATTTTTTAATAAAATGTAATTTAAAAGGTTTAGATTCAAAGGATAGAGAATTATTAGAAAGGGAAATTACGATAAAGGATATTGAGGAGTCTATTGGCTCTCTTAAAAATGGTAAGGCAGTAGGGCCAGATGGTCTAGGTTCAGAATTTTACAAGAAATTTCATGATTTGCTGTGCCCACGCTTGCAAAGACTATATGATTATATCTACACCCAACAGAAACTCCCAGATACCTTAAATGAATCTATAATAACGCTTATTCCTAAAGCTGATAAAGATCCGGAAGATCCGGGATCATACAGAGCAATTGCACTTCTGAATACAGACCAGAAAATACTAACTAAAATACTAGCACGTAGATTAAGTACAGTGATGAATAAATTAATACACCCTGACCAAACAGGCTTTATTCAGAAACGGTATTCATATTATAACCTAAGAAGATTATTTAATATTATATATACCAAGAGAATTATTAATGAAGATTTAGCAATAATCTCACTTGACGCTGAAAAAGCATTTGATCAGGTCGAATGGCCTTATTTATTTTCGGTGATGGAAAAAATGCAGCTAGGGGAGAAATTTTGCACATGGATAAAACTGCTATACACAAATCCTACGGCCAGAATACTTACCAACCAAAGACTGTCATCTAAATTCAGTCTATCTAGAGGGTGTAGACAAGGATGCCCGTTATCTCCATTACTATTTGCACTTGCAATTGAGCCACTTGCAGAAAGAATTAGGGGGCATCCGGAAATATATGGGTATAACAGTAAAGACACAGTGAATAAAATTTCTCTATATGCAGATGACGTATTAATTTACATCACAAAACCAGAAATTAGTATCCCAAACCTATTAAAACTAATAAACCAATTCGGTGCACTTTCAGGATACAGAATAAATTGGAATAAAAGTGAAATTATGCCAATAAGGGAACATAATAAACAGATAATACAACAATTCCCATTTAAAGTAGTAAATGAAAAATTTAAATATCTAGGTATCTATGTAACTAAGATATATACATCATTATTTAAAGCAAATTTCCCCCCATTATTGAATAAATTACATAAGAATATCCAATACTGGAAAACATTACCTATTTCAATGGTTGGTAAAATTAATGCCATAAAAATGATTTTTTTACCGCAAATATTATACCTTTTTCAGACGATTCCGATATACCTGGCAAAAAACTTCTTTAAAAAATTGGACTCTATTGTTAATGATTTTATCTGGGATTATAAGAATCATAGGATAAGCAAAAGACACCTGTGTAAATCAAAAAAATAATGGAGGCTTGTTTTTACCTAACTTTTTGTTTTATTGCTGGGCAGTTAATATTAAAAATATGAACTTCTGGTTGGGAGAAATAGACCAGCAACCAGACTGGTTAAAAATGGAAAGGGAAGATTGTATGCCTTATGATATTGGTTCGATATTATTTGCTACGTCTAAATTAAACAAGAAAGTTTATAGGGAAAACCCTATAATATTTAGTGCTATAAAAATTTGGAAACAATTAAAAAAGACATTAAAATTAGATAACTTATCTCTTTTTCTTCCAATTGTGAATAACTCATTGTTTAAGCCTTCATGTTTAGACGGGGGTTTTACACAATGGAAGAATAATGGAATTAAAAATATAGGACACCTTTACAAAGAAGGCTCTTTTTTGACATTTCAGGAGTTGCAACAGATTTATGGACTTCGAGGAAATGATTATTTCAGATATCTTCAACTCAGAGATTATGTTAAATCGAATTCTAAAAATTTTCGAAATAGAAACCCAGAGATTCTTGATGAATGTTGGAATAAGCATCCTAATACAGAAAAATTAATATCTTATATATATAATATCTTATTAGATAGTGACATTCCTTTGACGGACTTACACAGACAAGCATGGGAAAAAGAATTAAACCAGGTAATAACGAAAGACACTTGGGAAGAAAGTCTACAACACATACATCAATGTTCACTAAACGCGAGACATTCTCTAATACAATTTAAAGTAATACATAGGTTACACTACGCCAAAACAAAATTACATAAAATTTTTCAACATATCTCACCTATATGTGATAAATGTCAACATTTAGAAGCTACATTATCGCACATGTTTACAAACTGTACAAAAATTAAAAAATTTTGGGTAAATATTTTTAGTATAATATCCAAAGTAATCAACACACAACTGGAACCAAACTCAAAATTAATAATATTCGGAATATTAGAATCAAATCAAACACTTAGAATAACACAAAGAAACTTTATCGATTACAGTTTAATAACAGGAAAAAAATTAATCCTAAAATTTTGGAAGGGCCCTACGGCCCCCACAATCAAAATGTGGATTATAGAAATGACGGAGACCTTAAACATGGAAAGAATCAGATTTTCCCTGTTGGATAAACAGGAATTATTCGTTGGAACATGGTCTCCTTTTATCGATTCCTTAAAGGGTCAGAATAGTTCAGCTCAGGAACCTGACTTAGCACACAGACTAAAGATTGGATGAAATGCTATACTTTGAAATGTACGAACATATCTCGAATGATGTTTTTAAACTTTAACAAATTTTTCCATTCTTCTTCAACTACCTCTTTCACTCCTTTCCCTTTTTTTATTTTTTATTTTAGTTTTCTTTTTCCTTCTTCCCTCTCTCTATTTCATCTATCCCTTTAGCCCTATCTAGTTATAAAAAAAATGAAGAAAAATGCAAAAAGTATTGGAGACAATGTAATAATAACTGACAATATTATCAATTTAAAAATGATGTAACAATGATGTAATAGATGTAATAGATCATGTACCTATCTCCAATAATAAAAAATTAAATACAAAAAAAAAAAAAAAAAAATACTTGTGCAAAAAAGCCCTACGGACTTTGTGCAACCAAAGACTGTCGATATTTCAAAGTTTAGTTTGTGTTTGGTGGTGTTCAGGTACCTGACAGACACAGAAAGCTGGAGTAACTCAGCAGGACAGGCAGCATCTTTGGAGAGATGGAATGGGCGACATTTCAGGTTGATGCCCCTCTTCAGTACCTGATGATTGATGGGTGAGAAGTAGCTATTCTTTAAAGCTCTGCAGTACGGAAACAGGCTTGTTCGGCCCATCTTGTCCAAGCTGACCAAGTTGCCATATTGGAATAGTCCTATTTGCCTGTATTTGGCTCATAGCCCTTTAAACCTTTTCTAGCCAAATATCTTTTAAAAGTCGTAAGCGTATACACTTTAAAAAATCAAAATCATATTGTATTTGAACGAAATTGCTTTAAGGTATTTGTGAAGTAATCCCACAAATCCCAGAATATAAAACACTCTCAAATCCCCAGCTTAGTTCTATGAAATCCGAGCACATTTTTAATCGCACTAAACTATGATTTCTGTTTGGCAAATAACGTAACGCTCAAAAAATGGCTTCTATAGATGAGGATCAGAATTCCTTCTGCTTCTAAATATTTCAAAATGTAAAGATTAAAAAAAATTATTTTTAAGAAGCTTATGATAGTTCAGGTTCTATGGTCCAAACATTTTTAGCATTTTCTACAGCACTTAAACTGTTAACTAAATGTTGAAGATAGATGCAAAATGCTGGCGTAACTCAGCGGGTCAGGCAGCATCTCTGGAGAAAAAGAAAAGGTGACGTTTTGTGTTGGAGTGTCACCTAAAGTCTGAAGAAGTGTTCTGATCCGACATGTCACCTATTCTTTTTCTCCGGAGATGTTGCCTGACCCGTTGAGTTATCCGCTGGGCATATTGTGTCCATCTGCTGTGTAAACCAGCATCAGTAGTTCCTGCCAACACATTCTAATTAAAAGTTGTCAGGGTTTTTGAACTGACATCTGAGAGCAGGTAGTGTCAGGGCAGGGAGAGGCTTCAGCGGAAGGATTACTTTTTTCAAGAAGGCTGGTGAGCACCATGACTGTTGAGGGCAAATTTTGTGGCAAAACTCAGGACACACAGTGCAATAGTCTCAGAAGCCCAAAGCTGCTTCAAACTCAAATTTCATTATTTCTGAATCAAAAAGGACATATTTGCTGAGATTGACAGTAGGGTGATCAATATTGTGAATGCAGCAGAAACATTTAATGCCAAACACAAAGACCTGGATGATCTCGGCAGGTCAGGCAGCATCCATGGAGGGAGATCGACAGATAATGTTCCAGGTCAAGTCTTTTCCTCAGGCTGATGACATTTCTCCAGCTGAGTTCCTCCAGCATTTTGCATTTTGCTCAAGACTCCGGCATCTGCAGTTTCCTGTGTCTCCATTCATTTAATAATTTAATTGACCACTTTTTGGTTCTGAAACCTAGAACTTGCCAGACCTGGGAGTGTGCATCCAAGCTCATCCTACTTACATTTACAATTCCAATCACGCACATATGGATGTCACGGGAGATGAAATGGATTGGAACCTTTCACACTTGCTGAGAGTTCCCTTTCAAATGGAGGTGGTGCGAGTTGCAGTGGAGAGACTACAAGTAGTAACACTGCCCTGAGAACATGCAAACTCCACACAGACAGTGCCCGAGGTCAGGACCGAACCCGGGTCTTTGGCGCTGTGAGGCAGCAGCTCTACCAGCTGTGCCACTGTGCTGCTCTTTCGGTTCATTTAACATTACGTGCAGGGAATATTGGAAAGCCTGGTATATTTTCTTTGAACTGACAGGATAGGGTGACGAGTGGGGAAAAAATAACTGAAGCAGGCATGTGCTTGCCATAGAAAGTGCTTTGCTCTTTAATGGTGAAAGGCTTGGATAGAGTGGATGTGGAGAGGATGCTTCCACTAGTGGGAGAGTCTAGAACTAGAGGTCATAGCCTCTGAATTAAGGGACGTTCTTTTCGGAAAAGGATGAGGAGAAATTTCTTCAGTCAGAGGGTGGTGAATTTGTGGAATTCTTTGTCACAAAAGACTGTGGAGGCCAAGTCAGTGGATATTTTTAAGGCTGAGATAGATAGATTCTTAATTAGTACAGATGTCGGAATTTAAGGGAAGCAGGCAGGAGAATGGAGTTAGGAGGGAGAGATAGATCAGCCATGATTGAATGGAGGAGTAGACTCGATGGGCCTAATTCTACTCCTATTCCTTATGACCTTATGACCAACACTTCAGCAAACTTCCAACAATATTCATCAACACTGAACCCCATGATCTCAGTGTTTGAATTTCTCAATCTTGTTTAGTCTAGTTTAGAGATACAGCGTGGAAACAGGCCCTTCGGCCCATCGAGTCCATGCCGACCAATGACCACCCGAACACTACTTCTATCCTACACATCTGGGACAATTTACATTAGACAATTAACCTACACATCTGCACGTCTTTGTGGTGTGGGAGGTAACCGGAGCACCCAGAGAAAACCCACGCGGTCACAGGGAGAACATACACATTCCGTACAGACAGCACCCGCAGTCAGGATCGAACCCGAGCGGCCAGTGCCCGAGAGCATTTGCGCAGCGGGAGGGTTGCTGCCTTACAGCACCAGAGACCCGGGTTCGATCTTGACTACGGGTGCTGTCCGTACGGAGTTTGTACGTCCTCCCCGTGACCTGCGTGGGCCACCTGACTTCCTCCAACATTCCGAAGAGTTAGAGATTTGTAGGTTAATTGGCTTTGGTAAAAATTGTAAATTGTCTCTAGTCTGTAGGATAGTGCTCGTATACCAGGATTGCTGGTCGGCGTGGATCTGATGGGCTGAAGGGCTTGTTTCCACGCTGCATCTCTAAAGTCTTAGGTTTGAAGTCCAAAGGTTTAAACTAAAGTTCATTTGCCCTGGCGTCCAGATAGTGCCTTGTAGAGCACGATAATTCTCTACAAGTATAAACCCTCACATCAATCCAGACTCTAAACACAAGGACAGGAAGCATCTCCAGAGAAAAGGAATAGGTGACGTGTCGGGTCGAGACTCTCAGTCTGAAGAAGGGTCTCGACCCGAGACGTCACCCATTCCTTTTCTCCAGAGATGCCGCCTGACCCGCTGAGTTACTCCGGCTTTTTGTGTCTTTCAGAAACCAGCGCCTGCCGTTCCTTGCTACACATTTTTAATTCTGAGCTGTTTTCGCTTTAAAAGAGTTCGCTGAACCTCTGCGGAACTGAACCGAGCTGGACTCTGGAATCCACCGCACGGTAACTCATGTCACCGACGTCTCAGGAACAGACGCACAGTGGCCTCGTTACCCTCGCAGTAAGAATCTTGACATATTAATCATAGGCGTCTAAAAACCACTAATTAGTGCTTCCTGATCTCTTGCTGGTGGTCTGATGAGGCTCAGCGTTGCTCTCCTAGCCCGAAGGTCACAAGTTCAACTCCCAGGGTTGCCTGATTCCCAAGCTTGTTTACACTCGTGTCATTAATATTTAGTGCAGGGACGCCAAGTATTCTGTCCTCGGGGAGGAAGCTTCATTTCCTGTGGCCGATGTGACACTGCTCCCGTGGTGTATGGTTCAAATTGTCACATCGCCCTTGCTTGCATTTTGATTTTAGCAATAATAACTATACGTGACCACACGACCTCTGTAGTTCTCCGGACGGCCGATCTACATTCGGGGGATTACTTTAATCACTCGGTCTGTTTGCGTGCTATAGCAAGGACTTATTTCTGCTGCACCTGGATCTTGAAATGTAATAAAAAGGAACGGCAGATGCTGGATTATACCATAGATGGACCCACACCACCCTGGCCGCACACTCATTTCACCCCTAACATCGGGAAGAAGGTATAGGAGTAAAAAAAACTGTAACTTCCAGGTTCAGGAACAGCTTCTTCCCTGCAGCCATCAGGCTATTTTACTTCGGAGTCACGTGAGTGACTACGTGAAGAACCCCGCCAGGACGCATGCGTGTCATATCGCTACACGCATTGCAACGAGTCAGAGCAGGGGGAACATCGTTCCCCTTAGCGGCAGAATTTCAAAGCCGGGAACACCAGGTAAGGAGACTCTGCGTTCTTTCCACTTACTTTATCACAGGTGGAGGCATGGACAGATCCAAGAGAAACAAGAAGGCTGCGAAAAAGCTGGCGAGGGAGAACCGCGGAGTTGCGGGCAGCCAGCAGCAGCCAACGGCACACCAATCTCCCGTAATGGGAACAGCTGTGCCCGACTTCGCTCCCGCACCGGCCAAATCAACACCGCGGCCGGGCGGTAAAGCGAAGCAAAAAACTGACAGAGTCGTTGACTCCGATGAGTCTGACTTTGAACAGCCGAGCGGCCAGCGGGCCAGCTTCAGGAGCAGCCGTGAGCACTGGAGCCGGTTGGAGCGGCTTGAGGAACAGGAGCAGCCGCGAGTGGCCAGTGCCCGAGAGCATAAGAGCCAGTTGGAGCGGCTGTTGGAGCAAATACTCCAAAGTGGCAGGCTCTGGGAGATGGAGACTAGTCACAGTGGGCAGCTAGTAAGTCCTACAGCAGTACCTCTTGTAGGGCTGCACAGTGTTTCTCCCTCATCAGAGGGGAGTTTGGGGGGTCAATTCTGGGCTGACCCTGAAGAGGTGTGCAGAACATACCCCTAGTGTGCATGGGGTGCAAGAAAACCTATTGGATATGGTGTCCCAGTTCATTTAACCCGACCAAACTGGCCAAAACCTGGAACCTAAAATAGCTGCAAGTATCGACTACATGTCATTCAACCAGCTACAAGGACAGGCATTATTGGACACCACAGCAAGACACTTACCACCAGGGAACTGCAAATCACTGAATGTTCCCAGTGTCAACCAGTGTATTTGGAAACATGTCGGAGCATCAATCAGAGCCAGGGACTTGAAACTACAAAAAGTTCTGAAAGTCCTAACAGTGGGAATTACGGCTTTCGCCCGCACAATCAACAAAAAAGACATGACACAAGATCACCAGGATGCACTGGCTTTATTTTGCAACTCCCAATACGAGTTAAATAGTATTAGGAAGAGTGCCATCCAACCGGCTTTAGACCCCAAATTTGCAGGCCTGTGCAAACCTGGAACCTCCAAACCACCAATATTACTATTTGGAGGTGACTTATCCAAACAGGTAAAATAACTTAACGAAGAGGCCAAAACCCTGGGACTCATTAAAGCAACGTCTAAAAAATACTTCGGCCAGAAACAGCACCCCTACGCACCCACCAGTCGGTCAAGACAAACTGGTGAAAGCTCGAAGGCCAGGTACACTCAACATCGGTCTTTTTTAGGCCATGGCCCAGACCGGCCTTCCTGGAAAATGCGCAAACCCCCAACACCGACCCAACTACAGACCCAGACACTGGCGCCTCAACGTCCACGGAGGATACCGAAAAAGTAATAAACCTACCACTGGTAACCATGGAGGTAGGTGGGTCTGGTTCCTTACGAATTGAAGGGAGTATGGAGGTTGGTGGGAGATTACACTTCTATCTGGATGCATGGAATAAGTTAACTACCGACACTTATATTTTAAGCAGTATCCAGGGTTATACCATGGAATTTATACAAAAACATAACCCTCCAGTTCAGCATTTACCGAACCGAATGTTCGTGCTTACAGGCAAAGAAAAATCAAAAGCACACGCTGAACTACAGCGGCTTTATAAAAAAAGAGTAATTGAGAAAACCCAACACGAATCACAGGAATTTGTGTCCAATATTCATTTCAAGATGGAAACCTTTGTTACTACTAAGCAATTGATTTCCTAAGGTTACTACATGGCAAGCATCAATTTAAAAGATGCTTACTACACAGTACCCATCAGAGGTGACCACAGATGTTATTTAAAATTCAACTGGATGGGTACAGAGCACGACCTAATGGTCTAACATCAGCCCCCAGGTTGTTCACTAAAATTTTGAAACCAGCCCTAGCGTTTCTGCGGAAACAAAAACACATGGCAATGGCATATCTAGATGACATACTTATTGTGGGCAAATCTTTGGAATTGGCTAAACAAACGGTAACAGCCACAAAACAATTATTTGGAAAAACTGGGGTTTATCATCCATCCAGTTAAATATAAATTAACGCCTTCAACCACAATGGATTATCTGGGGTTCACCATTAACTCAGTTCACATGTCAGTGACTTTGCCGAAAGAAAAGGTTACAGCCTTAATAGAGGCTTGCAGCAAAATCATTGACATCACTAAACCATCCATTAGATTGGTAGCAAGAGTAATTGGCAAAATAGTGGCTGCGTTTCCAGCCACACAATTCGGACCTTTACATTATCGAAATTTACAGAGGGCTAAAATACGAGCACTCAAAATTAATGGTGGTCATTTTGACAGACCAATGAAGCTACCAACAGAGGCCATAATGGAACTAAAATGGTGGAAAGATAACATTAGGCATTGTTCCAATCCAATCATTATTAGCAGACCCTGGGGCAGCGGCAACAGATGCATTTTCGCTGCATTGGGGGAAATTGTTTATTTATGCATTCCTTCCTTTCTGCCTCATCAGTCGGGTATTAAGGAAAATACAGCAAGACTTTGCGTCTGGTATTTTGATAGTACCCCTACTCAATTGTAGTCATGGCCTACTCAACCATGGTTCCCGGTGATACTCGACATGGTATTAGAACCATGCATCACCATCCATCATAGACCTAATTTACTGGTTCATCCCGTAACAAGGGAAAGTCACCCATGTCATAATTATATAAACCTATTAATTTGTAGAGTATGAAAGCACCTCTACTACACCTGGGACTGACGGACCGAACAGTGGATATTATTTCAGTGGCCCACAGACAGTCCACCAAAAAACAGTACTTAGTGTACATCAAGAAATGGGAAATGTACTGTCACAACAAATAACATCACCCACAGATCTATGAACATCCCGTCTGTTCTGGAATTCCTGGCAAGCCTCCATTACGATGAGGGGCTCAGTTATAGTGCCATCAACTGCGCCAGAAGTGCTCTATCAACATACCTGTGGCAAGGAACAGAGCGGCATTCTGTTGGGACACACCCCCTGGTAACTAAACTCATGAGGGGCATTTTTAATGTTAATCCCCCAAGAACCAGGTACTCCCAAATATGGGATGTGAGCATTGTACTGACCATGTTAAGAAACTGGTCTCCAGCTACAGCTCTGTCCCTACAGAAACTGACTATGAAAACAGTCATGCTGATGGCCTTGGTCATGGCACAAAGCGTCGAGTCGCTACAGAAACTAAGGCTGGACAACATGACTACTTCATCTGGAAATTTAACTTTTCACATCAATGAATTAGTCAAACAGAACAGACAGGGGTCAGCAGGCCTAAAAATAGAATTCAGGGCCTACCCGACAGATGATCGTCTCTGTATTGTAACACACTTGCTATTATATATGGAGTATACTAAGATCATCAGAGGCAAAGAAATGGCACTTTTAATCAGTTACAAACAGCCACACAAAAAGTGACGGTCCAGACCATCTCGAGATGGCTAAAACAGGTCCTAATAAAGGCTGGAGTAGACACTAACATTTTTAAATCTCACTCCACCAGGGCAGCAGCTACATCGGCAGCTATGAAGTTAGGTGTTCCTATGGACCAAATCCTCAAGACAGCAGGATGGTCAACGGAGAAAACTTTCCAATGATTTTATAACAAACCAGTAATTGAACCTGGAACATTTGCAGAAACAATTTTAAGTTCTGTAATATAATTTTACCCCATAAATAGGAGCTATTATTTGGTAATAAATTTATTGTTGTTTTTTCAATATCATATTGATGTCTAATGATGTTAACACTATTCTCCCCATAATCAAGGCAGATGTGATGCATGGAGTCGTTTCCACGGCATGGAATCACAGAGCTTTAAAATCTTCACGTAGTCACTCACGTGACTCCGAAGTAAAATAGTAAGATTAAATGAGAACTTACCAGTTTGAAGTTTGATCGTTATTTTATAAGGAGTAACGTTGAGGGAATACGTGCCCTCCGCTCCCACCCTTGATCATATACTCAACTGGTATCTCTTCTCTAATCTTACTATGTTTAGTCATTACAGTTATCTGTGATTTCACACCGCTGCTTTGAAGAATGACACGCATGCGTCCTGGCGGGGTTCTTCACGTATTCCCTCAACGTTACTCCTCATAAAATAACGATCAAACTTCAAACTGGTAAGTTCTCGTTTAATCTTACTATTAAACACTACAACCTGAAATAAGCTCTGAAGTTCATAGACTATTATTGTTATTATTGCACTATTATTGTTTTTTTTTGTGTGAACGTATATGTGTGCGTGTACATATATATATACACACACACATATATGTATATATATATATACATATATACATATATGTATGTGTATATATACACACACTGAACTATTTGTCTGCTCATATATACACACACTGAACTATTTTTCTCTCTCGTTTATTATAGTGATTACTGTGTAGTATTCTGTTCTGTTATTCTGTTGTGTTGCTGCAAGTAAGAATATCATTGTTCTATATGGGACATATGACAATAAAACCCTCTTGACTTGAATATGCTGGAGTAGCTCAGCGGGTTAGGCGGCAACTCTGGAGAAAATTAACAGGTAATAGAAACATAGAAACATAGAAAATATGTGCAGGAGTATGCCATTCGGCCGTTCGAGCCTGCACCGCCATTCAATATGATCATGGCTGATCATCCAACTCAGTATCCTGTACCTGCCTTCTCTCCATACCCCCTTTAGCCACAAGGGCCACATCTAACTCCCTCTTAAATATAGCAATGTTTCAGGGCAGGACGTTTATAGTCTAAAGCAGGGTCCCGACCTGAAAAGTAACCTATTATTTTTCTCCAGAGATGCTGCCTGACCCGCTGAGTTACTCCAAGTGAGACCTCCATTGGAGAGGAACCCAGCGGTGTAAATTATCCCAGGAAACCACCTCGAAGAAGAGAGGCTGGTTCTCCCTGAGGGTCAATATTGATCAGTCAACATCATCACTAGAACAGATAATCTTATCACCCAGTTACTGCCTTACAGCGCCAGAGACCCAGGTTCGATCCTGACTATGGATGTTGTCTGTATGGAGTTTAGGATGTTCTCCCTGTAACCGCGTGTGTTTTCTCCGGGTGCTCCGGTTCCCTCCCGCACTCCAGAGACCTGCAGGTTTGTAGGTTATTTGGCTACGTTAACAAATATTGTAAATTGTCCCTAGTGTGTAGGATAGTGCCACTGGGTTTCTCCAGTTTCCTCCCACATTTCAAAGACTTGCGAGTTTGTAGGTTAATTGGCTTTTGCAAATTATCCCCAGTGTGTAGGATAGGGTATGGATAATCGTTGGACGGCGCTGAATCGATGGGCTGAAGGGACTGTTTCCACGCTGTATCCATAAAACTAAAACTACATCACATTGTGGGACCTTACTGTGCAGAAACTTGTCTGTCTTTAGGTAGGTTGGGTTTGTTTTCAATGGCATGAAGGAGACTGAAGAGTGATCTGCTCGAGTCATAAACAATTATAAGAAGGAGGGTAGATGGTAAGAATCCTTCTTTTCCCCCTTGCTGGAAGGTGTTTAAAACAGGTATAAGGTCAGTGACAATGTTTAGAAGGGGTCTGGGGGAGGTTTTTTTGCCACACAGAGAGTGGTTGGAATGTGGAAGGTGTTGCCTGGAGGTTGTCTAAGCAGGTACTTCCAGAGCATTTAAAAGCGTGTGTACATACAATACGATATGATGGCACTTTGTTTTTGCATACAGCCATACAATAAAATAAAGAACACAACACACAATACAGTCCAACATAAAACATCCCCACACAGTAGAATCAGAAAGTTTCCCAATGTGAGGGAAGGCACAAAAGTCAGTCATCTTCCTCGATGTTCCTGATGATGACATGCATTTATCACCGAGGCGTGGAAGGCTCTGGACTGTATGTGTGTATAGGGGGGCTAGTGTAGACAGGTACGATGGTCAGCATGGACATGGTGACCAAAGAGCTTGATTTTGTGCTGGACCACTCTATGTACAACCCCAAAGAGCTTTATAAACGGAATTACAGAACATGAACTCAAGGATATCTGAAAACAGGGACGGATATTGCAGAGGGGAAGGGTTAAAGAAGGGAAATACAAGTGTGGGCAGCAGACAACTCCACCACCAACAGCTTGAAAAGTGAGGCCCAGTAATCAGAGAGCGATAAAATCCAGCTGGATCCAGTCGCAGAGTTGAGAGGATTGAAAATGCGGAGGGAAATTTGGGAACGAACTGGCGGATGTTGCAATCATGCACTGGATTCTGCTCCAGGGTAGGCTGGTACAAGGGAGTCAAGTGAGGGTGGCTTCCAGAGAGAAATCAATGGAGTTGGGATTGTTGAAGATATATTTGGGAAGAAATTCATCTTTAGTCTTTGGTGTTAAATGGAGGTTAAACCCGCAGTTTAAACCGAAGATAGACACAAAATGCTGGAGTATCTCAGCGGGACGGGCAGCATCTCTGGAGAGAAGGAATGGGTGATGTTTCGGGCTGAGACCCTTCTTCAGACTGAGAGTCAGGGGAGGGGGAGATACAGAGATAAGGAAGTATAAGGTGTGAGAACGAGACATCAAAGGGGTGGCTATTTATTCATGTGTGTATATATTTATATTATGGTATATGGACACACTGATCTGTTTTGTAGTAAACGCCTACTATGTTCTGTGTGCTGAAGCAAAGCAAGAATTGCATTGTCCTATCAGGGACATATGACAATAAACTCACTTGAACTTGAACTTGAGATCAAGGACAATGATCATTGTTAGGTAGGAAAAGGTAAAGCCAAAGCAAACAGAGATCAAATGTAATCAGGGATAGTCAGACTGTTCGGAGAATTGGTTTAGTTTAGTTTAAAGAAACAGCACAGAAACTGGCCCTTCGGCCCACCAGGTCCGTGCCGACCAGTGATCCCCGTACACTAATGCTATTGGCTGAGCTAACTCTCCCTCTCGACCCGATTCTCCTGCCTTCTTCCCATAACCCCTGACATCTGTACAAGAGACAAAACGGTCAATTTACAATTTTACCAAGCCAATTAGTCTACAAACATGTATATCTTTGGAGTGTGGGAGGAAACTGAAGATCTCTGCAAAAACCCCGCAGGTCACGGGGAGAACTTACAAACTCTGTACAGATAGCATCTGTAGTCAAGATCGAACCTGGGTCTCTGGCGCTGCAAGGTCCCTCGTGCGTAGGATAGAACTAGTGTACTTGTGATTGCTGGTTGGCGCGGATGGGGAATACAAACCTAAGTTCTATAACAAACACAAGCTTGTCTCTGTCGGGCCCCATTATCTAGTCTTTCCCATTGAACCCACGATGACCTGAGCTAATTGCAACATTGGAATTAAACGTTGGCTGGAATTTGAATGCCTCAGAAGGCTGTGGAGGACGTCATTGGATATTGCTAAGGCAGAGATAGATAGATTCTTGATTAGTACAGATGTCAGGGGTTATGGGAAGAAGGCAGGAGAATCGGGTCGAGAGGGAGAGTTAGCTCAGCCAATTATTGATCCTATTGATGGAACTTATGAAATCAGTTAACAAGGGAGTTGTGACTGAACTTGGATGGAACGACTGCAAAACCTTTCAACACTTATAACTTCAGAAACTGACTTACCAAGGTAATTCTTGCTGTTGTCTGTAACTTTGATGTTTGTGGCTCCGGCAGGGATCACTGTCACATTGTTATAACCAAAGTAACCTAGGATTAATTAGACAAAATGCACATTAATACCATAATACTAATTACCACAACCATTGATAGAATGGAGCGGCTGGGCTTGTATACTCTGGAATTTAGGATGAGAGGATATCTTATTGGAACATATAAGACTATTAAGGGTTTGGACACGCTAGAGCAGTGGTTCCCAACCTTTTTTTGGCCATGCCCCACCTAATCACCTCTAAAATCCTGATGCCCCCCCCCCCCCTTGCTTTCCCTTGAGAGAAAACGGAGGAAATAGATATTATAACGGTAACTTAGCAAAAGCTCTTAGAATCGCATTTCTAAATCCAATTCAATAAATAAGGTTCTCCCATGACCTCGCGCGCTTCGTGCGACGTGCATGAAGAGCGATGGCGCGGTGATTATGTAATAACAACACAATAAAGACATTTTTTACCCCCAAAAAATTATTTACTCAAAATAACATCTGAAACATAAACTACATATGTTTACCTGATGGAAAATTCAAAAAAATAAAAATCGAAAATTTGGACCCAGACCTCCTCAGTCGCACTCAATTGCCCCCCTTAAAAATCAAATTGCCCCCCTGTGGGGCGTACGCCCCACGTTGGGAACCACTGCGCTAGAGGCAGGAAACATGTTCCCGATGTTGGGGAGTCCAGAACCAGGGGCCACAGTTTAAGAATAAGGGGTAAGCCATTTAGAATGGAGATGAGGAAAAACTTTTTCACACAGAGGGTTGTGAATCTGTGGAATTTTTTACCTCAGAAGGCAGTGGAGGCAAATTCTCTGGATGCTTTCAAGAGAGAGTTAGATAGAGCTCTCAAAGATAGCGGAATCAGGGGTTATGGGAAGAAGGTAGAAACGGGGTACTGATAGTGGATGATCAGCCATGATCACATTGAATGGCAGTGCTGGCTTGAAGGGCCGAATGGCCTACTCCTGCACCTATTGTCTATCGTCTATAATTTCCGAAGTTAGATTGGGCATTATTTTGGAGATTTGAAGTTTTGGTTTATCCAGTCAATGGTAATGGATTATTCACACATTTTAATTTTAACATCTAAATAATAAAATTCTTGTTGGAGCATCTTCATATGGGATCAAAGAATTCAGTCGGTTTTAAACCCAAAGGCGACAATCAAAGATCCATAGATTATAAGCCTAAAATGAAAAGCTTTCATCAGTTATAGGAGGGGATGGGAGATTGCAACCTTCACGTGGTCCACCCTGTTTCGACGAATACAATCAACCTGGCGTGCACAATCAAATAAGATCAAATAGAACAAGTTGTCCTACAACTTTAGGCTGTGCACGCCATACGCAAGAAGAAGAAGAAGCAGTTAAAGGAGAATTAGGTCATTTGGCCCATCTAGTCTATTCCACCATTTGCACTTGTATAGCACCAGTCATGACCCAAGGATGTCTTAACGTACCTTTTGAGGGCAACGAAATAATTTTCAAAGTGTTGTCTGTTTTAACACAGCGCAAAGTCCCACAAATAGCAATGTGACAAGGGCCCATATCATCAATTATTGCTATGCTATTAAGAAGTGGATATATTGATCAAAGATAATTCCCTGCAGCTATTCCAACAAGCAGCGTAGAAATCTTTGATACACATCCAAGAGGGAAGAGAGGACTTCTTTGTAACATCTGATCCCATACAATGGAGTGTTGGGCTAGAGTTTAATGCTCAGGCTTCTGAAGTTGAATTTGAACTCGTCACCTTTTGATCCAGAGGCAAATAACTTCTGTTCCCCTTCCCTTTCCTTCCCTCTCCATTTTGCTCCCTCTTTTCCCCCCCTTTTCATTGCCTGCATGGAGGTTGTGTGTAGCTACTGGGAGTGTTCAGTTTGACAGCACTAACTTACAGTGCTTCCTTGGTGGTGTTGGCAGCTAAAGCACTTGTCAGCTTCAAGCATCTTTAAAAGGACGAATCCATCAAAGTGGTTTCTCAGTGCGAATATCCCAATTTAATCTATTATTTGGGTATGATGCAGTATCTGTTAAGCATGTTGATGAGGTTTTCTATTTTCATATTTCCTTTAGCACTCAGTGGCACAGAAGCAGAGTTGCTGCCTCACAGCGCCAGGGACCCGGGTTCGATCCTGGTGCTGTCTGTACGGAATTTCTTCCTGTGAACACGTGGGTTTTCTCCAGGTGTTCCCATTTCCTTCCACACTCCAAAGGCGTGCAGGTATGTAGGTTAATTGGTTTCTGTAAAATTGACACTAGTGTGTGGGATAGAACTAATATGTGAATGGGTGATGGTTGGTCGGTGTGTATTCGGTGGGCCGAAGGGACTGTTTTCGCGCTGTATCTCGAAACTAAACTAAAAGTCAGTACCTTGGGGCCACAGATTTAAATTACTTGGCAGGTAGATGAGAGGGGAATTGGAAAATAATATGTGTCAGTCCACATGTGATGGTGCACTGGTACCCACTGACTGAAGGTATGATGGAGGCAGAAGTTGTCACCACGTTTAATAAATACTCGTGAGCTTTGAAAGAGCTGGAGACCAAAAGATGGGAAATGGGATTAATCTGAAGCTCAAGTGTGGCTGGCAAAGACACGATGGGCCAAAGAGCCTCTTACAAGTTTTGTTTGGGCCCAACTTGCCCCATAGATGCTGCCTCACTCGCTGAGTTACTCCAGCATTGTGTGTTGCTCCATCTAAGTCTGTCCCATTTGCCTGTGTTTTGTCTATACCCCTCTCAACCTTTCTTATCCATGTGCCTATCCCAAATGATGTTACTGCACCTGTCATAAATATTTTAGTTTAATTTAGCTTAATTTAGAGATACAGTGCGGAAACAGGCCCTTCGGCCAACCGAGTCCGTCGACCAGCGATCCCCACACGTTAACACTATCCCCCACACACTAGGGACAATTTACAATGATACCAAGCCAATTAACCCTCAAACCTGTACATCTTGGGAATGTGGGAGGAAACCGAAGATCTTGGAGAAAAGTCACGGGGAGAACGTACAAACTCTGTACAGACAGCACCCGTAGTCAGGATCCAACCCGGGTCCCTGGCGCTGTAAGGCAGCAACTCTACCGCAGCGCCACCGCGCCACTAGGATGTTACATTCTTTAATTCAATGCTAGCAATTATTTGTAGATCGAATCGGTGGTGCAGAAGTTTGACCTCTGTGCTTGGTGCTACATGGATCCAGCGATTGATATCAAGAAGTGGCCGATACACTTGTGTTTGGTGCAGGGTATCAAGGATAGATTCCTGCCATCACGAGACAGTTAAAGTGTATGGCCTTTAGTGAATCAGAGCTTCACCTGCTGGGTGTAACACTTGAACGATCAGTGAAGAGATGAGGTTATGAAGAGCGCCTAAAATATATTTAGTTTAGTCTGGAGATACAGCATGGAAGCAGGCCCTTTGGCCCATTGAGTCCATCCACACCGACCATCGATCAACCCTTCACACTAGCTCTATGTTACTCAACCTTCCCTACACATTTGGAGTAATTTTACAGAGGCCGATTAACCTACAAACTCACATCTCTTTGCAATGTGAGAGGAAACCGGAGCACCCGGAGAAAACCGGAGCAGTCACAGGGAGAACGTGCAAACTCCGCACAAACAGCAACCGACGTCGGGATCGAACAAGGGTTTCTGGCGCAATGAGGCAGTCGCATTGCCCGCTGCTCCACTGTGCCGCCACTGTTATTTATTAAGCAGGAATCACGATAAAGTTATGAGAGGCATAGATCGGGTAGATGCACAGAGTCTCTTGACCAGAGGAGGTGAGTTGACGACCAGAGGACATAGGTTTAAGGGGCAAAGATTTAATAGGAATCTGAGGGGTAACATTTTCACACAAAGGGTGGTCGGTGTGTGGAACAAGCTGCCAGAGGAGGTGGTTGAGGCTGGGGCCATCCCAACTTTTAAGAAACATAGTAGAAGTTTGGAGGTCATGTTGCATTTGTATGAGACGTTGGTGAGACGGCATTTAGAATATTGTGTTCAGTTCTGCACACCATGTTATAGGAAAGATATAGTCAAACTTGAAAGGGTTCAGAAAAGATTAACGAGGATGTTGCCAGGACTAGATGATGTGAGCTATAGGGAGAGGTTGAGTAGGCTGGATCTCCATTCCATGGAGCGTAGGGGGATGAGGGGAAAACTTATAGAGGTGCACAAAATCATGAGAGGAATTGGATGGTGGGTGTTTGGGTGTATGGAACAAGCTGCCAGAGGGGGTAGTTGAGGCAGGGACTATCCCAACTTTTAAGAAACAGTTAGATAGGTACATGGATAGGACAGGTTTGGAGGAACATGGACCAAAACGCGGGCTTGTGGGTCTAGTGTAGCTGGGATATGTTGGCCGGTGTGGACAAGTTGGGTCGAAGGGCATGTTTCCACACTGTATCACACTATCACTCTTTGATTTTCCAAATGCCATTTGCTTTGGAAAAGTGAGACAAGAAGTTGGGGTAATATGAATAATCAGTAATGTGCCAAGTTTTGATAACCAATGAAAACATTGCATTACTGTGCAAAGTGTAAAACTGGCAATGTTGGATGGCATGGTAGACATCAGCAAACAGTGCAGACTGGGACGTTTGGCTGCATTCCTAGTATGTTGTATCTGTCTGACATCTCCAGTTTTAGGTAACTAGCCAACAACACCAACCCCTCTTTACCTTTCCCCATCCCCTTCCACCCAGATCCATTTTCCCTTCAGAGATACATCATGGAAACTGAACCTTCAGCCCATCGAGTCCAATTGATCACCCGTTCACACTCGTTCTATGGTATCCCACTTTCTCATCCACTTCCGACACACTAGGGGCAATGTACAGAGGCCAGTTAGCCTACAAACCCGCACGCCTTTGAAATCAGGAAGAAACCGGAGCACACGGGGGACACTCGTGCGGGGGGAATGTGCAAACTCCACACAGACAGCACCCGAGGTCAGGTCAGAACGTGGGTCTCTGGCGTTGAGGCAGCAGTTCTACCAGCTGTGCCAATGTGCCACCTTTTCCCCTGGCGCCACGCTTCACTTCTCTGCTCTACTTATCTCACAGCCTTTTGTCTCGTTTTTATTTCTGGTCTTTGTCCACCCATCTGCCATAAATCATCCCCCCCCCCCCCCCCCCCCCAATCATCAGTATCTACCTATCACTTGTTTGTCTTTGTTCCATCCCCACCTTCCACTTCCTCCCCCCTACTACAATCAGTCTGAGGAGGGTTCCAGACCCAAAATGTCACCTATCCATGTTCTCCAGAGATGCTGCCTGACCCACTGAGTCACTCCAGCACTTTCTGTATGATAAGTTCATAAATTATAGGAGCAGAATTAGGCCGTTCGGCCCATCAAGTCTACTCCGCCATTCAATCATGCCTGATTTATCTTTTCCTCTGAACCCCATTTTCCTGCCTTGTTCTCGTAACTCCTGACATCTGTATTAATCAAATATCTGTCAATCTCCGCCTTAAAAATATCCACTGACTTTGCCTTCACAGACGTCTGTGGTGATGAATTCCACAGATTCACCTATCCTCTGACTAAAGAAATTCCTCCTTATCTCCTACCTAAAGGAATGTCCTTTTATTCTGAGGATCTGGCCTCTGGTCCTAGATTCTCCCACTGGTGGAAACATCCTCTCCACATCCACACTATCCAGGTTATTCACTATTTGGTAAGTTTCAATGTGGTCCCCCCCTCATCCTTCTGAACTCCAGCGAGTACAGACCCAGTGCCGTCAAACGCTCATCAAAGACAGTTGCCTTTTTTCCCAACTGGGCGGCACGATGGCGCAGTGATAGAATTGTTGTCTTACATCGCTTGCAGCGCCGGAGACCCGGGCTCGATTCTGACTCTGGGTGCTGTCTGTGCGGAGTTTGTACGTTCTCCCCACGAGCGCGTGGGTTTCCTCCGAGACCTTTAACTTCCTCCCACGCTCCAAGACGTACAGGTTTGTAGGTTAATTGGCTTGGCGTACATGTAAATTGTCCCTAGTGTGTGTAGGATAATGTTAGTGTGCAGGGATCACTGGTCGGAGTGGACTCGGTGGGCCGAAAGACCTGTTTCTGTGCTGTATCTCTAAACTAAACTAAACTGTCTACCTCTGTACTCTCTTTACAGATGTGTACAGTCAGAGAGTGATACAGAGTGGAAACAGGCCCTTCGGCCCAACTTTCCCACACCCAGCCAACATGTCCCAGCTGCACTAGACCCACCTGCCTGCATTTGGTCCATATTCCTCCAACCCTGTCCTATCCATGCACCTGTCTAACTGTTTCTTAAACGTTGGGATAGTCCCAGCCTCAACTGCCGTCTCTGGCAGCTGGTTACAAACACCCACCACCCTTTGTATTTCCAGGAGACTTTCTTTCAGTTTTTGCCAGCATGCAGCTGGGAAGGATCTGTGCCGCCCCCTTGAGTCACAGCGCGCTACTGGTGTTATTGGTGGCGATCGGCGCGGGACGGCGATTCAGGTTCATGTTTTAGCCAAGGCACAAGGCATTCACCCATCGGCAAAGTCAGGGCAATCACCGGAGGCGGGCGGTGCTGATTGGTAGACTCTCCGGACCTGGACGCACGAGCTGTTCTGTCCGCCGCACACTCTGCACACATCCATGCTGGCCTTCGAGCCCAGGATGTTGTCGCATCCCACCGTCTGAAATGAACAAGAAAGGGGTGAAGAACACGGCACGGTGGCGCAGCGGTAGAGTTGCTGCCTTACAGCTCTCGCAGTGTCGGAGTCCCGGATTGGATCCCAACCACGCTCATACGTTCTCCCCGTGACCTGCGTGGGTTATCTCCGAGATCTTTGGTTTCCTCCCACACTCCAAGTACGTACAGGTTTGTAGGTAATATTGGCTTGGTGTAAATGTAAATTGTCCCTAGTGTGTGCAGGGTAGTGTTTGTGTGCAGGGATCGCTGGTCGGTGCGGACTCGGTGAGCCGAAGCGCCTGTTTCTGGTCCGTTTCCCTAAACAAAACTAATCTAGATTAAATACAAGGAAATGTTTGTGATGATTCACCCCGGACACCTCGTATGATGCAGTCACTGTGAATAAACTTCATTCATAAAGGCGCAGAGAGAATCGTACACGCACATCTCAGGCGGCATGGTCCACATTCTGTGCAGAAGGTTCCCTTGCAGGAAATACATTTTCATTCAAGTCATAGTCATAGAGCGTGAATACAGGGCCATCAGCCTAACCTGCACACGCTGACCAAGGTGCACCATTTACATTAGTCCCACCTGCCTGCTATCCCTCTAGACCTAACTTAAAAAAAACGTTTTTTTTCTTTCTTTACCATGGCATAGAAAATATAGAAACATATAAAATAGGTGCAGGAGGAGGCCATTCGGCCCTTCGAGCCAGCACCGCCATTCATTGTGATTAAGATCTGAGGCAGAGCTGAGAACAAAAGAACTGTATTTTACTTTCTGAGGCAATCCCAATTGTGTCCTGTAGTGTGGAATCTACAAGTACTCTACAGGTCAGACTACGTTTTTTATAGGCGTGTAGAAACAAGGAACTGCAGATGCTGGTTTATAAAAAGGACATAAAATGCTTGAGTAACTCACTGGGTCAGTCAGTGTCTCAGGAAATTGTGGATAGAGACACACAGAGTGGAAACAGGCCATTGGGCCCAACTTGCCCGTGCCGACCAACATACCACATCTACACCATACCCACCTGCCTGCATTTGGCCCACATCCCTCTAAACCTATCCTATCCATGTACCTGTCCAAATGTTATTTAAGCATTGTGATGGTACCTGCTCAATTACCTCCTCCGGTGGCTTGTTCCATAGATACCACCCTTGGGTTCTTATTAAATCTTTCTCCACTCACCTTATACCTATGTCCTCTGGTTCTTGATTCCCCTACTCTGGATAAACCATTCTGTGCATTTATCCTATCTATCCCTCTAATGATCATACACATCTACCATATAAGATTACCCCTCATCCCCCTGTACTCCATTGCAAAGGCTCTTATTTATCTTTCCCTCAGGACTACACTGTTTCAACAGCACAAGACACAACCGTGCCTCCCTATCCCATTTGTGATTACAAGCATCTTCCGCTGACAGCCATACGATACACCAGGTCTCTGCTCTCTCTGAGTGCTCTGGATACTAGAATTATATGGTTTTAGGATTAACTCAACAGATGGGAGGAGCTGGAAGGGGTCCAGATTCAATCCTCTTTAGGTTCTCCCTTGTGGCTAAGTTGAAAGTACAGTTGTTCTGCTGCACTAAAGTCAAACAGAACAGTTTCTTCCCAGCTGTTATCAGGCAACTGAAAGTGTGCACCATCGGACTCAGGGATAGCTTTATCCCTTCTGTTATCAAGCTTCTAAATGGTCCTTCCATATGCTAGGTACTGTCTGATTCACCTCTACCCCATCGCAGGCAATGGACATTATCTATGGAACTGATGTGCTATAACGCCGAGAACTATATTTTATACTCTTGAGTCGTTCCCTTTGCTCTATCTATTGCATTTGAGTTTGACTAGATTGTACTTATGTTTGGTATATCTGATCAGTTTGGATAGCATGCAAAACAAAGCTTTTCACTGTACCCCAGTCCACGTGATGGTAATAAACCTAAACCTCACCAAAACCAGCTCACTGTCTATTCATGAGATGGACTACTGGCCTAGATTCAATCCTCTTTGGGGTATCCTTTTAACAAAGTACAGTTGTTCAGCCTGCACTAAAGTCAAACAGGACAGTTTCCTCCCAGCTGTTATCAGGCAACTGAACCATAGCATCACCGACTAGAGAGTGGTCCTGATCCACCATCTACCTCATTCGAGACCCTCAGACTATCTTTGGGCCCACAGACTATCTCAGACTTTACTGGACTTTATTTTGCATAAAGCATTATTCCCTTAATCCCGTATCTACGCTGTGGATGGTTTAATTGTAATCATGTCTTTCTGCTGACTGGATAGCACACAACAAACATTTTTTTCACTGTACCTCGGTTCATGTGACAATAATAATAATCTAAACTAAACAAATATATCTATATCATAATCTTCCGTTACCAAACAAAACACCGTTTAAACAGATATTAATTCCTACACTTATCAGATCATTTTTGTTATATCAGTGAACATGAACAGTTACATAACACAAAGTGCTGCAGGAACTTAGTGGACGAGGCAGTATCTGTAGGAAAAGGGGTAAATGACATTTTGAGTCAAGACCCTTCTTCAGACTAATCCGTCTGGACCGAGCCGAAACAGACCCTGCCTCATCCATTGAATTCCACATGTGTTTTGCTCAAGATTCCAACATCTGCAGTCCCTTGTGTATTAATGAACTGAGAATTGAGTAGTTATATATCTTTCCTATTTCTATTTATTTTATTTTTATTTCGGCAAATGCAAACAAGAGCACATCACCTGACACAAGAGATAGCTGTGAAGTTAGTTGACTATGAAGGGACATTGTAACTGAGCCCCTTGGTGTCCTTTGTGAGGTTCTTGTACACAGCACAGGCAACATCCAATGAATGATGGTGCAGAGCAAGTGGCATCAATTCAGCGACATGCAATGTGTCACAATTAAGTCAAGTGCAATGAAAATCAGGAGAGATGTTCCAACTGGTGAATGAATTGACGTTGGATGATCATTGGAAGTCAAGAGTGGGCTCCCCATCGGCACCGCCATCCAAACCATCTACACTTAACGGTTCCTTGGAAATGTTGCCAACATCCTGGTCTCATCCTGGCCATTCCTTCTTCTCCCTGCTCCCCTTCAAGCAGAAGGTGCAGAGGTTTCAAAGTGTGCACCATCAGACTCAGGAATAGCTTTATCCCCTCTGTCATCAGGCTTCTAAATGATCCTTCCGTTAGCCAGGGCACTGTCCGATTCACCTCTACCCCATTGCAGGCAATGGACATTATCTAGGGAACTAGATGGACTACGGGAGGTCTGATACCATTGAGTGTTTCGAGATGATATTATGTTCTGGAGTTTCGAACCAGTTCTGTAAACACAGGATAAACTTGTTTTGCAGGAATGGCGGAAAAACTGAAATAATGCTCCCACTTTAGCCCTGGCCACTGCATTAAACTGGGTTTGTAATGTAGCTTAAGGAAGGCAAGATTCAGCCCGTGCATTCTAAATGAACAATCGCCAGTGATATCTTGTTGATGAATGCAGGACTTGGTTGTCCACAGTCAGACCAGAGGAGGAAACCCCCCCCCCCCGTGTCTGCTCCACCATCCAATGAGGGCAGCACAGTGGTAGAGTTGCTGCCTCACAGTGCCAGTAACGTGGGTTCGATCCTGACTACGAGTGCTGTCTATGCGGAGTTTGGACTGCGTGCTGTGGCTGCGTGGGATTTCCCCGGGTGCTCCAGTTTCCTCGCACACTCCAAAGACAGGCGGGTTTGTAGATTTATTGGCTGCGGTAGAAATTGTAAATTGTCCCTAGTGTGTAGTGTGTGCTGGTGTAACGGGGATCGCTGGTCGGTGTGGACTCGGTGGGGCAAAGGGCCTATTTCTGCGCTGTACCTCTAAACTAAACTAAGAGCTGGTAGCTCAGTGACATGTTTCTGCACTAAACACATATAACCCATATAACAATTACAGCACAGAAACAGGCCATCTCGACCCTTCTAGTCCGTGCCGAACACGTATTCTCCCCTAGTCCCATATACCTGCACTCAGACCATAACCCTCCATTCCTTTCCCGTCCATATAACTATCCAATTTATTTTTAAATGATAAAAATGAACCTGCCTCCACCACCTTCACTGGAAGCTCATTCCACACAGCCACCACTCTCTGAGTAAAGAAGTTCCCCCTCATGTTACCCCTAAACTTCTGTCCCTTAATTCTCAAGTCATGTCCCCTTGTTTGAATCTTCCCTACTCTCAGTGGGAAAAGCTTATCCACGTTGACTCTGTCTATCCCTCTCATCATTTTAAAGACCTCTATCAAGTCCCCCCTTAACCTTCTGCGCTCCAAAGAATAAAGCCCTAACTTGTTCAACCTTTCTCTGTAACTTAGTTGCTGAAACCCAGGCAACATTCTAGTAACCCTTGACATCTGTGATATATACAAATCTATCGATCCCTGTCCTCAATATACTTAGCCAAGACAGTTAGGTTTTTATACAATATGTGTACTAAAGTATGGTTTTGGCCCATATAATTCTCTGAGGAATGACTCACCAGACACCTTCCACTGATGCACATATCTGATGAGTTAGGGCTGCACTTTGTCCCGTCAAGAACATGACCAAATCTGTAGTAAAAGTTCTTCCCTTTGGCCAGGCAGTTGAGGTCACACTGGTTGGGTGCTGTTTGAAGAAGAGGAGGAAACACGATTCAACATTTAAACTTTTCAACATTTAAACATTAATGTTGGCGCAGCGGTGGAGTTGCGGCCTTACAGCACCAGAGACCCGAGTTCCATCCTGACTACCGGTGCTGTCTGTATGGAGTTTGTACGTTCTCCCCGTGATTGTGTGGGTTTTCTCCAGGTGCTCCGATTTCCTTCCACACGCCAAAGTCGTACAGGTTTGCAGGTTAATTGGCCTCGGTAAAGATTGTAAATAGTTCCTAATGTGTGGAACAGTGTTAGTGTACGGGATGGTCGCTGGTCGGCGCGGACTGGGTGGGCCGAAGGACCTGATTCTGTTCTGTAACTAAACTCCCATAGAAGTCAGAGTGCTACACTGGACAAGTAGACCAACCTCACCAAATAGGCCAGTGAGGGTTTTGAGGAGAACATTTCATGTCATGTGATATTCAAAGAGGTGAAACAAATTGGACGGCACAGTGCTACAGCAGGTAGGGTCGCTGTCTCACAGCGCCGGAGACCCGAGTTTGATCCTGACCTCGGGTGCTGCCTACGTGGAGTTTGCAGCTTCTTCCTGTGACCACGTGGATTTCCTCAGGTTGCTCCAGTTTCCACCACATCCCAAAGACGTACAGAATTGAAGGGTAATTTGGCCTCTGTAAAGTTACCCGAATGTTTAGAGAGTAGATGAAAACGTGGGAAAACATAGAACTAGTGTGAACGGGTGATCAACAGTTGCCGTGGACTTGGTGGGTCAAAGGGTCTGTTTCAATGCTGTGTGTTTCAACCAACCAAAATTTGATCACTGATTATTGCAGCTTTACAATCCTATCCATTAGAATGCAAAATGTAGGAAGGAAATGCAGATGCTGGTTTACACCAAAGGTCGACCCAAAAATGCTGGAGCAACTCAGCGGGACAGGCAACATCTCTGGAGCAAGGGAACGGGTGACTTTTCGGATCAAGACCCTTCTTCATTCTCTCAATGGTTCTTCAAAGAACTGCCGATGTTAGTTTCCAAAGAAAGATACAAAGTGCTGGAGTGACTCAACGGGTCAGGCAGCATTCGTGGTGGGAATGCACGATCAGACATTACATTGATTTGAGATCCATTCGCTTGCTAGATTGAAAATCCTGGTGAATTTGGCTGCTGGAGAGATGAGCCGTCTTCACCGATGCTTCTGCTCCTCTCTTGAGGTCGTTGTACGAGGCAACTTTGTTAAATATATTTGTAACACCTCCCTTTGGTTTGTCAATTTTGCAAAACTGTAACATTTTTAAATAACGGGTTTACAATGGAGATGGATGGAATGGACGGACAGCATTACAGTCTCATTTGAGAATGTTTATTACCTTGAATAGCACAGCTGTGGCTTGGACAAGCCATCAGGGACAGTACATCTGGTCGTTTTTCCTTTGAATACTCTGGGCTGATTTCCATGCGGTAATTGAACCCATATTTGGTGAGTGGTTATTTTAGCCAGGAATGATATTATTAGCACTTATACACAAGGAGGAGTAATTTCATTGCTGGTGTTCACTTGGTTAGGTTGAAAGGGCATAGATGCAGCGAGAGGAGTAGACTAGTACAGGCCCATGAATCTGCGTGTGATTATGGGTGAATTTAGTTTAGTTGAGAGATACCAGGTCATGCCAACCAATAGTCACCCGTACACTAGTTCTATCCTACACGCCAGGGACTATTTACAGAAACCAACCTGCACGTTTTCGAGCTGATCTACAAGTTAATTCCAACATCCATGCCAGCAGCATGCCAAGCAAAATTCTGTTAACTTCAGGGCGACACGGTGGAGCAGCGGTAGAGTTGCTGCCTGGGTTTCATCACAACTACGGGTGCCTGTCTGTATGGAGTTTGTAAGTTCTCCTCGTGACCTGCGTGGGTTTATTCAGAGGTTTTTTCTGTTTTAGTTATTTTTCGTTTAGGAGTTGCAGCATGGAAACAGGCCTTCGGCCCACCGACTCTGCACTGACCAGCGACACGCTAACACTATCCTACACACACACTAGGGACAATTTTACACATACACCAAGCCACATTAACCTACAAACCTGTGCGTCTTTGGAGTGTGGGAGGAAATCGAAGATCCCAGTGAAAACCCATGCAGGTCATGGAGAGAACGTACAAACTCCATACAGACAGCACCCGTAATCGGGATCGGACCCGGGTCTCCGGCGCTGCAAGCGCTGTAAGACATCAACTCCATCGCTGTGCATCCGTGCCGCCCATAAATCTTTGGTTTTCTCCCACAGATTTTCAGTTTCCCCCTACACTCCAAAGGCGTACAGATTTGTAGGTTAATTGGCTTGGTATAAATGTAAATTGTGCCTAGTGTGTAGGATAGCGTTAATGTGTGGATATCGCTGGTCGGTGTGGACTCGGAGGGCCGAAGGGCCTGTTTCCGCGTTGTATCTCTAAACTAAACAAATTAAGTGAATTAATTAAATGGTCAACAATTGTCCCCATCTCGAACACCCATTGTGTGAGCTTGCATTTCACAATTTTTTCTTGTTTAGAATGTTCTTTTAAATGTATTTTAGAGTTACATCTCCTAATTCTAGACTCAGCCTGACCAAAATAATCTCCAGTTCCCCCATCAATTCCATTCAAAAGCCAATAAACCCTAAATTATGATATATTCCAAAATGTACGTCTAATTTATAATGTTTCCTCCTAATCTGTCGCTTAGAGCCCTAGTTATTGACCTGTACAGCACAAAATCAGGCCCTTCGGCCCACCTTCTCCATGTTGATTAAATTGACATACTGAGCTTGTCCCATTTGCCTGCAGTTGGCCCATATCCCACTAAACTCTTCATATCTATATATCTGTCTAGATGTCTTTGAAAAGTCATCATTTAATTTAGTTCAGAGATCCAGCGCAGAAACAGACATTTCAGTCGACCGAGTCCGCGTTGACCAGCGATCCCCGCACACTAACGCTATCCTACACACACAAGGGACAATTGACATTTATACCAAGCCTGCAACCTGCAAACATGTACGTCTTTGGAGTGAGGGAGGAAACCAAAGATCTCCGAGAAAACCCACGCAGTCGCGGGGAGAACGTACAAACTCCGTATAAACAAACAGCACCCGTGGTTGGGATCGAACCCTGGTCTCCGGCGCTGTAGGTAACTCTGCCTCTGCGCCGCCATGTGATTGTATCCACTTCTATAGCTCCTTCTGCTAGATCATTCCAGATACTGACTATCTTCAGAGTGAATGAAATCTGGTAAATGCCGGATAATTCAAACAGCACGGCTTCCAAACGCAATATCTCACATCTAAAGATAACAGGTAGACAAAAATGCTGGAGAAACTCAGCGGGTGAGGCAGCATCTATGGAGTGAAGGAAATAGGCAACGTTTCGGCCCGAAACGTTGCCCATTTCCTTCGCTCCATAGATGCTGCCTCACCCGCAGAGTTTCTCCAGCATTTTTGTCTACCTTCTATTTTCCGGCATCTGCAGTTCCTTCTTAAACATCTAAAGATAACAGTATCATCAACCCAAGTCCTGCATCCAGGTTTTCATGCTCCCCTTGATAACATTATAATAAACCCGGATGGTGCCGGTTATTGCCGAGTATCCACTATAACCGAGTAAAGTATTAACATTGTATAAGTAATAGAAACAAGTTGCTGGTTAATACGCAAAAGGACACAAAATGCTGGAGTAACTCAGCAGGTCAGGCAGCATCTCTAGAGAACATGGACAGGTGACGTTTCGGATTGAGACCCTTCTTCAGACTCTCGGTCTGGAACTGGGCCTGGAATCCGGGTGAGTTGACAGCCCCGGCCTGCTGGTGGTCAGGGGAGAGGCGAGGATCGGCGGAGTCAATGGTCTGCAGCCTGCAGGTGCCGGAGTGCAGGTATGAGTTTAGTTTAGTTTAGTTTAGTTTAGTTTAGTTTAGAGATACTGCGCAGAAACAGGCCCTTTGGCCCACTGAACTCACACCGACCAGCGAACCCCGTGCATTAACAGCATACTACACTGGGGACAATTTTTTCATTTATACAAAACCAATTAACCTACAAACCTGCACGTCATTGGAGTGTGGGAGGAAACTAAAGTTCATGGAGAAAACCCACGCAGGTCACGGGGAGAACGTACAAACTCCGTACAGACAAGCACCTGCAGCCAGGATCGAACCTGTGTCTCTGGCGCTGTGAGGCAGCAACTCTACCTCAGTGTCACCGTGCCGCCCTGTAATTGTATCCACTTCCACAGCTTCCTCTGCTAGATCATTCCAGATCTGGGTGAATGAAATCTGGTAAATGCCGGATAATTCCCACAGCATGGCTTGCAAAACCAATATCGCACATCTAAAGATAACTGTATCATCAAACCAAGCCCTGCTTGCAGGTTTTCATGCTCCCATTGATAACAATACAGTAAACCCTCAAGCGGCTGGGAAAGGCAGTGTGAGCCGAGGCAGCAGCACCGGCAGCCATCGGTGCGTCCGTCCGCTAGAACTGAAATCCATCGTAAAGAGGCCCAGGTGTCTAGTGCATGGGCACTTCAAATTATTTCACAAATGTTCAATTTCCTGACCTTCCAAACTAGGCATGGGACATGCTGGGTTAATGCCAAAGGAAGTGTCACTTCCAGTGTCAGGGGCTATGGGGAGAAGGCAGTGAAATGGGGTTGAGAGGGGGAAAAATAGATCAGCCATGATTAAATGGCGTTGTAGACTTGATGGGCCGAACGGCCTAATTCTGCTCCTATAACTTACAAACTTATGAACTCAGGACATGTGTATCTCCTTGTTTCAAAACGGAGGCCAATGTGGTCGCACTTACCCCCGTAAAACGGAAGCCACTGGTGAACCATCATGTTTCCCTTAATCGGCTTGTTGTTGTAAAGTGAACACTGGAACTTTCGGAAATCAATAGATCCCGGAGGACACTCCTGTGAAAAATGTAACATGTCAACATATGTCACTAGGAGAAAAAAAAACAAACTAGTGCTGATCACAAGATCATATCATAAAAAATATATAAAACGTATCAACTTATCAACAATTATTTTCTGTGAGAAATATATTCACCTGAACGTTACATACTCTGTACTGTCTCTGATCACCTCGACAGTCCTCTGCGTTGGCATATCTGAAAATGGAAAGCAAGTGCACTGTGGCTGTTGTTCATTCTTGGAAAGAAGCAAGTCATACAGTCATCGAGTTGAATTGCACATAAACAGTCCATTCAGCCCACCCTGTCGATGACAACCAAGTTGGAATACTGGGCTAGTCCCATAGGCCTGCATTTCCCTGCGTTTGGCTCATATCCATGTAAGCCCATCCTATCCATATACAGTCATAGCGAGTCATAGAGTGATACAGCATGGAAACAGGCCCTTCGGCCCAACTTGCCCACACGGCCAACATGTCCCAGCTACACTAGTCCCACCTGCCTGCGTTTGGTCCATATCCCTCCAAACCTGTCCTATCCATGTACCTATCCAACTGTTTCTTAAACACAGATGTCGTTTAAAAGTCATTATTGTATCTGGTTCACCAGAGTCCTTTGGCAGCTCATTCTTGATACAGACTACCCTCTGTGCCACCAAGTTGCCTGTCCCTTTTAAATCTCTTCCCTCTCGTTTTAAGCCTATGCCCTCTAGTTTTAAAATCACACTAGGAAAAACGACTGTCATTCATCCGTTCCATACTCCAGTAATAAAGTTAAACTTTTGTTTTTATTATCAGGTTGTTATGTGTCAAATTCTATCATGAAATCTAATCAAACAGTAGGTTGATGTAACGTGGCATTGATGAAACTGGAGTTGCTCTGTGTTATAGTTGAGAGTTGTGGTGTGGAAACATGTCCTTTGTCCCACTGAGTCAGTGTCGACCAGGGATCGCCCGTACACTAATTCCATCCTACCTACTAAGGATAATTTACGGAGCAGATTAACCTACAAACCTGCGCATCTTTGGAGTGTGGGAGGAAACCGGAGCACCCGGAGATTACCCATGTGGTCACAGAAAGAGCGTATAAACTCGGTACAGACAGCACCCGTGGTCAGGATCGAACCCAGGACTCTGGTGCTGTGAGGCAGCAACTCTACCACTGCACCGCCCTAAGTAGTTGATGGTGCTGGAGTGTCATCAAACTAAATTTGACACTGAAATATATAAGTTGTTAGAAGAGAAGAACAACATTTTGCCCAATGGATTGCATTTTAAGGCGATTCATTGCATCTGTTGGCTAATGAATTGGATTTTAATGAGTGCCCTGAAGGAGCTGAGATAATTGTATCTGCTTAGGCAGCACAGTGGCACAACACTAGAGTTGCTGCCTTACAGCGCCAGGGATCTGGGTTCAATCCTGACTACAGGTGCTATATTTTGCGGAGTTCTCTTTGTGGCCACGTGGGTTTTCTCTGGGCGCTCCGGTTTCCTCTCACTTTCCAAAGACATGCAGGTTTGGTGGTTAATTGACCTCTGGTAAAATCTGGTGATCGTTGGTCGGCGTGGACTCGGTGGGCTGAAGGACCTTTTTCCACGCCGTATCTCTAAACGAATTTGAACTAAGAGAGGGAAGTGTTCAGCTTTGCGGAGGGAATGGCAGAGGTAGTGTTTTTACAGCTGAAGACAGGGCTATCAGTAACTCAGCAGGACAGGCAGCATCTCTGGAGAGTAGGAATAGGTAACGCTTTGGGTCAAGACACTTCTTCAGAAGGGTCTCGATCCGTCACCCATTGCTTCTCTCCAAAGATACTGCCTGTCCCGCTGAGTACCTCCAGCTTTTTGTGTCTATCTTCGGTTTAAACCAGCATCTGCAGTTCCTACCTACACATGGGGCTAACGGTGAAGGAATAATGAAAGCCAAGAATGCAGAGCAAGCCAGAATTGAAAGAACCCAGAGAGTTTGGAAGGTTGCAGAACTGGGAAGATTACAGAGAAAGTAAACACACAAAACTCATAGTGTGAGTATGACTCATGAGTCACCTCTTTTTCAACTAGTAGTGTTTTAGAATCCTAACTTCATAAATGTAATTCCTGGAAAATTTGCCCCAAAACATTTGCTTCGGCATCAAGCAGTGCCAGCCAACCTAAGCAAAATGTCAAATTTGATGGTTTGCTCCTGTTCTGGAAACCTATATGGGGCGGCACAGTGGTGCAGCGGTAGAGTTGCTGTCTTCTAGCACTAGAGACCGGGGTTCGATCCTGACTACGGGTGCTGTCTGTAAGGAGTTTGTACATTCTCCCCGAGACCACGTGGGTTTTCCCCGGGTGCTCCGGTTTCCTCCCACACTCCAAAGGTGTACAGGTTTATAGGTTAATTGGCTTTGGTAAAAGTTGTAAATTGTCCCCTGTGTGTAGGATAGTGCTAGTGTACGGGGCAATCGTTGGTCCACGTGGACTCTTTGGGTCTAAGGGCTTGTTTCCGTGCTGTATCTCTAAACTAAACCAAACTGAACTGAGCTAAACTCAGTCTACCTGTCATTATCCCTTTAAGAATATTTGACTAATTCCAGGAACAGATCAATTGAGACTTCGCCTTCTGGTTAGGCATTTCTCTCCACGCATTCATAAAAGGTCACGGGGAAGTTTTTTTGCAGATGTTATTGAAAGGAAATGAAACATACAGTTTAAACTCTCAAAGTGGTTTCCAGAAACTAGTCACTAATCATTGAAATTGCCATTGGAACTTTCTCCAGGGAGCCACAAAGTAGGTAGTTTAGATTGATTCCTCGGCTTATACAGTACTTCCGTGCTATAAAACATTTAAAGCCCAATTTAACACAAAAGTTGCAGTTTGATCCTGGCTTTATTGTACAGAAACACTGGAGACTGGGAAACAGTTGAGTTATGTCTGGGCTGATGTATTAAAATGTTGAGGATTTGTTTTCTCACATTTAACTTTATCCACCCCAGAAGCCTGACTTGCATTTAATTTAAGTCTGAAGAAGGGTCCCGACCCGAAAAGTTACCCGTACCATTTTCTCCAGAGATGCTACCTGACCCGCTGAGTCACTCCAGCACTTTGTGTCTATCTTGCGTCCAGTTACATGGACACCAATCTTTTTGCATCCTTGATAACAATTTGGAGTTGGGGCACTTGGTAATCCTGGCAATTCTTCTCCTCACTGAGACCTACAATTGCACCTTAACCATTGCCCTGCCTGAGAACAGGCTGATCAATATGCAGCCGGAAGAGCCTGAAGATGCTGGAAGCTTGATCAAGAAACAAAGTACTGGAGGAACATCTGTGGAGGGAATAGACAGATGGCGTTTCTGGTTGGGACATGGACCAAGGCTGATGATCTGTTACAGCTTACTTGATCACAAGTAGTCAATTACCTCCCATTCATCAGACTTTAGAGATACGGTGTGGAAACAGGCCCTTCAGCCCAGCGACACTATCCTACACACTAGGAACAATTTACAATGTTACTAAAGCCAATTAACCTACAAACCTGTACATCTTTGAAGTGTGGGAGGAAACCGGAGCACCCGGAGAAAATCCGCGCGGTCACAGGGAGAACGTACAAACTCTGTACAGACAGCACCCGTGTTCAGGATCGAACCCGGGTCTCTGGTGCTGTAAGGCAGCAACTCTACCGCTGCGCAACTGTGCTGCCTTCTCTCCACCACCAGCACACTGAAGTGCACCCAGGATAGGTTCAACTTCATTCACTCAACCCACAACCTCTGCCACATAGAAGGACCAAAGCTTCAGGCAGATGGGAGCACCACTAACTGTGGTATCCCTTCCAAATCCCATGCCATCCAGACTTGGATCCAAATCCTGCAACTCCCGACCCAACAGCACTGAGGGACTATCAGTATCCCACACAGTGTACAGTAATTCATAAAGTATCATCACAACCTTCCAAAAGACAACGGCCAGGTCAATAAAGACTTTCACATAGAACGGTCAGGCACAGGTGAGTATTGTAGAACACAGGGACCTAGAAGTAGGTACATTGTACTCTAAAAGTGCCATCGTAGGGAGACAAGGTGATGCATAAGGTGTTTGGCATGCTAGCCTTCATCAATCAATGCATAGAGTCGTTGGGATTTTATCTTGCAGTTGCACAAGATGTTGGTGAGACTACACCTGCAACATTGTGTCCAGTTTTGGTCACCTTGCTATAGGACAGATACCATTAAACTGGAAAGAATCCAAAGAAGATTTATGAGAATGTTACTAAAGGCCAAGGACCTGAGCTATAGGGAAAGGTTGAGCATCAGGCTAGGACTTTATTCCTTGGAGCGAAGGACACTAAAAGAGTGGCGATAAAGATGAATGCAGTATTTTTTGCAGGAGGAGATAGGTTTAAGCTGAAAGGGGAAAGATTTAAAAAGAGGCTTGAAGGGCAATTCTTCACAGAGAGAGTGATGCATTCAGGGAACGAGCTGCTGGAGAAAGTGCTAATGCAATTACGATAATAATGTTTCAAAAATATTTGGACAGGTACATGCATAGGAAAAGCTTAGAGGAATGTGGGACAAAAGTGAGCAGATAGGACTAGCTCAGATGGAACATCTTGGTCAGCATGCCGAGCTTAATTGAAGGACCTGCTTCTGTGTGGTACAATTCTATCATAATAACATCCCAACAAATACTTTCATAAAGCCATAAAGGCATGATGAAAATAGTCAATCTTCATAGTTCATCCATTTCTCCTACAACACCCCTATCAATGTTTCCAAAAATCTAAATTGCTCATATAATTAAAAAAAACTCTTAATAATACCCAGAGCAACAAATAATGCAAGGTTATTTTCACTGGTCTGTGAATGGGTTATATATTGGAAGTCATAAATTTAGGACTAGTGGCAGAAGAGGAGGAAAGCAATTTTCTTTCAATGTAGTTCAGATTTGAGGCTCATTTTATTCAGAAGGTTAAGGAGGTAAATATTTGAAGATACGGAGAAAATAACCTCGAGTTTATTTTGGAGAAACATAGAAACATAGAAATTAGGTGCAGGAGTAGGCCATTCGGCCCTTCGAGCCTGCACCGCCATTCAATATGATCATGGCTGATCATATTGATCATGGCTGATCAGAAGATGGCTCTGGTGTCAATGGTAGCACATAGTCTTCTAATGGAGAGTCTTATCCTGGATGATTGAAAATAACGGAGGAGTTTTTGACAGAATTTTGGCAGAGGGGACCTCATTGAAACTTACCGGAAAGTGAAAGGCCTGGATAGAGAGGATATGGAGAGTATGTTTCCACTAGTGGGAGAGTCTAGGACCAGAGGCCACAGCCTCAGAATAAAAGGACCTATACCTTTAGAAAGGAGATGAGGAGGAATTTATTTAGTTTAGTTCAATTTAGTTTAGTGATACAGCGTGGAAACAGGCCCTTCGGCCCACCAAATCCACACCCACCCCGCACATTAACACTATCCAACTCACACCAGGGACAATTTTATATTTATACCAAGCCAATTGACATAGAAACCAGTATGTCTTTGGATTGTGGGAGGAAACCGGAGCACCCAGAAAAAAACACATGGTCACAGGGAGAATGTACAAACTCAGTACAGACGGCACCTATAGTCGGGATCGAACTCGGTGCTGTGATCGAGCAACTCTGTCGCTGCGCCACCGTGCCGCCCTATTTAGTCACAGGGGGGTGAATCTGTGGAATGAATTGCCGCAGACGGCTTTGGAGGCCAAGTCAATGGATATATTTAAGGCAGAGATTGGCAAATTCTTGATTAGTACGGTTGTCTGGGGTTATGGGGAGAAGCCAGGAGAATGGGGTTGAGACGAAAGGATTGATCAGACATGATTGAATGGCAGAGTAGACCTGATGGGCCGAATGGCCTAATTCTGCTCCTATAACCTGTGAACCATGAATTAATTTGGTGAATCCTTTTCCTGTGTCAAAGACAAGCGGAATGAAGTACAGAATCTCAGAACATAAACCCGGGTCATGCAGAAGTGAAATTAGGGCACACTGTTCCCACAAATGTGTAACATTCAGAATTGTCTGATTCCACAGTTGTATCATTTTGTGTGGTTTTATTTTAGTCCTCTCTTCCTAAGATAACAAATATCCTTCGACTTTTATCAAAATGATATACAAAAGAACACCGTTTCTGTCTAGGCCGGCATGATGGTGCAGAATGAGAGTTGCTGCCTCACAGCACCAGAGACCTGGGTTCAATCCTAACTACGGGTGCTGTCCGTATGTTCTCCCGTATTTGTAGGTACATTGTACTCTAAAAGTGCCATCGTAGGGAGACAAGGTGATGCATAAGGTGTTTGGCATGCTAGCCTTCATCAATCAATGCATAGAGTCATTGGGATTTTTATCTTGCAGTTGCACAAGATGTTGGTGAGACTACAACGAATTTGTACGTTCTCCCCGTGATCGCGTGGGTCTTCTCCGGGTGCTCCGGTTTCCACCCACACTCCAAAGACATGCAGGTTTGAAGGTTAATTGGTTTCGTTAAAACAGAATTGTAAATCGTCCCTCGTGTGTAGGATAGCGCTAGAGTACGGCGTGATCGCTGGTCACCGCGGACTCGATGGGCCGAAGGGCCCGTTTCCGCACTGTGTCTCTAAAGTCTAAAGCAACCGAGCAACTAACATTCTGTTGCTAGATGAATGCAAGTTGTGTGAAGACAGGCTGAGGAGATGCAAATGTGTCCATCTCTAACTTCTGCCTTAGATGCACTCAATTGAAAAGCATGAGTTTAAAAATATATGTATATTTTTTCAAACTTATTTGTGAGCTGCTTTGCTTTAGTAAAAATGTGCCTATTTAATTGAGACCTTCACAGAAATGATACCTCCTTGTAAAAATACTCCAATGCATCGATTAAAATTGTCTGTGCCCACGTTTCCATGGTTGCAGTAGGTGATGTTAACCACCAGAGGTCAATAAAGTGAGCTGCTCCTCTGTGAATGCTCCAGTAGTTAGTTTGTTGTCCAGTGGGGCGTTTGTGCGTCTTTCGCAATGTGTGAGACGCCAGTGTTGTTGAGTTCTGATGCTGAGGCAAGATCTGTGCACAATGCAGGTGAAGGTCCTGGCCAGCCACCTACCTGAGGCATCGTCTCATCCGGAAGGAAGCTCCGCCTCCACACGAGCCGGAACAGACACTCCAACTCCCCCATGCCGACCATTCACCGATCCACGCCTGCCGCCGCTGTCGCGGTCTGCTTAACCACTGAGACCTCCTTAGCTTCGGATTGCCAGCCTACTTGTAGAAAGAAGCATGAATTAAAACTCCTGAGCTGAGCAATGCATCCCAGGAACTGCAGATGCTGCAAATCTTGAGTAGAGCACAAAGTGCTGGAGTAACTCAGCAGGGCAGGCAGCATATGTGGAGGAAATGAATAGGTGACGTTTCAGATCAGAACCTTTCCTCAAGCCCCGAAAGGACCTGTCCTTTTCCTCCAGAGATGCTGTCTGAAAGGCTAAGTTACTCCAGCATTTTGTGTCTATAGTTGGTATAAACCAGTATCTGCTCTTTCTTGTTACTATATCATGGAAATATTATCTCTTGTGTCAGTAGTATTGGAGCTGGACTCATTTTAACAGCTTAGATTTAAACTAGGATAGCTGTCCGAAGAAGGGTCACGACCCAAAGCGCCACCTATCCCTTTTCTCCAGAGAGATGCTGAGGTGGCACGGTGGCGCAGCGGTAGAGTTGCTGCCTTACAGCACCAGAGACCCAGGTTCGATCCTGACTACGGGTGATTATCTGTACAGAGTTTGCATGTTCTCCCTGTGACCTGGGTGGGTTTTCTCCTGGTGCTCCTGGTTCCTCCCACAATCCAAAGACGAACAGGTTTGCCGGTTAATTAGCTTGGCATCAATGTAATTTGGCCCTCGTGGGTGTAGGAAAGTGTAAGTGTGCGGGGATCGCTAGTGGTGGGCATCGCTGGGCCGAAGGGCCTGTTTGTGCGCTGTATCTCTAAACTAAACTAAACAAAAGATGCTGCTGAGTTACTCCAGCTTTTTTGTATCGTCAGTGTAAAATAGCATCTGCAGTTCATTCCTACAGATACCTGTTTTACTTTTTCCCTTTCCTAAGACCTCATGTAGTGATGCTGTAACTATACGCCTTTAAGAGACTTCTAGGCTGACCCAGGATAATGGAACCAGCATCTTACACGTTCAATTTGAATTTACATTGAAATGAGCTTTCCGAACATCATGGCATTCCCTTAAGATATACTTTACCATTAAGTCATATGAAATGGATCTTTAACATGCCACATTGCAGTTTAAGATGTGCTGTACTGATAATAAGGTTTTAACATCAGGCATCAATAAAATATGACACAAGTGCCGCCTGCATACAAAGGGAGCGGGAGGGAATCGAAGTACGTCAGATTCACACAGAAACAAGGAACTGCAAAAAAAAGAACACAAGTGCTGGAGTAGCCCAATGGGTCAGACAACCTCTCTGGAGAATGTGGATAGATGCTGTTTTGGGTCAAGATATTCTTCAGACAATAATTCACCTGTACATGTTCTCCACAGACCCGCTGAGTTACTCCAGCGCTTTGCGTCCTGTATCAGATTCACACCAGTTGCAATTATCTTCCCAAATGCATTCTTTGTAAAATGTGTCAGCAAGTGTTCAATATGCACCCCCAGAGCTCAGAACGAAGCGAGTTTCATCCAACATAGGCATCATACAACATAGATCAGGCCCCTCACCAATCATCAGTCCCATGCTAATCCATTTTATTCTCCCAATAATTTCATTAACTCCTCCCAGGTCTTACAACTCACAGAACACAGTACAGCACAGGAACAGGCCATTCGGCCAACAATGTCTGTGCTGAACATAATGCCAAATCGCATCAGCTTTCACATGATACATATCCCTCCAGTCCCAGCACATCTATGTGCCCATATAAACGCCTCTTAAACACCAGTATCGCATCTGCCTCCATCACCCACCCCTGGCAGTCAATTCCAGGCACCTGCCACCCTCTGTGTAAAAAAGCTTGCCCCACCCACCTCCTTTAAACTTTGCACCCCTTGCCTCAAAGATATTGCCCTTTGACATTTCAACCCTGGGAAAAAGGTTCTGAATGTCTATGCCTCTTTCCAGTGGCCAATTAACCAACCAACCAACTAACACCTTTGAGATATGAGAGGAGCCAAAGCACCTGGGGGAAACCAGTGGATGTTTCCCTTGCAACTGGAATATCCACACGAACAGCACTGATTTTCACCATTGGATCCAGGTCTCAGGAACAACTTAGTTTAGTTTTGTTGAGAGATACAATGAGGAAACAGGCCCTTCTGCCCACCAGGTCTACGCTGTCTGGCAATCACCCATTCTCATTAGTTCGATCCTACACATTAGGAACAATTTTACAGAGGCCAAGCAACCTTCGAACCTGTACGTCTTTGGAATGTGGGAGGAACCCGGAGCACCCGAAGAACACTCTGGAGTTTAGGAAGAATGTCCAAGAAACTTTTGTTACAGACAGAACCAAACCAGGTCTCTGGCCTTGTAAGGATTCTACTGCTACGCCACTGTACCACCCTACCACTCTGTAAAAGTCCCTGAAAAGTAGTGAACACAACAGAGCAGGGAAGTCTGAAGAAGGTCTCGACCTGAAACGGCACCGATCACAGGTCTCTGGCCTTTGTACTCAGGCACTTGTGTCCTACAGGTGTTGGAAGTCGGGTACAGCTTTTCCATGAAACCTGCCTTCCAGGCCCCAGAAACATTGCCCCATAAAGGCCCAATACAATCACCTGAAGAAGGGTCCCACTTTTTGTTATTGACCCACCACTTGAGTATAAAGTTAGGAGGCCTCTTTTGCAGATATATGAAAAACAACAGCTGAGACCGCAATCTTGAAGAAAGGGAAAAAACTTTTTAAATGGCCTTTAACCACTTAGCAACCACCCCATACACAGGTCTGATGAGACCCACCCTGCAGGAATATAGAGCATTTAGAGTACAGGGCATAGAAGAGTGGAGAGTAGATGAAGAGGGAAACCGCAGGGAGAGACACCCGACTTAGGACCATTTGTTTGAAGGCTACGGTACAGACAGCACCCAGGTCAAATTTGAACAGGTCAGCAGGTCAGGATAGAACCCAGGTCTCTGGCCTTGTAAGGCAGCAGCTCTACTGCTACGCCACTGTACCACCCTACCTCTCTGGGAGTCCCTGAAAGTAGTGACACAGGCAGACAGAGCAGGGAAGTCTGAAGAAGGTCTCGACCTGAAACATCACCCATCCATGTTCTCCAGAGATGCTGCCTGACCCACTGAGTTACTCAGGCACTTTGTGTCCAAATTTGGCTTTCGGCGCAGTCAGGGCACTGAGGTCAGGTGTTGGGAAGTCTTGTTACAGCTGTATAAGACGTTGATGAAACCTGCCTCCCATCCATCCCAGCTTTCTCCCCCCCCCCAATACAATCTGCCTGAAGAAGGGTCCCAACTTTTTTCGCACACTGTTATTGACCCAACTTGAGTATAGAAGTTAGGAGGTTCTCTTGCAGATATATAAAACACAGCTGAGACCGCATCTGAAGAAGGGTTTCGGCCCTAAACATTGCCTATTTCCTTCACTCCATAGATGCTGCTGCACCCGCTGAGTTTCTCCAGCATTTTTGTCTACCTCTGCATTTAGAATATTGTGTTCAGTTTTGGGCACGCTATAGGAAAGATGTTGTCAAGCTGGACGAGGTGCAGAGAACATTTACAAGAGTCGTGCCAGGACTCGAGGGTCTGAGCGACAGGGAGAGGTTGAGCAGCCTGGGACTCTATGCCCTGGAGCACAGGAGCGTGAGGGTTGGTCTTATAGAGGTGCGTAAAATAGTGAGAGGAATAGATCGGGTAGATGCACAGTCTCTTGCCCAGAGTGGGGGGAATCGAGGACCAGAGGACATAAGTTTTAGGTGAAGGGGAAAAGATTTAATAGGAATCTGAGGGGTAACCTTTTCACACAAAGGGTGGTGGGTGTATGGAACAAGCTGCCAGAGGAGGGAGTTGAGGCTGGGTCTATGCCAACATTTAAGCAATTAGACAGGTACGTAGTCAGGACAGGTTTAGAGGGGTATGGGCCAAATGCAGGCAAGTGGGACTTGTGTAGATGGGACATTTTGGTTGGTGAGGGCAAGTTGGGCCGAAGGACCTGTTCCTGTTATAGACTCAATGGCTATAACTCATTCCAAATTTAAGATGCACATTCAGGATGTTGCTGGCTGGGAACAGAGTCAAGCGTGTCAAACAGCTGGAGATAAAATTGACTCAGTCGAGTTACTACACCTCTGCGGCAGGTCAGAACCACACCCCGAGCTTCACAGTTTCCTACATGTACGGAATGCACGGATAATTTAGGAGACATGCTTCCCCCAACACCCACCGCGGTTCTAACGCCCTCATTGAAATTCCATTAAGTGTGAGTTAAGTCAGATACTCCCTCTTCTCCACTCTCCCATCCGAGGCGGCATAGTGGCTGCCTGATAGCGCCAGAGACCAGGGTTCGACCTGGACTACAGGTGTTGTCTGTACAGAGTTTGTTTGTTCTCCCCGTGGCTGCGTGGATTTTCACTGGGTGCTCCATTTTCTTCCCACACTCCAAAGACAAACAGGTTTGCAAGCTAATTGGTTTGGTGTCATTGTAAATCGTCCTTAGTGTATGTAGGATAGTGTAAGTGTGCTGGGATCAGTGGCCAGCAAAGTAGGGTTGGGCTGAAGGGCCTGTTTCCGCACTCTATCTCTAAACTAAACTAAACTAAACTAAATGATATAGATACACTATATCTGTGTGTGAAAATGCACTCCTCCAGATTCAGGGACAGTTTCTGCCCAGCTGTTGTCAGGTAACTGAACCATCCCACCAATAACTAGAGAGCAGTCCTGAGCTACTATCTACCTCATTGGAGACCCTGAGACTATCTATGACAGGACTTTTCGTTGTGCTAACCTTTGTACATATTATTCCCTTTACCACGTATCTGTACACTGCGGATGGCTTAATAGTAATCATGTATTGTCTTTCCGCTGACTGGTTAGCACGCAACAAACGCTTTTCACTGTACCTCAGTACATGTTACAATAAGCTAAATTAAACTAACTAAACTAAAAATATACAAAATCTAAACATAGTTCGATAGAGTTTTTATGGCACAGTGGCTCAGCAGTAAAGTTGCTGCCTCACGATGCCAGGGACCCATGTTCGATGCTGACTACAGATGCTGTCTGTATGAAATTTGTACGTTCTCCCCGTGATTGCGTGGGTTTTCTCCAGGAGCTCTGGTTTCCTCCCACCCTCCAAATACGGCAGGTCTGTTGGTTAAATGGTCTCTGTAAATTGTCCCTAGTGTGTGGGATAGAACTAGTGTATGGTCAGCTGGTCAGCGTGGACTCCGTAGGCTGAAGGGCCTGTTTCCACGCTGTGTTTCTAATAGAATGCATCGATGAGGGTAATGTAGTTGATGCAAAGTATTTCGACCTCTGTAAGTCATTTAACAACGTCCTGCATAATAGAAGCCATCAAGAATAATTCCACGGCAAACTCCATCCCCTCGTTGTGGAGTTTGCACGTTCTCCCTGTGACCGTGTGGGTTTCTTCCGGGTGTTCCGGTTTCCTCCCACATCTCAAATGTAGGCTTGTAGACTAATTTGTTCACAAGTTTTAGGAGCAGAATTAGTCCATTCGGCCCTTCTGTGCCATTTAATCATGGCTGATCTATCTTTCTCTCTCTTCCCCGTTCTCATGCCTTCTCCCCATAATCTCTGCAACCCTTATTAATCAAGAATTTGTCAATCTCTGCCTTAAAAATATCCTCTAAAAAACATCCTCTATAATCTGCCTCTTAAAAAATTCCTCCTAGTGTGTAGAGAGTGGATGAGAAAGTAGTGTCACATAGAACCAGTGTTAACTGGTGATTGACGGTTGGCGTGGGCTTGGCGGGCCAAAGAATTGTTTCCATACAGTATCTCTAAACTAATCTTATTGGCCTCAAAAATACAGCCAGGCTAGGCCTATTGGCAAAACTTAACATAGAAAAATATGAAGTGGAGGAAGAATGAGGTCAGATGATATAAACAAGAGTCCACAATTTCAAGGTGGTAAAGGAATAAGATATCGAGAGGGTGCAGATGCATAAATCACTGCAAGTGGCAGGGGAAACTTTGCGAAAGCAGTTAAAACAGTATAATGTGTTTTATAATTCAAAGCAGAGAATACAAGAGTAAGGAAGTGACGATGAACAAACTATAAAACATCTGTTTGGCCAGAACTGGAGTACTGTGTCCAGTTCTGGGCATCCTCCCTTAGGAGAGATGGGAATGCCTTGGAGACTTCCCAGAACAATTGTTGGAGTGAAGGACTTCTGCTAAGTGGACGAAAAGATGAAAATGGGATGCTTTTCTATTTTTGGGGAGTGGGGGGAGGGGGGGGGGAGAGGGGCAATGGGAGTGGGGCAGAAGTAGGGCCATTGTGAAAGGCCAGAAGCTATTGGATGGCTTTGGGTCTGTTTATGATTTTTTTGGCATGAGTGATCTCAATTATCAGGTCAGTGGCTGTAAATCTCTCACCAAGTTCTTCCCAATGTTGCGAGCTCTGGGTTTAAAGTGAACCAGCCCTGCAGGCACAAAAACAGATGTGCTAAATTTGTAGAATGATTCTGAAGAGACAGACTGTCCATCTCGAGTAGGAGCATGGTGCTGCTTTAAACTCCGGTTCAGTTTTAACCTGATTGACTCTGACCTCCAAGAAAACTGGGTCGCAAAAAGAACAAATCTTTTGCGTGCAAAATAGGGTGGCATGGTGGCACAGCTGGTAGAGCTGCTGCCCCCTCATAGCACCAGAAACCCAGGTTCCACCCTGACCTTGAATGCTGGTTTGAACCGAAGACACAAAACGCTGGAGTAAAGGGACTGTCCCCTTTGGTGATTATGCCAGCGTCAAATCAGTGTCGCCAAAAGATTTTGAACATTCCAAAATCCAGCAACGGCAAAAAAATGGTTGCGACACTTGAAAAAACATCGCGTCATACGTCATCACGCCACGTCACCTGTCATCATGCCATGTCACCTGTCATCATGCCATGTCATACGTCATCACGCCATGTCATACATCATCACGCCATGTCATACGTCATCACGCCATGTCATACGTCATCACGCCATGGCATACGTCATCACGCCATGTCATACGTCATTACGCCACGTCACCTGTCATCACGCCATGGCATACGTCATCACGCCATGTCATACGTCATCACGCCATGTCATACGTCATCACGCCATGTCATACGTCATCACGCCATGTCATACGTCATCACGCCATGTCATACGTCATCACGCCATGTCATACGTCATCACGCCATGTCATACGTCATCACATACGTCATCACGCCATGTCATACGTCATTACGCCACGTCACATGTCATCACGCCATGGCATACGTCATCACGCCATGTCATACGTCATCACGCCATGTCATACGTCATCACGCCATGTCATACGTCATCACGCCATGTCATACGTCATCACGCCATGTCATACGTCATCACGCCACGTCACCTGTCATCACGTCATCACGTCATCACGCCATGTCATACGTCATCACGCCATGTCATACGTCATCACGCCACGTCACCTGTCATCACGCCATGTCATACGTCATCACGCCATGTCATACGTCATCACGCCACGTCACCTGTCATCACGCCATGTCATACGTCATCACGCCATGTCATACGTCATCACGCCACGTCACCTGTCATCACGCCATGTCATACGTCATTACGCCACGTCACCTGTCATCACGCCATGTCATACGTCACCACGCCATGTCATACGTCATCATGCCATGTCATACGTCATCACGCCATGTCATACGTCATCACGCCATGTCATACGTCATCACGCCGTTTCAACGCCGCATCATGCGTCGTCACGTCGCGTATTTTTCGCTGACATGATGTCAGTTAATGATGCCGCAGTCGCCGAAAAAATCGCCAAGTGGGACAGGCCCCTAACTCAGCGGGACAGGCAGCGTCTCTGGAGAGAAGAAATGGGTGACGTTTCGGGTCGAGACCCTTCTTCAGCTGCTGCCTGTGTGGAGTTTGCATGTTGATTTTTGTGACCACGTGGATTTTCTCCGGGTGCTCCTGTTTCCTCCCGCGTTCTAAAGCCGTGTAGGTTTTTAGGTTAATTGCCCTCTGTAAATAGTCCCCAAAAAATCGCCAAGTGGGACATGCCGTTAACTCAGCGGGACAGGCAGCATTCCTGGAGAAAATAAATAGGCGTCGTTTCTGATCGAGACCCTTCTTCAGACCGGATTAGTGCATTTTATTATAATGTTGTGTACTGTGAACAGCTTCATGTTGCACACTATCCACTCAACGAAAAGACTACACATGATTACAATCGAGCTGTTCACAGTACAGATACAGAATGGCGGGAATAACGTTTAGTGCAAGATAAAGTCCAGTAAAGTCTGATTAAAGATTGTTCGAAGGTCTCCAATGAGGTAGATGGAAGGTCAGGACCGCTCTTTAACTTCAGTTACCTGATAACAGCTGGGAAGTAACTGTCCCTGAACCTGGAGGTATGTGTTTACAAACTTCTGTACCTCTTGAACTGATTGTATCTAGATTACCTTCCCCAGATTGGCTTCCCAGTCGCAACAATTCAGTCAAAATTTAGTGATTAAGTCTTTATTCCAGATTTATCTACAGAATTGAATCTCAATGTAGCAGCTGTTGTGATGAGGTTTGAACATGTCTCTGGATCAATCCATAGTGTGGAATTATCCCCCTGGTAACATAAGTGCTATGTTACTATATATCACTTTATTAAGTAATAACTTGATATTTTGTTGGACAAGTAATAGAATGCCTTTAATGGATATTATTACCTCTTCTCTTATTCATTTACAGCCACCTACATCCGCAAGTTCTGGCACTCTGTCCATTTGAATAAACAACCACAGACTCAAAGGTCCCTCCATCCAGACCCTTGCATTCCCTCCCACACCCTCACCCAACATCAACGCTATTCCAAACCCTTACAGATGCACAAAGCCATTCTCGCGTGAGTCTTCCTCCATGTCTAGGAAAGAACTGCAGATACTGGTTTACACCGCCCGCAGATAGACGCAAAATGCTGGAGTAACTCAGTGGGACTAGCAGCATCTCTGGAGAGAAGGAATGGGCGATGTTTTGGGTTGAGACCCTTCTTCAGGCTCTACATTTGACGTGGGGGCTTCGACCGCCGGAGCTGCGATCGCCCCGACTGCGGATGGTTCAACTGCCCCGACCGTGGGAGAATAAAGAGGAAGAAGATTGGAGTATATTGCCTTCCATCACAGTGAAGAATGTGGGGAATCCACTGTGGTGGATGTTTACGTTAACTTTTATGTGTGTCTTGTTGCTTTTTTTAGTATGGCTGTATGGTAATTCGAATTTCACTGTACCTTAATTGTTACACGTGACAATAAACTGACCTTGAGGGTCTCGACCTTCAGAGATGCTGCCTGTCCCGCTGAGTTACTCCACCATTTTGTGTCTTGGTTTGAACACACCTCTACCATGGAAGGGTCTGCTTCAGATCCAATTCTAAGTGAGTGCTTCAAGTGAAGGCACACATTAGCACCAGCCTCTCAGCCACATCGGTTTGTTTACCATGGCAACAGGTCCACAGCAAATGCCATCTCCTTGGCCCTAGACTCATCTCTGGAACACCAAGACAACAAGGACTCCTACATGAGACTCCTATTTACTGACTATAGCTCTGCCTTCAACACCACAATTCCATCCAAACTTGTATCCAGACTGCTGGACCAAGGAATCAACTCCTCCTCTCTGTCACTCTACTGACTTTCTAACCCACCGACCACAATCAGTAAGATAGGTGACAACACCACAATAATTGTCAACATCAGTGCCCCGCAAGGGTGCGTGCTCAATCCCCTACTACATCCCCCATACACACAACTGTATCGGCCAAATCAGGACCAATGACAAGGTGGAGTACAGGAAGGAGATAGAGAACTATGTGATATGGAGTAAGGACAATAACCTCTCCATAAATGTCAGCAAGATGAAGGAGGTGGTTATCTGCTGCAAGAAGCACAGTGAAGTACATGTGGGGGAAGAGTTCAGAACATGTTTCACTTGACATTTGATGAACCGGCCTAGTTGGCATGAATAGTACGTCCAGATCCATTATTCTCCTGTCTCTCCGTAGCCACATCCCTCAGTCAAGCATCCGAGGGCAATTCATCCAATGATGAATTGTGCCAGCTCTGATTTGTTCTATACCTTATCATACCTCTAGGTTCCCTCCTCCCCCCCCCCCCCCACTCGTAGTCTGAAGAAGGCTCTCGACCCAAAACGCCGCCTATTCCTTTTCTCCGGAGATGCTGCCTGACCCGCAGAGTTATTCCAGCATTTGGTGTCAATCATTGACTGATGAACTGGGGGGCCGGTCCATGCTCTGGTTTCCACTTCGAAGTGCCAAGGCAGAAGGATTGTGACTTTTTACTTTCCATCAAAGAAACCAACAGTGATCCTGTTTGGCCTGAAGCAAATTCCTCTTTTCTTTGAAAGCCTTTGCTTTGTAGGTTTTTGACTGTTCCACCACTATCCCCATGGGGCTGCTTGTTTATATTCTGCATCAGAACTTGTGGTCAGCTGCTGACTTCAGAGTAAAGCTGTTTTTTACCAAAGATACTACTCCTCTGGTATCTTTGGTTTTTACTGGAAAAATACAAGCGGGCAGGACAAGCCGTACTTCAACGTCAGGCACAGGTCAGGCAACCTTCACGCTGCCTCAACAAGGCCATCAGCATAATCAAAGATCAGTCTCACCCCGGACACTCCTTCTTCCCCTCTCCCATCAGGCAAGAGGTGCAGAAGTGTGAAAACGCACACCTCCAGATTCAGGGACAGTTTCTCCCAAAGATCCTATAGCGAGCAAGATAGATCACTCGACGAAAAAGACGTAGTACGGTCATGGGCAGATTCATGGGTAATTTTTGGCCCCATTTCCATAACCGGCTTCCGTCTCCGCACCAAAGATCCCACAGGATATTAGTGCGGAGACGGAAGCTGGTTACGGAAACATCCTCGTAAAAATAAAAGTTATTTGTGAAAAATCTTCACATTTTCAGAATTATCATTTATTAACACAAACTGTTCCCCCGCAACGTTGATTACACTGCTAGTCGGGTCGGGTCGGGTCGGGTTACTGAAATGGATGAAAAAAAGGCCCACGTTCCGCTCCGTTGTGTACTACACGTCAGTCCATTGCATTTAGCAGAAGTGGTCTATCTTGCTCCACTATAGGATCTTTGGTTTCTTCCCAGCTGTTGTCAGGCTATTGAACCAATCTATCACAAACTGGAGAGCGGTCCTGACTTAGCATCTAACTCATTGGAGACCCTGTGACAATCTTTAATCGGACTCGACTGGACTTGCAGTAAACGTTATTCTCTTTATCCTGCACCTTTACACGGTGGACTGCTTGATTGTAAATATATATTGTCTTTCTGCTGACTGGATAGTATGTACCAAAAATGTTTTTCACTGTACCTCAGTACACATGACAATAAACAAAATTAAACAAAGGCAATCCTGAACTGTGATAAAGACATAAGAAACCCAATTATTTGGTACAGAAGCAGTACATAGAACGTACAAATGTACAGCATAGGAACAGTCCCTTTGGCCCACAATGTCTGAGCCGAACTTGATGCTAAGACAAACAAATCTCATCAACCTGCTTATAATTTATATCTTCTATTCCCTACATATCTGTGAGCTTATATAAAAGCCACTTAAACTGTCACTATTGTATTTGCTTCTACCCCCATCCCTGCCACCACCCTCAGTGTAAAAAAAAAACATGCCCCACTCACCTCCTTTAAACTTTGCCCCTCTCACCTTAAAGCTGAGCCCTCTAGTCTTTGACTTTTCAGCCCTGGGGGAAAGGTTCTGACTGTCCACCCTATCAATACCACGCATAATTTTGCATACTTACATGTCAGGTCTCCTCCTCAATCTCCGAACGTCATAGAAAACAATCCCAGCTTCCCCTCGTAGCTAATGCCCACTAATTTGGGTAGCATTCTGGTATCAGTAGGGCAGGTAAGTTGGGGGATTACAGCATGACTAATTCAAACCATTCCAACTTATAGATCAGTCTGAAGAAGGGTCTCGACCTAAAACGCCACCAATTCCTTCTCTCAAGAGATACTGCCTCTCCCGCTGAGTTGCTCCATCTATGTTTGGTTTAAACCAGCATCTGCAGTTCCTTCCTATACAAAGTTACCTTTATATTTGGGCCACCGCTATTGGAACTGGCAGATTGTGAGATTCAAATTCAAATCAAATTAACCTTTAATGTTCAACTGTATACAGTTTAAAGGCCCACACGCCATCTTCTCACCACCTGGTGGGAATTGTATGCAGCATCTCCAAAGTTTCCCACATCCTGAGAAGTTGAAGATAGACACAAAATGCTGGAGAAACTCAGCCGGGACAGGCAGCATCTCTGGAGAGAAGGATTGATTGACATTTGAAGTTTGAAGAAGGCTCTCAACCCGAAACGTAACCAATTCCTTTTCTCCAGAGATGCTGCCTGATCTTCTGAGTTACTCCAGCATTTTGTGTTTATCATCTTTTGAGTTGAGATGGGATTGAATGCTTGTTTCAGTCAGGGAAAAAGCTCTCAACTCTCAGTCTGAAGAAGGGTCTCGACCCGAAACGTCGCCCATTTCTTCTCGCCAGGGATGCTGCCTGCCCCGCTGAGTTGCTCCAGCTTTTTGTGTCTATATAGGTGACATCGTTCTTTTTGTCTTAATCTTGGCTCCTTTATTTTACTGGGGAAATGTGGAAGCTTTGGAGAGAGCGCAGAGAAGGTTTACCAGAATGCTGCTTGAAATAGAACCTTTCAGCTACAGGGAGAGATTTCACAGTCATAGAGCGATATAGCATGGAAACAGGCCCTTCAGCCCAACTTGCTTACACCGACCAACATGAGTCCTACCTGCCTGCATTTGACCCATATCCCTCTAAACTTTTCCCATCCATGTACCTGCCCAAATGTTTCTCGAATATTGCGATAGTACCTGCCTCAACTAACTCCTCCGGCAGCTCGTTCCACACACCCACCACCCTTCATGTGAAAAAGTTGCCCCTCAGATTCCTAATAAATCTGCCCCCCTCCACCTTAAACCTATGTCCTCTGGTTCTCGATTTCCCTACATTGGGCACGAGACACAGTGCCTCCACCCAATCTATTCCTCTCATAAATTTTGTACACCTCTATAAGATCACCCCTCATCTGTTCTCCAAGGAATAGAGGTCTAGCCTAATTAACCTCTCCCTATAGCTCAGTCCCTTGAGTCCTGGCAACATTCTTGAAAATCTTCTCTGCACCCTTTTCAGCTTGACAACATGTAGCCCACAACAATGATGCCCAGAACTGAACACAATATTCTAAATGTGGCCTCACCGACATCTTATACAACTGCAACATGACCTCCCAACTTCCATACTCAATACTCTGATGAAAGCCAATGCGCATAAAATGTTGACTACCTTATCTACCTGTGGTGCCAATTTTAACAAACCATGTACCTGCACAGATCCCTAGCTCTATTACACTCCCCAGAGCCCGACCATTGACTATACAAATCCAGCCCATGTTAATCTTACCAAATTGCAACTCTTCACATTCCTATGTATTAAACTCCATCACCTATTCCTCAGTCCACCAGCCGAATCGATCAAGAACATGCTGCAATTTTTGACAACCATCCTCACTATCTGCAAAATCACCCACTTTTGTATCATCTGCAGACTTGTTAATCTTCGTCATGTATGTTCTAATCCAAATCATTGATATAGATGACAAACAGCAATGGGCCCAGCACCAAACCCCGAGGCACACCACAGGTCGCAGGCCTCCAGTCCAAAAAGCAACCTTCCACCGTCACCATCAGCTTCCTTCCTTGAAGCCAATTTTCTATCTATCCAATTTTAAATTAACAAAGAAGATAGACACAAATTGCGAGAGAATCTGGAGAGAATGAACGGGTGACATATCGGGTCGAGACCCTTCTTCAGACTGAGCATCAGGGTAGAGGGAGTTACAGATTTAAGGAAGTGTAAGAGATCAAAAGAGATGAAGATCAAGGAGAATGTAGAACAGACCATTGTTAGCTAGGAGAAGGTGACAACGAGGCAAACACAGATACAATGTAATGAAGGGGACAGTCAGACAGGTCGGTGAACTGGGAAGGGGAGGGATGGAGTGAGAGGGAAAACAAGGGTTATTTGAAGTTAGAGGTAAATATTCATACTGCTGGGGTGTAAGCTGCCTGTCAAATACGAGGTGCTGTTCCTCCAATTTGCGTTGGGCCTCACTCTGACAATGGAGGAGGCCCAGGACAGAGGAGGCCCAGGACAGAGGAGGCCCAGGGCAGAGGAGGAGGCCCAGGACAGAGGAGGCCCAGGACAGAGGAGGCCCAGGACAGAGGAGGCCCAGGACAGAGGAGGCCAGGACAGAGGAGGACCAGGACAGAGGAGGGCAGAGGAGGCCCAGGACAGAGAAGGCCGAGGACAGAGGAGGAGGCCCAGGACAGAGGAGGGCAGAGGAGGCCCAAGACAGAGAGGAGGCCCAGGACAGAGGAGGCCCAGGACAGAGGAGGAGGCCCAGGGCAGAGGAGGAGGCCCAGGGCAGAGGAGGACAGAGGAGGCCCAGGACAGAGGAGGCTGAGGACAGAGGAGGAGGCCCAGGACAGAGGAGGCCCAGGGAGGCAGGAGGAGGAGGCCCAGGACTGAGGAGGAGGCCCAGGACAGAGGAGGAGGCCCAGGGCAGAGGAGGAGGCCCAGGACAGAGGAGGCCCAGGACAGAGGAGGGAAGAGGAGGCGCAGGAGAGAGGAGGAGGCCCAGGACTGAGGAGGCCCAGGACAGAGGAGGAGGCCCAGGACAGAAGAGGCCCAGGACAGAGGAGGCCCAGGACAAAGGTCAGTGTAGTAGTGGGAGGGGGAGTTAAAGTGTTTAGCAACCGGGAGATTAGGCAATATTAGTTAAAGGATAAACAGGATACTGAGTGACCTTTTCCATTTTTATCGAGAATAGTACCTTGGGCTGTTGCGATGTCTGTTCTATGGAAGGTGTCGGGTTCTACAGAGCAGAGATCACATAGCATCGGACATGACCAAGCCCACTGACTTATGTATCAGAGGCTAAAGTGTACCGAGCCACAGCCTTGAGCCAACTCCTTGAGCTGGTTGCTTGCTAGTTATCGAGGCTGGTTAGGACAGTTGCATGCATTGTAATCTTGCTTGCGCATAAAATTAATCAGATGACTTCAGATCTGGCACTCCGATTTGGCCATGGTGAGACTTCAACAAAAAATGTCACGCTGTTTATCCAGCATCTTAATCATAACATTGTTCCCAGATGTATTTTAAGTGGAGAACATTGCTTCCGCTAATCTTTCCCTCTGACCCTCTTTAAAATAAATGTATCCGTAAATTCTAGTTGCACAATTAACTTGGACTTCTGGACAGGAAAGGGCTCTTGTATTTTGGATTGAAGACAGTAAGGCAAAATGGCTGAGTGTTTTAACTATGGGGAAGGGTTGGTGCGGTGGGTGGAGTAACAATCAAAACTTTAGGCTTCAGACTTTCGAGATACAGCGCGGAAACAGGCTCTTTGGCCCACAGAGTCCGCGCTGACCACTGATCACCCCGTGATCGCTACTACAACTGTATGTACGTATATATATATTTACTGCTCATTATTCTGTGTTCGCTTCTCTGGTGAGATTCTAACTGCATTTTGTTGTCTCTGTACTGTACACTGCACAATGACAATAAAATTTGAATCTGAATCTGAATCACTAGCACTATCCGACACACTCGAGACAATTTACAATTTTACCAAAGCCAATTAACCTACAAACCTGTACGTCTTTGGAGTGTGGGAGGAAACCGGAGCACGTGGTCACAGGGAGACCGTACAAACTCTGTACAGACAGTACCCGCTGTCAGGATCGAACCCGGTACTTTGGTGGGAGGGAAGAAAAAAAGGAAATGTGGAACGAGGATGGGAGATGTGAATTGCGGACGGAGGTGAAAGGAACAGAGTGACAGTTAGGTGGCACGGTGGCACAGCAGTAAAGTTGCTGCTTTACAGCCCCAGAGACCCAGGTTTGATCCTAACCATGGGTGCTATCAGTATGGAGTTTATACGTTCTCCCCGTGACCTGCGTGGATTTTCCCCAGGTGCTCCAGTTTACTCACACATACCAACAACATACAGGTTTGTAGGTTAATTGGTTCTGGTAAAATTGTAAAATTGTCCCGAGTGTGTAGGATAGTGTTAGTGTACGGGGATCGCTGGTCGGCGCGGACCCAGTGGACCTGTTTCTACACTGTATCTCTAAACTATAATCTAGACAGGGGTGGTGGGATGGAGGGAGTACACATGAAGGTGAGGGGGTGGGAAGGGAGGGGATAAAGAGATGGAGGCAGGGTTTTATTATATGAAGGGAATTCAATGTTTATACCATTGAGCTGCAAGCTTCCAAAACGGAATATGAGGTGCTGTTCTTCGTTTTGCTTGCGGCCTCAATTTTGGTAATGAAGAAGGTCAAGGATAGCAAGGCTGGTATGGGAATGGAAAGGGCAGTTAAAATGGATGGCTTCAGTGACTTCAGCTGGGCTTGGTGGACAGATACATCAAGAGATTGATTGGGGCAGAGTTGTGGGCTCCTGAACGTGTGTGAAGGGGTAAAGATTTAATTGGAATCTGAGGGGTAGCTTTTTCACACAAAGGGTGGTGGGTGTATGGAACAAGCTGCCAGAGGAGGTAGTTGAGGCTGGGACTATCCCCATGTTTAAGAAACAGTTAGACGGGTACATGGATGGGACAAGCTTGGAGGGATATGGAGCAAGCGCAGGCAGGTGGGACTAGTGTAGCTGGGACATGTTGGCCGTGTGGGCCTGTTTCCACACTGTATCACTCTTTGACTCTAAGTGAGGGCGTCTGTTAATCAGGTGATTCAGGATTTAGTTTTATTTAGTTTTAGTTTTAGAGATACAGCAGGGAAACAGGCCCTTCGGCCCACAGAGTCTGTGCCGACCATCGATCCCCGCACAACAGCACTGTCCAACACACGCCAGGGACAATTTACAATTTAACTGAAGTTAATTAACCTACACACCTGTAGGTATGTGGAGTGTGGGAGGAAACCGGAGATCCCAGAGAAAACCCACGCAGGTCATGGAGAGAACGTACAAACACCGTACAGACAGCACCGGTAGTCAGGATGGAACCCGGGTCTCTGACGCTATAAGGCAGCAACATTACCGCTGTAGATTAAGTTCTCATCTATCTGCTCTCTCCAGACACACTGTCCAGACTCCTGTACTGTAAACGCCTGCCATCTTATGTCTTAAATACCATCAATGACGGGCCCAAGGTCACCTGCAGTGCATCAGAAGGAATGTTATTGGGGTTAAGGACACCAGTTCATGTTCTTGTTGTAGAATCTTCCTCAGGGATTCAAAAGTGACACACAACAGTAAATGCCAAGTCAGATATTCCAGAGTGACACAAGACAACCTGGAAATGGTCATTACTATTAGCTGTGCTGGAAAAGAGAATGTACTTATCGAAAATAAAATGTTTCTTCCCAGCTGTTATCAACTTGGGAGCAGTCCTGAACTACTATCGACCTCATTGTAGACCTTTGCACAATCTTTGATCGGATTTTACTGGTTTTATCTTGCACTAAATGTTATTTATGTTATTCCCTTTATCATGTGTCTGTACACTGTGGATTGTAATCATGTATTGTCTTTCCACTGACTGGTTAGCACGCAACAAAAGCTTTTCACTGTACATCGGCACACCTGGCAATAAACTAAACTAAACTCCTACATCTGAAGCAAAAGCACCGTAGGTAAACCCTCGCATGAACGGACCACGGAGAGGGGTCAAAAGGGATAGTAGAATTAGGCCATTTGGCCCATCAAGTATACTCCGTCATACGATCATGGCTGATCTATCTTTCCCTCCTAACCCACATTCTCCTGCCTTCTCCCCATAACCTCTGACACCTGTACAAATCAGAAATCTATCTATCTCTGCCTTAAAAATATCTACTGACTTGGCCTCCACAGCCTTCTGTGGCAACAAACTCCACAGATTCACCACCCTCTGACTAAAGAAATTTCTCCTCATCTCCTTCCTAAAAGAATGTCCTTTAATTCTGAGGCCATGACCGCTAGTCCTAGACTCTCCCACCAGTGGAAACATCCTCTCCACATCCACTCTATCCAAGCCTTTCACTATTCTGTATGTTTCAATGAGGTCTCCACTCATTCTTCAAAACTCCAGCTGATGTTGTTAAATAATCGTAAACTATCAATGCGTTTTGAAATAAATTTTACTCAGATGCAAGCTAAGGAATGGGATAATTGTCAGCTGTTAGTTGGACAAAATTAGGACATTTTATTATTTGCCAAAATCAGGATTGTTGACATCATTCCATACTGCAGGCTTGTCTGTTATTAGATGATAAATAAATAAATAAATATGTAGTTTGGGTGAATGTGCAGGCTTTAAACAAGAAACATTGAGAAATATATTTTGGCAAATAATAAAATGTCCTGATTTTATCCAACTAACAGCTGACAATTATCCCATTCCTTAGCTTACATCTGAGTAAAATTTATTTCAAAACGCATTGATAGTTTACGATTATTTAAATGGTAAATGTAGCTTTAGAAGCGTTTTCATTTTGCATGTTAAAACCCACCTGAGAACCATGGGCGATTTTGCAATTTTACTGACGGATTTTTCACTTTTAAAACTTTTCATATAACAAATGAATAAAGATAAAAAAAGTCAATCATGCCTTACTTTTGATGAAATGCAGCGAGCAAACGCGATAATTCCCGATATTTTGGATCTTTAAATCTCCACGACAAATGTCCGCTGATCACTTCCGCTGGTTTTGCACCTTCAGCTCCCTCTTAAATTTACCTTAGTTTCTATCTTTTTTTTGGACTGTAAATTTAGGTAGCTGTGCCTCACAGTCACCCCGACTGGCACAGTAAATTGCAGCACAAAAACTGTCCGTTTTCGATGTTTTTAACGGGTGTGAAAGTGCGTGTTTTCCCATTCACTAACATGTACTGGAAGTATCGCATGTACTACACTTTAAATTTTCGGTCACGTGGGTGCGGATCTACGCTCCAGTGACCTTTCGTGAAATCACCCTATAACCGAGTGAGGGGGGGTTAAAGTTGAACCCGAGGCCGGGAGGGAAGAAGCAGCATTTTAGGGGTGGCGGGGTTAAGCAAGTGGGAATTCACAGGCCGGCGGGGGTGGGGGGGGCTGATCACCTGGTCCCACAAACGTTGCGCCGGGGATGGGCCCGGGACACACACCGCCTTCGTGCTGCTCGCTCTCTCCGCTCCTGCAACCTGAAGCTCCAGCCACATGAGGTATGGCAGCACTATGTAGTGGTCCGTTATTTAACGTCATTAAATTGACTTGTTCTGAACCCTGTTATCGGTTTTACATTCATTCTCATTCTGTGTTAAATTCACAGCAGTAGACATGGTCAGGACTCTCTCCTCTTGGCTCTCCTTCAGTCCTCAAGGGCTTTGATGACTGCAGGAACATCCTCGAGTTCCCTCCCTCACTTCTCTACAGGTAAGCAACCAGTGTCTGAGCAAAAACAAATATTATGGTATGACGTAATATTGGTTTACTGTCACACGTACCAAGGTACAGCAAATATCTTTTGTGTGCATGCTATCTAATAAAATACTGAAATAATACTATACATGAATACAATCAAGTCAAAGATAAGTACAACAGGTAGTGCAAAGAGAAACATACCAGCGCAGAACACAGTTTACCATTGCTATAGCTTTGCAGTTCCTGAGATAAAGTCCATTGCTGGAATAAGGTGGGTTGGAAGATCATGACTACACTCCAGGTTATCGAAGGACGGGTTTTCTCTGGGTGCTCTGGTTTCCTCCGACATTCCAAAGACGTGCAGGTTTGTAGGTTAATTGGCTTCTGTAAATTGTCCCTAGTGTGTCGTATAAATTAGTGCATAATGCCCCTGTCCCACCTAGGAAACCTGAACGGAAACCTCTGGGGACTTTGCGCCCCACCCAAGGTTTCCGTGCAGTTCCCGGAGGTTGCAGGTGTTAGCCGGAGGTTGCAGGTAGTAGAAGCAGGTAGGGAGACTGACAAAAACCTCCGGGTACCTCCGGGAAATGCATGGAAACCTTGGGTGGGGCGCAAAGTCCCCAGAGGTTTCCCTTCAGGTTTCCTTAGTGGGACAGGGGCATGAGTGATCTTTGGCGGGTGTGGACTCGGTGGGTTGAAGGGCCTGTTTCAACGCTGTATCTCTGAACTAAACTTAATTAAACTAAACAAAACTAGACTGTTCAGAAGGTACACAAAATTGCTGGATAAACTCAGCGGGTGCAGCAGCATCTATGGAGCGAAGAAAATAGGCGATGTTTCGGGCCGAAACCCTTCTTCAGACTAGATGCTGCTGCACCCGCTGAGTTTCTCCAGCAATTTTGTGTACCTTCGATCTTCCAGCATCTGCAGTTCCTTCTTGAACACAATAGACTGTTCAGAAGTCTGACAACAGAGGGGAAGGAGCTGTTCGTGAGTCCACTGGTGTTTGCTTTCTAGCATTTGTGTCTTCTGTTTGACGGGAGAAGGGAGAAGAGGGAATGATTGGGGTGAGAACGCTCCTTGATTTTGTCGGCTGCTTTCCCATAGCAGCGTGGATAGTAGATGGAGTCTGATCTGTGTGAAATCAGAATTAATCATTGGAAACGCTTAAAAGGCAACATGGTGGCCGTTGACAAAATGTTAACTCTATCTCTTTCTTATTTTAAGTGCTTCCTGCATTTCCCCCTGATATTTCCCATTTCCTGCATACACATTGTTCTTACATAGAAAGCATAATCCCTTTAAAGGGATGGGGCATTACGGTTCACTTTTAAGACGGGGCAGTTTGCAATAATTGACTAACTTCCATGATCCCTGTCCCACAGTGTGGCTGCTCAGAACTGCACGGGAAATATCAGCCAAAACATTTGTGCTCAAGTTTCTGGAGTGAAATTTGACCCCAAAACTAATTCAGAAGTTGCGATGCTACCAATTGTGACCTAGTTTGAAATTAGTTTATGGACGTTAATTAATCACCCACTTTAAAAATAAAACCGGCCTCCATGACCAGGAAACATATTCCGTAAGAATGTCAAAGGAAAATCCAACTTTTTTTTTCCTCGGGGAAATAAATCCTATTGCACAATCTGGCAAATGTCTGATCCCAGTCCTATGTTGTGAGGTTGCTGTCTCTTGTGTAGAGGGACTAGGAAAATACTATTTCACACTTCCAGACTGCTCTGTCACCTGGGCCTGTTTCCACGCCTTATCTTTCAATCAATCAATCTGGTGAATGTCATTGTCTGTATAACTCATTAACACATAGCCTACAGAAGGGTCTCGACCCAAAACGTTGCCTATTTCCTTCGCTCCATAGACGCTGCCTCACCCGCTGAGTTTCTCCAGCATTTTTGTCTACCTACAGCCAATGGCCCGTTTCCTTTATCATCATTACTTTTTTGCAGATCTTTCATTCATTTGTTTTATGTGAGCATCCTGGACAATACAGCTCAACCCCCTCCATGACACACTGGTCAACCTCAGGAGTACCTTCAGCAACAAACTGGTTCCACCAAGATGCAGGACAGAACGCCACAGGAGATCCTTCTTCCCTGTGGCTATCAAACTGTATAACTCCTCCCCCTTTTGTCACGAGGCAGTCTGAGACTGACTACCCTCCAACCCCCCCACCCCCCCCAATCTTTGCACATCCCCAAACCTTTCCACTCATCACTTTAATTTCATGTTTCATGTATTCATGTTTTTTTGACTGTTGGCAGATTAATTTCCCTCCTGGGATGAATAAAGTTCTATCGTATTGTATCGTATTGTATATCTCTACATCACCGTCTATATCTCTCATTTCCTTTTCCCCTGACTCTCAGTCTGAAGAAGGGTCTCGACCCGAAACGTCACCCATTCCTTTTCTCCAGAGATGCTGCCTGACCCACTGAGTTTCTCCAGCTTTTTGTTTAAGAAGGAAATGCAGATGCTGGAAAATCGAAGGTATACAAAAATGCTGGAGAATTCCTTCACTCCATAGATGCTGCTACACCCACTGAGTTTCTCTAGCATTTTTGAGTTACTCCAGCTTTTTGTGTCTATCTTCATTCAAAGGCCATGGCTGCTTGTCATCTTGATACAGTATCTGTCTCCCCTTGATCACTGTTAATCTTTGATTTCAAACTAATAATTCATCTAATATCAATTGATATTTACGTGTATGCAAGGATAATCCAAATTTACACTTTTATTTCTGATGTGTTTCTTGACTTTACTCCTATAACATTTAACCACCTCTGTAGGTCCTAGACTTTGTGACTAGCAACTTTATATATATATGTGTTTAAGAGGGAACTGCAGATGCTGGAGAATCGAAGGTTACACAAAAAAGCTGGAGAAACTCAGCGGGTGCAGCAGCATCTATGGAGCGAAGGAAATAGGCAACGTTTCGGGCCGAAACCCTTCTTCAGACAGAAGAAGGGTTTCGGCCCGAAACGTTGCCTATTTCCTTCGCTCCATAGATGCTGCTGCACCCGCTGAGTTTCTCCAGCTTTTTTGTGTAACCTTTATATATATATGCTTCAGTATAGAGATAAAATATGCAAACAAACCCTTTGGCCCTTTTAGTACACATCAACCATCGACTGCTCGTTTACACTAGACCTATGTTATCCCACAGAAATGGAGCCACTGCTCAGAGAATGAGAGGCAAAATGGACAGACATGGCAGAGAGGTCAACCAGAGAGCAGCTTACAACATGTAGAAATTGTACAGGGAGCAATGGACAAGATAGTGAGTGCAGAAGAAAGGAAAGGCAAGAGAGATGCTAATCAGGGAATGATAGCGAGGAAGCAGACACTGATTAGAGAATGATGGATGATGAGAGAAACTGACCACAGAGTGTAGGATGAGTAAGGGAAACTGATCAGGGAGTGAATACCAGGAAGGAGAAACCATGAGAGGTAATGCAGACGCCTCCTGGCGGGCCGCAGAGAAGTCGAGGCCGGAGCCTCGCGGGTCGTAGCCCGCAGTTAGTGGAGCCTGCGGCCGATGGAGTCTACTGAGCCTGGGTCTGCGGTGCCCGCATCTGGGGCTGGGTCAGCGCCACAGAGGCGTCTGGAGAGGACCCGGCAGCGATAGTGGTGTGGTCGTTGATGAGGGCGCTGACCGATGGCGAGGACGGACCACGTGGAAGTGAGGACGCCGCTGCCGAGGGAAGGAATAAAGGAGGTCCCAGCGTGGGGGGACCGCCGTGAGGGGGAGGGGGAAGAACAAAGGGGACCCATGTGCGGGCGGGGGGGGGGGGGGGGAACAAAGGGGGACCTGGCGCGGGTTGTACTAGCGCCATTTATGTGGTGACTATTTGCATACCTTTGGTGAGCAAGCAAAGAATTTCACTGTGACTTATCGCATGTGACAATAAAGAATTCAATTCAATTCAGAAACTTGACGGACATCGTGGAGTGATTGCATATGGACTGACAGAGGAGACACAGGAATTGTACAGTGAGCGGCTGATAAGGTCATAAGGTCAGAAGTGATAGGAGTAGAATTAGGCCATTCATCCCATCAAGTCTACTCCGCCATTCAATCATGGCTGATCTATCTCTCCCTCCTAATCCCATTCTCCTACCTTCTCCCCATAAATCTCTGACACCTGTACTAATCAAGAATCTATCTATCTTCTTAAAAATATCCACTGACTTGGCCTCCACAGCCTTCGGGTACTAAAAATTCCCCAGATTCTCCACCCTCGGAGTAAAGATATTTCTCCTCATCTCCTTTCTAAAAGAACATCCTTTAATTCTGAGGCTATGACCTCTGGTCCTGGACTCTCCCACTAGTGAAAACATCCTCACCACATCCACTCTATCCAAGCCTTTCACTATTCTGTATGTTCAGACAGTTACTTATTTAGTGATACAGTGTGGAAACAGGCCCTTCGGCCCTCCGAGTCCATGCAGACCATCAATCACGAATCCACACTAGTTCTATGTCCTTCACAGCAGATGCAACAAACCAGGGTCTCTGGTACTGTAAGGCAGAAACTCTACCTCTGCGCCGCCTTGCCGCCCCTTTAGACCTTCTTAGAGAGAGTTAACATGCGGGGAGTGATGCGGCAGAAAGCTCCTGGAGCCGACTGAGGGAGTAGGGGGGCCCCGCGCTGCCGAGAGTGAGGGGGGGCCGTCGAGAGAGTACTGGTGCCCGAACCTCCGAGATCGAGGAGGGCCGTCGGGAATAAAGGGGGGACCTACAGGGATCATGGCAACGTTTTGTGGCAGTCTATGTGCGGTCTGCTGTATGATTTTACAGGATTGCATGCAAAAATAAAGAATTTTCCTGTACCTAGGTACACGTGACAATTGATACATTGAATTGAAGATCATTGGGTGACATTCAACGGGAAAAGTTGCAGAAAGGAGTGATTAGACTGAATAATTTATCTGACGGTAATTATAACAGAGATGTTATCAGGCAACTGAATCATCCTAGCACAACCAGAGAGCTACTATCTGCCTCATTGGTGACCCTTGGACTATCCCTGATCAGACTTTGCTGACTTTACCTTGCACCAAACGCTATTCCCTTATCATGTATCCATCTATACACTGTAAATGGATCGATTGTAATCACGTGCTGTCTTTCTGCGGACTGGATAGCACGCAACAAAAGTTCTTCACTGTACCTCGGTATACGTGACAATAAACTAAACTCAACTAAATTGTGAGAAAAGCAGTCACGGAGGCTGTGGCGAACAGGAAATGTGATCATAGAGAGCATAACAAATGGCAACAAACGACCATGATAGATCAACAGTGAATCGTGGCTTAATATTTTTACTTTCAAAGTTGTGGTCAGTCGTGAATTCAATGATAGCCTGAAGGAACAAGAAACTCCCTTTTTTTTGATGGAAGTCAGTCTAACGAGAGCACTTTCAATAAGAATGTAAATGATTCCCGTGGTTTTTAATTCCAGGATAAAAGTTTTATAAACAGCCTTGCAGTGTTGATAATAAGTGCCATGGGAACAGAACTCATCACTGTTTTGGAGGAATGTATTCTCAGCAGCATGAGATCTGGACCTGGATTAGGAGCATGAATCCAGTCACTAAATACAAATTGCCTCGCAAGGTGTTCAATACTATAGGTTTGCCTTTAGTAGGAGACAGAAGCAATGTGAAGATAGACACAAAACGCTGGAGTAACCCAGCGGGTCAGGCGGCATCTCTGGAGAAAAGGAATGGGTGGTGTTTCGGGTCGAGACCCTTCCTCGGACTGAGAGTCAGGGGAAAGGGAAACGAGAGATATATATGCGGTGATGGAGAGAGATATGGAACAAATGAATGAAAGACATGCAAGAAAGTGACTACGATAAAGGAAACAGGCCATTGTTCACTGTGGGCTAGGTGAAAACGAATTCCAGACAATGAAACTGACCAGGATGACATTGATGTTCAAGAGGGAACTGCAGATGCTGGAAAAATCGAAGGTAGATGAAAATGCTGGAGAAACTCAGCGGGTGAGGCAGCATCTATGGAGCGAAGGAATAGGTGACGTTTCGGGTCGAGATCCTTCTTCAGACATTGATAGTGACTGGGGTGGGAGAGGGACGGAGAGAGTGAAATAACATGTCCAATTTGTAGAGAGCCAGAAACAAATTTGTGTACATGCGTACGTTCATGGTTGTCTGTGGGCCAGGAAGCAGATGAATAGTAAAGGCATGAATGCAAATAGCGTCTCCCCCCCCCCCCCCCACAAACCAAGAAGAACATCAATTTGTACTGTATTCAACCATCCCACATGATGAATTGAGGTTCTATTTTCTTCATTGTTTGTACTCATGAGCAATGGCCACATTGTGCCAAGGGCTAGTGGAGCGGGAAGATGAAGAGGCTGATTGTTGCTCTGCACAATAGGTGTGTGAAACCGCAGGTACAACTGGACAATGGGTGCCCTGGCAGCGGGAAATGGCAGGGGGGTCGATCCACCTGTTCTGATGCAGGAAGCTGCAGTTTACTCTGACATCCCCCACACAGATTATCAGAGGCTGCGGAACTGTGTCCGAACCACTACACTCAATCCACATCTTTGTTGGCCTTTATTGCCATCTGTGCCGGCTCGGATATGTTCTGTATCTTTTCCTAACCCCTCTCAGTCTGAAGAAGGGTCCCAACCTGAAACGTCACCTTTTCCTTCTCTCTAGAGATGCTGCCTGACCTGCCTAGTTACTCCAGAATTTTGTGTTTACCACATTAAAATCATGTTTTTCTGCAGAAAAGTGGGTAAAGAGAACATTTGATGCAATTGCTTTACTAAGGGGTGGTTATACAGTGGTGCAGAGCTGCTTCCTCACAGCGCCAGAGACCCAGGTTCGATCCTGACCTCGGGTACTGTCGGTGCAGTTTACACGTTCTCCCATGGGTTTTCTCCTGGTGCTCCAGTTTCCTCCCACATCCCAAAGATGTGCAGGTTTGTTGGTTAATTGGTGTCTGTAAATTGTTCCTAGTGTGAAGGAATAGAACGTTAACATGTAGGGGTCACTGGTCGGCACCAACACGATAGGCCAATGGGCCTATTTCCACGCTGTATCTCCAAACTAAACTAAAACAAAATCTAATGCTTAGAATGAAGCATTATTCCTCAAGTATGTTACATTCAACAAATGATCCAGTTAATATCTTATAGCGATTGCCCTTTTAAAAATACACAAGGCAACAAATCTGAGCCAAGAGCAGAAACCCATTGTTAAGAAGAATTAGAGACAATCACACACGTCCTTGTCCGTTTCCTCAGTTTTGTGCTTCTGAATAATTGTTGAGAGACTGTGTGTAAATAGAACCAGCACGGTGGTGCAGCGGTAGAGTTGCTGCCTTACAGGGCCAGATACCTGGGTTCAATCTTGATAACGGGTGCTGTCTGTATGGAGTTTGTAAGTTCTCCCGGTGACCGCGTGGGGTTTTCCCGGGTGCTCGGGCTTCCACCCACACTCCAAAAACGTGCAGATTTGTGGGTGATTTAGCTTCAGTGAAAATTATAAATTGTCCCCACTGTGGGATAGTGTTAGTGTGTGGGAATGGCTGGTCGGCATAGACTCATTGGGCTGAAGGGCTTGTTTCTGCATTGTATCTCAAAACAAAACTAAATTAAACTAAAGAAAAACCCATTTGGTGTAATTGGACTTCAATAAGACATTATAAACCAATGTTGAAATCTAATGCTTGAAAGCAGGTACAAGTAGGTTCGGGAACAGCTTCATCCCCTGTTATCAGACTACTGAATGGTCTTCCATAAACTAGTTAGGTCTAGCTTAACCTTTTGGTCATGTGTACTGAGGTACATTGAATAGCTTTTTTGTTGTGTGCTATTCAGTAAGCAGAAAAGCTGTACATGATTACAATCAAACTATCCACAGTGTACAGATACAGGATAAAGGGACTAACGTTTAGCGCAAGATAAAGTCCAGTAAAGTCCGATTAAAGTTAAGGTGTAGACTCGATCTTCCAATCTACCTCATTAGAGACCTTACACTTTTCTTTGTAACTGTAACACCCTAATGCTGTAACACTATAGTCTGAACTCAGTTTTTTCTCTCTCTGTGCAATACCTGATGTACTTTTGTGTGGCTTGAGAGTACTCATGTATAGCATGATTTGATTAGATTGAATATTATGTTTTGATTTGTGGTAGCCCGCATACAAATGTTTTCCCTGTATTTTGGTTCAGGTTTATTATTGTCATGTGTATCAAGTTGCAGTGAAAAGCTTTTGTTTGCATGGCATCCAATTTAATCAGACAATGATGTAGATATAGACCCTTTGGCACAACTTGCCCACACCGACCAACATGCCCCATCAACACTAGTCTCACCTGCCTGCTTTGGCCCATACCCCTCTAGACCTATCTGTCAAAATGTTTCTTAAACGTTGCAATAGTACCTGCTTCAACCACCTCCTCTGGCGGCTTGTTCCATACACCCACCACCCTTGTCAATGTTTGTGAGGATAATTTCCTGCTACACTTTCATTACCTCTGGTCTCGACCATTTCAATGTACTTCTCAACACCCTCCCATCACTGTCCTCCTTAGTCATGAGCTGATAAAAGTCTCTCTTCCTTATCTCCTAACACTCTGGTGCTCTCACTCCCATGACTACTGATCTTACATTGTTCCTGTTTTAAACATCCCACACTTGTTTCCAAATTCCTTCGTGAATACTCCCTCCCTATGTCTCTAGTCTTCACAAGTTCTAATCTCTGACATTATTTCTCTTGCAATGCTGGATTCTTGAACGCCTGATAACTGTGGCCCAATTCATTCCTGAAGCCTGCTCATTAAATATCCCTCATAGCTGGTAGGTTACATTTAATGGTTGAAATAAGCAGTCAGACAGAGTTAGTTCATGTTGATAAGGAGTAGGATGAGAATCAGGCCATTCGGCAATCAAGTCTTTTCCATCATTCAAACAAGGCTGACATACCTTTCCCTTTCAATCCATTCCCATATCGTCTTCCCATAACCCCTGACACTTGTACTAATCAAGAATCTATCAATCTCCACATTAAAAATATCAATTTACTTAGCCTCGGGAGGCACAGCCGTCTATGGCAAATTAATTCCACAGATTGACCACCCTTTGACTAAAGAAATTCCTCCTCATAGAGTCAGAGTGACACAGTATGGAAACAGGCCCTTTGGCCCAACTTGCCCACACTGCCCAACATGTCCCAGCTACACTAGTCCCACTTGCCTGCATTTGGTCCATATCCCTCCAAAACTGTCCTATCCATGTACCTGTCGAACTGTTTCTTAAATGTTGGGATAGTTCCTGCTTCAACTACCTCCTCTGGCAGCTTGTTCATACATCCACCACCCTTTGTGTGAAAAAGTTACCCCTCAGATTCCTAATAAATCCTTTCCCCTTCACCTAAACCTATGTCCTCAGGTTCTCGATTCGGGTACTCTGGGCAAGAGACTCTATACGTCTACTAAACTTTCGGCGACCTGCAACGACCTGTGACAGGTGCCGGCAGGCGCCGAAAAAGTTGCGTAAGTGGGACAGGCTCTTTAGGATCTGACTGATTTCCAAAGGCTGTTTGGGTTGTCACTTGTATACTCCTACCCCAGAAGTATGTTTCAATTGTGCCTTTTATAGCCTCAAGATGCCCCAAGGACAAATTAGGAACTTTTGGAGAGATATTGTAATGGACGAATTGTGCTCAAAGGGTAAGTGCAACGCGAGGGTGAACAGATAATTCTGCTTAATAGTGACTGCACTTGAGAACGGTACAATGGAGAGTATTAAAATGGAGGCACAAGGAACTGCAGATGCTGGAATCTAGAGTAAAACTTGTGGAAGCGCTGGAGTAATTCAGCAGGGCAGACAATATCTGTGCAGGGATTGGATCTGTGGAGTCTGAATAAGGGTCCTGACCCGAAACATCATCTGCTCTTTCCCTTCACAGATGCTGCCTGACCCGCTGAGTTATTCCAACACCTTGTGTTTAACAATGGAGAGGATGAAGTTTACTATTGTAAAGGTCAAGACATACCCCGTTCCTGCCTTCTCCCCATATCCCCTGACTCTGCTATTTTTAAGAGCCCTATCTAGCTCTCTCTTGAAAGCATCCAAAGAACCTGCCTCCACCACCCTCTGAGGCAGAGAATTCCACACTCACCACTCTCTGTGAGAAAAAGTGTTTCCTCGTCTCCGTTCTAAATGGCTTACTCCTTGTTCTAAGAGAGAAGTAAGAAAATGAACACAGTTTGACGATAATAATCATGTAATGGGTGCCATGGGTTTGAGGTGGTGGAGGTGTGAATGGGAAGAGCAAAATCATCGTGCGAAATCAACAAACAAAAGTATTGTAAACAGTGGAAATCCCAAATAGAATGGCAAGGAATTCTGATTGCCTGAAACTGTTGAACTCAAGGCTGAGCCTTAAAGATTGTATTGTGCTAATTAAAAGCTAAAATGGCCCTATCTCCAGCTCCACTGGTAGAGTGTAAGTGATTGAGCAAAGACAACTCAGGGTGAGACTGGGACAGAGAAAATAATAACTCAATTATATAACAAAGACATTTGGATAGATGTTAAAATAGAATATTTGAAACTTTTTTGGTGCCCTTTATGTGGTGATGCAAAACAAAAAATATCACCGTAACTTGTCACTTGTCAAATAAAGGATCATTCATTCATTCATATTTGGCCTGAAGAAGGTTTGGTTTGGATGGATAATTGGTCAGAAATTTGCTCCGAAGAGGGTCTCGAGCTGAAACGTCACCTATCCATGTTCTTCAGAGATGCTACCTGATCTACTGAGTTACTTCCGCACTTTGTGTCCCTTTGTGTATTAATCAGCATCTACAGTTCTTTGTTGCTACCAGATAGATATATGGATGGGAAGGAGTTTCGAGAGCTATGGGTCAATTGTAGCCAAATGGTATTGACTAAGTGTGTCAATTGGCATAGGTAAAGTAGATCATAGGACCTGGAGCTTTACTGTATAACTCTGTGACTCTAAATGCCATATTCCTTTAACAAGATTGCTCAGATTGCTGAATATTGTACCCAAAAATGTAATTTGCAAGTCGAATCGGTAGTAAGGAAAGAAAACTATTTCGAGAGGACTAGAATACAAAGACAAGGATGCAATGCTGAGGGTCTATAAGGCGCTGGTCAGGCCGCGTTTGGAGAATTGTGAGCAATTTCGGGCCCCATATCTGAGGAAGGATGTGTCGGCTCTAGAGAGGGTCCAGAGGAGGTTTATGAAAATGATCCCAAGAATGAGTGGGTTAACATATGACGAGCGTTTGACGGCACTGAGCCTCTGATTGCTGGTGCTTAGAGGGGCGACGTCATTGAAACTTACCCAAAGGCCCGGATGTGGAGCGGATGTTTCCACTAATGTGAGAGGCTAGGAACAGAGGCCTTAGCCTCAGAATTAAAGGATACTCCTTTAGGAAAGCAGTAAGGAGGAATTTTAGTCAGAGGGTGGCAAATCTGTAAAACTTTAAGTCAATGGATATTTTTAAGGCAGAGATAGATAGATTCTTGATTAGTATGGGTGTCAGAGGTTATGGTGGGAAGGCAGGAGAATGGGGTTAGGAGGGAGAGATAGATCAGCCATCATTGAATGATGGAGTAGATGTGATGGTCCGAATGATGCTCCTGTTACTTATGAACTTACAATGCCAAGACTTGGGTTCGAACCTGACTATGGGTGCTCTCTGTCTGTTGCAATTTCTCCCTGTGACTGCGTGGGTTTTCTCCGATACTCTGGTTTCTTCCCACATTCCAAAGACGTGCAGGTTTGTAGGTTAATTGGCTTCTGCAAATTGTCCCTAATGTCTAGGGTAGAACTGGTGATTGTTGGTCGGCGTGGACTCGGTGGGCCGAATGTCCTGCTTCCACGCTGTTTCTCTAAACTCTCAAAAGGAGACCAGAGATATTCCAACAAATGAATGGCCTATCTGCGTTTTACAATTCTTAGAATAAGTTGTAGTTCAGTCCAGAATTCATCCCCTATCAGCATGTTAACCTTAAAACAAAACATATGTCAAAAATACCACAACTGGATATTGTTAAAAGTTAAATGCTGGATACTTATTTTGGAGCCGAGGCAGAAAATGATTGGTTGGTAAATACGGCAAATGTTACAATCTATTAGCAATTAAAGGGATATTCTGTTATTTGCGTTGGCCTCTTTTAATAAAAAGTTAAGTTCATGAATATTGAAAGATTTGTTAATATATAATAAATAGACTGTACTCGTCCAAAATGGAGCACTATTTATTGAATGATAATATTCTTGGAATGGACTATAATATAAATAGTTTGTGGCACTCCAGAGACGTGCAGTTGCTGTTAAATCCCGTTTCTTTACGCTAGATTGTTACAATGGAAAGAGAGGTGTATTTTTTCAGTCTAAATTATTCCAACACAGTGACCAAATTCATACACAACTATAACATAGAAGGTGGGAAAGTGACTGCCATCACAAACATGCAGGGTATTGTCACCACTGTGGGATTCCGATAAACAACACATAGTCATAAAGTGACAGTGGAAACAGGCCCTTCGGCCCTACTTGCCCACACTGGCCAACATGTCCCAGCTGCACTAGTTCCACCTGCCCGCGCTTGGCCCATGTCCCTCCAAACCTGTCCTATCCATGTACCTGTCTAACTGTTTCATAAACATTGAGATAGTCCATGCTTCAACTACCTCCTCTGGCAGCTTGTTCCATACATCCACCACTCTTTGTTAGACATATTAAGACTCTCTATTAAATTCCATCAACCATTCTAGTTGGAACCATAACAGTTAGAGTAGTTCAACAAGAGAAATGGACAATCTTTGTCCGTTAGGGTTATCTTTGATCAGGCTTTCCTGGCCTTACCTTGCATTAAATGTTGTTCCCTTATCATGTATCTGTACACTGTGGACGGCTTGATTGTAATCGAGTATTGTCTTTCCGCTGACTGGATAGCACGCTACAAAAGCTTTTCACTGTACCTCGGTTCAGGTGACAATAAACAAAACTGAACTGGAACGAACCTTTCCACATTCCCTTGATCATCGGCTGCTTTGATCTGTCCTTTTCACATCTTACATTGTCTGTGTACCCATCCACATCTCTAGTTTCCCTCTCCCCTGACTCTCGGTCTGAAGAGGGGCCTTGACCCGAAATGTCACCCATTCCTTCTCCCCAGAGATGCTGTCTGTCCCGCTGAGTTACTCCAGCATATTGTGGCAATCTTTGGTTAGAATAGTTTTTTTTCTTAGTAGGAGTGCCAGATAAAAAAGTAACAGTCCACATTTTTACACTCACCAAACTCATCAGAAGTCAGATTGAAATTACAGTACAAAAATTATCCAGGCGACATCTCTAGAGATGCTGCCTGACCCACTGATTTACCCCAGCACCTGGTGTCTTCTTTTGTAAATCCGCATCTGCAGTTCCTTGTTTCCATAAAATATGTTGTTCTTTCATGGTAATTTAGTCATTCACAGGTTGGAAACGTTACTCATTAAAGTCAGCCTTTATTGCCCTCGAGTTGAGTCGCTTTCTGGCAGTGGAGACTCAACTAGAATTCTTGAGGATGCGAGTCACGGGCTCAAGTGGTTTTCGTTAAGCTGGTCCATTCACTGATGTAAATGAGAGGACGGGCCTTGCATTCAGCACTTGCAGGGCAGAGGTTCCCTACCAACCAGCACCAGAGTTAGATTTTGCTCTTAGGGCTAACGGAATCAAGGGATATGGGGAGAAAGCCGGAATGGGGTACTGATTTTGGATGATCAGCCATGATCATATTGAATGGTGGTGCGGGCTTAAGGGGCTGAATGGCCTACTCGTGCAACTATTTTCTATGTTTTACAGCAGAACAGTGCTCAATAGTATGCCAACGATAGTCTCAGAGATGTTGTTCTCCCAGGTAACTGTTCGGAGATAGTTTAGTTCAGAGATACAGCATGGAGAGTTTCCATTGGAAACAAGCCCTTTTGGCCCATGGAGTCCAGCTGACCAACGACCACCCATACACTAGTTCTTCTATCTGACACACTCGGGACAATTTACAGTGCCAATCAACCTGCACACCTGCACGTCTTTGGGATGTGGGAGGAAATCGGAGCACCCGGAGAAACCCACATGGTCACAGGGCGAACATACAAACTGCGTACAGACAGCACCCATAGTCAGGATCGAACCTGGGTCTCCGGCGCTGTAAGGCAGTGACTCTACCACTGTGCCCTCCAGTGTCTCTTGGGTGATGTTGACCTGGGAGAGAACCATGAGTCTTAGCTTGAGCTGTGGGATATTTTGATGGGAAAAGCAGCACAAATAATAAAACAGCATCTCCTCTGTACTGAACTGCAGCAGCAAATTCAAAGCCATCTGGAGCCAGATGCACAGAGAACGACGGGATTTGGAAAGTAGCTTCTTTGGTCGACGGCATTAAATGCGTATGATAATCAGCTGTGGTTTAAATTCAGTTCTGTGCACACATACAACTGGTGGAACAAATGCTGCTAAGCTCACATTTTAGCATCAGTAAACAAACATAAAACTAAAATTAATGTGACTCAACTCCATTAGTATCTAGATTAAATAAGTGCAGGAGTAGGCCATTCGGCCCTTCGAGCCAGCACCGCCATTCAATATGATCATGGTTGATCATCTAAAATCAGTACCCAATTCCTGCTTTTTTCCCATATTCCTGAATGCCTTTAGCCCCAAGAGCTAAATCTAACGCTCTCTTGAAAACATCCAGTGAATTGGCCTCTACTGCCTTCTGTGGTAGAGAATTCCAGATTCACAACTCTCGGAGGGAAAAAGCTTTTCCTCATCTCAGTCCTAAATGACCTACCCCTTATTCTTAAACTGTGACCCCTGGTTCTGGACTCCCATCGAGTCCACACCGACCCATTTACCCGTTCACACTAGTTTTACGTTATCCAAGTGGTGCATCTTACACACTTTGTGCAATTTACAGAGGCCAATTAACCCACAAACCCGCATGTCTTTGGGATGTGGGAGGAATCCGGATCACCCGGAGAAAACCCACGCCATCACAGGAAGATTGTCCAAACTCTGTACAGACAGCACCCGTAGTCAGGATTGAACCCAGGTCCCTGCACTGTAAGGCAGCAACTCTACCGCAGCACCACTGTGGCATCCTGTCAGTGAGTTACATGTAGAAACAAAGAACTGCAGACGCTGGGTTTGCAAAAAAAAGATACATAATGTCTTGGAGTAACTCAGCGGATCAGGCAGCATCTCTGGAAACTTGGGTAGGCGACGATTTGAGTTCCTCAGCGGTCTACAGATTGTCTGAAGAAAGGACCCTATCCAAAACATCACCTATCCATGTTCTCCAGAGATGCTGCCTGACCTGCTGAGTTACTCCAGCACGTTGTCCCTTTTTTAAATGACTTGCATGTCCTTCTTCACTGCTGTAAAAATGTTATAACTGAAAGATTTTGACAATGAGTAAAACAGCATTTTAACCTATTTCTAATATTTTTTCTGAATCACGGTTTTGACCTGAAGTGTGACAACTCCTTTCTCTCCACAGCTGCTGCCTAACCTGCTGCGTTCCACCAGCAGATTGTTTTGTGCTTAAGGTTCCAGCAAATACGGTCCCTTGTGACTCTATAACATTTTTGAACTAACAAGCAAAAGTATTCAAATTATGTTTTTCAGGAACACAAATGATCTCATTTCCCTTGTGCATTTTTTTCACTGGAGTAACCAAAGTGTTACATTCCTAAAAACACGAGGGAACATTGTAGCAAGGTGCAGGGTTCAGCATGAATGGATTTTTAGTTTAGTTTAGAGATACAGCGTGGAAACAGGCTCTTCGGCGTACCGAGTCCGTGCCGACCAGCGATCCCTGCACACTAACAACATCTTACACGCACTAGGGATAATATTTTTACATTTATACCAGGCCATTTAACCTACAAACCTGTATGTCTTTGGAGTGTGAGAGGAAACCGAAGATCTCGGAGAAAACCCACGTAGGTCACGGGGAGAACGTACAAACTCCGTACGGACAGCACCCGTAGTCAGGATCGAACCCAGGCCTGTGGCACTGTAAGGCAGTAGCTCTACTGCTGCACCACCATGCCGCCCTATTATGTTGGCCATTTACTTAAATCCACGTCCTCTCTTGTAGGAAGATGGGCTTGATGTTTAAACATGATGTTTACTGGGGTGCAGCACATATAAACAAGAGGTCTGACGACAAAGTCATCCTAATCAGGAAGTTAGCGCAGTGAGATCTTCCAGATTCTTGATTGATACAGCATGTAAACAGGCCTTTGTGCCCACCGAGTCCATGCTGACCATTGATCACCTGTTCATGCAAGTTCAATGTTATCCCACTTCCTCATCCACTTCCTGCACACTAGGGGCAATTTACAAAACATTTAACTCCCCTTCCCATCCTGACCTTTCTGTCCTGGGCCTCTTCCACTGTCAGAATGAGGTCACACGCAAATTGGAGGAACAGCGCCTCATATTTTTCTTGGGCCGTTTACAACCCAGCGTTGATCTCTCTAATTTCAAATAATCCTTGAATTTTCCCTCTCTCTCCCCATCCCTCATCCCAGTTGGCCGACTAGTTCCACTGTTTGCGCCCTTGTATCCCTTTGTTCTCACCTCTTCCCCAGCCAACAATGGGCCAATGTGAACTCCTCCGTTCCTTGGTCATCTGTTGCCGGCCCTGCTTTGTTCTGGCCTTTCCTTGCCTCCAGTTCCCTCCCTCTACTTTCAGTCTGAAGAAGGGAGCTGACCCGAAACGTCACACCTCCTTCTTCTCTAGAGATGTTGTCTGACCCAATGAGTTACTCCAGTATTTTGTGTCTATGTTTGGTACAAACCAGTTCCTTTCTACACACCAATGAATATCTTTGGGATGTGGAAGGAAACCCACACAATCACAAGGCGAATATGCAGACGTCACACAAACAGCACCTGATGTCAGGATCGAACCCAGGACTCTGGCGCCGTGAGGCAGCAGCCTTATCAGCTGCGCCGCTGAGAGTCACACTCTTCTGACAGCTCAAACTACAACTAAGCACGCTCTCCCTTGACTGTTCTCTTCAACAAGTGATAAGGCAATTTAGAAGTCGGAAACTCAAATGAGAACATGGATTGCTGACGATGTTGACTAATTGCGCAAGTGTGCGTTCAGCTCCCAGCATCTGTGGAGGATGTGGTCACAGTCGGTTGGAAACAATTAAATTACACAAGTGAAAGAATAGGATAATCTCCAACGGCTGAAATATCCCCTCAGAGAGACTTCAGAACAAATTTCTCTTTGCAGCACGGCAGCACAGTGGCACTGCGTTAGAGCTGCTGCCTTACAGCGCCAGAGCCCCGGGTTTGATCCTGACTATGGGCACTGTCTGTGCAGAGTTTGTATATTCTCCCCGTGATCTGCATGGGTTATCCCCGCTTTCCTCCCACACTCCAAAGACATACAGGTTTGTAGGTTAATTGGCTTGGTATAATCGTAAATTGTCCCTGGCGTGTGCAAGATAGCACGAGTGCGCGGAGATCGCTGGTCGATGGATACTCGGTGGGCCGAAGGGCCTGTTTCCGTGCTGTATCTCTAAACTAAACTTTACTGCGACACCTGTTTCCACACGAGTATATTCATTATGTAAGGATAAGATCAAAACACAATGTTGATGCTTGATGCAAATGTACACCCAATCTGTATTAATCAGTCAGTGGTACAGGAACTGAACTCTGACTCACATCCTCACTAAAGCCTGTTTCCTTTTCATTGTTGTGTGAAAAGAGGTCCACTGTCATCACATAACCATTAGAAACTAAGGAAGGAAATAATCTGAAGCCCGACTGACACATTGGAAGCACTTCTAAACAAAATACAAAACCACTGAGACAGGTTCAAGTACCCGGGATATAGAACGCTATTCACGAGAGAATAACATTTCAGAATGAGTTGAGTTTACATCAGAAGAGCCAAGTCATCAAGGTGAATTTCTGACGCGCTCAAATCTGTCAGTGGAACACATACTTCAGACTGCGATGAATTAAACGTGATTCCATTTATGTGTCTCCAGGACCTGTGCTTGTTATGTGAAAACCTGACTGGATCACAGCACAATTTGCCACCTAGTAAAGGACCTGTCCCACTTTCATGACCTAATTCATGACCTTTTTAACTCGTGGACATTTTTCATCATGCCGAAAAAACGCCCCGACCTACTTGATGCCACGAGTACCCACGACTAGCATCACGACCTGCTAGGACCTACCTACGACCTCGTGACGACCATGCTGCGAGTATGAGTCAAGGGAAAACTCGGCAGAGGTCGTGAATTAGGTCGTGAAAGTGGGACTGGCCCTTAAGTCTGAGCACTCTTTATTTAGCCCACCGCAGTGCAGCCCATACAATGGACTGTCCCTCTCATCTCCAGCTCTGACAACATAATTAGGCTCACAGAAGGATAATCGCCTGCGATGTTGGGTCTGCCCCAGTCACCAGCCTGGGTGCTGACATATGGAGCTATTTGAAAAGCTTTGTTTTATTCAGGATTGGGTTAGTTGCAATGCAATAGATTCGACTTTGCAAAAAATAACCCGAGGCAAAAAAATACTGCAGTTTCTCCAATTTGAATGTGTAACTGGAACAAAGGTCAAAGGAGTTCCACATTGTTCAATTTTATTTGATTAAATAATTCATGAAATATTGCCAAAATGTAGTCCGTACACTATTGTGCATAGTTTTGTTTGAGCCACTCTTGGTAGATTAGAATCATATTTTTCTCAGTTATTAGACAACTGATCGGTCATTTTTACTTTTTTTAAATCAACTTACTGCTGGCACGGTGACACAGCGGTAGAGTTGCTGCCTTACAGCGCCAGAGACACTGGTTCGATCCCGACCACGGGTGCTGTCCGTACGGAGTTTGTACGTTCTCCCCGTGACCGTGTGGGTTTTCCCTGGGTGCTCCGGTTTCCTCCCACATTCCAAAGACATGCGGGTTTGTAGGTTAACTGATTTCTGTAACTTGTACATTGTTACTAGTGTGTAAGATTGTGTTAGAATATGGGCAGATCCCTGGTCAGTGTGGACTCAATGGGCTGAAGTGCCTGGTGCACGCTGCATCTCCAAAGTCGAAATTCATCAGTCAAAAGGCTGCGTGCAAATTGCCCTGAGTGTGTAGGATAGAGCTAGAATACGGGAATCAATGGTCAGCACAGACTCGGTGGGCCGAAGGGCCTGTTTCTGCACTGTATCTCCAAACTAAACTAAAAATCTAAAATACGGTGAATAGCAATAAGGCAGTAATAAAGCTTCACTACCTTAAATAAAATCAAGAATAATCTTGATTGCAAAGTAAATGATCCCTTATGCCTAATTGCACTGAATCATGAAATATTTTTTGCTGTGTTGATTGTGCAAATAAGTCCAGGCAGAAATATGAATCATAAATCAATTGGGAGGAAGGAGCACTAAGCTGAGTGTGAATATTTGTTTGAATTGCTGACTGGGATGTAATTTTGAGGCTCCATAAGGTGCTGGCAAGGCCGCATTTGGCATATTGTGAGCAATTTTGGGCACCATATCTGAGGAAGGATGTACTGGCTCTGGAGAGGGTCCAGAGGAGGTTTACAAGAATGATCCCAGGAATGAGTAGGTTAACCTGTGATGAGCGTTTGTCGGCACTGGGCCTGTACTCGCTGGAGTTTAGAAAATTTGAGGGGGGACCTCATTGAAACATACAGAATAGTGAAAGACTTGCAAAGAGTGGATGTGGAGATAATGTTTCCATTAGTGGGAGAGTCTAGAACTAGAGGTCATAGCCTCAGGATTAAAGGACGTTCTTTTAGGAAGGAGATGAGAAGACATTTATTTAGTCAGAGGGTGGTGAATCTGTGGAATTCTTTGCCACAGAAGACTGCGGAGGCCAAGTCAGTGGGTATATATTTAAGGCAGTGGTTAAAGGATGTTCTTTTAGAAAGGAGATGAGAAATATCTTTACTCCGAGGGTGGAGAATCTGGGGAATTCTTAGCACCCAAAGGCTGTGGAGGCCAAGTCAGTGGATAATTTGTAAGAAGATAGATAAATTCTTGATTAGTACAGGTGTCAGAGGTTCTGGGGAGAAGGCACGGGAATGGGGTTGGGAAAGGGGAGATAGATTAGCCATGATTGAATGGCAGGGTAAACTTGATGGGCCGAATGGCCTAATTCTACTATTCGTTATGACCTTATGGCTGAAGTGCAGAGTTGAATTGCAATTTTATACTTTACACTTTATGTTTGCAGAAGTATGTGTGTTGGGAACGGTGGTATTACTGGGGGCATCCCGACTTATAAAAGTTAAGCATATCAATATTAATGTTGGAAAAAGGAAAGAAACACATAATATTTCACAAATAAACGCTGGATTAGCCAGCATAACTTTCACTGTGACAAAGTGCTTACATTGGAGCTACATATCCATTCTCTGTCACTCGTTTTTCAACTTTGAATGTAGAGTACAAGATTCAGCCACTGCTGTATAAACACGAAGGTAGACAAAAGTGCTGGAGAAACTCAGCGGGTGCGGCAGCATCGATGGAGCGAAGGAAATAGGCAACGTTTCGGGACGAAACGTTGCCTATTTCCTTTGCTCCATCGATGCTGCCACACCCTGCTGAGTTTCTCCAGCACTTTTGTCTACCTTCGATTTTCCACCAGCTGCAGTTCCTTCTTAAAAACGCTGTATAAAACACGTATTTAACATACAGTAAGTACTATGAAGCTGGAAAAAGTGCGGTGAAGATTTACGATGTTGCCAGGAGTCGAGAGCCTGATCTAAAGAGAGAGGTTAGGCAGACTGGGACTTAATTATTTGGAACAAAGAAGACTGAGTGGTCAGCGGAGAGACAATACACGATTACAATCGAACCATCCACAGAGTACAGACATGATAAAGGGAACAACGTTTAGTGCACGATAAAGTCCAGTAAAGTCAGGTTAAAGATAGGGTCACCGATGAGGTAGATAGTAGCTCAGGACAGCTCGCTAGTTGTTAAAGGGGAGGTTGAACAGCTGACTGAACAGCTGGGAAGCAACTGTCTCCGAATGTGGAAGTGTGCGTTTTCACACTTATGATGGGACAGAGCAGACTCTAGACTAAGACGTTGACTCTGGACTCATCAATGAGGTTGACCCATAGCTGCCAAGAAGTAAATAGGGATGGCAATAAATGGTGGTACTGCCAGCAGCATCCATATCGCATGAATGAATAGTGACAAAAGTGTGGCACGGTGGCACAGCGGTAGAGTTGCTGCCATTCATCGCCAAGGACTCAGGTTCAATCCTGACTATGGGTGCTGTCTGTACAGAGTTTATACGTTCTCCCCGTGACCTACATGGGTTTTCTCGGAGGTCTTTGGTTTCCTCCAACACTCCAAAGAAGTACATGTTTTATAGGTTAATTGGCTTGGTATAAATATAAATTGTCCCTAGTGGTTGAGGGATAGTGTTAATATGCAGTGATCGCTGGTCGGTGCGGAGTCGGTGGGCCGAAGGGCCTGTTTCCGTGCTGTATCTCTAAACTAAACTTATTTTAAAGTTATCCTCAGTAAAGTACAGCACATTGTATGTTTTGTTCCAATGCATCCACTTGGTAATCTCAATAAACGCACACATCAGGGAGTCCATTATCCGACCTCTAACTTCTCTGATCCCAGTGTAATATAGGAGTAGGGCCAACTACATTTGGTTTCGAGCCAGAGGACAAAATTGGCCAGGAGTCCTCTTGAGCTGACGTGTTGGAGTAATGGCCATGTATAAACACTAGGTGAGGACAGTGCAAGGCCTGGATAAAGTGGATGCAGGGAGGATGTTTCCACTAGTGGGAGAGTCCAGGACCAGAGGGAGCTCCTTTTGAAAGGAGATGAGGAGGAATTTCTTTAATCAGAGGGTGGTAAATCTGTGTCATTCATTGCCACAGAAGGTTGTGGAGGCCAAGTCAATGGATATTTTTTAAGGCATAGATAAATTCTTGATTAGTACAGGTGTCAGAGGTTATGGGGAGAAGGCAGGAGAATGGGGTTAGGTGGGAGAGATAGATCAGCCATGATTGAATGGCGGACTAGACTTGATGGGCCAAATGGCCTAATTCTACTACTCTCACTTAGAGAAACATGGTACAGGAGTAGGCCATTCGGTCCTTCGAGCCAGCACCGCCATTCAATATGATCATGGCTAATCATCCAAAATCAGTACCCCGTTCCTGCTTTTCCCCCATATCCCTTGATTTCTTTAGCCCTAAGAACTAAATGTAACTCTCTTGAAAACATCCAGTGAATTGGCCTCCACTGCCTTCTGGGGCAGAGAATTCCACAGATTCACAACTCTCTGGGTGAAAACGCTTTTCCTCATCTCAGACCTAAATGGCCTACCACTTATTCTTAAACTGTGACCCCTGGTTCTGGTGATCCTACGCTGCACTCCCTCAATAGCAATAATGCCCCTTCCTCAAATTAGGAGACCAAAACTTCACACACTACTCCTTATGACCTTATGAGTACGGGTGTAAGGGGTTATGGGGAGAAGGCAGAAGAATAGGGGTAAGAGGGGAAGAGAGATTAGCCACGGTGAATGGCAGAGTAGACTTAATGGACTGAATGGCCTAATTCTGCTCCTATCACACGAGCTTATGAATTTATGACAGTAATTAGGGTCTGGTTTGAGAGTTCAGTTCCAGATTGAATATAATAAAGCACCGAAGTGCAAAAGTTCTCACATTGATAATGGTCACCTCTACAAGGTACCAATTATACTGTGATAGACACAAAAAGCTGGAGTAACTCAGGCAGCAGCTCTGGGGAGAGGGAATGGGTGACATTTCGGGTCGAGACCCTTCTTCAGGCCCTTCGATCTGAAACGTTACCCATTCCTTCTCTCCAGTGATGCTGCCTGTTGCGCTTAGGTACTCCAGCTTGTTGTGTCTATCCATTTGTGTCTATCTTTGGTTTAAATCAGCATCTGCAGTTCCTTCCTACCCAATTATTCTCAGATGATCTGCTGGGGAGATGACAACAGTGCATCAAATAAAAGGAAGCTTGTTCACACCAACTTACACAAACAACCTATGATCAGTTGACTTCAAGGGGGGTCATGACACGAAACGTCACTTATCCATGTTCTCCAGACCTGCTGCCTGAGCAGCTGAGTTACTCCAGCACTTTGTCTTTTTTTAACCAGTTGACTTTTTTTTAACCAGTGGGTCCGATAACATAGTTGTAACTTACCTGCCTAGCGGGGTGGGTTGCATTAGTCCACCCTGTTTCGACTAATGCAATCAACCAAATGTGCACAAACAAGATCAAATAGAACATGTTGACCTACAACTTGAGGCTGTGCACGCCATACGCAAGAAGAAGAAGATCTGGCTAGCATTCAGAGATCTGGACCACAAATCTAAAGATATGTGTTCAAATCCCACAAAGGCTGCAGGCAAATTTAATTCATGTAATTAAATAGAGAAAAAAATATTTTGCTTAAGATTGCCTTAATAACAGTAAGCATAAATGCGGATTGATGTAAAACCCTCCACAGTACCCTATGCCTTTCCTATGCAATAGATTCAGATTCAGATTCAATTTTAATTGTCATTGTCAGTGTACAGTACAGAGACAACGAAATGCATTTAGCATCTCCCTGGACGAGCGACATAGCAAATGGTTTGAATAAATAATAATAAGTGTCCGGGGGGGCTGGTGATTGGCAGTCACTGAGGTACGTTGAGCAGAGTGACAGCCACCGGGAAGAAGCTGTTCCTCGACCTGCTGGTTCGGCAACGGAGAGACCTGTAGCACCTCCCGGATGGTAGGAGGGTAAACAGTCCATGGTTGGGGTGAGAGCAGTCCTTGGCGATGCTGAGCGCCCTCCGCAGACAACGCTTGCTTTGGACAAACTCAATGGAGGGGAGCGAGGAACCGGTGATGCGTTGGGCTATTTTCACCACCCTCTGCAATGCCTTCCGGTCGGAGACAGAGCAGTTGCCATACCATACTGTGATATAGTTGGTAAGGATGCTCTCGATGGTGCAGCGGTAGAAGTTCACCAGGATCTGAGGAGACAGATGGACCTTCTTCAGTCTCCTCAGGAAGAAGAGACGCTGGTGAGCGTTCTTGACCAGAGTTGAGGTATTGTAGGTCCAAGAGAGGTCATCGGAGATGTTGACTCCCAGGAACCTGAAGCTAGAAACACGTTCCACCTCCGTCCATTAATACCAAATAACCAAATGCCTTTCAATTGTATCCACCATGACTGCCTCCTTTGGCAGCCCGTTTCTGATAACTTGGATGAAAAGCGTACCCCTCTGACCTCCTTTAAACTTCTCAACCTAATTTTAAACCAGCACCCTTCGAGTTCAAGACTCCCCTTCCCTGGAAGAAAGACTCTGACTATTTAGTCTATCTTCGCTCCATTTATATGCAGAATTTATAAACCTCTGCAAGGTCACCCCTCAGCCTCTCACAATCCAGTGAGAATAAACCCAGGCTAGCTAATCCCTCCTTTTAAATACAGGCTCCATTCCAGGCAACATCCTGGTGAATCTCTTCTGCACCCTCTCTATTGCTGCCCTATACATGTAGTGTTGTGGCCAGAACTGTACATTCCAAACAGAGACACAAAATGCTGGAGTAACTCGGTTGGTCAGGCAGCATATCTGGAGGAAAGGAATAGTTGACGTTTAGAGTGGGAACCCTTCTACGGAACAAGGTTAGGCTTAGATTCCAAATGCTGTCTACCCAATGTTTCCTGCAGCTGCAACAAATCATCTCAACTCTTATACTCAATGGCCAGCCTTTAAACATAAGCAGGTCAAATGCCTTCTTCATTACCCCATCCACCCATACCATCACTTTCAACCAGCAAAGCAAAGGAGTCTGGAGAAGGGTCCTGACCCGAAATATCACCCATCCCTTTTCTCTAGAGATGCTGCCTGACCCGCTGAGTTACTCCAGCACTTTGTATCTAAGCAAAGGACCTGCACCCCAGGATCTCTTTGACCATTAATGTCCAACAAGTTCTTGCCATTTGCTCCACATCTCCTACCAGAATTTGACTTCTTGATTGCACAAAAAAAAAATCTGCTACTTGAAAATTCCTACGACAAATAGAAAAAACTCCAAAAAGCCACAATTGAATTGTATATGATCCTGTTGGTTCAACATCTGGCTCACCAGAGCACTGTTTCCCAGTTTCCCTTTAAACTGCCAGAGCTCGGTTTCACTCCTTTGAAACTCGCTGAGTCCTTGTTTCCATACTCCCTTCAAACTCATTGGGATCCTCTCTCCATGGTTCCCTTGTAACTCTCTGAGGATTTGTTTAAATTCACTAGTGCTTCAATTCCCAAGCTCCCTTTAACCACAACCAGCCCAATTTCCCACACTCATTTTTAACTCATAACAATGTGTTCCTTTTAAATTCACTAGAGTCCCATTTCCTGCGGTCTCTTTAAACTCATTGGTATCTCATTCTCTATGTTCCTTTTAAAACCAATGGTCTCACTAAATAATGTATTATACTGCTGTGTAATTGCATAAAACTGTGACTTAAAAGTGCATTGTAGTATTAATAGAATATTATCCAATTGTTTGGAAAATTTGCCAGCAAGGCATCATCTAATTATATAGGATACTGGATTTTCACAGTTTCACTGCAGTTCATATTAAAAAAACTCAATGGTCCATGTAAAAGATCACTCTTTTGTTGCCTTTTCATTGCTAGCCTTTGTCCACCATTAGCCATTGAAGACCCACTTCATTTGTCTCCCCCCCCCCGCCCCCCCCATTCTGAATAAGGGTCTCGACCCGAAACGTCGCCTTTTCGTTCCCTCCAGAGATGCAGCCTGACCCGCTGAGTTACTCCAGCACATCGTGTTCTAGAATCATAGAGTCTAGAGCCCCTGTCCCACTTAGGAGACCTAAACAGCAACCTCTGGTGACCTTGCCTGCCACCCAAGGGTTCCATGAGGTCACCGGAGGTTTTGGTCACTCTCCCTAATGGTTGAAAGTGGTTTCTGTGTGGTCGAGGCTTCAGGCTGCTGCTATTTTTTCATCATGTTTAAAACCGGCCTCGAGTAAAAATAGGTTGCCGTTTAAAAAAATGTTTTAGTCGCAGGTCTAGTCGAAGCCGGTTTTCTTCATAGTCGAGGAAGGTTTTCAACATATGCGTGGGAGATGGTAGGAGGTTGCAGGTCATCTCGACCTTGATTTTTTTTGGGTGGCGGGCAAGATCACCATAGGTTGCTGTTTAGGTGTCCTAAGTGGGACAGGGTTACAGTGTGGAAACAGGCCCCTCAGCCCAACTTGCCCACATTGGCCAACATGTCCCATCTATACTAGTCCCACTTGCCTGCATTTGACCAATATCCTTCTAAACCTGTCCTATCCATGTGCCTCTCTTAATATTTCTTAAACGCATCGATAGTACCTGTTTCAATGACCTCCTCTGGCAGCTCATTCCATACACCTACCACCCATTGGGTAAAATAACATCCCACAGATTTCTATTAAATCTTTCTCCCCTCACTATGTTTGGTGACAATCCCAACTTTTCAACAGAGCTTGAAGGAACTTGCCAGTTTCACCTTTCATCAGAATCTCTTCCATTTTAATTGATCACCAAAGTAATTTCATCAGAAATAGCAAGTATGTACCAAAGTGGATTTTATAACCCTTTAATAGCAATAGTCCTTGGTTAGGAAATGATTTTTACCAAGACACCAATGTTAACTTTTATTGAGAGAGAGAGAGAATAAGAGAGAGTCAAGGCTAAGAGGGCTGTAGACTTTAGAGATACTGCATGGAAATAGACCCTGTACACTATCACTATCCTACTTACTTTGGAGTATGGAAAGAAACCTGGAGCACCTGGATAAAACCTACAGGGTCACAGGGAGAACGTACAAACTCCAAACACAGCACCCCTAGTCAGGATTGAACCCGGGTCTCTGGTGCTGCAAGGCAGCAAATCAACTGCTGTGCCATTGTGTTGCCAGGCAGTTTTGACAACAGTTTAGGAGGAGACTGTGTGGAACAGAACTCTGAAAGGGATCCACGTGCAGACAGGGAGAGTTTGCATTGGAATGAAATACTGAAATATGCAGACGGTTTAGGCAGCCATGACGTAGAGAGAAAAAAGACACGTGGAAGGAGAGATAGACAGGATAGAGAACAGTGACACAAGGAGAGAGAAACGTTTCAATCCTGACTACGGGTGCTGTCGGTGTGGAGTTTGTATGTTGTCCCTTTGACCACGTGGGTTTTGTCCAGGTGCTCCAGTTTCCTCCCACATACCAAAGATGCCCAGGTTTATAGGTTAATTGACTTCTGTAAATTGTTAATTGTCCCTAATGCGTAGGACAGCGTTAGTGAATGGGGTGATCGGTGCGGACTCGGTGGGCCGAATGGCCTGCTTTTCACCCTGTATCTCTAAAATCTAAACATATCTAGATGGTCAGGAAGCGAATAAAGTCAACTTTAACAGCAAAGAGAATTGTAAACAATCACAAATAGAGTGATAATGCGATGGAGGCTAAAAACAATAACCATTCTTTGTTGTCTCCTCCCACACTCCGACCTAGCTGAGGCCTCGAGTACTCTCGAGCATGAAGGAGAGCTACAAAGACCTCCTACGACCTCGTGTCGACCATGCTGCGAGTATGAGTCGAGGGCGAACTCGCCAGAACTCGCGGATTAGGTCGCCCAAGTGGGACAGCCCCATCAAAGTTAAAAGTAACATTTTAGCGTCTAAAAGTAAAGCTGAAGTGATTGGAACCAGCAAACCAAGATGCTCTTCTTTCTAATTGATTGTTATAAAAAAACGGACACACTGCATAAAGACAGGCTTTCAAATCTTTCGATCGTGGAAACAAATATGTCGTGTGAAAAGTTATCCTTTCGTATCACACTCCTAGGAGCAGAAATTACCTCACATGTGGCTACAATTACACAAATACAAACTGAGCTCTTCATCTTACTGAATGTTAGTACAGTATGACTATTGTTGGTAGTTGACAGAAACGATATTTGTTTGTGGATTCTGCCAAATGAAGCAATTTAGCAAGAATCCTTCAACCTTGAGCCAAGATTCAGCAGAGCTGCCTCTTTTTAGTTTAGTTTAGTTTTTAGAGATACAGCCCTTCGGCCCACCGAGACCGTGTTGACCAGAGATACCCGCACACTAACGCTAATCTACACACACACTAGGGACAATTTACAATTATACCAAGCCGATTAACCTACAAATCTGTAGGTTAATCTTTGGAGTGTGTGAGGAAACCTGAGATTCTGGAGAAAGCCCACGCAGGTCACTGGGAGAATGTACAAACTCCGTACAGACAAGCACCCGTCGTCAGGATCGAACCCGGGTCCCTGGCGCTGTAAGGCAGCAACTCTACCGTTGCGCCACTGTGCATCCTATTTCTTTGTCATTACTTTCCCATTTCTTTTTCTCCATACAGGATTAACAGCTTGCTCAGATATACTTTTCCAGGATCCATTTAGTCATCCATTGACTGCATTTCTGTACTCCCTAAACTTGACATCATTCCCAAACACTAAGCTACGCTGACTGCCCCCAATTAGTCCCTCATCCAAACACTCGTAAATCCTATCCCAAAAAATCATCTCTAATAGTTTCCCTGCCATTGATGCGAGGCGCAAGTTCTAACTCCCTGGAATTCCCAGTATTTGATTTCCAAATTCCTGACAATGTTTTTAAATGCTTCCAGATTCTCATCCTGCCCATTCTCTGTGATCTCATCTAATCTTACAACCATCTGAGCTATCAATGCCTCACTAAAGTCCTTGTAGACAACATCCACTGCCCTACCCTCATCAATCAAGTTCATTACTTTCTCAAAAATCTCAATCATTTAAGGGCGGCACAGTGGTGCTGTGGTAGAGTTGATGCCTTGGAGGGCATCTACCACAAGAAGGCCGTCAGCATCCATAAAGACTCCTCACACCCTTGTAACGGACTGTTCGAACTACTTCCCTCCGGCAGACGTTACAAGGCCTTCTACGCCCGAACCTCCAGACTCAGAAACAGCTTCATTCCCAGAGCTATAGCGGCTCTGAACCAGCCCTGCTGAGTGCCCCCCATCCCCCCTGGACTGTCTCCCTCAGATGGTCACGTCGCACAGTTTATTTATTTATTTTATTTTTTTGACATCGGTTGGAAGCTGCATACTAAATCTCGTTGCACTGATGTGCAATGACAATAAAATATATTATTATTATTATTATTATAATATTATTATTATTATTATTCTAGTGCCAGATTTGATCCCGACTACGGGTGCTGTCTGTACAGAGTTTGCAAGTTCTCCCTGTGACAGCGTGGGTTATCTCCGGGTGCTCCGGTAAGAAATTGTTGCCCTTCCATAAAACTCTGTGTGATAACTGTATAACACAGGATGATGGTACATTGGCACAGTGGTGGAGTTGCTGCCTTACAGCATCAGAGACCCAGTTCGATCCCGACTACGGGTGCTGGCCGTACGGAGTTTGTACGTTCCCCCGGTAACCGCGTGAGTTTTCCCCGGGTACTCCACACTACAAGGATGTACAGGTTTGTAGGCTAATTTGGTTTTGAAAATTATCGCTAGTGTGTAGGATAATGTTAGCATTAGGATGATCACTGATTGGCACCGACTCGGTGGCCGAAGGTCCTGTAACCATGCCATATCTCTAAACTAAACTAAATGAAAAAATTGACTGATGTCTAAAGATTTAGATCTTTCAGTTTGGATTGAGGTACCCAAGTTTAAAAGTACGTGTTTCAAAGAACAGAAAAAACTTTGTTAGCAAGAGGCTAATAGTCAGTTAATAGTATGCATCTTAAATAAACCCCTACAAATTGAATTAGTAAATAAACCTCATTTTACATACAATTATAAGAATGAAAGCCTAGGAAGCCAAAGGAATAGGAATCAATACTAGTGTTCCACTGTAAATGTCAAGAAAAAACATTGGCTGCTGGATTAGATAATACATATAATCGATTGCACTGAAATTCAGTTTGCAACCACTATGGACAATTTTCATTTAGTAATTCCTTTCCTTGCAGTCCTGCTTTCAGATGAGACGTTAGACCATGGAATGTGGGAGGAAAACGGAGCACCTGGAGGAAACCCATGAGGTCACGGGGAGGTCATATCAACTTCATATAGACAGCACTCACAGTCAGGATCGAACATGGGACTCTGGCACTGTAAGGCAGCAGCTGGCGGCACGGTGGGGTAGCGGTGAAGTTGCTGCCTTACAGCGCTTACAGTGCCAGAGACCCGGGTTCGATACTGACTATGGGTGCTGTCCGTATGGAGTTTGTACATTCTCCCTTAGACCTGTGTGGGTTTTCTCTGAGATCTTTGATTTCTCCTCGCACTTCCACCTACAGGTTTACAGGCCAATTGGCTTTGGTATAAATGTAAATTGTCCCGAGTGTGTGTAGGATAGTGTTAATGTGCGGGGATGGCTGGTCGGTGCGGACTCAGAGGGATGAAAGGTCTGTTTCCACGCTGTATCTCAAACTAAACTAAACTAAACTCTACCTCTGTGCCACTTTGCTGGTTGAGTTCAATGTTCCTAACAGATACATAGACAATAGGTGCATGGGTAGGCTATTTGGCCCTTCGAGCCAGCACCGCCATTCAATGTGACCATGGCTGATCATCCACGATCAGTACCCCGTTCCAGCCTTCTCCCCATATCCCTTGATGCCACTAGCCCGAAGAGCTCTTGAACTGTCAGTTCCTGTCAACATTGGGGAAGTCTAAGTCACCCACTAAGCCAACCCAGTTGATTTATCTTTCCATACTCTGACTGCATATCTGTTTACTCTCCACTCACCTGACCTCGTCCAACCCCAACCCCAACCTTGTTGTGCCTTCACCATACTCCCTGACCTCCCCTTCTGTCATCAACAGAGGCCTCACCTTCGTTCCCCTCCACCCGCACCTCAACGAGTTCCGGGCACACCACGACGTAGAGCTTTTCGCATCCGTGCCTTTTTCTATTGGAAGGAGTTCTCACCACTCAGTGATGGCCCTTTCTCATGTCTCCACCGGCCTCCCTCTTGGACCCCCTCTAACGGCCATCTACCCTCACTGGACCTCTTTATTTCTAATTGCTGGCGTGACATCAACAGTCTCAACTTTTCCACTCACCTTCCCTTCTCTAACCTCACCCCCTCTGAACGTACAGCCCTGAGCTCACTCTGCAGCAACCCTGACATTATAATCAAACACACCGACAAGGGAGGTGTCGCGGTAGTCTGGCACGCTGACCTCTACCGCACTGAGGCCAGGCGCCAACTCTTGGACACCTCTTCCTACCCATCCTTGGAGGAAGAAGGGTCTCGACCCAAAACACCCCCATTCCTTCTCTCCGGACATGCTGCCTGACCCGCTGAGTTACTCCAGCTTTTTGGGTCCATATCTGTTCCTCTCTCCCGCTGGCTACTAGGAGTAGAATCCCTTCAGAGTGATTGTATCTTTCTTATTGTTGAGCTCGACCCAGAGTGGAGGAATCAAAACACAGTGGACAGAGATTTATGGTTTGGTGGGTAAGGGGGGTAAATTTAATGGAAACCTGAGTGACAACACTTTTTTATACAATGGATGGTAAATATATGGAATGAGCTGCCAGAGGAGGTAGCTGAGGCAGGTACTATCATAACATTCTAAAAAAAATTTGGACAGGTACATAGATAGGATATGGGCCAAACGCAGGCAGGTGGGACCAGTGTAGGTGGACATGTTGATCGGTGTGGGCAAGTTGGGCTGAAGGGCCTGTTTCCACGCTGGATGACTCCGCGTCCAATGGCCCCAATGAAGAAACCTTTCAGTATGTCCTCTCTAAGTGCCGCTTTGACATTCTCCCCGATTAGTAATACAGCTCCTCCATTGCCTTTACCTCCCTCTCTACCATCTCTGAAACTCTGCCAGGTCTGCCCCTCTCGCAAACAAGTCCCCATAGTGGTCACGATGGCCAAATCTCCGCAGACCCTGAAACTCGGATGACCCAAGATGTCGGAGGTGGCACAAAATCTGCAGTCCCCTGTAAGGGATGGTGAATTTTTGTCGTGTAAATTTGTCTCTTCTGGAGCAAGCTGTGCCGTTCAATCAAATCTAATCTGCCAGATATATGTATCAATAAAAAATGTTTTAAATAATAAACAAAGTCTCTTATCTCCGAGCCAGGTGGTATGGACAGAGTACAGTATTAATCTTTTGCTAACAGAATGATGATAGCCAGAACCAACAGTAACATGTGTGTGTACTCAGCAGGGGTGAGCAGCTGGAGATTGGGTTTAGTCTCGGCCTCAATGCAGGTGGAGGGTTGAGGTCGAAGCTCAAGTGAGTTTAGGCTCCAAACACCCATCGAGCTAAAGAGGAGAAGGAAAACAATCTCCTGTTACCACTGTAAAAAAAATCTAACAATAAATGTAATTGAAGCCAGCCCAGTTTGTTAGGGATGCGACAGACAATATGCACGCAACAATGTATGTATAGGAAGGTAGACAAAAGTGCTGGAGAAACTCAGCGGGTGCAGCAGCATCCAGCGAAGGAAATAGGCAACGTTTCGGGCCGAAACCCTTCTTCAGACTGAAGGACTGTATATATGTATACAGTATATGTATACATGTATATGTATACCTATGTATAGGAAGGAACTGCAGATGCTGGTTTACACTGAAGATAGATACAAAATGCAGGAGTAACTCAGCGGGACAGGCAGCATCTCTGAAGAGAAGCAATGGGTGGGGTGGGAGATTGCAACCTTCACCTGGTCCGCCCTGTTTCGACGAATGCAATGAAAATCAAATCAGATCAAATAGAACAAGTTGTCCTACAACGTTAGGCTGTGCACGCCATACGCAAGATGAAGAAGCAATGGGTGGCGTTTCACGTCGAGTGTTTCTGGTCTGAAGAAGGGACTCCACTCGAAACGTCACCCATTCCTTCCCTCCACAGATGCCGCCTGTCCCGCTGAGTTACTCCAGCTTTTTGCGTCTAAGCAATTCTAGTTCAGTTTATTATTGTCTGGTTTAGTTTGTTATTGTCACATGGATCGAGGTACCGTGAAAAGCTTCTTGTTGCGTGCTGCCAAGTCAGCAAAAAGCCTATAGGTGATTACAATTAAGCCTTCCACAGAGTACTGATGCAGGATAAAGTCCAAGTCCAATAACATCTTATTAAAGGTTACACAAAAACGCTGGAGAAACTCAGCGGGTGCAGCAGCATCTATGGATGCTGCTGCACCCGCTGAGTTTCTCCAGCTTTTTTTGTGTAACCTTCGATTCTCCAGCATCTGCAGTTCCTTCTTAAACATCTTATTAAAGATAGTTCAAATGTCTCCATTGAGGTAGATGGGAGGTCTGGACCACTCCCTAGCTTGTGAGAGTTGACTGATATAACAGATGGGAAGAAACTGTCCCTGAATCTGGTGGTGTGCGTTTTCAAACTTTAGCACCTCTTGCCTGACGGGAGTGGAGAGAAGAGTGACTGGGATGAGGCTGGTCCTTGATTGTGCTGCCAGCCTAGCCCAAGCAGCGTGAAGTGTAGCTGGAGTCAACGGAAGGGAGGTTGGTTTGTGTGATGGTCTGGGCTGCGGCCACAACCCTGTGCAATTTCTTGCAACCCTGGCAATGGCTGTTCCCAAACCATGCTTCGATTCTTTCCATGGCGCATCTGTAGAAGTTGCGGAAGTTAGTTTGGCACATGCCGAACTTCCTAAATAAGTAGAGGGGTTGGTGTGCTTCCTTGAACATAGCTTCGATGTGGTTGGTCCAGGACTAATTACTGCTGATATTTATTCCTAACAAGTTGAATGATCAATAATGGATACTTTGAGATGACACAAGTAGATGTCAGGCTGGTGACAGAGTGGCTGGACTACACTCCTTGGAGGTGTTAAGGTGCAAGTTTAAGCTCAAGTTCACATTTATCGTCACAGGCACCAATTGGTACAGTGAAATTTGAGTTCCCATACAGCCATACGAATAAAAAGAACACAACACACAATTGAATTTAACATAAACATCCACCACAGCGGAATGAATGTTTCTCACTGTGATGGAGGGCAATAAATTTCAGTCACTCTTCCTCTTTGTTCAGGGCCTAGAACGCTCCGCCGTCGCTGTTATGGACGGCACGATGTACAGGCCCTCTCGCCGGGATGATCGAAACGCCGGCGCCGGGATGGATCAGAACACACTCTGCGGCTTCCGAATCGGCTGCTTCTTACCACGGCTTCCGTAGTCCACAGGTCAAGCTGGGCGGAGCTCCAACGCTGGAGATCCTCGGCAAAAGACTTCCCAGGCCTCCACGGTGTTAAAGTCAGCAGTCCCCGCGGTCAGAGATCCAACACTGACGATCCTCGACAAGGATCCCAGGCTCCGCGATGGTAAATCCGCGCTGCGCCTGCTGCTGAAGCTCTGGGCCGGTCTCCGGTCGGAAAGGCCGCGCTAATCCAGTTGGTAGGGGGGACGAAGATGCGACACGTAGAAAAGACACATCTCCGTCCAGGTAAGTGACTGAAAAACGGTGTCTCCCTATTCACCCCCTCCCACCAATCCCCACACAAGTCATACTGGGAAACATTAAAACATACATTTCGATGCTCTAAAAATAACAAAAAAGGCGAAAGGACTGACGAGCAGCTGGCAGGGATTCACAGAATTAAGGTACGTCAGCTGTGGGTGAATTGGATGATGGGACAGGCACAATGGAATAAGTGTGCACCCATGTTCCTATCCAACACCCACATCCATTCTGCACCTCTTCTCATTGCCACTGGGGGCACTATAACGCATTGACTCTGGGGTCTGCAGATGCTGGAGGCTTGAGTGAAAATCCAAGTGCTGGAGAAATGGTGGTGCAGCGGTAGAGTTGCTGCCTTACAGCGCAAGAGACCTGGGTTTCATCCTGACCACATTTGCTGTCTGTACGGAGTTTGCACGTGACCTGCTTGGGGTTTCTCCGGGTGCTCCCATTTCTTCTCACACTCCAAAGATGCACAGGTTGGTAGGCTAATCGGCCTGGTAAAATTGTAAATTGTCCTTAGAGTGAGTGAGTGAGTGAGTGAGTGAGTGAGTGAGTGTGTGAGTGTGTGAGTGTAGGATAGTGTGTGGACTTGGTGGGCCGAAGGGCCTGTCTCTGCACTGAATCTCTCCACAAAACTAAACTGCGAATCAGGCAGCATCTGTTGAGGAAATGGACGGAAAAGACAGGTCGGGACTTTACTTCAATCTGACCATTTTCCTCCACTGACCCGCTGAGTTCTTCCAGTAGTTTTGTTTTTCACTCCAGCACAGCGGTTGTGTAGCTAGGTTACAGTGATGTTACAATTATATTTCCATGTAGTACAACACATTGGTCATAATTTTGGCTGGGATCACTCTCGTTTAACTGCAGCTGCAGATGGGAATTAACAGCCATGCAAGCACTTTGCGTTATTTAGACTGTTGTATCAGGCTCAATTTGAGCCCAGGTCATCTCATTTAGATGGAACAGCAGGAGCATTGTCTTTTGACAAAACATGTTTATTGCCGAAAGATTTGGAAACAAGTTTCTGGAACATACCAGTCCAAAAATTAGAACTGATCTCATGTTAGATATGTCTGCTGGTTTCTAAAATGGGAGGCATTCCAGTACAATACATTTATTACAGACTCCAGTGATGTGAGAACATAATGTGGGAGGGAATGCATGTTAAAAGTTGCATCTACTGGTTTTAAATTAAATAATTAAAGTGTTTTTGTCTTGTATGCCAATATTTTTTGATTTTCCAATCATGTATCTAATTGTTAACAAGGGCAGCAGGTACTGCGGCTGCCTCACAGCACCAGAAGCCAAGGTTTGATCCTGATCTCGGGTGCTGTCTGTGTGGAGTTTGCACGTTCTCCCTGTGATCACATGGATTTCACCAGGTGCTCTTGTTTCCTCCCACATCCCAAAGGCAAGTGGGTTTGTAGACTTTGGCTCCTGTAAAATTGGCTTGAGTGTGTAGAGAGTGGATGGGGAAAGTGGGATGGCATCGAACTAGTGTGAACAGGTGGTTGGCATGGACTTGGTGGGCCAAAGGGCCTCTTTCTATGCTGTAACTTTCAATCAAAAACTACTACCAAGAACAGTTCTATATATGCCATAAGTTCCTTGAACATCAACACATTGAGAGAAAAACCATGCTTTGTCATGTATTTCTACACTTTCTACACTGTATTAATAAATGCTTCCTCCTCGTTTTATGTGGCACTTAACACTCTCTCGCAATACATTTTCTGTCCAAGAGCACACACATAGTTGAATAGATGCAGATATTGATGGGTTTACATGATGTTATACGTGGCACCTCAGTATGTCCATTGATAAGGAACCAGTACATTTCACCATATAACCCCAAGTGGTATAGAATATTAAGAGACAACAGCAAACCTATATATATATATATATATAACCATATAACAATTACAGCACGGAAACAGGCCATCTCGACCCTTCTAGTCCGTGCCGACTATATCAACTCCCCCTCCAATTCCCAATCTGCCCTTTCTGTCCTGGGGCTCCTCCATTGTCAGAGTGTAGCCCAGCACAAATTGGAGGAACAGCACCTCATATTTCACCAGTGGTATGAACATTGACTTCTCTAACTTCAGGTAGCTCTTGCTCTCTCTCTTCATTCTCCCACTGTCTCCGCCTACATTCTTTTTTTGTCCAACCCCCTCCTCTGACATCAGTCTGAAGAAGGGTCTCGACCCGAAATGTCGCCAATTCCTTCTCTCCATAGATGCTGCCTCACCCCGCTGAGTTTCTCCAGCATTTTGTGTTTACCTTTGATTTTACCAGCATCTGCAGTTCTTTTTTAAACCTATATATCCATGTTCCCTAGAGATATCCATGTTTTTCAGAGTTGCTGCCTGTTACCCCAGAGCATGATGTCCTTTTTTTGAAAACCAGCATTTGCACGTGGACTTTCAGGGCTTTTGGACTCCACACGACAGGACAAAATTGGGATTTTAGAGAAGGTAAACTATTTTAATTTGAATACTTTCGACACTGTCATTGTAAAGACAGATGAAAAAAGGGGACTTTTTAGGCTAGGACTATGCATTAATATAAAGAAAAATACAATAAATCCTGAAATTATAGAATATCAAAGACTATTTCCACTAATGATGGAGTCTACAGCAAAGGGACATTTATGGGGTTAAATGCAAGAAATCTGGAATTACAGGAAAGTCTTCTTCAAACAGAGGGAAGTCAAGCCACGAAAATCACCTCGAGACCAATGGCAAAGGCAGAACAATGTCAATATACAAGATTAGGTTAGATCAGATTAAGCAAGCAGTTCAGATGGGGATAAAGAGAATGGAGGTGGAGGAATGTTATTTACTCAGGTGAAGATTAAACACTGAGGCAGGTTGATTGGGCAAAACGGTCCTCATTTAAAAACACACACAAATGCTGGAGTAACTCAGTGGGTCAGGCAGTATCCCTGGAGGACATAGATAGGTGATGTTTTGGGTTGGGACCCTTACTCAGACCAATGGGCAGAAATCCTGGGGATGGGACGGGGACGGGATGGGGCGGGGGGGAAAATGTCCCCCTCCCCCCCCCCCCCATGTTTTGAGAGATGGGGGACAATCCCCCCCCCCCCATGTTTGTGAAACATGTTACAGCCAGTCCCAGATCGCCTGCATGCCCGGGAATGGCTGCAGTTTCCTGCATGCCCCGGGACTGGCTGCAGCTCGCAGGTCACGAAAACTAATTGAAAAAAATACGCCCACGGGCCGGATGATTTTGGGTTATGGGCAGGATCCGTACGCTGCTGACCCTTGTCCTAGATGTTAGGCCTCATTGTGTCCCCCCCATGTTTTAAAAGCGATTTCCACCCATGCTCAGACCGATTGTAGAAGGGAAAAGAAGGCGGATGGAAAGGAGGGGCAGGTCAAAATGTGACAAGTAATAGGTGAACACATGTAAAGGGGCTGTCCCACTGTGGCGACCTAATCCACGAGTTCGGAAGAGATTGCCCTCGGCCCATACCCGCAGCATGGTTGACACAAGGTCAGAGGAGGTCTTTGTTACTCTCCTCATGAGACATGTAGGGCGAGATATAGGTTACAACAGAATCTCTCACCTGTACGTCTTTGGAGTATGGGAGGAAACCAAAGATCTCGAAGAAAACCCATGCAGGTCACGGGGAGAACGTACAAACTCCGTACAGACAAGCACCAATAATCTGGATCAAACCCGGATCTCTGGCACTGAAAGCACTGCAAGGCAGCAACTTTACTGCTGTGCCACCCTAATATAGAGATACAGCTTGGAAACTGAATGAATTAATGCTTTATTGTCCCTTTGTTCTCCCCCCCTCCCCCTCCCCCTCGGCAGTCCACCCACTGGACCATATACAGTAGTTCTCAGCATTATAGAGCACCAGTTCCATAGACAAAGTCCAATGTCGGCAATAGGGTAGAGGTGAATGGGATAATATCCTAGCTTATGGAATGGACATTGCTGCCAATGCATGTCACGCCTATTCTGATCCATGGACATTAAAATTAGGAGGTGAATACAATAAGCTCCTAACCTCACTACACATGTTCAGCCCTATTAAACAAAGACAAGGTTTCAAAAAAAAGTTAAAGGGTGAGAGATTCTGTTGTTTGGATTAACATGTGTGTACATTGTGTGAATGAACTGGGTGTAAAATTCAATGCACTCTTCACGAGGATTGTGCTGTTTCTTGTGGTCCTGTGCGCGTGTAATCCTCTTGCACACACGGGCTTCCTCTCACACATGGCCACTTCAAATGGCGTCCGGCATTTATTTCAGTATCACATTTGCTAAATTCATTTGTGTTTCCTTAGCCACCGAGCATCCTAGAGAGTAGAAGTGTGTTTCTGTGTTACATAATGGAGTCCAGTCTTATCTAGTTTGTGGCTTGGGCGTTCGTGCTGCTCCATCAGTTACTTCTTGTTTTAACATCAGTCTTCGATGTTACATCTTTGCACTAAAATGTTGCACCCTTTACTGGTACTGGTGGAGGGCTTGATCGCATTCACACCAGCAACTGCAGTTCCTTCCTACACCAGAAATTCCTAGACCCAGGTATTGAATTCAGTCTTGAATCGTGTACAAAAAGTGAGAGGGAGCAAAAAAATAATGGAATTAGCGAGAAAAAGGCACAAAAGACAAAAATGTAAAAAACATATTGCCATCCAGAACCTGTTGAATTAATTTTCCAAGAAATTGTATGATAACAATTAAGATTTATCACTGTTCAAAAAATTCAGTTTCACCTGTATGGACAAGCCCTGAAATGTCCCAGCTCGTGTTTATCACACGAGTCCCTTATATTCACAGCTTTGGATGAGTGCAAATGCAGTCTTTTGGGTAATGTGGTGACAACAGCACTTGTGCAAGGAGCAGAGCAGCTTCCCGATTCCCATGTTTAACTGCACTGCACTTATCTGAACAATGGGCCTTACTGCTTCTTACAGCATCCCTCCACTCCTTCAATCCCAATAGGTTCAACATCTCACGCAAAAACCGTGACAATTCTTTAGACTCTCAGTCTGGAAGTGGGCCTGGAATCCAGGCGAGTCGAGGGCCACGGCCTGCAGGTTGCCGGGGGAGAGAGGCGGATCGGTAGAGTCATTGATCACGGCTGGAGTGCAGGGAACGGTGAGTGGTGGTGGAGATGGCGGCAGGCTGGGCTTGGAAGTCCTGTGGGCCGGCGGTGGTGGCAGTGGGGCCAGCCTGGAAGCAGCTGGGATGCGAGGTACGACTGGAAATGGTGTCTACAGCCCAGCCTGGCGGTGAAGGCCGGCAGGGCCATCCGCTATAACCAAAACCCATTATACAGAGGTCCTTCTTAACGAGGGTTTACTGTGCTTGAAATTACTCTCATCCCCCACAAATAATAAATGAGCTCAATTTATAGATTTTAACCATTCAGTGTATCGTTATCACAGTATATCACACATCAGTAGAGCAAAGCCCAATTTTCTAACCTATGTGCCATTGGCTTGGGTACAGTCCGATTCTACAACCTATTCCACTGTGGGCTTTGGAATGAGTCTCCAGATCTATTACTCCACGATGCTGAGAAACTATTTTCTGCACTCTGAATCTTTTCCTTTGTTCTACATTGTACTTCAGCTTGACTTGATTGCATTTATATATAGTATTATCTGATTTGATTGGATAGCATGCAAAACCAAGCTTTTCACTGCACCTCGGTACCCATGACAAAAATAAACTTACACCTAAACTCATGGTGAGTATGATGCAAGGTAATGCGCACCAGTAAAAGTCAGTCATAGTCATATAGCATAGAAACAGGCTCGTTGGCCCAACTTGCCTACATTGACCAATATGCCGCATCTACACTACTCCCACTTTCCTGTGTTTGGCCCTAACCCTCTAAACCTAGCCTATCCACTTATGTACCCATCCAAATGTCTCTTAAATACTATGAAAGTACCTGCCTCAACTACTTCTTCTGGCAATTCGTTCCAAATACACACCGCCCTTTGTGTAAAAAGGTTACCCCTCAAGTTCCTATTAAATCTTTCCCTCCCTCACCTTAAACCTATTCCCTCTGGTTCTTGATTCCCTAACTCTGGGCAAGGGGTTGAATCCCAGCCTGCTCAACTTCTTCCTGTAGCTCAGGTCTTCAAGTCCTGGCAACATCCATGTAAATCTTCTCTGCACATGAAGTGCATGTAAGGAAGGTCAGGGAAGGCATGATTTCCACCACTCATTTGAGACTATAAAATGCATAGGCTGCAAATAAAGGCAACATTATTTCTCACTTCTACAAATAACCTGTGAAAACAATTGTACAAAATGCAACACAAATAATATTTAAACAAATGAACATCAGTGATATAATCCCAATGTGCTGAACTGCAACAAACTTTAAAGAACCATAATACCACGTGATTGTTATCATTGTATGTGAATGCAAGGAGGCAAGAACAAAAGGGCCACTTGACTTTGGCATTTGCTAATTGGGTCTGTATTTCAAGAAATTAGCCTTACTGTGCAATCTCCTCAGTTTGAAGTAGTAAATAGTCAAACGGGACAGAAACAGGCCCTTTGGCCCAACTTGCCCAGGCTGACCAAGATGCCACATCTTCACTAGTGCCACCTGCATGCGTTTGGCCCATATCCCTCGAAATCTTTCTTATCCATGTACCTATCCAGATTTATTATTCATGTTGTGATAGTACTGGCCTCAATGACCCCCTCTGGAAGCTTGTTCCGTTTACCCACTACCCTCTGCGTGAAAAAATTGCCCCCCAGGTTCTTTATTGTCACAAGCACTGAGGTACAGTGAAAAGCTTTTTTGTTGCGTGCTCACCAGTCAGCAGAAAGACTATGCATGATTACAATCTCGCCATCCACAGTGTACAGGTGGGGGATAAAAGGCTTAACGTTTAGTGCAAAATAAAGTCCAGCAAAGTCCGTTTTTTCCCCTTTCACCTTAAATCTATGTTCTCTGGTTCTTGAATCCCGTACTCTGACTAAAAGATGCTGTCTATTCCCCTCGTGATCTTATGCACCTCTAGAAGGCCACCCTTCATTCCCCTGCACTCCAAAGAATAAAGTTCTAGCCTGCCCAACCTCTCCCCATAGCTCAAGCCCCCAGGTCCTGGCAACAAATCTTATAGTCTAGTCCAAAGAAACATGTTAAAACTAAATTCCTACAAAATTATGTATTGCTAGATGCTGGAAATCTATAATGTAGAAAATCCACGATGTATTCAAATCTGATTTGCTGTGTACTGTGGAAGGATCTTCGATCCGAAACATCGGCCATTCCTTCTGTCCAGAGATGCTGCCTCACTCGCTAAGTTACTCCAGCATGTTGTGTCTACCTTTGATTTAAACCAGCATCTGCAGTTCTTTCTTACACATTTTGTCAACTCCACGGCAGAATGTCCTCTGCTATGAAGACGTTCTCCTCCTCTCTCCAACGAGAGTTCGGCAACATCCTCTCACTGCTCCCCCCTCTGTGATTCCTCCTTCCCTCTGACTCTACGACCACGTCAAGTCAAAGAAAGGATCACGACCTAAAACGTCGCCCATGCCTTCTCTCCAGAGATGCTGCCTCACCCGCTGAGTTACTCCAGCATTTTGTGTCTAACTTCTAGGATTATCTGTTTTTCTCCTGCAAAATCGTTCCCAAATATATTGTAGACAGGAAGTTGAATAGGTGCAAATTTGCTCCCTGGATATACCTAATGCCGTGTACCAGGTTCCCGTGGAAGTATGCTTCTCACAAATATAGCCAGATTTAATCACACGTCTTATAGTCTGGCACATCCCCCAACCTTACTATTTTATTTTATTTTAATTTTATTTAATTCTTTATTTCGAACAGAATAAAAGATTAAAAAGCAAGTGTGAAACAGCATACAAAAAACAAAACAAGAATATTTATAAAGCGTCATAAACAATATCTATAAATAAATTAAATCATATGTGTCCGAAAAGGAACTATTAGCAATACATTTGAGACAAAGAGCCACAAAGCGCTGGTGGAAATCAACAGGTCAGGTAGCCTCTATGGACGGAATGGACAGGTGATATTTTGGGTCTGGACTCTTCTTCAGACTGAAGTCTGAAAGGTCCCGACCCAAAATGCTGTCTGTCCATTCCCTCCACAGACGCTGTCAGACCCACTGAATTCCTCCAGCACTTCGTAGTTTATCTGCAGTTTATTTCACCTCCACAAAGACAAAGAGTTTAAATCTGATTTAAAAAAAACTGTAGCATTAGCCATCTGACTTCAGTCCATCAGAGATGCTCCCTTTGTTCTGGCCATCCCTCTCCCATCTTCTTCTCCAACTGGGCTGCAAAATTACCAGCAAGAGGGGTAAAACGGAGGGGACGCTAGGTGTTGCTGCTGAGTCCTCTGGAGGTGTGGTGGGCCTATCAAAGAAACACCAAGGAAGGAGGGTGCCCACCTGATGACCCCAATGAAGTCTTTACCCCGACCCCCACTCAAGAGAGTAAGAGGGTGCCAATTATAGTAGGGATTGTAATATCGTCCTATAAGCTTAACTGCGAACAAAAACTAATTTGTTTTCTCTCTTTCAAGAGTGAAGAGTGTTTTATTGCCATATATCCCAAACAGAACAATGAAACTCTTACTTGCCAGCAGCACAACAGAATATATCAACACCGTACTCTGTAAACACTATAATAACAAAAAGAAGGTTTGCGTACACACACGCACATATGGATAATTCCTGCTGCTAATGAAGGCTGTGGGCATGAAACATTAATTGTTTCCCTTTCCACACACGCTGCCTAAATGTTTCCAGCATTTGCTATTTCTATTTGACATTCCCCGCATCTGGTGTTTTCCGAATCCCAAACCAAGTCTGACCCTGTTCTGCCAAAACCATGACTAAGTACAAGATAACAACACGAACAATGTGTGATAGGGAGGCGTTTCATATCAACAAGTGGCAATCTGACCCTAATGTGTGTTTAATAGAAAAACACACGCACAAAGTGCTGGAGTAACTCAGTGGGTCAGGCAGCATCCCTGGAGAACATGGATAGGTGAAGCTTTGGGTCTGGGTCGAAAATATCACCCATCTATATTCTCCAGGGATGCTGTCTTATCCACTGAGTTACTCCAACACTTTTTTTTAGCTTAGTTTAGAGATACAGCGTGGAAACAAGCCCCTTTGGCTCACCGAGTCCACGGCGACTAGCGATCCCTGCACATTAACACAAGCCTACCTACACTAGGGACAATTTACACTCATACCAAGTATACAAACCCAAGCCAATTAACCCACAAACCTGCACGTCTTCGGAATATGGGAGGAAACCGAAGATCTCGGAAAAAACCCATGTGGTCACGAGGGGAATGTACAAACTCCGTACAGACAGCACCCGTAGTCGGGATCGAACCCGGGTCTCTAGCGCTGCAAGTGTTGTAAGGCAGCAACTGTGCCACCGCACTGCTTGTCTCTTTTTTTTATGTTAACCAGCATCTGCTAGACCTTGTTTCTTCATCGTGTACATTAAATCGCTTGCTTCCTTTCCCTGTACTGCCCTCGACATAAATTTCTAGACAAGTTGAATCTCTTAATCTCTAAAATGTGAAGAAGCAACAGTGGAGCTTCTCCAAAATCCAATTAAACTATTTCTTCTTAGTTTAGCTTAGTTTGCCATGTGTACCGTAGTACAGAGAAAAGTTATTGTTGCGTGCTAACCAGTCAGCGGAAAGACGATACACCATTACAATCGAGCCGTCCACAATGTACAGATACATGATGAAGGGAATAATGTTTAGCGCAAGGTAAAGTCCAGTAAAGTCCAATTAAAGATAGTCCAAGGGTTTCCAATGAGGAGGAGAGTAGCTAAGGACTGCTCTCTAGTTGTTGACAAGATGATTCAGTTGCCTGAAAACAGCTGGGCAGAAACTGTCCCTTCAGTTTTCACACTCCTGTACCTTGTGCCTGATGGGAGAGGGGTGAAGAGGGAGTGACCGGGGTGAGTCCCGTCCTGTCACAAGGAGTAAGATGATTGGTTGTCATAATGGAAGGAGCTCACATATATGTAGATGTGTAGATATATGGAGATGAAAATGGCACAGTAGACTCGTGCTGCAAGATGTCGCTGTGTTACTTATTACTTAGAAATACAGAGAGTGGCTTAATGTTCTTCCTTATTGAAATTTACAAAATTGGTTCAAGGTTTGAGGGGCTGAATAGGATGTTTCTTGCCGCTGAGGAATCAAGGAAAAGGCTCAGAGTTTCAGAACGAATCTATTCACTCAGAGAGTGGTGAATTTTTGAGATTCTCTACGCCCAATGTAGTTGGAGGTTCAGTCATCAAATGAATCCGGAACAGAGCTCGATGGGAATCTGAATACCAAGCGATGTAAAGATAGTGCTGAAAGAACAGTCATTTTCAATGACTGATGGAGCAGACTCGAGGGCTCATCTGACTTAGTCCTCCGTCTTATCTTCCTCAGGATAAAAGCAAAGGATGCGACAGAGCTTCTAGACGATAGACACCAAAAGCTGGAGTAACTCAGCGGGACAGGCAGCATCTCTGGAGAGAAGGATTGGGTGACGTTTCGTGTTAAGACCCTTCTTCAGACTGGTTAGGGATAAGGTAAATGAGCGATATGGACGGTGATGTGGAGAGATAAAGAACAATGAATGAGAGATATGCAAAAAAGTAACAATGATAAAGGAAACAGGACATTGTTAGTTGTTTGTAGGGTGAAAATGAGAAGCTAGTGCGACGGGTGGGGGGTTGGATAGATAGAGAGAGAGAGAGAGGGAATGCCGGTGGGCTACCTGAAGTGAGAGAAATCAATATTCATACCACTGGGCTGTAAGATACCAAGCAAAATACGAGATGCTGTGCCTCCAATTAGCGTTTAGCCTCATTCTAACAATGGAGGAGATGGAGGACAGAAAGGTCTGAGTTGGAATGGGAAGGAGGATTAAAGAGAACTATAGAGATTCTATATGATCCCAAATCAGGAACCATGGGGGTTTCATCTGCCAGAACAGTTTTTCCTTCCTATTCAGCGGGAATTCAATTCCATAATTCTCTGGTACACAAAAAAGCTGGAGAAACTCAGCGGGTGCAGCAGCATCTATGGAGCGAAGGAAATAGGCAACGTTTCGGGCCGAAACCCTTCTTCAGACTGATCGGGGGCGGGGGTAGGCGGGGACAAGAAAGGAAAAAGGAGGAGGAGCCCGAAGGCTGGGTTCTCCAGCATCTGCAGTTCCTTCTTAAACTCCAGAATTCTCTTCCTTATTCAGCTCTAATTTACCTCACCAAATTAGAACATCACGGCAAATTAAACCAGAGTTTCCACTATCAACAGACCGTCATTGCGAATTTATCAACTGATTTAGTCTGGCAGAATTGGTTGATATAAATTATTTTTGTCAAACTTCCACTTCACGGTAGGCGTTTTAAAAAAAAAACCAAAAAAACAAAAATTAGCTTCACTGAAGTCAGGCTGCCTCAAATCAATTTTTGGTTAGCGACCTGTTATGATCCTGATTAAAATAAATATGCAAAAGTGAAAACGCCCATCTGCATTTTGCTGTCAGCCTTTGAGGCAAACATATTTTTCCCATTTCATTACTGGCACCTGTCCCACACCAAGGGCTCTCTCTCTCTCTCTTTCTGCTTATCAAGAAACTCCTTAAAGCGCCACCCACTGCCATTAACAATGTGAACTCGTTGCTCCAGCACCAGAAAGGACATTAAATCGAACGAAAATAGGGTGGTGCTCTCAGACAATTCCAACTAATGGTAAAAGGTTTTCAGGTACTCAGAACATAATTCAACACTGATGTTTGAATCGTAAATTGTATTTTATATGAGGCATGATTTAAAGCAAATGTCAAAGTTCTGTAGATGGTCATCTGAAGTGTTACTTTGAAAGTTGTAGACGTACAGCACAGAAACAGGTTCTTCAGCTCAATTCATCCACTTTGTCCAAAGATGACTCATTTCAAGCTAGGCCCATTTGCCCACCTGGCCCACACCCCTCTAAACCTTGATTGTCCACGCACTTGTCCACAAGTCTTATAAACGTTTACCTCAGACTTTAGATGTTAGAGATACAGTGCAGAAACAGGCGCTTCGGCCCACCAAGTTCGCGTCGACCAGCGATCACCCCCTACCCTAACACTATCCTACACACTCGGGACAAGTTACAATTTTTACTGAAGCAAATCAACCTGCACGCCTTTGGAGTGTGGGAGGAAATCGGAGCACCCGGAGAAAACCCAACAAGGTCACAGGGAGAACGTACAAACTCCGTACATACAGCACCTGTAGTCGGGATCGAACTCTGGTCTCTGGCGCTGTAAGGCAGTAACTCTACTGCTGCGCCACTGTATCTGCTTCAACTACTTCCACTGACTGCTCATACCAGTACACAAAATTTCTGGAGAAACTCAGCGAGTGCAGCAGCATCTATGGAGCGAAGGAAATAGGCGACGTTTCGGGCCGAAACCCTTCTTCAGACTGATGGTGGGTGGGGGGGAGAAGAAAGGAAAAGGGGAGGAGGAGGAGCCCGAGGGTGGGCGGATGGGAGGGTGGGAGGAGACAGCTAGAGGGTTAAGGAAGGGGAGGAGGCAGCTAGGGCTAGCAAAATTGGGAGAATTCAATGTTAATGCCATCCGGACACAAGGTCCCCAGGCGGAATATGAGGTGCTGTTCCTCATACTATATCCCCACCACTCTCTGGGTGGAAAATGTCGCCCTTCAGTTTCTTATTAAATCTTCCCCCTCTCACCTTGATCCTATCCCTCTAGTTTTTGATTCATCTACCTCAGAAAAATACTCTGCATTCACCCCATCTATGCATATTTTGATTTAAAACGCCTCTATTTCATCACCCTTCATCCCCCTGCTCTTCAAGGAATAAAGTCCCAGCCTAAACCTCTCCCTATAGCTTAGACACTCACGGCTTAGCGACATCTTCGTAAACCTTCTCTGCACTCTTTCCAGCTTAAAAGCATCTTTCCCACAGCTAGGGTGACCAAACCGAAACACATTACTCCAAGTGCAACCTCACCAACTTCTTGTACAATTGTAATGTAAAGGGCCTGTCCCACTTAGCGACCTTTACAGGCGACTGCCGGCACCCGGCGACCAGAAAGGCGCTACGACTCTTTGGAGACCTCTCACCACCATAGGAGACCTCTAATGACCACGGTTGTGAGGGGTCTCCAAAGGGTCGCAGCGTCTTTCTGGTCGCCGCTGAATTTTCAACATGTTGAAAATTTCGGCGACCTATCACAGGTGCCAGCAGTCACCGAAAAGGTCGCCACAGTGGGACAGGCCCTTAACTAACATTCCAACACCATAGTTATTTGTCAATTGTATTACATTTAAAATTGGGAAACCTCAGGGAATCTCAGACTGTTGGAAAGAAGAGGACAAATGAACACTGGAAACTATTAAGTTTGTGACTTAATAACAATAAACTTCAATTCTAAACATCAGATTGTTGCAAGGCTGGTGATGACTAACTGTAGGGGGGTCCAAAGATCCACATTTTAACTTGGAAAAACAATTTGAGTTAGAGGTGGAGGCGAGTGCCAAGCCTGGGCAAGAAGGAGAAGGGGTGATCAGAACACCCATTGGTGTTACCCCAGGAGATGAGGAGGAACTTCTTTCGTCAGAGGGTGGTGAATCTGTGGAATTCATTGCCACAGACGACTGTGGAGGCCAAGTCAATGGACATTTTCATGGTGGAGATTGATAGGTTCTTAATTAGCAAGGGTGTCAAAGGTTATGCGGAGAAGAAGGCGGGAAAATGGGGGTTGAGGGGGAAAGATAGATCAGCCACGATTGAACGGCGGAGTAGAGTTGATGGGCCGAATGGCCTCATTCTTCTCCTACAACTTATGAACAAAATGATGGAATCATCTGAGAGGGCGTGCAGAGAAGCGTTGGACAATGCTTCCAACATTTGTGAGCTCATGGATGGGTGTACTCCCAAGTGGCTTAAAAAATGAGCTCATAAAACCTCTAACCACTAAGCCTTAACAATATCAGAGATATTAAAGAGGGTGCTTTACCATTTAGAATGAAAAGAATTGTGGTTAATTTGATGGAATTAGGATTAATATCAGTATTTTCTTTTCACCCGGGTATGAATTTTATAAGAAGTTATTTTATCACTAAAAATATTTTCATTGAAAGACTGTTCTAGCTGCATGTCCATGGAGAGACAATGATAAAACCAACATGTTTCAATGACAATGCCATCTCCATTGAACACATTGTTAATCTCACTTGCACGATCTGGCCCTGTAGACTCTGCGTTGAGTTTCCCACCATCTCAACAAAGAGTTCCGCAAAACTACTCAGCGTTAAAATTATCACCATCGTCTTTGGTTTACTTGAAAAAAAAACCCAAAACTTGCAAAAGGGACCTGGAACATTGACGTTTCTTATTCCACAAATGCTGCCTGACCGGCTGAGTATTTTTTTTACTTTTCACCCTCTCCATTTTTGCCTTGGGTTATCTGCTGAAATTTTGGTGCTTAAACTGCAGGGGACATTTGAACCCACAATCTTTTTCATTCAGAGGCAAGTATGTAAATCGTTGAGTCACTATTATAGTATACTAAGGATATTCACCTTGTCTTTAGAGATGCAGCATGGAAACCTGCCCTTTGGCCCACCATGTCCGCGCTGATCTGCGATTATCCCGTACGCTAACATTATCCTACAGACTAGGGGCAATTTGCAATTTTACCAAAGAAAAATTAACCTACAAACCTGTACATCTTTGGAGGGTGGAAGGTAACCAGAGAAAACCCAAGCGTTCCAAGGGAGAACATGCGAACTCCGTACAGTCAGCACCCGTAGTCAGGATCGAAACTGTGTCCCTGGAGCTGTAAGGCAGCAGCTTTACCGCTGCATCAATACACCGCCCATGTGTGCATCGTCTTATCAAACCTGTGACCGAAAAGAGCCATTCAATTGAACCCAATCCCACTTGTTTCCTCAAAACCCTCACAATTTCTCCTTCATCCAATTTCCTACTGAAAGTTGGGAATTCACTTCCACCATTCTTTTAGCCAGTTAAAATCTACATCATAATAATTCGCTATACAGAAAACAAATACATTTTTATAGAGTTAATAGAACGCAGTCCCTTTAAATATGGGGATTTAAAACGTAATGGCAATGGTAATGAAACCTTTTTTTTATTAATCACTTCTGTGTTTGCACAATGAATCTGAATAATATCCTTAGCCCTCTGCTGCTTAAGCCTCAGTAAGCTTGTATATTTAAATTAATTATTAGATTATAGCCAGCTTGAGAGTGCAGCACCTTAATATAGTAAATGTTTGAGCAGTAATCTTCAAAACCCTGGGTGCTTAGTAATGTGATCTCAATATGCCAAACAGCGGTTTCAGCCCCGGTGGAGCCTAGATTATCATTTATTTCTCATGAGGTTTTAGAAAATATTGTTGAAGCCCCATGAACAGCAAGGGCTCCCGTTCATTCAATCTTTGACCAAATAAGACAAAGGAGCAGAATTAGGCCATTTGCCCATCAACTCTACCATTCAGTCATGGCTGATCTATTTTTCCCTCTCAACCCCATTCTCCTGCCTGCCACCTGTAACCTTTGATGGCGTTACTGATAAAGATCTTATCAACCTCCACCTTTAAAATACCCAAAGTTGTCCTCCACAGCCTTCTGTTGCAACAAATTCCACAGATTCACCACCCTCTGGCCATAGAAATTCCTCCTCATCTCCATTCTAAAGGAACATCCTTTTATTCTGAGGCTCTGCCCTCAGGTCATAGACTCTCCCATTACTGAAAACATCCTTTCCATGTCCACTCTATCTAGCCTTTTATTCTTTGAAAATAAAGCCTGTTTGGTCGCTAAAGATCTAACTCACAAGAGTACACACTGTAGGAGCAAGACAGTGTCACCTGGACCATCAAGCCTGCCTTTCCATTTAATATGATCATAATTACACTCAGGAAAGTGGATGGAGAAAGAGGAAGACAAAATATAAATTGCATTGGGGAGAATTTGATTAGTACGGGTGTCAGGGGTTATGGGCAGAAGACAGGAGAATGGGGTTAGGAGGGAGAGATAGATCAGCCATGATTGAATGGCGGAGTAGACTTGATTGGCCAAATGGCCTAATTCTGCTCCTATCACTTAGGAACAAACTTAGCAGCTTGAGAATGCTGTGATGGGACAACTTACGAGCATACATTGTGGAAATAGGCACAAATGCTGGAGCGTCTGAAGAAAGGTTCCGAACTGAAACATTAAGAAGGAATGACCGGGATGAGAAAGGTCTTTGGTTACGTTGGTTGCTTTCATGAGGGAGTGTGAAGTGTAGATGGAGTGAATGATGGGAAGTCTGGTCCATTTGATGGACCAAGCTACATCCATGATTTCTGTATGGGAAGGAACTGCAAATGCTGGTTTATACTGAAGATAGACACAAAACGCGGAGGAACTCAGCAGGTCAGGCAACATCTCTGGAGAAAAGGGACAGGTGACTTTTCGGTTAGGGACCCTTCTTCGGTCTTATCAAGTTATCTGCTCAGTCCAGGGTTGGTGAACTTTGACCACGACCTACCCGAGTGGATCACCAGAAAAGAAAATGCTGCCAATTGCAAAGATGTCAGAAAGGGTGGGTGAGGGAAAGAGACAGGAAGATTGCTGCCTGTGCTGTAGAGCAGGTTAACGTATGATGAACATTTGTCAGCACTGGGCCTGTACTCGCTGGAGTTTAGAAGAATGTGGGGGGACCTCATTGAAACATTCAGAATAGTGAAAGGCTTGGATAGAGTGGATGTGGAGAGACTGTTTCCACTAGTTGGAGAGTCTAGGACTAGAGGTCATAGCATCAGAATTAAAGGATGTTCTTTTAGGAAGGTGATGAGGAGGAATTTCTTTAGTCAGAGGGTGGTGAATCTGTGGAATTCTTTGCCACAGAAGGCTGTGGAGGCCAAGTTAGCGGATATTTTTAAGGCAGAGACAGATAAATTCTTGATTAGTAGAGGTCTCAGCGGTTATGGGGAGAAGGCAGGAGAATAGGGTTAGGAGGGAGAGATAGATCAGCCATGATTGAATGGCGGAGTGGACTTGATGGGCTGAATGGCCTAATACTACTATTCCTTATGACCTTATGATTACCTCTCATGTCACCAGAAGCTGATGTTTCCCAACCTTTGCTAACGTGACCTCTGACTGATTGCTCAGGCCCAAAGGAACTAAAGTAACTGTTCCAGTACATCGAGCGGGCCAACTGGACTTTGGACTTTGAATAGTGGTGCCAGAAATGGCAGCGCCCACATGTATAATATATGCCAAATGAATTTCACTGTGTGGTTGCATATGTGACAATGTCACCGGGTGTCGGCTTTGAGATCAGGCAATGCTCAAGCCGAGTTTTTCTCTCCTAACAGAGGGAAGGGTTCCTCAGTGTGGCCTAGCGTAGTTTAGTTTAGAGATACAGGGTGGAAACAGATTTATAGGCCCACTGAGTTCGCGCCGACCAGCGATCCCTGTACACTAGCGCTATCCCACACTAGGGACAATTTACAATTTTTACCAAAGCCGTATAAACTACAAACCTGTACATCTTTGGAGTGTTTGAGGAAACCGGAGCATCCGAAGAAAACCCACGCGGTCACGGGGAGAATGTACAAACTCTGTACACACACCGCCCGTGGTCAGGATTGAACCCGGGTCTCTAGCGCTGTAAGGTGGCAACTTTACCGCTGCGCCACTTGTGCGGCCCCATTAGCAGGGCCTCCTGTTGCTTGATCTATGGTTCAGATCTGGTCTGAATACGGAGACATTACTCACAGAGCCCGATTATTGACGGGTTAGTCACACTCAATCCCAATGAGAGTCCCACATGTCTAACTGGTGAATGTGCGCCTGGAAACGATGAGAGGATGGCGGTTCTGAAGTACAGAATCCAGCTCATTGTACTTCCCAAAATACTCTTTCCAGAATTAAATCCCTCTTAATTTGCTGTTGAAGGAATCAATGTTAACTGTCCCCCAGAAACCTGCTCCAAAGACCGATCACTCACATTTCTTTTCCCCCCCCCCCCCCCCCCCCCCCCCCCCCCCCTGTAATTGTGTAGTTTATTCCGCTTCAAACAGCTATCTGGAAGCCCCAAGCAATGCAAACAAAACAGTTCACCAAGCACTGAACTTGTTACAGTAAATAACCTAAGGAAATGAGTCAAAGGATTAATTTCTTTCAATGGGCAAATGACCGACATCAAGTGCTCCAGGACAACAATTAACAGCAGAACGGGAGAGTTCCCTTGGAAAAATGATCTTCTACCCGAGCCAACATGCACCTCAGTGTTTATCTAAACGAAGGGTTATTCCTGCAGAGAATCTCGAGATGTTTTAATTTATTATCCTCGACAGCACTTTCCTTGCCCCTTGTCACATAAGAATATGAAGTCATTATATATGTTCAGCCAATCTGGCCTAATAAAATGTAAAGAGGCACTCTCATCTACTCACATAAGACATTTGGCACATTAACACTGAGGTGATGCCCTTGCTTTCTTAATGGGATTTATACATATTTAAAAATCTGAAGACGAGTCAGATCGGACGTTTGTGTCAGCCACTCAACGCTCAATCCCAGAAGCAATCCTTTCACATAAGGATGAAAAGTGCTGGAATAACTCAATGGGCCAAGCAGTATCTCTGGAGTACGTGGATGGGTGATGTTTTTGGGCTGGGAGCCTTCCTCAGACTGAAGAGGAATCTGGACTCAAAACGTTACCTATCCGTGTTCTCCAGAGACACTGCCTAACCTGCCGGGTTACTCCGGCACTTTGTGTCTTTTTGTGTAAACCAGCATCTGTAGTTTCTCGTTTCTGAAAAAAGAATATTGTTGTGTAGAGTAAAACTTTGGTGGATTAACAAGATTCAAGATTCAATTTAATTGTCACATGTACCAATAAAAGTACAGTGAAATTTGAGTTACCATACAGCCACACTAAGTAAAAAGCAAAAATACACACAGCACATAAAATAAAATTTAACATAAACATCCACCACAGTGGAATCAACATTCCCCCCTGTGATGGAAGGCAATAAAGTTCAGTCATCTTCCTCCTTTGTTCACCCGTGGTCGGGGCTGTTGAACGGGAACATTGCCGATGGTCCGCTGTTCAAGCCCTCTCGTCGGGATGATGGAAACTCTGGCATTGGGATGGATCGGAACACTCCGCGGCATGGAGTTCCCTAGTCGGCCGCTTCTTACCGGAGACCGCGGCTTCACGGTGTTAAAGTCCACAGGCCCCGCGGTCGGAGCTCCAACACTGGCGATCCCCGGCTAAAGATCCCAGGCTCAGCGATGGTAAGTCTGCGCCGCACCCGGGGCTTGAAGCTCCCGGCTGGTCTCCAGGAAAGGCCGCACCACTCCACGTTGTAAGCCGCAAAGGAGCGGGGAGATGCGACACGGAGAAAAATCGCATCTCCGTTGAGATAAGTGACTGAAAAAGGTTTCCCCCGACCCCCCCCTACATAAAATATACCAAGAGACATTAAAACAAACATTCAAGACATGCTAAAAATAATAAACACAGAGAAGGGACAAGACAGACTGCTGGCGAGGCAGCCATTACAGCGCCACCAGGTGGTAGTCATGATCGTTGGTGAATCTGTGGAATTCATTGCTACAGACGGTTGAGGAGGCCAAGTCATTTGGTATTTGTAAAGTAGACATTGACAGGCACTTGATTAGTCAGGGCATGAAAGGTTATGGGGTGAAGTAAGGAGAATGGGGTTGAGCACCCCAATGACTCCACTTCCTTAGAAGGCTTAGGAGATTTGCATGTCCCCAACAATTCTCACCAACTTCTACAGATACACCTTAGAAAACATTTTATCGGGATGCATCACAGCATGGTTTTTGAACAGCTTCATCCAAGACCGCAAAATATTGCACAGAATTGTTGGTGCAGCCCAGACCGTCACACAAACTAACCTCACTTCCATTCTCCTCACGCTACCTTGGCAAGGTCTCCAGCATGATCCATGACAAATCTCACCCTGGTCACTCCCTCTTCTCCCTTCTCCCATTGGGCAAAAGGTATAGAAGTGTGAAAACGCACACCTCCAGATTCAGGGACAGTTTCTTTCCAGCTGTTATCAGGCAACTGAACCATCCTATCAACAACTAGAGAGCAGTTCTGAACTACTATCTACCTCATTGGAGACCATCGGACAATTTCCATCTTTGATTGGACTTTACTGGCTTTATCTTGCACTAAACGATATTCATGTTATTCCCTTCATCATGTATCTGTACACTGTGGATGGCTTGATTGTAATCATGTATTGCCTTTCCGTTGACTTGTTAGCACGCAACAAAAGTTGTTCACTGTACCTGGGTATATGTGGCAGAATAACCAAAACCAGGGAGAAATAGATCAGCCATGATCGAATAGCAGAGCAGACTAAATGGGCCTAATGCTGCTCCTATGTCTTATGGCTGGTTAGCACACAACAAAAAGTGTTTCACTGTCTGTACCTCAGGACATGACAATAAACTAAACTACAATCAGTGACAAGCCCAAGACATTGGCATTAATCGTTAGAAATTGACACATCTCACGCGTAGGTCACAGGTCTACAAAATGAACAAAAAAGAAAAATAGACACATTATGCCGGTCGGTATTCCATGTTGCACTACAGATTGGGGGTTGTGACCAACAGTTTGATCAGAGCACAAGGGGGCTTGACTTTATTTTTTAACAACGATGAATGTGGCCTGAAACTTGTCAAAAGGAAAGAACTTTTCCTTGTTCTAAAACAGCCGCAAAGAAATTCACGAAAAGAACGCACACCAGAATTTAAAAATAGGCATCTATTTCTGAGAATTTATGGGGCGATTTGATTGAAGTTTTCAAACTATTAAGGAGATGTGGTGATGATAGATTGAGAATAACTAGGACAGTTTCACTGGTTCAGGAGTCTAGACAAGTACAGCATAGAAATAGGCCCTGTGGCCCACATAGTCTGTTTAGTTTAGAGATACAGTGCAGCGATCCCCATACACTTGCACTATCCCACACTAGGGACAATCTATAATCTTTACCAAAGCCAATTCACCTACAAACCTGTACGTCTTTGGAATGTGGGAGGAAGCTGGAGCAGACGGGGAAACCCACGCGGTCACGGTTAGAACGTACACGCTCCCAAACATAATGTCAAGATAAATGATTCTCATCTGCCTGGTCCATCCACTACAATGCCTCATGCCTATCTAAATTCTGCTTAAATGCCACTATAGTGTCTGCCACCTCCACCACCATTGGCAGCACGTCTCAGGCATCCACACCCTCTGCTTAAGAAAATGTCCCTGCACGTCTCCTTTAAACTTCACCTTAAAGCTTGCTCTCTGATCCTTCATTACTTCCACCCTGGGAAAATTGAGGTCTAAGGAGCAATTCCAACTTCCGAGCCAGGGGTTGGAACAGGCGAGGTTTTAAAAATACTTCTACAAGTTGAATGCGATTAAAATTTAGAACTTCTTTCAATAAATGACAAATGGCTGAGAGCTTTATATTACTCAAAGATATTAATGGTTAGGGCGAGATAAGGAGAATGTGTGGAGTTGGCGCAGAGATCTGCTGTGATCTTATTGAATGGTGGAATAACTCCAGTCACTGAACAAACTCCTCACATCCCTCGGTTTAATTTAGATACTGCATGGAAACAGGCCCTTCGGCCGACTCTTTAGTTTAGTTTAGAGATACAGCATGGAAATAGGCGAAACGGGTCCGCGCTGACCTGTGATCCCCGCACATTAACACTATCCTACACCCACTAGGGACAATGTTTTTTTACATTTACCAAGCCAATTAACCTACAAACCTGTACGTCTTTGGAGTGTGGAAGGAAACCGAAGATCTCGGGGAAAACCCATGCAGATCACGGGGAGTACGTACAAACTCCGTACAGACAGCACCCGTAGTCAGGATCGAACCTGGGTGTCTGGCGCTGCATTTGCTGTAAGGCAGCAACTCTACCGCTGTGCCACCGTGATCCATTGATTACCTGCTTTACGTGATCTATCACCTGTTCACACTATTCCTATGTTTCCACTTTTGCACGCATTATCTACACACAACGGGCAATTTACAGAGTTATAGAGACATACAGCATGGAAACAGGCCCTTTGGCCCAACTTGCCCATCCTAACCAAGGAGCCCCATGTACACTAGTCCCACATGCCCGTGTTTGGCCCATATCCATCTCAACCTTACCTATCCACAAACACGTTCAAATGTCTTTATAATGTTGTTAACCTGCCCCAACTACCTCCTCCATCCGCTCGGTCCATACGCCCACCATCCTCTGTGTGAAAAAGTTGCCCCTCGGCTTCCTATTACATTTTAAAAGGGGCAGCACGGTGGCGCAGCGGTACAGCATCAAGAGACACGGGTTTGATCCCGACTCCAGGTGCTGTCTGTGCGGAGCTTGTACGTTCTCCCTAAGACCATGTGGGTTGGTGAATTAAGATGCCATATGGGTTTTATGCATTGAAGTAAAGGCAGGCAAAAGTGAATGCGAGTGTTATTATTTAACTAGTTTCATGGCCTATGAATCAGTTCATAAAACATTTATGAAATACTGCAAGCACTGACATTTACTGGACCATTCTCCTAGATGATGTTGCAATGTATGTTTACACTATAATCAGTGTGTTACATGGAACACAATGTGCTAGAGTAACTCAGCAGCTCAGGCAGTATCCAATTAACACTCCAGGTGCCTGGAGAACACGGATAGGCAACATTTTGGTTTGGGACCCTGCATCAAGACCTGCTGAGTTACTCTAGCTCTTTACGTTCTACGCAAGATTCCAGCACCCGTTGTTCTTTGTGTCTCCAGACTTTCTGTGCAGTGTCTGATCTAAATTGGTTCGTTGTGAGAAATCATTCCTTGCTTTGAAAATGTCGGTTTCACAGAGAGGCTGCAATAATTGCCCCCTATAGGACCCCGTTTTGATTGAAAGATTAGAAACCTTCAGTCCACAATGCCCATCGATCACCCGTTAACACCAGTTCTAATGTGCGCACACTTTCCCATCCACTCCCTACACACTTGGGGCAATTTTACAGAGGGCAACTCATCTACAATCCCGCACGTGTTTGGGATGCGGGAGGAAACCGGAGCACCCGGAGCGAACCCACGTGGTCACAGGGAGCATGCAAAATCTCCACAAGGACAGCACCCGAGGTCAGGATCAAACCTAGGCCTCTGGCGCTGTGAGGCAGTAGCTCTACCACCTGCGCCACTGTGTTCCCCTCACCCTTTCCCAAGCAGGTTAAAGCAACACTTCAAATGATGGACGAGCACAGGGCAGCCAAGAAACCACTACTTGCAGGCAGGGATTGAGCAAAGAGCAGAACGTGGGAGTGTATTTTAATTCAGAGTGACGGAGACTCCCACAAAGGTGACATGATTCACTGTGAGCCTGTGACCATGGCTGTCGAAAGTCATTTTAAATGAGAGCCCAACAAGCCCAAGGTCTGATCCTAATTTGATATTGATGCCAGTACATTTCCAGTCAGAGTAGCTAGAAAGGGAAGATTTTCCATCCACTAATTTATTGGACACAATCCAATTGCAAAAACTCTCTACAATCCAATTAACACTCCCGTAGCTGACTGCTATCTTTTTAGTGCCTGCTTATCTCTGCATGCACTGGGGATTAAATTGTCACAGGCCCTGATGAATGGAACTCAGCTGTTCTGAATTATCCAAAACAACTCAATTTTTTAAAATATACGCAACACTTTTGATCAAAACTTGATGGCGAGCTACATACCGACAAACACTGAACACACCAGTCAAATGCTTAGTAAAAAGAGTTGTACTTTAAAAAAGGCACACACAGAAGGAAAGATAGAAAGGTTTAGGTATGTATTCACAGAGTTTCGAGCTAAGCAACTGAAGGCTTACCCGCAATGGAGGAGCAATTATAGCTACATCTATCTTGTGTGCGGCACGGTGGCGCAGCGGTAGAGTTGCTGCCTTACAACGCTTGCGTTCGATCCCGATAACGGATGCTGTCTGTACGGAGTTTGTACGTTCTCCCCGAGATCTTCGGTTTCCTCACACACTCCAACGACGTACAGGTTTGTAGATTAATTGGCTTGGTATAAGTGCAAATTGTCCCTAGTGTGTGTACGATAGTGTTAGTGTGCGGTGATCGATGGTCGGTGCGGACTCGGTGGGCCGAGGGGCCCGTTTCTGCGCTGTATCTCTAAACTAAACTAAAGGTATGTCCTTTCATTCTGAGGCTATGCCCTCTGATTCTAGACTCTCCCACAGTGGTGCAAAACAAAACATAAGCCTGAAGTCCTTACTGCAATTAAGACTGTTTGTTTGTTTTGTTTACAAAGTCAAGGAAGAATGCAGGGACAGAAAGTAGGAAATCATGGAGGGATTTGAAAATAGAGAAAAGAATATTCATTTTTGTTTATTGAAGGTCTATTGAAGGTTGCCAACAAAGGGGTTTTCTGCATGAAACCTAGCACGACAATATGGGTGGCAGAGTTTTGGATAATCTCATGTTCAAGGAGAATATCAGATCATAACTCCATGATCTCATATTTGTGTGATATAGCGTGGAAGCAGGCCCTTCAGCCCAACATGTCCCTTTGATACTAGTCCCACCTGCCTGTGTTTAGCCCATATACCTCTAAACTTAACCTCTCCATGTACCTTATGGAGAGCTCACACGATGGACATCTCATATTCATATAGAGATCACATGAAAACTGAAGAGAGACACAAAATGCTGGAGTAACTCAGCGGGACAGGCAGCATCTCTGGATAGAAGGAATAGGTGATGTTTCGGGTCGAGACCCATCTTCAGACTGATGAAAGGTCTCAACCCGAAACATCTCCCATTCCTTGAGATGCAGCCTGTCCTGCCGAGTTACTCCAGCATTTTGTGTCTATCTTCGGTTTAAAGCTGCATCTGCAGTTCCATCATACATCATATGAAAACTGGTCAGGAGACCATTGGAATAAAGGGGTCTAGATGTAACAACGATATGGGACCAGCAGATCATAGTCAAGAGTCGTTTGTACCAACAATGAAAGAATAAACTGAGATGAAGGAGGGAGGGGGGAAAGAGTGGACAACCAGGTGCATGAGAACTAAGCAGTTTCAACAAAGGTGCAAATTTGGTCCAAATCTAATTTTGGGGTTACGTTGGCATTATATCTGTCATCAGGATGTCCAATAGTTGGGTTGTGTAAAGACATCTGCAAGGGACAGTGATAGAAAGGGTTTAGGAGAGTGTTCTTTATCCCTTGGGGTGCCAAAATGTTGGGAGACCTCAATGTTACCAACACAGTGCTGGAGTAACTCAGTGGGTCAGGCAGCATCTCTGGACAATGTGGACAGATGACACTTTGGGTTGGGACCCTTCTTCAGACTGAAGAAGTCCCGACTCAAAATGTTATTTATCCATGTTCTCCGGAGGTGCTGCCCGTGCTGTTGCCTTATTCCAACTCCATGTCCTTTTGTGTAAACCAGCATCTGTAGTTCCTTGTTTCTACATTCCTCCTCCAGATCTCCCTTTAATATAAGAGTGGTTATTAAAATGGCGGTCCAATGGTAACAGGACGGTCCACCTAGGCAGCTGTGGAGCCGTGATATCAACCTGCAAAGTCAGCCGTGGTAAGTCGGCCATGGAAACGGATCAGCCGGCTCCAGCCAGAGTTCCAGGGCTCCGTCCGCACAAGGGGCAAATTCTACCCCTGATCAGTGTGGAAGTCCCGATGAGGTTGAGATAGGCCGTCTCATCTGTCATATCTCCAGTCATGTCAGTAACTAATCTAAATCCCACTGTATTCTTAGTTAGTTTAGTTTATTGTCATGTGTATCGAGGTACAGTGAAAGGCTTTTGTTGCGTGCTATCCAGTCAGCAGAAAGACAACACATGATTACAATCGGGTCATTTACAGTGTACCGATACATGATAAGGGAATGATGTTTAGTGCAAGTTATAAACAGCAAAGTCCGATCAAGGAGATTCTGAGGGTCACCAATGAGATAGATAGTAATATACTTAAGAAGGAACTGCAGATGCTGGAAAATCGAAGGTACACAAAAATGCTGGAGGAACTCAGCGGGTGCAGCAGCATCTATGGAGCGAAGGAAATAGGCAATGTTTCGGGCTGAAACGTTGCCTATTTCTTTCGCTCCATAGATGCTGCTGCACCCGCTGAGTTCCCCAGCATTTTTGTGTACCTTAGAAAGTAATTAAGTTTAGTTTAGAGATACAGCACGGAATGGGTGTATCTTTCACGGACCAGCGATCCCTGCACATTAACACTATCCTACACACACTAGAGACAGTTTACACTTACACCAAGTCAATTAACCTTCAAAACCTGTACATCTATGAAGGGCGAAAAACAAAGATTTCGGAGAAAACCCACGCGGTCACGGGGGAACGTACATACTCCCTACAGACATAGTACATAGCCCGTACATAGTCGGGATTGAACCCGGGTCTCCAGCGCTGCAAGTGCTGTATGGCAGCAACTCTACCCACCACACCACTGCGCTGCCCTCAGGACTGCTCTCTGGTTGTGGTAGGATGAAACATAGAAAATAGGTGCAAGTGGAGGCCCTTTGGCCCTTCTAGCCAGCCCCACCATTCAAGATGACCTTGGCTGATCATCCAGAAAGAGTACCCCGATCCTGCTTTCTCCTCATATCCCTTGATTCCGTTAGCCCTAAGAGCTTTTTCTAACTCTCTCTTGAAAACATCCCGTGAATTGGCTTCCACTGCCTTCTATGCCAGAGAATTCCACAGATTCACAACTCTCTGGCTGAAAACGTTTTTCCTCATCTCAGTCCTAAATGGCCTACCCCTTATTCTTAAACTGTGACCCCCCCCCCCCCCCCCATGGTTCTGGACTCCCCCCAACATGGGCAACTTTTTTCCTGCATCCAGCCTGTTCAACCCTTTAAGAAATTTATACATCTCTATAACACATCCTCTCATCCTTCAATATTCCACTGAATACAAGCCCAGTTGATCCATTCTTCATGAATGATGATTTCAAGGCCCCACCCTCTACACTTGTGCGTTGCAAGTGGCGTCTTAAAGGACGTTCTCTGAAATAACATTACAAATGTAGCTGAAGAAAGCAGCATCTCTGAAGAGAAGGAATAGGTGATGTTTAGGGTCAAGACCCTCCTTGTCGACCCCGAAACGTCACCCATTCCTTCTCTCCAGGGATGCTGCCTGTCCCGCTGAGTTACTCCAGCTTTTTGTGTCTTTCTTCTGTTTAAACCAGCATCTGCAGTTCCTTCTTACAAATGTAGCTGCATGATTGCACAGCGAAATCTCTTCTAACTTAAGCGTTTGGCAGCAATTGTTCATCCGACTTGAAATTTTATGATTCAAATTAAAAGAATCTTAGAAGGTGCAAGAAGGATCAGCTTCCTAGGAATTTGGAGAGGGTTTGGTGTTTGTATGCCAACGACTGTGGCGCCAAGCTTGTTTGACATCCTAGATTGGCAGGTTAGAATATTCCTAAGGAGCCCTTTGTAAACCAATGGAAAAATCATTAATTCCAAATAAATATCCAGTGACTGTCCCTCCACCCTCTCCTTCCACTCTCTGAAATTTACCTTCTTTGGTGTTCCTTTTAGTTTAATATTGTTATGTACACCGACCAAGATGAAATGAAGGACTCTGTTTCACGAGCTATCCAGTCAAATCATACTGTGCACCAGTACAAATAAGCCATACACAAGTAATGCAAAGAGAAAAATGATCAGAATGGATAACATAGAGCTACAGTTACAGCCCCAGAGAGAGTGCAGTTTCAAAAAGTCCATGGGTCGCAATGGGGCAGGCTGGAAGATTGGAGCTACTTCGATCCCTTAGCTTATAAGACGTCTGCAAATATTCAGAAAACCCAATGACATGGCCTCCACTGACACCTGCGGGGATGAATTCCACAAATTCAGCACCAGAAGTGCATTATGGATGGCATTGCGGCCCTTGGGGACACAGAGAAGTCCTAGTGACAGAAGTGACAGAATACTTCACAAACTCAGTTCTGGGTTTTCTGAGTATCACATCCAGATGCCCACCTCTCCCTACCTCTTGTGGAAGACCATACATCGTCTAAAGAAGGGTCTCGACCCGAAACGTCACCCATTCCTTCTCCCCAAAGATGCTGCCTGGCCCGCTGTGTTACTCCAGCATTTTGTGTTGATCTTTGATGTAAACCAACATCTGTAGTTCCTTCCTACGCATTTCCCACACCGGCCTCAGAACCCACACATCCAGGGTGGAAGCAAGTCACTCCCTATTTCCAAGGGACCCGAGAAGATGGTGGTCCCAATGCAGAGGGTGGTCCCAACATAGTACAAGCACATGGGGGGCTGGTGTCTAACAAGTCCAACCCAGTGACAGCAGATCGCTTTTATTTCTCTTCAGAAACGTCTCAGCGACAAATTATATAGCACAGAGAAACTTAGGGACCAATAGCCATCCTTGCGAGGGGCAGCCAACAAAACATTTGACAGATGCCACTTAATCTCATTCACTTCATGGAGCGGGAGTAAAAACAAAATGCAACCTATTTTTAAAGTAAAACCATCCGTGAAGAGTCGGTCCTTAAAACAATTCTGTCCTAAGAGTGGTCGTGATGTTCTTGGTTTTACTCACCTGAGCCCCGCACAGCGCGCCACATCCCAAGAACAAGCTAACCAGCAGCCACAACTTCCAACAGCGCCTTCTCCTGAGGGGGTTCAATTGTTGGAGGCGATAAGGGGAGAGAGAGAGAGGAAGAAACTCATTTAGAAGGGAAATTACTGAATAATTAACAGCTTTCCCCCAAGACACCACAAGTTACCCCCAAGACACCACAGACCAAAAATAAATCGTGTTAATTATTTGATTGCAACCAATTAAATAATGGGGATTAATCACCGATTGGGTTATGTTGTAGTAAATGATAACACGAAAGATCACGTGCATTAAAAAAAAGGGAGAGACTTTAAAAAAACTTTGAAAGGCTAGACCCGTTTCTAACTTGGCGTAAAGCAGAACAGTTCAAACAAAGTGAACATACCAGGAATACAGACTTGATCCCATCGCTGATGAAGTCAGATTGAGGACTTATCTTGGACTGTCATCTCGTCGTTTCATTTCCATTTCAACCTCCAGCGCCAGCAGGCTGCAACATTGACAGCTCCCAGACTTGCAAAGGTGTCGGAGTCTTTTCCAAAAGCCAGCTGCCCCGAGCAATGAGGACCCAGCGAAGGATTTTGCAATATTCACTTGCGCTCCGCACAGCCAGGTCTCAGTCTTGTCTTTCTGGTTTGAAAGCTTTCGCGTAATTCAACGCGGTTCTTCAATGCACTCACTCCCACCTCCCTGCGATTATACGTCTCTCTCCAACAACTTCTTCTAAAAAAAAAATCACCGCAGTTTCACAATCATCAAAAATACTTCAAGCTCCAACCTTCTCATAAATCTTCCTGTCCTTTGAAATGCAAACACGTGTTTTACAAGTCACTTGGACTAGATCCCTCTAACTAACTTAGGTAAGTGGCCCTGACTCGGTCCACTAACTGGGGAATTCCAACAGATCTCTGTGCTCAGATTTTCAGGAATGGTGCGAAGTTTTAAAGTTTCCAGCCGCTAGAAACCCCAAGGAGTGAGAAGCTTTTTTTTTCCCCGGGTGTCTCATGTGTTCATCTGTGCTTGTAAAATAGCAAAGGCAGGCTCGGAGCACGGAGATACATATTCATGAGCGGGGCGTGTTTCCGTTTAAAGGGAAAGGATCGCTTTGGGATCACCAATGTGAAATGCATTGTTTTAGAGTCAAACAGCATAGAAACAGACCCCTTGGGCCCAACTCGACCTTGCCAACCAACATCCCCCAATCTAAGCTATTCTACCCACGTTTGGTCCATATCCCTCTAAACCTTTCCTGTCCTTATACGCTGTCCAAATCTCTTTAAAATGCTGTTATGGTACCTGCCTCAATTGCCAGTTGTGAGTGACATACAGCTGCTGCCTTACAGTGCCAGAGACCTTGTTCGATTCTGACCTCGGTTGCTGTCTGAGTGGAGTTTGCACGTTCTCCCTGTGACTGCATGGGTTTCCTCTGGGTGCTCGGGTTTCCCCCCCACATCCCAAAGATGTGTAGGCTTGTAGGTTAATTGGCTTCTGTAAATTGCCCCTTATGTATAGGAATAGGATTAATGTGCGGGTATCGCTGGTCGGCACTGATTGGGGAGCCAAAGAACCTGTTTCCTTGCTGTATTTCTAAATTAAACTAAACTGTGTAATACTTATCGAGATAGTAGGACAGATAACGTGAAGAGTGAAAATGTTAAACTTGACAAGGTGAATTAAAGCAAAGACCAGCAAATCCCTGCTTTTAATGTGTGGAACGTCAGAACAATATTGGCCTGGATAGAGTGGATGTGGAGAGGATGTTTCCACTAGTGGGAGAGTCTACCACCAGAGGTCATAACTTCAGAATAAAAGGACATAACTTTAGAAAAGAGCTGAGGAGGAATTTCTTTAGTCAGAGGCAGGTGAATCTGTGGAATTCATTGCCACAGACAGCGGAGGCCAAGTCAACGGTTATTTTTCAGGCAGAGATTGCCAGTTTCCTGATTCGTAAGGGTGTCAGGGGTTATGGGGAGAAGGCAGGAGAAAGGGGTTGAGAGGGAAATATAGATCAGTCATGATTGAATGGCAGAGTAGACTTGATGGGCCAAATGGCCTAATTTTGCTCTTATAACTTATGAACGTATGGATGCTAAATTCATTCAGAGTGCAGGTGGTGGTGCAGTGATACAGTCAGCATATACCTGGGGGTTTGCAAGTCTGTGAAACTGCAACCATATGCTCGGGGGTTCCCAGGTACAACTACGGAGACACAAGAAACTGCAGATGCTGGAATCGTGAGCAAAACACAACGTGCTGGAGGAACTTAGTGGGTCAGGCAGCATCTGTGAAGGTAATGGACAGGTGACGATATGGAATGGCCACTTTCCTCAGACTGATACATAAATACAGAGATCTGTGTGTGAGACAGGGGGAGGAGTTTAGTTTAATTTACAGATACAACGTGGAAACAGGCCCTTCAGCCCATCTTGTCCACGCCGACCAGCGATCCTGGTACACGGGCCCTATCTTAGGCACAAGGGGTAAATTATAATTTTTTTCCAAAACCATTAAACCCACACACCTCTATGTCTTTGGAGTGTGGGGGGAAACTGGAGCACCTGGAGAAAACCCACATGGTCACGGAGAGAACGTACAAACTGTGTACAGACAGCACCTGTAGTCACGATCGAACCCATGTCTCTGGTGCTATAAGGTAGCAACTCCTAGCTGCCCCAAAATTCGTTGTGCATCACAATGAGAATCTATAGGCGTGGGTGTCGAGTCTCTGTATATCAATAAGGGGATCTGACCATGCTGAATAGAGGATCTCTGAGGATCAAGAGGATCTGTTGGTATAAATAAGAGATTTTAAAGATAAGCATGGGTATTACTTTATAACAGGGATATATGAGCATACATCTAAAGCTCTGGTAGAACAATGACACAGCTGATAGATTCACTGCCTCACAGAGACCCTCGATCCTGAAGGTAGACACAAAAAGCTGGAGTAGCTCAGCGGGACAGGCAGCATCTCTGGAGAGAAGGAATGGGTGACGTTTCGGGTCGACTCGAAACATCACCCTCCAGAGATGCTGCCTGTCCCGCTGAGTTACTCCAGATTTTTGTGTTTTTTTAACTTTGGTTTAAACCAGCATCTGCAGTTCCTTCCTACACCTCTCGATCATGAAGTCAGATGCTGTATGTGTTCTCCCTGTCGACAGTGTGTGTTTCCCCCGGGCAATCTAGTTTCCTCTCGCATCCCAAATATACGTCCAGGTTTGTCAGTTAATTGGTCTCTGTAAATGACCACTAGTGAGTAGGGAATTAATGCAAAAATAGAATAGCATAAAACTAATGTGAATGGATGATCGATGGTCGGTGTGGACTCGGTGGGCTGAAGGACCTGCTTCCACACTGTGTCCTTCAAGCAGCCAATTCAATCAGTATGAATAGGGAAGACCCTGCTATAGACTACACTTCTTCCCAACCTGCTTCCTGTAAAGACTCTATCAGGCAGCATCTCTGGAGAAAAGGAATAGGTTGTAGCGGCGCCTGCTAGCACACGCACATATCGAACCCGGCGTTCGGAAGCCGCGGTCACGTGACTCGGGAGGGGCTGGCGTTTTCGCGCGTTTTTTCCCCTGTGCGCGTTAGTTCAGCGCTGACCACCGATGTGGGCAGACGTGTCTGATAAACCTGTATGCTGCATCTTGAGCTTTCGAATAAAGTTTTGTTGTAAACTTCAGTAGTCGTTTCTCAGACCTCTAAAAGGTAACGGTTCAGATTGAGACATTTTTAATTTAGTTTAATTTAAAGATACAGCGCGGAAACAGGCCATTCGCCCCACTGAGTCCACACCGTCCAGCGATCCCCTACAAATCTGTACACCTTTGGAGTGTGGGAGGAAACCGAAGATCTCAGAGAAAAGCCACGTTGTCACAGGGAGAGGGTACAAACACTGTATAGACAGCGCCCCTAATCAGGATCAAACCAGGGGTCTCTGGCGCTGTAAGGCAGCAACTCTACCGCAGCGCCACTGTGCCGCCTTTCTTCAGATGTTTCTCTGTACTAGGCCAGGAGTATATTTTGATGGGGAACAGCCCTGTGTGATGGCAGGTTGCATAATTGTCACAGCTGAGTGAAACCCAGATAAGGAGTATATTGCAAACACAAATGGTCAGTGTTGACTCATTAAATCCCAGTTAGCCTGAGGCCCAGGCAATGTCCTGATATTTGCATTTACATTATTTCTTCACTGGTTGCTTTGGAAGATACTCACACAATGGGGAAAAAAAACCCTGTGTTTAGAACTGTAGCTTTGTGAATGAGTGAATCCTAACTCAGGGCTCCATGATCTATTTGTTATTAGTATATCGAGGGATTTGTATACAAATTAATGGAAGCTGGGATTTAAACTTTATACAATGCCCCCCTCCCCGATACTTAATGACATGTTTCTATGAAGCACACAACCTACATTACACTTTCTATGTGAACGCAACGCTCATTCTGGTAACTGCTGTTAATGTTTATGCAGAGTGTCCATTTGATTATGTCTGTAGTCTAGACCACATTACGTGTTTGATTGATGCGATGGACACGAGGGTCTGTGTCCAACCTTCCTGGTGGTCCAGGTGACATTTGTAACCGAGATATTTATATCTGGGGCAATGTGTTTCAGAAGCCTGGGAGACAGGAGGGTACGATGATGAGAAGGGGACAGACACACGTTTACTGGTGGTGGAAGAAAGGAAAAGACGGGGAAGACACTGCATTAATTCACCATATAATGGTGACATTCAGGGAGATCAGAGGCTGTGTATCTACAGCACAATGTGCTGGGGCAGAGTGAGCCATTGTCACACCCCTTTTGTCTCTTTATCTCCTCTAGCTTTTGTCAATTACTCCACCCATCTGCCTCTTGTATCCACCTATCACTTACCAGGCTTTGTCTTTCCCCAACCTCTCTTTTCCAGTTTTCTCCCACTACAATCAGTCTGGATTTTGTGGCACGATAGCGCAGCAGTTGAGTTGCTGCCTAATGCCCCTGTCCCACTTAGGAAACCTGAACGGAAACCTCTGGAGACCTTGCGCCCCACCCAAGGTTCCCGGAGGTCCCCGGAGGTTTTTGTCAGTCTCCCTACCTGCTTCCACTACCTGCAACCTCCGGCAACGGCCTGCAACCTCCGGGAACCGCACGGAAACCTTGGGTGGGGCGCAAAGTCTCCAGAGGTTTCCGTTCAGGTTTCCTAAGTGGGACAGGGGCATTACAGCGCCAGAGGTTCGGTCCTGACAACGGTCTGTACGGAGTTTGTACATTCTCTCCGTGACCGCATGGGTTTTCCCCGGATGCTCCGGTGTCCTCCATAGACATACACGTTTGTAGGTAAATTGGGTTTAAGAAAAATTGGAAATTGTGTAGGATACTGCTAGTGTATGGGGATCGCTGGCCAGCGCGGACTCGGTGGGTCGAAGGGCCAGTTTCTGTGCTGTATCTCCAAACTATCTCTAAATTAAAGTAAACTGAAGAAGGGTGACCCGAAACATCGTCTGTCCATTCCCTCCACATATGCTGTTTGACCTGCTGAGTTACTCCAGCACTCTGTGATTTCCTTGTGTCTCCATTCCCCTTGTTCACTCAGGAAAAAACTCATCACTCCCATCTTCTTCGTCATCATTTTTTCTTTGCTTCCGCTCAACATTTATGATCAGAATTAGGCAATCCTAAATTAAAGATTTTTGTTTTAACCCTGATTATACTCACAAGTTGGTAAGGCCACGTTTGGAGTAAGGTGTTCGGTTTTGATCACCGTGTTATAGGAATGATATTGTTAAGCTGGAAAGGGTGCGGAGATTTACGGGGATGTTGTGAAGAATCGTGGGCCTGAGATGTAGGGAGAGGTTGGGCAGGCTCGGACTCTATTTCTTGAAGAACAGGAGAATAAGGGATGAGGTGTACAAGATCATGAAAGGATTAGATAGGGTAAATGCACCGTCTTTTACCATTAGTAGGGGACTGAAGAACCAGAGGACATAGATTTAAGGTGAAGGGGGAAAGATTTAATAGGAACCTAAAGAGCAGGTTTTTTACACAAAGGGTGGTAGGTATATGGAACGAGCTGCTGCTAGAGGAAGTGGTTGAGCTAGTTAGTATCACAACTTCCCCCGCACATTCATTGTTCTCCCACATAATAAAAGCATGGCATAGTCTTCACCCTACCATAGTTACTCAACCAAACACAACTAAATTTAAGGAACTTCTTCTCCAAGAATCCTTTTTTTGCCTAAATCCACTCTCCGTCACCTCCAGTTTAAATTCCATTTGGAATATTTTGGAGGACCAGGAACCAAGAAGCAAGAACGTTTAAAAACAATTTGGACAGGTACATATAAAGGATTGATTTGGAGAGATATGGGCCAAATGCAGGCAGATGGGATTGGTGTATATGGGGCATGCTGGCTGGCATGGGCAAGTTGGGCCAAAGGACCTGTTTCCACGCTGTATGACCCTATGACTACTAATTGGACAAATACCCAAACACTGCCTCCCCTGATCTAAAACTATTTGAGCAAAAGACAAAGTGCTCGAGTAACTCAGTGGTTCAGGCAGAATCTGTAGAGGGAATGGATAGGCAACGTTTAGGGTCGAGACCTTTCTTCAAACTAGGACACTAAGAGCTGGAGTAACTCAGTGGGACAGGCAGCATCTCTGACATGGATCGGTGACCTTTTGGGTCGAGACCTTTCTTCAGAATTCTCCAGTCTTCTTTAGACTCAGAGGCTGAAGAAAGAAGCTGACCGAAAAACATCACCTGTCCATGTTCTCCAGATATAACCATATAACCATATAACCATATAACAATTACAGCACGGAAACAGGCCATCTCGACCCTTCTAGTCCGTGCCGAACACATAATCTCCCCTAGTCCCATATACCTGCGCTCAGACCATAACCCTCCATTCCCTTCCCATCCATATAACTATCCAATTTATTTTTAAATGATAAAAACGAACCTGCCTCCACCACCTTCATTGGAAGCTCATTCCACACAGCCACCACTCTCTGAGTAAAGAAGTTCCCCCTCATGTTACCCCTAAACTTCAGTCCCTTAATTCTCATGTCATGTCCCCTTGTTTGAATCTTCCCTACTCTCAGTGGGAAAAGCTTTTCCACGTCAACTCTGTCTATCCCTCTCATCATTTTAAAAACCTCTATCAAGTCCCCCCTTAACCTTCTGCGCTCCAAAGAATAAAGACCTAACTTGTTCAACCTTTCTCTGTAACTTAGTTGCTGAAACCCAGGCAACATTCTAGTAAATCTCCTCTGTACTCTCTCTATTTTGTTGACATCCTTCCTATAATTAGGCGATTATGCTGCCTGACCCGCAGAGTTACTCTAGCACTTGGTGTCGTTTTAGAAACCTGCATCTGGAGTTCCTTGTTTCTACCTTCTTCAAACTACTTAAGTTGTTTGTATTGCAAATATTTATCTTTCTGTGGAATATGTTCCCACAGCTGGCTGCTGTATCGCATTGATTTGACTGTGCGGTTCTTTACGGGTGATCCTATGCATTGAGTGCATACAGGGCCCGTGGAGGTTGGGAAAGATATATCTGAGCCAAAATTCTTGAGGGGTTGGACAGGCTAGATGCAGGAAGATTGTTCCCGATGTTGGGGGAGTCCATGACAAGGGGTCACAGCTTAAGGATAAGGGGGAAATCCTTTAAAACCGAGATGAGAAGAACTTTTTTCACACAGAGAGTGGTGAATCTCTGGAACTCTCTGCCACAGAGGGTAGTTGAGGCCAGTTCATTGGCTATATTTAAGAGGGAGTTAGATGTGGCCCTTGTGGCTAAAGGGGATCAGAGGGTATGGAGAGAAGGCAGGTACGGGATACTGAGTTGGATGATCAGCCATGATCATATTGAATGGCGGTGCAGGCTCGAAGGGCCGAATGGCCTACTCCTGCACCTAATTTCTATGTTTCTATGTTTCTATGTTTATCTGCTTGGGCAATGAGCACCTACATGCCTTTCCAGCAGGGGACAGTATAGAGCTAATCAGGGGCCATTTTTGTTCCTCGCCCCAACTACATAGCTACTTGAAACACCTCTCTTTACTGAACCCGACTGAGATAATTATCTCCGCACCAGTCCAGGACCAATTTTAGCTTCTTCATTGTTTTTGTGCGCCAGAGACTCACTAGATCATTTTCTATTTTTAACTGCATTTTTCACAGTTAAACAAATCTTTTCCAGCTACAGATAGCTGGCCGGTGAACTCATTCTCGTCTGGTTATGCATCTTATACTCTTTGTTTCCCAAATTGCACACAGTCTAAACATGAGCAAATAAGTGGAAACAAGGAACTGTTTCAAGAGACAAACACCCAGTCTGAAGAAGGGTCTCATTTCTATTCATGTTCTCCAGAGATGCTGCTTGCCCTGGTGAAATACTCCAGCACTTTGCGTCCTTTTGTGCAATAACCAGCATCTCCTGTTCCTTGTTTCTGTGAGGAGCTATGGAGGCAGGTTTTCCAAGGAAAGACACAAAGTGCTGGAATAACTCGGCGGGTCAGGCAGCATCCCTGGAGAACATGGATAGATGACATTTCAGGAAGAGGAGTTTAAATAATTTAACCTATTAAACCATAACTTTAAAATTTAACTCCCTTTCCCATTTCCATACTGACCTTTCTGTCCAGGGCCTCCTCTATTGTCAGAGTGATGCCACACGCAAAATGGAAAAACAGCATCTCGTATTCCGCTTGGGTAGCTAACAACCCAATGGTATGAATATTGAATTATCCCACTTTAACCTCTGGAAATCACCCCCCCCCTCCTCCCTTAAGAGGGAGTTAGATGTGGCCCTTGTGGCTAAGGGGATCAGGGGGTATGGAGAGAAGGCAGGTATGGGATACTGAGTTGGATGATCAGCCATGATCATATTGAATGGCGGTGCAGGCTCGAAGGGCCGAAGCGCCTACTCCTGCGCCTAATTTCTATGTTTCTATGTTTCTATGTTTATTGAAGTAAACATAGTAAAGATAACGAGACATCAGTTTATGAATTTGACCCATATTATTGAGGGTGGGAGCGGGGGGCACGTAATCCCTCATCGTAACTCCTCATAAAATACAGATCAAACTTCAAACTGGTAAGTTCTCGTTTAATCTTACTATTTTACTTCGGAGTCACGTGAGTGATTCCGTGAAGATTTCAAAGCTCTGTGATTTCAAACCGTGTAACAGTTATTACTACATCACTGCCGAAGTCTTTGAGGGAGGAAGTGTGTTATCGTAATCAACCAATGAATCTGTTTGTAGAAAAACACAATGGTATTTTTTAACAATAACAACAAAGAAATTAAATTGCTCCCCTGGGCTTAAATTAAATATTTGCAGTCTGTAAAATCTTTCCTGCAAATAAAACAGGTTTTGCCAACGGCTTATTATAAAATTTCTGAACGGTCTTTCCCCCCACCATCCTGCTGCAGCCAGGATGTGGTTTATAGGCACGTCCATTCTTTTAGCCGTCGACGTGGATGCTGCTCTGGTGGAATGAACTTTGTACATGTTAGTTTTTATCCCAGCAGCTTTTAGCACCTGCTTGAGCCATCTCGAAATGGCTCATTCCCCGACCTTAAGGTTTTTTATGACTGACCCACAAGGCTTTTCATCTCCCTCTAATATTTTGGTTGTGTCTATGTAGGATAATAGGGTCATGGCACATTACCGTGTTTCTGGCAGGTAAGCCCGGAATTCCACGACTGGATTAGGTGTTCCTGGTCTGCTCTGTTTGATCAGTCCCTGGATAACGAAAGAGATCTGGTCTGGAGCTGTGAGCATGGTGTCCAGTAGCAATAGGTGTAGTGACTGGACCCTCTGTGCAGCTACAAGTGCCATCAACATGAGTGTTTTGAGCATAGATGGTTTCAGGTTGAGGGATCTGGCTGGTGGGCATCCCCTGAGGTATGTCAGGACCACACTGACATCCCATATATGGGTGTACCTTGGTCTAGGGGGTTAGAGTTGTAAATACCCTTCATCAGTTTGACCACCAGCTGGTGGGACCCCATGGCCTGTTGTCCTGGAGCTGGTTTTAAATAGACAGGCAGGGCAATTCTAGCTGTGTTGATGGCTCTGTAGCTGAAGTCCTTCATCGTGGTGAAGGTTCGCCAGGAATTCCAGTACGTTGGTAACTGTAGCAGTTGAGTAGGTGGTCCCTGTATCCAAGCGGTACTTCTCCCATTTTTTAATGCTGGACAAGTGCTGTTTTTTAGTGGATGTTCAGAGGGATGCTGACATGGTGTCGACGGTTTGTTATGATAATCCCAGTCCCAGAAGTGGTTTGTGCAGCATCTGCAACCCAGGAGTTTGATTTTCTCATGGCACGGGTGGCTTGTGCCCAACACTGGGTGTTAATAACTCTGGGTCACTGGGGAATACCATCGGAGTTCCAACAATCATGTCATGGAGTATTGGGAACCATGGCTGTGTAGGCCAGTCGGGTACTATCAAAATACCTGAAGCAGAGTCCATTTGTACTGTGCGTAGCCCCCGACTGATGAGGCAGAAGGGAGGAAATTAATAGAAGAAAAATTTCCCCAATCCAGCGCGAACGCATCTACCGCTGCTGCCTCAGGGTCTGGTTCCCAAGCGACATACATAGGTACCTGGTGATTTAGTCTAGATGCAAATAAATCGATATCTAGCGTGCCATATTGCTTGATAACTTTTGTGAAAAATATATATTTTTGGGGTTTTAACATCCATTCGATGTTGTCATTAAATTTACGTGATCTGGTGTCTGCCACTGTATTTAGCTTACCTGGTAGGTAAGTTACTGATAGCCAAATATGTCTTTGGACACACCATTGCCAAATTGTATTGACCAACTTGTCGCATGATACCGATTTTATGCCGCCCATATGGTTAATGTAGGCCACCACCGTAGTATTATCTATTTATAACCGTACATGCAAGTGATGCATATTTATGCATATGCTTTTAAACCATAAAAAGTCACCCAAACATCTCTAGATAATTAATGCCCAGTGTAAGTGGTAACGATGATTCTGGGTTAGTCCATCTACTACTTGTGCTGGATATAGAGTTAGTTGCTCCCCAGTCTTGAGCACTGGCATCTGTTTGGATAACTGACGTAGGGTTAGTGATGATAATAGGCTGAAACTATGTCAAACGTTTTTTGCCCACCACTGTAGTTCTGATATTACTTCAGTGGGTAACTTCATGAAACGATCATAATGACCTGTATGTCGTTTTTGGTACAAAGGTCCGAATTATGTAGCTGGAAATGCTGCTACCATTATCCCAATTACTCTGTTACTTGTCGAGTAGTTGGTAGTTTGTTGACCATTAAATTGTTGTACGATTGTGCCAATTCAACTATGTTGTCTCTTGGCAATGTTACAGTCACGTAGACTGAATTAATTGTGAAGCCCAAGTAGTCCATGATAGAGGATGGCTTCAACTTAGATTTATCTGGATGTAAGACAACCCCAGGGTTTCGAATAACTGTTTGGTAGCTGAACAGCTAACATAGTCAAATTCATGGTCTTGCCTACCATTTAGGATATCATCAAGATATGCCATGACAATATGTTTTTGTCTTCTGAATATTACCAGAGCTGGTTTTAGTGTCTGGGTGACTCTTGGGCTGATGTGAGCCCATTGGGTAACGCTTTAAACTGCTATAGCTGCCCCATCCAGTTAAATTTCAGGTATCTGCGATGATCCTTGTGAATGGTACTAAATGGTAAACATCTTTAAGATGAATGCTTGCCATGAAGTATCCTTTGGAATTTAGTTGTTTGGCAGTAACAACCGGTTCCATTTTGAAATGTATATACTTAACAAACATATTTAGTGAAGTTAAGCCAATGATGATGGGACATCCGCCATCTTTTTAGGGTTTAGTGAATATATTTGATACGAATTGCAAGGGTTCAGGTTTCCCCATGATACCCTTTGTAATTATTCTCACCAGTTCAGCTTGTCCCTCTTGTTTCTTTAACGGAGAGAGGAAAAATACCCTCTGGGGTGAATGTTGACCTGGTGGCAATTTTTCTAGTATGAATTGTATTCACTAATGCCATTGAGTATATACTGATCACTCGTGATAGACTCCCATGTGTTGGTATGCTCTATATACTGGTAGGAACCAGACCCACCTACCTCCATGGTTATGGGTATTCTTCTGTTTCCTGCCGGTCCAACGAGTGTTGCACGTCGTCTGACATGGCGGTGACGTTGGGGGGTGGCACATTTTCCATGGGGTCCGCTCTGGGCCCTGGTCTAAATAAGACTTTCGGTGATAGATGCGGACCCCGAGCTTTCATCAGTCCGATATGGTAGACGTTGACTGATGGATGCGATGGGGTGCTGCTGCGTAGGAATTACTGTTTTTGGTTACTCGTCCCCGCCCTGCCCTCATGAGCCGAAAGTTTTGTAAAACCTCTTGCATGTCCTTCATATGCTTTGTGAAGTTTTTGCCACAGAGCAGTGGATCTGGCTCAGTGGCTGGGGTCTTATGACTTGTTTACGAAGGTTGTGGTCATCTCCGTATTTGTCCATGGAACGAGGAAAAAATGATGTGATGGCTGTCATCAGGCTTTTAACACATCCTGCACATGGGGTTTCCATGTAGCTGTCCACCACACACCACACCTAGCAGCTCTTCCTGTTCCTGCACCCCTTGCATACTCCCGAGATCTTCAGCCATTGCCCCTGATCTTGACCAGCCCAGTCCTGGTCACCAAAGCTATCCTCTGGAAAGGAGGAAGCAATGGACAGTGCACAAGGCACTGTGGAGGGAGAGCCTGACCCCCTCTGCGAGAGCGCCCCTCCTGGGGTGCACCTTGCTGAAGCTCCTGCTCCAAGAGCCGCTCCATGCGACTCAGGCGGCTGTCTCTCTCCCCCGCCTGGGTGGAGAGACGTCCCTGTCCGATAAGTCGGAGCCACCGGCCGGAAAGCCTCTTCCTTGGCTTTTACATCCAGCCCGCTGCTCAGGCGCTAGCGGGGCTGGGCTCGGTCGCGGTGTCGGGGTAGCGGACCGCCCGGTAAGCGGTCCTACCGCCTTGTTGCTGCTTCCGCGAGATGAAACGCTCCTCCGTGGAGTCGAGCGGGGAAGGGGGGGGGGGGGCAGGTCTGTTCAGGCGGCTGTCTTTCCTCCCATGCGGGTGGAAAGACGTCCCGTCCGATAAGTCAGAGCCACCGGCCAGCCGCCTCCGTGGCGTTACTTCCAGCCCGCTGCTTAGGCGCTAGCGGGGCTGGGCTCGGCGCGGTGTCGGGATAGCGGAGCGCTGGGTAAGCGGTCCTACCGCCTTGTTGCTGCCCCCGCGATGGAAACGCTCCTCCGTGGAGTCGAGCAGAGACAGGTTTGTTGCAGAATCTTTTGTCTCTGCCGGACAGCAGAAGGCTCCCTGTGAAGGAAACCGACATCAGCTTACCTGACGGTCCGTTCTTTCACCTCCATAGCGGGAGAGCCCGACTCCCGCTGTGCCGCTGTTGCTCTGCTGGACGTAATGCCGCGTATGCGTGCTGAACGGGTTCTTCATGGAATCACTCACGTGACTCCGAAGTAAAATCACTGCTGCCTCATTACTCCAATCATCTGGTTTTCATCCTGAACCTCTGATGCTGTGTATAAGTTCTCCCTCTGATTTCTGGCGTGGATTCCGGGAGTGCACTGTTTTACTCCTATGTCCCAAAACACATGCTGATTGGTAGAGTGTTTAAGAAAGAACTGCAGATACTGGAAAAATCGAAGGTAGACAAAAATGCTGGAGAAACTCAGCGGGGGAGGCAGCATCTATGTAACGAAGGAATAGGTGATGTTTCGGGTCAAGACCCTTCTACAGAGGGTAATCAGTTACTGTGAATTACCTGCTGTAGGTGCTTGGTAGAAGAATCAATGCGGAGTGTTTGATTGAAAGATACAGCATGGAAACCGGCCCTTCGGCTCACCGAGTCCAAACTGGCCATCTTATCACCCTTTCACACTAGTTCTAGTCCAAGCTGTGAAACCTGGGACTCTGGCGCAATAAGGCAGCAATTCTACCGCTGTGCCACTGTGCCGCTGTTATGTTAGGGCATGTGATATGTGTTCGGAATCTCAAAGCTGGTGTTTCAAAAGAGGAAAGGCAGAAAGCTGAAGTAAAAAAAACAAGCGAGACAAGGAGAAAATCCACGGAAGCAGTGAATTCCATCCTCACAATTTCATCTGAATAAACATAAAAATAAATCATTCCATGCCGTTCGTGAAACATGTTGAAAGTGATATTATTGCGAAATTAGTTCTATTTTGAAATTTATTTGTTCATCTAAAATAATGTAACAATAATGACAATAGAATTTTTTCCCAATTAGGTCTCTTCTGGCAACTAAGAATCCTGTTCTGGGAAATTCTCATTCAGGAAACCAGCACACTAACAACTTTGGAGTGAATCCAGCATCGATTTAGCTCCACATAACAGTTGTGATCCAGATTCTGAAACCTGGTCTTGACAGAGAGTGGCGGCGATTAGATTAGACCTGGACAGTCTCGGTAAGGGGAAGGTCTACTCAAAAACTGGTCCACTTTAGAATGGAATTTGGGAGGTCATGTTGCAGTTATATAGGAGGTTGGTGAGGCCACATTTAGAATATTGTGTTCAGATGCGGTCACCATGTTACAGGAAAGATGTTGTCAAGCTGGAAAGGGTTCAGAGAAGATTTACCAGGATGTTGCCAGGACTCGAGGGACAGAGCTATAAGGTGAGGTTGACTAGACCAGGACTGTTCCTGCAGTGCAGGAGGATGAGGGGTGATCTTCTAGAGGTGTACAAAAACATGAGAGAAGTAAATTGGTTTAGAGGATATCAGTTTAAGGTGAGGTGGGAAAGATTTATTGGTAACGTGAGGTGTAACTTTTTCACACAAAGGGTGGTGGGTGTATGGAACGAGGAAGTTGAGGCAGGTACTGTTGCAATGTTTAAGAAACATTTTGACCGGTACATGGATAGGACAGGTTTAGAGGTATATGTGCCAAACGCAGGCAGGTGGGACTAGTGTAGATGGGACATGTTGGTCGGTGAGGGCAAGTGGGGCTGAAGAGCCTGTTTCCATGCTGTATGACTCTATGACATGTACAAGAGAGCAGAGAACACTGTTGCTCAGTAGACCATGGCCTTTGTCTTCTTGTTCCTCAAACACTCTAAACTTCAGTTGGCCAAAGACTGTGCTGGTACGCTTTGACAAATAGCGAATTCCACCACAGACTTTAGATACACAACGCAGAAACGGGCCCTTCACCCACCGGGCTCACCGATCAGCGATCGCCCCATACACTAACCCCATCCTACACACTAGGGACAATTTACAAATGAACCAAGCCAATTAGCCTACAAACCTGCACATCTTTGGACTGTGGATAAAAACTGGAGCACCCGGAGAAAGCCCACGCGGTCAGTGTGGGAACGTGCAAACTCCGCACAGACAGCACCCGTAGTCAGGATTGAACCAAGATCTCTGGCGCTGTCAGGCAGCAATTATACCGCTGCGCCACCGTGCCGCCCCATTGGTTTAATATTTAGTGGCGAGCAGGCTCCCAAGTTGCAGGAAGTGGTCTACACTTTCCATTCATTTCCACACATGGTGGTGGGGGGGGGTTCAGAAGACCCTGATTTTGTTGATGTCAAGTGTAAGGCTCAGTCTCTTGCTTCAGCGTAATAGTCAGTGAAGACAGTGCTGGGAAATAACCGAGCGAAACAGTTACATTTCTGAATGATGGAAAGCCAATCGAGATATTGATCAGCATGGCGACAAATTGCTCTCTAACTTTAGGAAGGAACAAAATCACCCACAGGCATTTTCAAGACAGTTTTCGACATTCTGGAATTACACAAGGTATGGTTTGCCATGAGGCCCAGTACCTTGAGTTACCTTAATGGAGGAAACCCACATGGTCACAGGAAGAACGTGCAAACTCCACGCGGACAGCACCCAAGGTTGGGATCGAACCCATGTCTCTGGTGCTGTGATGCAGCAGTTCTACCAGCTGCTCTACTGTGCCGCCCACCTGTAGCTTCAATGGATAAAGCTGAGAAACCAGTGACAAAAAGATTGTTTAACAAGTTTGGAAAGTGATTTGGTAAAAGCGTTGATGCTTAAGCTGATACTGTGTCTGGGTCACCACAATAATGGTCTGAAGAAGGGTCCTGACCCAAAACGTCACCTGTCCCCCAACAACTAGAGAGCAGTCCTGAAATACTATCACCCTCATTGAAGACCCTTGGTCTATCTTTTGATTGGACTTTACTGGTTTTACCTTGCGCTCAACGTTATTCCCCTTATCATGTACAGTATCTGTACCATGTGGATGCCTCAATTATATTAATGTATTGTCTTTCCACGAACTGGTTAGCATGCAGCACAAGTTATTCACCATACCTCGGTATACGTGACAATGAACTAAACTCAATAAACTAAACTCAAAACCATGTTCGCCAGAGATGCTGCCTGACCTGCTGAGTTACTCCGACACTTTTGTGCCCCTTCTTTTTGTAAACCAGTAGTTCCTTGCTTCTACATCTTCGCCTGCAATGATTGTTTGATTTTCATACCATGGATTACTGATTATTTCCTAGCAACTGGCACTGGGATCGCTGAAGCAACTCAGCAGGACGCAAACTAAAGCAGTTCTTGAGAGGATGGACAAGGGCAGCGATAAAGTTTTATAGCCATGCTATAACTGCAGGTTTGAATTATCAACCACCCAAGGATGTTTAAAATAGCGATGCCAAGTAGTCATTCCAAGTGTTCTCACGGAAAAAAAAGACTGCAATCCCAACACAGTGTGAAGGCCATTGCCCGAAGCTTTTTGTATGGGCTGAACATTAATAAAGAGCTGGAGGAAACTGTGTCAGTGTATACAAGTTGCTTGCATCTGAAGAATTGTAACCACAATACAAAGCCATTACAAAAGTCCTGATGGAAGGGGGAAAGAAAATCATTTTCTTGAACTTATTAACCTGCTCTCAGATTGTACTGAGGTGAGACTAGTATTGGTATTGGTTTGTTGTTGTCACCTGTATGTGGCAACAGTGAAAAACGCTGTGTTCCGTGCTTGCTGCACAAAACCGTACCGTACATCAGCGCAATCAAACCATGCACGCACAAACGGTCATGCAAGGGGAAAAATAAGCAGAATGCACCGTGTAAGGGTGGCACAGTGGTGCATCTGGTGGAGGCACCAGAAACGCGGGTTCAATCCCGACCTTGGGTCTGTCTGCTGTTCGCACAATTCTCCCTGCTTCCACTGGATGCTCTAGTTCGTTCCCACATTCCAAGGATGTTCGTGTTTTTGCCTCTGGTAAATTTCCCCTTCATTTGTAGGGAGCGGATGAGAAAGTGGGATGACATGAACATAACATCAATGGGTGATCCATGGTCAGTGTGAATTTATGTGCTGTATCTCTAAATCAGCATATAGTGTTAGGTATATATAGTTCAGTTTAGTTTACTTTAGTAGAGAGACACTGCTTGGAAACAGGCCCTTCGGCCCACCATATCCGCGCTGCCAAGCGATCCCCGCACACTGACACTATCCTACACACTAGGGACAATTTACAATCTTTAACAAAAAACAATTAACCTACAAACCTGTATGTCTTTGGAGTGTGGGAGGAAACCAGAGCACCCGGAAAAAACCCGTGCGGTCACGGGGAGAACTTACAAATTCCGTACAGACAGCACCCGTGGTCAAGAGTAAAGGTGTTTAAGAAGGAACTGCAGATGCTGGAAAATCGAAGGTAGACAAAAGTGGTGGAGAAACTCAGCGGGTGCAGCAGCATCTATGGAGCGAAGGAAATAGGCAACGTTTCGGGCCAAAACTCTTTTCCTATTTCCTTCGCTCCATAGATGCTGCTGCACCCGCTGAGTTTCTCCAGCACTTTTGTCTACCGTCAAGGGTAAAGAGTCAAGTCAAGAGAGTTTTATTGTCATGTGTCCCAGATAGGACAATGAAATTCTTACTTGCTGCAGCACAACAGAATATGTAAACGTAATACAGAACGGGAGCTAAAGTTCAGTGTGTCTATAGACCAGCATCGAATCTCGGTCAATGCATTTACTTGAGAATTTTATGCAATGTAATAGGTTTGAGAATCTATCGATCCGTATTATTTAAAAGGCCAGTAAAGATGTACATCTTAAGAAGAAGCCTTGAAGAAGCAAGTTTCCAACTTCACAATGAATTATCTATTGGTTAATATCGAACCAGTGTAAGTAACCATTGACCCCATGTTTTAATACTGGTGATTGCATGTATATTACTAAAAGTCTGATCTTGACCACTTCCTATTGTTCTGTATATTGATTTTAGAAAAACGCTGCCACTTATGGCTCTGATTTTTGGCCATCTTACTCAGAGTCCCCCTCCGCTCATCAGGTGCTGAGGATTTTTCTCATCGATGAAAAATAAAAGAGTTATTAGTGTTTAATAAATGTTGAGATTCGCTCTGCTGTCAATCACACCATGAAGGCCACGCCCCTTCTGGCGGGAGGGGGGAGGGACTATAAAACCCAGAAGTGTGCGCATGACTCGGTCTCTGAAAAACGGAGGAGGGAGGTCACGTCTCGCTGTCTTTAGTGGCCTTGCACCCTGCTTGAAGTGGTAAGAAACTGCATTTGAATTTGGTGACCTTGCACCATGCTTGAAATGGAATTTCAAGGAATAGCCATGAGCCAGCCCACCAACCGTGAGTGAGTGAGCTGCCAACCCAAGAATCCATTTGGCCCACATGCTAACCATTTGGTCCATACTAGCCCTCTGGAAACCAGTCCCTTCAGCCCATAACACCCATACTAGAAGAGCTCCAGAAAGCCCCCCTACCCCTCTGCTGGCCACCAATATTAGAATTGGTGGAGAGGTGGAATATTGCAATGAGGGACCAGCCCTCCCGTGTGATGCTGGGACCCAAAGGGTCCCACTTAGTCTAGTATTTTACTAAAACTGTGAAGGTAACATTGTCTGTGTTCATGTGAACCTGGTACACCTGCTTTAGTGGGGAGAGCAGAAGCAGGATTTGAGGGAGTAGAGGATGTTTTGCGGAAGAGAAAACAATTTTAATTTTCGGAGAGAGTTCGAGCCGTCAGGCCACTCGGCACGTCCGAGACTTGGCCACGAGACGCAGTGAAGCAATCCATGCCTGTCGTCCGACACGGTACTTAACTTGCTTCAGAAATCACATCAGAAATGTCCCTATAAATCAATTCATTGTGTCAAGGACATATCTGTAAACATTGAAGTCATGTATGATGGTGAACCTTTTCCTGACCTTAAAACACAGCCAATTACTGTCCAAGAAACAGGGAGAAGTAGTGAGTCAAAGCAAGAGGCTGTGGATTCCTCATTGCTGGGAACATTACAACCCGCTTAGTCACTCCAGCATTTTGTATCTATCTTCTTAAAACATGTAAGACAAGTATACATTTGAGGAGTTCCAACCCACCGTGGAAGTCAGTCAATAGACTAAACCTGTGGAAGACTGTGTACATTTGTGAAAAGTGGTCACTCATGTTTTTCTCAGAAGCAAAACAGTGCGTATATTTGTATATAGATACATAAATAAGTGAATATATGTCAGCGCCATATGTGGTGATTACGTTGCTGTTGTTAAGGATTTCAATAAACACCCTTGCCATAGCTCCTGCATCCTGGATTGAATCCGTGAAATCCCACGCGGTCACAGGGAGAACATACAAACTCCGTACACACAGCCCCCATAGTCAGGATCAAACCCGGGTCACTGAGTTAGATCAAGGCGCTGTAGATCATAACACTGTTGACCAGAATGACATGCAATGGGTAGGACTATACCAAACACCCCAAACCAATTGTCTCCTGTCATGTTCAATGAAAAGAAGTCCTTCATTGAAATATAAACGAGGTTCATATAAAGCCTTTGCACTAATTGACCAAATGACTATTTAAAAATACACAAAGGTAGATAAATATGCTGGAGAAACTCAGAGGGTGAGGCGGCATCTATGGAGTGAAGGAATAGGTGACATTTCGGGTCGAGACCCTCCTTCAGATAGTCTACCTTCGATTTTTCCAGCATCTGCAGTTCCTTCTTAAACATTTAAAAATACACTGTGGGGAAGAACTGAAGAGGTTACAGCTGCAGAAGTATTATGTATTTTCAACAAGTGGAATGTGATCAATGTCATGCCATGCTTCCCGACACAAGCTATCACTTTTGATTAATGGTCCCTCGTCTCTTCCTGCGTACAATCTGGTACATAAAGGGGGTCCCTTTATGTCTCAATATCTCAGCTAAAATAGGAGGGATTCATCTTGAATGAATGAATGAATGAATCTCTTTATTGTCATTGCACATGGTACAACGAAATTTAAAAGTCAATCCCACGGTGCGATTCACAAGAGCAATTTTAAATATATAAGAAAAGGTAAAAATATATACATATAAAAAAAAATTACAGATAAATAACAATAGCAGCTGAGGTAGAACCATTCAGTTGAATGTGAGTGTTATTTCTTATTTTGCATTGTTAAGTTCACGTATGGCTATGGGGTAGAAGCTGTCTCTGAGTCTGTTTGTGCGAGTTTTGAAAGACCTGTACCGTCTGCCAGAGGGCAGCAGGTGGAACAGGTTGTGTCCAGGGTGGGAAGGGTCCTTCAGGATGTTGGCTGCCCTGCCAAGGCAGCGAGAGCTGAAGATGTCCTTCAGGGAGGGCAGTGGGCAGCCAGTGATTTTTTGTGCGGTGTTGATGACCCTTTGAAGGGCTCTCCTGTCCGCTGCAGAGCAGCTGGCATACCATGTGGTTATACAGTACGCCAGCACACTCTCGATGGAGCAGCGGTAGAAGGACACCAGCAGCTTCTCCTCCAGGTTGTTTTTCCTGAGGATCCTCAGAAAGTAGAGTCGCTGCTGGGCCTTCTTGACTGCTGTGGTGGTGTTTGTAGTCCAGGAGAGATCCTCCGTAATTTGTGTGCCCAGGAATCTGAAGTCTGAGACCCTTTCCACACAGTCCCCATTGATGAATAGGGGTTTGGGGGCTGCACTGTTCTTACGGAAGTCTATGATAATTTCCTTTGTTTTTGTGGTGTTTAGGATGAGGTTATTGTCTGAACACCACGCTGTCAGTCTTTGGACTTCCTCCCTGTAGGCTGTCTCATCTCCTCCTGAGATACGTCCAACCACAGTCGTGTCGTCCGCAAACTTAACGATGGTGTTGGTGGAGTGGGCGGGGGCACAATCGTGGGTGTAGAGGGCATAGAGGAGGGGGCTCAACACACAGCCCTGTGGGGAGCCGGTGCTGAGTGTGATGGGGGTGGAGAGGTGATGGCCCAGTCTGACAGTCTGGGGGCGGTTAGGCAGAAAGTCCTTGATCCAGAGGCAGATGGGTTGGGAGAGTCCTAAATCCATGAGTTTGGTGACCAGTCTGCTGGGGATGATGGTATTGAAGGCGGAGCTAAAGTCAATGAAAAGCATCCTCACATAGCTCCCCTGGTGTTCGAGGTGGGTCAGTGCAGTGTGAAGAGCAGTGGCGATGGCATCCTCAGTGGGCCTATTTGCTCTGTAGGCAAACTGGTGTGGATCGAAGGGGGGCGGGAGGCTGGCTTTGATGTGCTGCTGGACCAGCCTCTCGAAACACTTCATGATGACTGGTGTGAGAGCGACCGGTCGGTAGTCGTTAAGGCCGCTGATAACAGGCTTTTTTGGTAGTGGGATGATTGTGGCAGACTTCAGGTACGGTGGGATGATGGATTTGGACAGGGGCAGGTTGAAGATTTTCGTGAAGACCTCGGAGAGCTGGTCTGCACATTCCTTCAGAACCCTTCCTGTCACGCCATCCGGGCCGGCAGCCTTCCTCGGGTTCACCGCCCTGAGCACCCGCCTCACTTCATGCTCCTGCACAGTGAGGGTGTAGTTGTTGTTGTTAGGGGCTGGTGGGAGAATGGTGACGAACTCTTCTGGTTCTGCCTCGAAGCGAGCAAAGAAGCAGTTCAGCTCCTCTGCCAGTGAGGCGTTGCCGTCGGCCGTCGTGCTGTTGCTGGGCTTGTAGTTGGTGATGTGCTGGATGCCCTGCCACACCCGCCGTGGATCGTTGTTGTTAAAGTGGTCCTCTATCTTCCTCTTGTGGGCCGCTTTGGCATCCCTGATGCCTTTCTTCAGGTTGGCTCTAGCAGCGCTGTACAGGGCTCTGTCGCCAGACCTGAAGGCGGTGTTGCGGTCCTTGAGGAGAGTTTGGACCTCTTTTGTCATCCACGGCTTCTGGTTGGGGTACACCCGGATGAGTTTGTCGACGGTGACGTTGTCAACACAGTTCTGGATGTAAAAGAGTACCGTGGATGTGTACTCCTCCAAGTCCTGATTTCCAAAAATGTCCCAGTTTGTCCTTTCAAAGCAGTCCTGTAGCTGTGAGGAAGCTCCTTCAGGCCAAGTTTTAACAGTCCTGGTGGTGGGTTGAGCTTTTCTCCTGAGGGGGGTGTATGCTGGTGCTAAGTGAATGGATAGGTGATCCGACTGGCCTAAGTGTGGTAGTGGTGTGGCTCTAAACCCCTTCTTGATGTTTGAGTAGGCCTTGTCTAATGTATTTTCTCCCCTGGTTGCACATTTGATGTGTTGTTCAAACTTGGGGAGAACTGATTTTAAGTCTGCGTGATTGAAATCACCAGCTATGATATAGGCTGCTTTGGGGTAGGTGTTCTCTTGTTTGCTGATAGCGCTATGGAGGTAGCCTAGGGCTATGCTAGCATTAGCATCCGGTGGGATATACACAGCTGTAACTATGACCACGGTAAACTCACATGGAAGGTAGAAAGACCTGCATCTAACTATCAGGTACTCCAGCAGAACAGTGTCTGTCTATGATTGTGGCATTTGTGCACCAGTTGTTGTGAACGTAGATGCATAACCCCCCTCCTTTGCTCTTTGTTTCTATCCCAGCAAAATGCTGTGCGGCCTGCTAGCTCAATGGCTCCGTCCGGTACAAGTGCGTGTAGCCACATCTCTGCTATTAGCAGAATGCAACTGTCCGCGATGAATTTGTTTGCGGCGACCTGTAGTCTTAGTTCGTCCATTTTGTTGGTGATAGATCTAGCGTTGGTGAGAATGATGCTGGGTAGCGGTGGTTTTTGTGGTCGTTGCCTTAGCCTAGCGAGTTGTCCGGACCGACGACCACGCTTTTGCTTCCTGTGCCTCCTCCGTCTCCGGCGTTTGCTGGGGCCGACAACAATCCACGGAGAGCCCGGTGTCCTGGCTATCTCCTCCGGTATGTTGCGTGAATGCAGAAAAACACACTTAACTGCCTGTTTACACTGTAATCCGATAATCAGAAGATCCTGTCGGCTGAAGGTGAGATTCGCACGACGAAACGTAACATTGTCAAACAGACATACAAACAAAGACACACAAATAAAGCACCGAAAGGGAGAGCTTCGAGCCGCTGCGACTGTGTACGCCGCCATCTTGTAATAGCCACAAGCCTCTCATTGGAGTCTCTTCCTTGGAGGTCACCATTATAAATGTAAGAATAAACAAAACAGGGAATAAAATCCCCAAGTTGATCATTAACGGCGCTTTGGAGTCTTTCTCAGTCAATTATGTGGCATTTATGGCATCTATCAAATGATTTCACAACCATATAGACGTTAGACTTAAGAAATACAGTGCGAAAACAAGGGCCTTTGGCCCATCGAATCTGTGCCGACCAGCAATCACCCCATACACTTGAAACATAGAAAATAGGTGCTGGAGGAGGCCATTTGGCCCATCGAACCTGCCCTGCAGGATAATACTATCCTACAAATTCGCGACAATTTACAATTTTACTGGGGCCAATTAACTTACAAAGCTGCACGTCTTTGGAGTGTGGGGGGAATCCGGAGCACCCGGAGAAAACCCACAAGGTCACTGGGAGAGCGTACAAACTCTGTACAGACAGCACCTGTAGGCAGGATGGAACCAGGATGGGTCTCTGGCGTTGCGAGGCAGCAACTCTACCACTGCACCACTGTGCCACTCCTAAGTTGGAATCTAATGACGCAATCCTTTTCATTTGAAAAGCATCTTTCACAAGCTCAGAGGGTTAAAGGTGGACTTGAAATACATGACATTAGCAAACATTGGGTGAGGCATCGCAAGGCAGCAACTGCCAGGCCACCAGATTACCCTTTCTTCCCCAAAATTGGCATTTGTCTGCAATTGGTCTTTTAACATCAGTGTGCGGGTTGGTGAGTTATTGAAACAAGTAGGTTGTGGAGTGAGGGTGATAGATGGGTAGGAGAGGGTTGATGATGGTGGAGTAATTGTGTGTGTTGAGAGAAATTGTGTGTATGTAATTGTGAGAGTGTGCGTGAGTGTTAGTGTGAGTGTGAGCGAGAGACAGAGGAGTGGGTGGGTGTCAGTGAGTGAGTGGGTCAGTCCGTGAGTGACAGAAAGAGAGAGAGAGAGAGAGGAGAGATGGAGAGTGGGAGCAAGGGAGAGAGGACGAGAGATCAGTTTTTCTCCTGATACAGGGTCTCATCCTGACACCTTGACCATCCCTCTTCCTCCACAGATGCTGCTTGACCAGCTGAGATGCTCCAACTCTTTGTGTTTCCTATATCAGTTTTTGCTGTGTTCTTTAAACCACCATGACAAATCATGTGAGGACTTGACATTTATTTCTGTGTTCCTCTATTTCACTGGGAATCCTTCTCCTGATGGATGGCATGATCATCCCCAGCTTCTAGGGCATCTGTTTCGGCATAGGAACAGGCCCTTCGGCCCTCAATGTTCATGCTGAACCAGATACTATGTTAAACTGATCTGCATGAATAGAATAAAGTTTTGATACTACAAACTAGCAACTCTTCATTCAATTTCAATTTTAAACTAAAGTAGTTCTTGTTCTGACATCCCGAATGATAAAATAGACTTATGCCATTCGCCTTGCTCAAGCCCCATGCGGCAATTCTAAATAGAAATGTTTTTGAGATGGGGAGAAAGGAACTGCAGATGCTGGAGTAACTCAGCAGGTCAGGCAGCATTCTGGAGAAAAGGAATAGGTAACGTTTCAGGTCGAGACCCTTCTTCAATCAAAGTTCGAAGATAGGTCTCAACCCAAACCGTAACCTGGTCCTTTTTTTCCAGAAATGCTTGCTGACCCGCTGAGTTACTCCAGCATTTTGTGTCTATCTTCTTTTGAGTTGGGATGGGATTTAATGCTTGCTTCAGGCAAGGGTCCAAGAAGCTTTAGCAAGGTAGCAGGTCCATCATATGTGCTTGGGTGCCTTGTAAACAGCCACAATGCAATCAAATTCCTAGATTGCAGATTTATTCCCATTCCCACCCCCATCCGTTTCTGGATTCCCAGCCATAAGGCAGCTGTATCAGAACACACCCAGCAGGACGACACTGAAGACTTGTAACCTCTGGTCCCTTCCGAGCCTTCCCCAGAGTCAGTAAACTAGTGTGGCTTCAAATACGAGAGGGAGACTCAACGTGTTTTTTTGTTATTAAATTCCATGTTAGACTATTATCTTTTCATCACCCTTCTGATTTATTTCCTGTCAGCTTCTGAAATAAAACGTCCTCATGAAAGAAAGGTAAAAAATAATTTAAAAACTATCTCCTACCGACATCGCCAATTTGTTGACAGGAATTTTCACATATAATTTCTCTTGATCTCATCCAAAAATTCAGTGAGTAAACTTATGAAGAGCAATAAACTGCTCTAGTCCCAGATAACTGTTATCTGTTTGATTTGTTTTGTGGAAACATTCTTCAGTCTGAATAACAGATAACAATGTTGTGATTAAATGAGTGGGTTGGGCCAAAAACTTGAAAGACTTGGAATTCACATCCAACTGTTGTATGGTTCAAATTCAATTAACAACAAGGAATTAAAAGAAAATTAAAAGGTAGCACAATGGTGGATCTGGTCGAGCTGCTGCCTCACAGCTACAGAGATTCAGTTCGATCCAGACCTTGGGTGCTGTCTGTGTGGAGTTTACATGTTTTTCCTGAGTTCTCGAATTTCTTCCCACATCCCAAAGACATTCAGGATTGTAAATTAATTGGCTTTAGTGTGCAGGGAGTGAATGCAAAAGTGTGAAAACATAGAACTAGGGTGAATGGGTGATCGATGTCTATTGTGGACTCAGTGTTTCTCTAAAATTGCTGAATCTTTGAAGCCAAAATCTAAATGATGAGCATAAAATTGCAGGATTTCCGGTAAAACAAATCTGATGAACTTCAGGTGAACAAATCTGCTCTCCTTTCTGGTTCAGCCGGTAGGAGATTATGGACCTATGGTGATGTGGTTGAATCTTCTATTAAGGGGTAATTAGAGGTGACCCACGTCATTTATAACATAGGGGTGGGAGATTGCAACCTTCACATGGTCCGCACTGTTTCGACTAATGCAATCAACCCGACGTGCACAATCAAATCGATCAAATAGAACAAGTTGACCTACAACTTTAGGCTGTGCACGCTATGAGCACGAAGAAGAAGATTTATAACATATATAACTATGCGCACATATGAAAAAATAGGTAGGTAGGAGGTATGTTGTAGGTAGGTAGTAGATGGATAGCAAACCCTCCATTTCTCTGCATCTCCTTTGCAGCTTTGACACCTACAGTGTGGTCAGGCCGCATTTGGAGTATAGCATGCAGTTCTGTTTGTTGCATTACAGAAAGGACGTGGAGGCTCTGGAGAGCGGTGTAGGGAAGATTTTACCAGGATGACGAGGATTTGAGGGTATTAGCGAAAAATAGAGGTTGGACAGATGTTTTTTTCTGGAATGCTGGATATAAGTCCTGATAATATTATGTGATGCATAGATAGGGTAGACATTCATAACCTATTTCTCAGGGTGAAACTGTTATAGTGTATTGTTATAGTGTATAGTTATATATAGTGTATAATATAGTGTATAGTTATAGTGTATAGTATATTTATAGTGACAGAATTTAGCATTACATTCCAAATGCCCTGATTATTATCTCAATATTAACCTTCAATTACATTTGGGGATTATATATAAGAGAGCTTCACGCTTTGGTTTCATATTTTTATACTTTTCTTTCATTTTTCTAAGTCTTCCCTTCCAATATAAAGCAGAGGAAGTTTGTGCTATCCGAGTTTATCTTTTAATTTCCATTGTGCAATGGTGCAGAGCAATCGCTGGGGAAATCAAGAGTACATCGACAGTCATGTAATTACTTGTTCAAGACTCTGGGGTGAAGGTGCTTTTGATGAAGGCCATATGGATGTGATTGAAAATGGCACTTGCTACGTCTCATAAAAGCGCTGGTGTGCTCTCACTTTCAGCCTGACTCTCTGGAACGATTTCCGTGCACTCGTATCCTCAATGTAGTGAGAAAGCATAGCCCGTGAAGAACCCATCGATTTATTCAACACAAATTGAATCATGACAAAGAACTGGCGGGCGGCACGGTGGAGCAGCAGTACAGTTGCTGCCTTACATCGCTTACAGATCTTACAGTGCCAGAGACTGACTTGGTGCTGTCTGTACAAAGTTTGTACGTTCTCCCCGTGACCTGTGTAGGTTTTCTCCGAGATCTTCGGTTTCCTCCCACACTCCAAAGACGTGTAGGTTTGTACGTTAATTGGCTTGGTATAAATGTACATTGCCCCTAGTGTGTGTAGGATAATGCTAATGTGCGGGGATCGCTGGTCGGTGCGGACACGGTGGGCCGAAGGGCCTGTTTCTATGCTGTATCTAAACTAAACTAAACTAAACTTGTTCAGTCTGCAGATTGTTCTGAATGAGGATGTTGTATTGTTGACTACTTGAGGTCTAAGGGTAAAGCTAATCTTCCTGTGAGATGGTACAGGAATGATACAAGGTGAAATCATAAGCTTATAAGATCATCAGATATAGGATCAGAATTAGGCCGTTTTGGCTAATCCCGTCTGTGCCACCATTCACTCATGGCTGATCTATTTTTCCATCTCAACACCATTTTCCTGCCCCCTGCTATATGCAACACCTGTCTCTATACCTCTTCCCTCAACTTTATCCAGGGACCCCGACAGTCCTTTTAGGTTAGGCAGAGGTTCACTTGCACCTCCTCCAACCTCATCTACTGTATCTGTTGTGCAAGATGTGGACTCTTATATACAAACGTAGACTGGGCGATCGTTTCGCTGAACACCTTCGCTCAGTTCGCCTGAACCTACCTGATCTCCCAGTTGCTAGACACTTTAATTCTCCTTACCATTCCCGCACGGACCTTTCTGTCCAAGGTCCCCCTCCATTGTCAGAGTGAGGCTAAAGGCAAATTGGAGGAACAGCAAGGCAAATTGGAGGAACAGCATCTCATATTTTGCTTGAGCAGCTTACAGCCCAGTGGTATGAGTTTTGATTTCTCTCACTTCAGGTACTGTGCATCTCTGAGGGTCAATCATTTAGTATTTAAAGACCAGCACTACTGTGCCACAGTATAGACATTTTCCCAGCTCTTAGTTGTGACTGCGCTCCGATTTTAATTTTGCACGCCCTTTAACACTGAATCTTCATCCCCTTTTCAATAGAATGTTTGAGGCAGAAGATTAAATTTTTTATTAAAATAGATTTAGTTTAGTTTCGAGATACAGTGCAGAAACACCAAATCCGCACCGGCCAGCGATCCCCGCACATTAACACTACTTACACACACACTGGAGACAATTTACATTTATACCAAGCCAATTAATCTACAAACCTGTACGTATTTAGAATGTGGGAGGAAACCGAAGATCTCTGAGAAAACTCAGATGGTCACGGGGCGAACGCACAAACTCCGTACAGCGCCCGTAGTCGGGATCGAACCTGGGTCTCTGTTGCTGCAAGCGCTGTAAGACAGCAACACTACCGCTGCGCCACCATGCCTCCCCCATGGTGCGGCACCATTATGTTAATAAACATAAAAATGTTTATTTTTCCTCATACTCCAGACAGCATAGTTAAAATAATTTTTTTCGAATACATAATCACAAGTGAGTAGTATTTTATAACCAGGCGGAAGGATTAATAGGTTTTGTCTGGCATATCTCACTTGGCATTTTTACTGCTCATGTGCTAAGTCTCGGTATGATCATTCATTTGGGCAAAAAATAAAAGAGAACTATCCATCTTCATGTCATCGAACCCAACAAATCAGTGTTTATAGGCTTTCAGAGTGAAAACCAAGGTCAATAAGGTCTCACTACTATACTGAACCCATCTATCACTGAGACTTAGAACAATCTCAACGCTTTACCTACCTGGAAGATATTTGATGTCACAATGCGGTTTCACTAAAAGCAACCTTATAGTTTAGACTTCAGTCTTTACTTTAGACGTTAGGAATACAACGAGGAAAGTGGCCCTTTGCCTACAGAGTCCTTGCCGATCAGCGATCACCCCATACAGTAACACCACCCTACATACTAGGGGCAATTTTACAACTTACCAAAGCCAATTAACCTACAAATTGTTGAGGGGGAGGGGGTGGCGTGCAACCAGAGCACCCAGAAAAAATCCCACGCGATCATAGGGAGAACATACCAACTCCGTGCAGACAGGACCCGTAGTCAGGATCAAACCAAGATCTCTGGCGCTGTAAAGCAGCTACTCTACCACTGCACCACAAAGCCGCCCTTGTTTATTTAATTTATTTAGTTTCGTTTTTTATTGTCATGTGTACCGAGGTACAGTGAAAAGCTTTTTTGTTGTGTGCTATCCCGTCAGCCTAAAGCGTACACATGATGACAATCAAATAACCTTACGTTAAACCTCAGCCTGTTCCAGCAACGAGGAACAGCAATTAAAAACTGTCCCCTTTTGTAGAGGCAAAAGATGATGTCCATACCAGTGGCGCAGAGCGGCACAGTGGCGCAGCTGGTAGAGCTGCTACCTCTCAGCGCCAGAGAGCCGGGTTCAATGCTGCCTCACCCGCTGAGTTACTCCAGCATTTTGTGTCGCCCCATCTAAGCCTGTCCTATTTGCCTGTGTTTTGTCCATATCCCTCTCAACCTTTCTCATCCACGTACCCTTCTAAATTATGTTACTGCACTTGTCATAGCTATTTTAGTTTAGTTTAATTTAGAGATACAGCATGGAAACAGGCCCTTCCGTCCACCGAGTCTGCGCCGACCAGCGATCCCATACACTAACACTATCATACACACCCTGGGGATAATTTACATGTATACCAAGCCAATTACAGTAACCTACAAACCTGTACGACTTTGGAGTGTGGTAGATCTTGGAGAAAACCCATGCGGTCACGGGGAGAACGTCCAACATCCGTACAGGCAGCACCCATCGTCAGGATCTACCTCGGGTCTCTGACCCTGTAAGTAAATGGCCTGTCCCACTTGGGCGTCATTTGCGCGTCACGCAGGTGGCGTGCGAAGATTTTGTACATCCCAAAATCCTGGCTATGTCACCACGCACCATGCACGCATCACGTGCGCGCCACGCGTAAATGATGTTGCGTAATGACGCCCAAGTGGGACGGCCCTTAAGCAACTCTGCCATTGCGCCACCCTGCCGCCGTGTTCCTCTGGCAGTTCTACCCTTATACCCGTCACCCTCTGTGCGGAAAAAGTTGCCCCTCTGGTTTCTATCAAATCTCTCCCCTCTAACCTCAAACCTAGTTGTTGACTCGTGTACCCTGGGAAGAAGACTCCGTGTATTCATCTTATTTATTCCTTTCATCACTTGAAAAACCTCTACAAGATCATAAAGTCATCCTCCAGCACTCTGAATAAAGTGTTAGCCTACACAACCTCTCCCTATAGCTCCCGTCTTATACCATCATTAGAACATGGAACAGGGAACAGTCGAGGAACGGGACCTTCGGCCCACTATGTCTGTGTTGAACATCATGCCAAGCTAAACTGATCTCCTCTGCCTGCATGTGATCCATATCTCGCAACACCCTGCACATCCTTGTGCCTATCTAAAAGCCTCTGAAATGCCCCTATCGCATCTGCCTCCACAACCATCCCTGGCAATGCGTTCCAGGCACCTCACCACTCTCTTATGTAAAAACAAAATTGCCCCGCACATCTATCTATCTATCTATTAATATATAAAACTCAAATCCATCCGTCCGTCCGCCTGCAGTACGGATCCCTTCCTGCCTTTTGATTCGTTGACGACTGCTCCTTCCTATCAGCTTCCAACACACTTCGATCCCTCTGTCCCCTCTTCAACAAAGTAGCAAGACAGGAACACTGAACTTTTCACTGCTGCGGCAGGCAGGGGAGGTGCAATTGAGGGAGGCAGGGGAGTGCTGGAAACTTACATTTGGGAACGGGCTCAGTTCCATTGGAGGAGACGGGTGCATGATGGAATATTGGGTTGGGGGATCACACCATTGGGGGAGCAGACCCAACGGGTCTGCACTTGGTCTAGTTATATATTAAAACTATGTGCCTGCCGGAGTCCGGTGTCCGTCCGTCCAGCTGCCTGTCTGCCTTTTGATTCGTTTCCATTGTGTGATGTCACAATGCCCAATGCTCACATATGTCCAATCGGGATGGATTCATTTACATATGCCTTTGCACCAGCCCCAGCCAGATTCCCACCACACAACCGTGCTCCCCCCCCCCCCAACGGGTCTGCACTTGGTCTAGTCTCCTATAAATTTCCCCTCTCTCACTTTATAGCCATGCCCCCCAGTGTTGGATATTCCCACCCTGGGACAAAGGTTCTGACTGTCTACCTTATCAAGGCCATTGTTCAACCTGGCTCCTCATCCCACTTGTAGGAAGACTGATTTTCATTCTTCTTCCACACCCACGGCTCCCTACGTAATTCTGGTAATGAAATATAAAGAACATCAACAAAAAAGCATGCTGTTAAATTATGCCTACTTATGAGACCCTTACATTTTATATTAATATCATAAGCTACAGCATTATTTTTATATCTAATGGCAAATACAGGGATCCTAAAAATAGTACTCTTTTACATTGTTTATTTAAAATTTTAATGAATCTGTCAGTGAATTGAAAGGGTCAGATAATTGCCACGTTAATCATGTTTTTGCAGATAACGTGACTTGTCCATATGATCTGATATTGTTTTTACTAAATGTGGGAGTTTCATTCCACTGTGGGAATGACGCAATCCCTATTTTCTTTCAATCTTCTCTATTTTCCTCTGGGAGGCACTTAAGTTTTGATGTGTTGAAACTCTGCCAATATCTTCCTGTTGCTTGTCCAAGAGCCCATCTTCCCGAAGAGCCTGCACAGCTGGCCAGATGTTTAATTAAGAAAGAACATGGAGTCAAGTCTGACCCAGTCAGGTCAATGAATTGAGGGGTGGCACGGTGATGAAATGGTAGACACCCTGGTTCGATCCCGACCAAGGGTGCTGTCTGTATGGAGTTTGTACGTTCTCCACGTGACCGCGTGGGTTTTCTCCGAGATCTTTGGCTTCTTCCCACACTCCAAAGACGTACAGGTTTGTAGGTTAATTTACTTGGTATAAATGTAAATTGTCTCTAGTGCGTGTAGGATAGTGTTAATATGTGGGGATCGCTGGTCGGGTGGACTCGGTGGACCTGGTTTCGCGTTGTATTTCTAAATTAAACTGAACACGGTTTACCATTTGCAACTGAAATAAACTAACATACAGCACATCTTGGCAATGGCCAAGAAAACAAGCTCTTTGGCTCAACATGTCCATGCCGACCACCATACCCTATCTGCTCTAGTCCCACCTGCCTGCATTTGGCTCGCATCCCTTTATGGATTAAGGAAAGGGGAGGGGGGCCCAAGAAGAGCAAGGTGACGTGCCTCAATGACTATCGACCAGTGGCACTAACGTCTGTGGTGATGAAGTGCTTTGAGAGGCTGATCATGGCACAAATCAACTCATACCTCAACAAAAACCTGGACCCACTGCAGTTCGCTTACCGCCACAACAGATCAACGGTGGATGCGATCTCACTAGCTCTTCACTCCGCTCTGGACCACTTGGACAACAAAAACTCATATGTCAGGCTGTTATTCATTGACTACAGCTCGACGTTTAATACCATCATCCCCTCCAAGCTGGTTACCAAGCTCTCAGATCTTGGTCTTTGCAAATCCCTCTGCAATTGGATTCTCGACTTCCTCATCCACAGACCATAGTATTGGTGGAAATGTGTCATCCTCGATAACGGGAGCACCTCAAGGCTGCGTGCACAGCCCCCTGCTATACTCACTCTATACTCATGACTGCGTAGCCGACATAGTGCGAACTCCATCATCAAGTTCGCTGACGACACCACTGTTGTGGGACGTATCACTGATGGGGACGAGTTAGAGTATAGAAATGAGATCGACCGATTGACCAAATGGTGCCAGCACAATAACCTGGCCCTCAACACCAGCAAAACCAAGGAACTGATTGTGGACTTTGGAAGGGGTAGGATGGGGATCCACAGTCCCGTTTATATCAATGGTGGAAAGGGTAAATGGTGGAAAGGGTCAAGAACTTCAAATTCCTGGGTGTGCATATTTCCAAAGATCTCTCCTGATCCCAGAACGCTGATGCAATCATAAAGGAAGCTCATCAGCACCTCTACTTCCTGAGAAGATTACGGAGAGTCGGTTTGTCAAGGAGGACTCTCTCGAACTTCTACAGGTGCACAGTAGAGAGCATGCTGACCGGTTGCATCGTGGCTTGATACGGCAACCTGAGCTTCCAGGAGCGAAAAAGGCTGCAAAAAGTTGTAAACACTGCCCAGTCCATCATCGGCTCTGACCTCTCTACCATCGAGGGGATCTATCGCAGTCTCTGCCTCAAAAAGGCTGCCAGCATCATCAAGGACCCATACCATCCTGGCCACACACTCATCTCTCCGCTGCCATCAGGTACAGGAGCCTGAAATCTGCAACATCCAGGTTCAGGAACAGCTTCTTCCCCACAGCCATCAGACTATTAAACACAACTTCAAACAAACTCTGAATTATAACAGCCTATTGCCCTTTATCTGTTTATTTATGTGTGTACATATACATTCTATGGTATATAGACACACTGATCTGATCTGCATTTATGCCTACAATATTCTGTGCTGCAGCAAGCAAGAATTTCATTGTCCTATCTGGAACACATGACAATAAACTCTCTTGACTCTTGAAAGTTGGAGAACTCAATGTTCATACTGTTGCGTTGTAAGCTACCCAAGCAGAATATGAGGTGCTGTTCCTCCAGTTTGCATCTGGCAATGGAGGAGGCCCAGGACAGAAAGGTCAGCATAAGAACATTCCGTGTCTTATCTTGTGGATGGACTAAGTAACATTCATCTTTCATTTAACACCCACGGGCAAGTTGCTTTGTAAATGTGCCTGGAAAGTTGCCCAAATTCAGGAGATAATTGCTCATAGCTGGTGGAATGCTCTGTCCCTCTGTCTAGATAATAACGAACAAAGTTGGATTGGTTACGAGACTCACATTTGCAAATGCTCAGCATTGGAAATCAAATATTCTCTGCTTCTATGTAAAACAGTGGATTGAAATGGCAGGCCTGGCGAGTTTAATATATCCCTCATAGTTTAGTTTAGTTTAGTTTTAGTTTATTGTCACGTGTACCGAGGTACAGTGAAAAGCTTCTGTTGTGTGCTAACCAGTCGGCAGATAGACGATGCATGATTACAATCGAGCCATCTACAGTGTACAGATACATGATAAAGGGAATAACGTTTAGTGCAAGATAACGTCCAGTAAAGTCCGATTAAAGATAGTCCGAGGATCTTCATTGACATAGATGGTAGCTCAGGACTGCTCTCTAGTTGTTGATCTGATGGCTTTGTTGCTTGAAAACAGCTGGGAAGAAACTGTCTCTGAATCTGGAGGTATGTGTTCTCACACATCTGTACCTCTTGCCTGATGGGAGATGGAGAAGAGGGAGTGACCGGGGTGAGACCGGTTCTTGATTATGTTGATGGCCTTGCTGAGGCAGCGTGAAGTGTAGATGGGGTCAATGGAAGGGAGGTCGGTTTGTTCGATGGTCTGGGCTGCGTCCACAATTCTCTGCGATTTCTTGCGGTCTTGGATGGAGCTGTTCCCAAACCGTGCTGTAATAGTAATTCCTCCTCAGTTTTAATAGACTATGTGGACCAAAAGAGCTTGAAGAGAGATTTATTTCCTAAAAGGTTCATCAGTGTCCAGTGTTTTGACAAAAAAAAAGACTGCAGCATATAGACATCCTCTGAAATATTGTGGAGCATCTGGAGAGAGCACAGTCAGAAATCATCTTGGCATCCACAAACAAGGCTGCCAATTAGTTTAACAACAGATCTCGATCATTATCAACTGAATAAACAAACAAGAATTGTGTTTACATGATCGCAAACACTGTTCAGCAGCAACAGACTACACTCTCCATTCTCCCACCATAGATTGCATGACATAGTTTGTTGGGGTATTTTTTTTTACAAGAGTTATTTGAGTTTATTTAGTCATCGCTATAACATTATCGAGACTACTCCTGGTTATCTAAAATAAACACAAAACAATGCTGGAAATATTCAGCAGGTCAAGCAGCATCTGTGGAACACCAATGAGTTAACGTTTCAGATTTGGGGGCCTTTTGTTAGAACCGATGCTCTTTTTGTGGACAAAAAGTTAGAGAAGGATCCTGACCTGAAACGTAATCTGTCCATGTTCTCCAGAGATACTTTAGCTTTAGAGTTCGAGGGTGGAAACAGGCCCTTCGGCCCACCGTGTCCGTGCCGACCTGTGATCATCCCATACATTAGCGCCATCCTATACACTTGGGACAATTTACAGTTTAAAAAAACCCCAATCAACCTACAAACCTGCACATCTATGGAATGTGAGAGGAAAGGGGAGCACTCTGAGAAAATCTACGTGGTCACGGGGAGAATGTATCAACTCCAGACAGACAGCACCCGTAGTCAGGATTGAACCCGGGTCTCTGGTAGATCGAACTCTACCGCTGCGCCACTTTGTGTCCGTCTGGTACACATATCATTCCTTGCTGTGGGTCTCGCTATCCTATAAACTCATTAACTGTTTAAGGGCTTGACTACCTAATATATAATCAACTTTAGTCATTTTTTGTGTCAGGATACCAGTTCGCACTGGACCCGGCTCCCTTCACCCTCACGACCACTACCCATTGCATTTCCTTCAAAGTGTCACAGCGATGCACGCACAAGGAGATGGTTTGCCTCATTATCACCTTCCCCACAGCTGCCTCATTGTCTCCTTAGCCAACAATGAGCCATTGCACATTTTCTTGATCATCGTCTGCTTTGATATGTCCTTTTCACACCTCCATGCTCTTTCTACCTTTCCGTATCCCTAGTGACCCTTTTCCATGACTCCCAGTCAGGAGAAGGTTTTCGACTCAAAACGTCCACCCACTCCTTCTCTCCAGAGTTACTGACCTGCTGAGTTGACTCCGGCATTTAGTATCTATCTGCCCTGAGACCTAGCCAGCTGTGACTTCCTCCCTGGAACAAATGGACTGAGGAAGGAGTGGGGGCGGCGATCGCAGTTCTTTGACCTTGCTGGAGAATAGACATTTTCTCACGACCTTGCCCTCCCATCTGCACCAAGACTCTTTGACGGGCCTGTTTGTGGAAGCCGGGATAACTTCCGAACTCTGACCTTCCTCCAGAAGTTCAAGAATTTTCCAGAATGTACAACTTTATTTTGCAACAATTAAGTCCCAGGGCGGCCCAATGGCCCAGTGGCCCAGTGGCCCAGTGGCCCACCTAGTGGATTTACTGCTTCATGGAGTTTCCCCAGTTGACCTGTGATGCTGCTGCAAGCGGGATTCTTATTGCACCCGGACTGCTCTGTCCTTGTGCATATGACGGGACATAGGGAGGCACAGTAGTACAGTGGTAGAGTTGCTTCCTTAGTACCAGAGACTCTGGTTCGATCCTGACTACGGGTGCTGTCTGTATGGAGTTTGCACGTTCTCCCCGTGACTGTGTGGGGGTTTCTCCGTTTGCTCTCACACTCCAAAGACGTGCAGGGTTTTGTAGGTTAATTGGCTTCAGTAAAACTGTAAATTGTCCCCAGAGTATAGGACAGTATTAGTGTACAGGACGATCGCTGGTCGACAGGGCCGAAGGGCCTGGTTCCGCGCTGTATCTCTAAAGTCTGAGGTTTAAAGTCTAAATTACAGAGAATGCTGATGACATGTGGGAGGCTCGGGCTGGGACTAAACAGCAAGCTGAAACACCCAGGGGGAACAATACAGCTCAAACTAGATTAGGTTGGCATCGACTTGGAGTTTTTTGATTTTGAAAAAGATTTTCTTTTCACATGCCCAGTTATTCGTGGAGAACTAGGCAAAATAAAAACCAAAATATGTTGACAAGAGCACAGCAGGTTATAATTATGTGACATCTTTCTGAATGTGCCCTTTTACGGTTCCAAAGGCCTTCTGAAAGACGAAGACGGCTGAGTCAATATAATGTTCCTTTATTGATGTTGGCCTAAACTGGACCCAGTCATTTTCTGTAGATGCAGAGCACATGTCCATAGACCATCTCTGACAGAAGACACAAAGTGCTGGACTAACTCAGTGGGTCAGGCATTACATAGAAACATAGAAACATAGAAACATAGAAATTAGGTGCAGGAGTAGGCCATTCGGCCCTTCGAGCCTGCACCACCATTCAATATGATCATGGCCGATCATCCAACTCAGTAGTATCCTTCTCTCCATACCCTCTGATCCCCTTAGCCACAAGGGCCACATCTAACTCCCTCTTAAATATAGCCAATGAACTGGCCTTGACTACCCTCTGTGGCAGAGAGTTCCAGAGCTTCACCACTCTCTGTGTGAAAAAAGTTCTTCTCATCTCGGTTTTAAAGGATTTTCCCCTTATCCTTAAGCTGTGACCCCTTGTCCTGGACTTCCCCAACATCGGGAGCAATCTTCCTGCATCTAGCCTGTCCAACCCCTTAAGAATTTTGTAAGTTTCTATAAGATCCCCTCTCAATCTCTTAAATTCTAGAGAGTATAAACCAAGTCTATCCAGTCTTTCTTCATAAGACAGTCCTGACATCCCAGGAATCAGTCTGGTGAACGTTCTCTGCACTTCCTCTATGGCAATAATGTCCTTCCTCAGATTTAGAGACTAAAACTGTACGCAATACTCCAGGTGTGGTCTCACCAAGACCCTGTACAACTGCAGTAGAACCTCCCTGCTCCTATACTCAAATCCTTTTGCTATGAAAGCAAACATACCATTCGCTTTCTTCACTGCCTGCTGCACCTGCATGCTTACTTTCAATGACTGGTGTACCATGACACCCAGGTCTCGCTGCATCTCCCCTTTTCCTAGTCGGCCACCATTTAGATAATAGTCTGCTTTCCTGTTTTTGCCACCAAAATGGATAACCTCACATTTATCCACATTATACTGCATCTGCCAAACATTTGCCCACTCACCCAGCCTATCCAAGTCACCTTGCAGTCTCCATCCTCCTCACAGCTAACACTGCCCCCCAGCTTAGTGTCATCCGCAAACTTGGAGATATTGCCTTTAATTCCCTCATCCAGATCATTAATATATATTGTAAATAGCTGGGGTCCCAGCATTGAGCCTTGCGGTACCCCACTAGTCACTGCCTGCCATTGAGGGGACCATGCCTTTTGCTGTGTCGGCACCCAAATTATGGAACTATCTGCCTCTCCACATTAAACAGGCCTCTTCTCTGTCTGTTTTTAAATCACTTCTTAAAACCCATCTCTTCTCCGTGGCCTTTGATACCCAGTAAGATGTCGACTTTATTTACTTGATTTAATTTCTTTTTTGATTGCTTTATTGCGTGGTTATTATTTTTACTCATGTTTTATGTCTTTTAATTTATTGTTGTATTTCATATGTAATTTTTGCGCTTTATGTGAGCTGTTATGTTATGTTCTGTTATGTTGTCTGTTTATGATGTCTTGTTTATTCTTCTGTACAGCACTTTGGTCAACATTGGTTGTCTTAAAGTGCTTAACAAATAAAGTTGGATTGGATTGGATTGGATTGTGAAAAGGACCCGTTTACTCCTACTCTTTGCTTCCTGTTTGCCAGCCAGTTCTCTATCCACATCAATACTGAACCCCCAATGCCGTGTGCTTTAAGTTCGTATACTAATCTCTTATGTGGGACCTTGTCGAAAGCCTTCTGGAAGTCCAGATACACCACATCCACTGGTTCTCCCTTATCCACGCTACTAGTTACATCCTCGAAAAATTCTATAAGATTCGTCAGACATGATTTACCTTTTGTAAATCCATGCTGACTTTGTCCAATGATTTCACCACTTTCCAAATGTGCTGCTATCCCATCTTTAATAACTCACTCTAGCAGTTTCCCCACTACCGATGTTAGACTAACTGGTCTGTAATTCCCCGTTTTCTCTCTCCCTCTCTTCTTAAAAAGTGGGGTTACGTTAGCTACCCGCCAATCCTCAGGAACTACTCCAGAATCTAAAGAGTTTTGAAAGATTATTACTAATGCATCCACTATTTCTGGAGCTACTTCCTTAAGTAATCTGGGATGCAGCGTATCTGGCCCTGGGGATTTATCGGCCTTTAATCCATTCAATTTACCCAACACCACTTCCTGGCTAACCTGGATTTCACTCAATTCCTCCAACTCCCTTGACCCGCGGTCCCCTGCTATTTCTGGCAGATTATTTATGTCTTCCTTAGTGAAGACGGAACCAAAGTAGTTATTCAATTGGTCCGCCATATCCTTGTTCCCCAATTACCTATTACCTGCCGTGCTTTGTCCTGCCCCTTCACTCTTGGAGCTCTCTTCCCCCACCACAAACAGTCTGAAGAAGGATCCAGACTTGAAACATCACCTATCCATGTTCTCCAGGCAAGATGCCTGACCTGCTGAGTTAATCTAGCATTTTGTGCCTCGGTACATGTGATTATAAAGAACCATTGAACCACTGAACACAGTTAACTGTGGAAGCCAAGTCAATGGATATTTTTTAGGCGATGATTTTTCATCATCGTTGAAAACATTAGCGACGCTGTGGTGCTGGTTTCCAACGGGAACGGTGATGGATGCACCACACATCTCTGTCTTCCAAATCCTGCGGACTTCTGCTGCTGGAAGTATAGGATTCTGTGTGTGTGCTTTATCATCATTCCTAACAATGCTAGGAACGACAGTGATCGCAACTTCCACTAATGGCCGTTGGCTCGCTAGAAGCTCATCCGCCCTTTGACAGGTCTTGTTTTTGGTCCTGCTGGGGGTCCACAGCCCCCTCCTCACCTGGCTAACCAGGTAGGGGAGACGGTTTAGTCGTCGGCTATCCGACCATGGAACAAGTAGCACGGGGTTACATGGTACCCGTGGCGGGGGGAACTCTCCCCGACCTGACCTGATAAGGCGGAGATTGACAGATTCTTGATTAGTAATGCCCCTGTCCTACTTAGGAAACCTGAACGGAAACCTCTGGAGTCTTTGCGCCCCACCCAAGGTTTCCAAGCGGTTCCCGGAGGTTCCCGGAGGTTTTTGTCAGTCTCCCTACCTGCTTCCACTACCTGCAACCTCCGGCAACCACCTGCAACCTCTGGGAACCACATGGAAACCTTGGGTGGGGCGCAAAGTCTCCAGAGGTTTTCGTTCAGGTTTCCTAAGTAGGACAGGGGCATAAAGGGTGTCAGGGGTTATGTGGAGAAGGCAGGAGAATGGGGTTGAGAGGGAAAGATGGATCAGCCATGATTGAATGGCGGAGTAGACTGGATGGGCCGAATGGCTTAATTCTTTTCCAATAACTTATGAACTTATGAACATGATATATAGGCACGTAGGAAAATCTGAGCAAAAGTGACTTACAAGAGGTGGAAATAAGTTTCCCAGTATTTTCCACCAAGCCGAAGTTTGATTTTCATCTCTCCCAGATCCGTTTTTGCTATTTTTTTACAAATCTGGGATCAAGGCCAATATTTATTACCCGTCCATGTTTTCTCTTGAGAAGATGGCAGTCCTGAATCGCTGCAGTTCCCTGTGATGAACGCACTCACTCCCACTGTGCTGCTGAGAAGTTCAAGGCTTTAAGCCCAGCAACAATGTGTGACTTTGAGGAGGATCTCCAGATATTCCCATGTACCCGCTACCTTGACCTTCTTGGTGGTAGAAGACATGGCTTTGGGAGACCCTAGGCAGGTAACTGCAGTGGTTTTGGAAAATGATCAGCAATCATCCAGAGGTGATATAATTGTCTTGTTGGTGGGTCCGCGGGTCTTGAGATAGCTGAAGAGGCCAATTCTGGAGCAACAAATGTTATTGTTAGATCTTAGAGATATAGTACAACGAGGAAACAGACCCTTTGACCCAATGAGTCCATGCCAACCAACGATCACACCGTACATTAGCAGTATCCTACACACTAGGAACAATTTACAATTTTTGATCGAAGCCAATTAACCTGCAGACCTACACATCTTTGGAGTGTGGGAGAAAACCAGACTACCTGGAGAAAACCTACTTACAGATCCATAGTCAGGATTTAACCTGGGTCACTGGCACTGTAAGGCAACAAATCTACCTTTGCGCCACTGTGCTGTCCTAAATCGGCTAACATCATGCAGTTGACTTAAAGTTCAATGTGTCTATTATACGGGTGCCCAGTACAGTTAGATTTTTGTGCGCATGGATGAGCGGTATTGGCGATGGGCCTTGTTGGTGGCGAATCTCCTTCCTTTCCTTGCTGCCACGTGTGTTTTACAGTCTTTACGTTAGAGATACAGCGTGGAAACAGGCCCTTCAGCTCACTGAGTCCACGCCGACCAGCAACCGCCCTGTTCGCTAACACCCAATCTCAGTTTCACTTTAGTTTATTGTCACGTGTACCGAGGTACAGTGAAAAGCTTTTGTTGTCAGCGGACAGGCAATACATGATTGCAATCAATTCATTTACAGTGTACAGATACATGATAAGGGAATAATGTTTAGTGCAAGGTAAAACCAGTCAAAGGTAGTCCGAGGGTCACCAATGAGGTAGATAGCAGTTCAGGACTGCTCTCGGGTTGTGGTAGAATGATTCAGTTGCCCGATAACAGCCGGGAAAAAACAGTCCCTGAATCTGGAGGTGTGCGTTTTCACGCTTCTCTACTGTTTACCCGATGGGAGAGGGGAGAGGAGGCTAGTGTTCTACAGTCCTTAGTTTAGAGTTACAGTCTGTAAACGGGCCTTTCAGCACACTGTGTCCGTGCCAACCCATGATAACCGGTATTCAATTTCTATCATGTACACAAGCAGCAATTTACAGAAGTCAGATAACCTACAAGTTCTGCACGTCTTTGGAATGTGGGAGGAAACCGGAGCACCCGGAGAAAACCCACGCGGTCACAGGGCGAATGTACAAACTCCATACAGACAGCACCTGTAGTCAGGATTGAACCCGAGTCTCTGGCGCTGTATGACAACAACTCTACCGCTGCGCCACTGTGCCACCCTTCTGATCTGCGGCTTTTACCCAAGGTTTGACAGAAGGAAAAAAATCCAAACATGTTAACTTGTCAGACACTCAAAAGTGTTATCATGGCAGCAGTGAGCATCTGACATGCTGCCAAGGGAATGCTGACAAAAACCTACAGAAATGCTGTCCTGTACCTTTGCCTGAGGAATGTCTGATTCATTTCTGAATCACTAGAATGTGATACTGAACAGGACTGTACTTGTGATTGGGGCCCTGTGTCCATCAAAGAGATATGCATCATCTTGTTAAATTGTACATACTTGGCAAGGATTGAGCCTTAAACCTATATTGCAGCACACAACATATTGCATATGTATTTTGAAAAATCTTCAATTAAAAAGACAAATTGAATACATATATATATATATATATATGATTAGAATTGGATTATGTCACTGATTTTACCCTATTGTAAAATCAGTCTAGTTAACTAGGTCAGCTATTTATACCTGACACATTCTACAGTACATTTTGAAAATGGTTCCAACTATTATTTAATTGAAGGCAGATTGGAAGAAATATTAAATAAAGGTCAGTGCTTGGTGTATATATGATTCAAGTTTATATTATAACAATGCTACTGAGATAAGATGCAAATTTGTTTTCTAATACAGAGAAATAATTCAGCACAGACAAAGCAATGTACAACCAAAATGCCCAAGACCTCGGGTTTGATCCTGTCCTCGGGTGCTGTCTGTGTGGAGTTTGCACGTTCTCCTTGTGAGCTTGTGGGTTTCCTATGGGTGCTCCGGTTTCAATAGACAATAGACATTAGACAATAGGTACAGGAGTAGGCCATTCGGCCCTTTCAAACCAGCGCCGTTTCCTACCACATCCCAAAGATGCGTGGGTTTGTAGATTAATTGGCTGCTGTAATCTGCCCCTAATGTGCGTGGAGTGAATGTGAAAGTGGGAATACAGAGAACTAGTGTGAACAGGTTATCGATGGTCAATATGGACTCAGTGGGCCAAAGGACCCATTTCCATGCTATACCTTTCACTTAATCAATCAACTTAATTTCATTGCATTAAAGAAGGGTCCCGACCCAAAACATCATTTCCATGTTCTCCTGTGGTGCTGCATAACCTATTGAGCTACTACAACTCTCTTTGTCTTCTTTTATAAACCATCATCTATGGTTCCTTGTTGCTAAATTAAATTTAATATTGATTTGTTTAATATTAACTCCCTCAGTGGACTGCACGCAGAGGCAAAACAGAATGTGGCATTCAGGGCAATAAGCAGCGGACAGGATTTAATGAAGAGATTGGCTGAGGGAACAGTGAGGGAAGATGCACCATAACACCATCGGACAGTGGAGCAGAACTAGGTCATTTGGCCCATTGTGGTAACTCCAACTGTGGAAGGACAAGAAGGCATGGGAGTAGAAAGGGGCAAGTGATTAGGAGAAGGAGAAGGTTCTGAAGAGAGGTCAATAAAGGGATAAGTTGCAAGAAGGGTATCACAGTAAGGAGAGAGAAAGGAGAAAGATGCAGACCCTTCAGTCCACCGATTCCACGCTGACGAATGACCACCCGTACACTAGACTAGATATACAGCGTTGAAACAGGCCCTTTGGCCCACCGAGTCCATGCCGACCAGTGATCTCCATACATTAGCACTATCCTACACGCACTAGAGACAATTTACAATTTTTACCAAAGCCAATTAACCTACAAACCTGCACATCTTTGTAGTGTGGGAGGAAACCGGAGCACCCAAAGAAAACCCACGCAATCACAGGGAAACGTGTAAACTTCGTACAGAGTGCACCCATAATCAGATCTCTGGCACTGTAAGGCAGCATCTCTACCTCTGTGCCACTGTGCCACAATGAAACCTGATTTTTGATGAAGGTGAATAAGTGTTATGGGCTTTAATGGAGACAGACAACGTTTCGGACAGACTCTGAAGAAGGACCTCAATCCGAGATGTCACCTGTCCATTCCTCCCACAGATGCTGCCTGATCTGCTCAGTTCCTCCAGCACTTTGTGTTTTGCCAAATGTGTTTTACGATTGTCTCCGTGCCTTTGAGACGTTGTAACACTAACAATGTCATTGCAGATTCACCGCACCTCCCCTCCAAAAGGCTTCCTGCTAGAGACGAGCTAATCCACAGGACAAGTGGGAAATGAGGTACGTTAGCCCCACTATGAAAGCTAAGTTACACTAACCTTCGGCATTCAGCTGCAGCCTGCAGACAATGATAATTTATGCACAAGCTCAGAGGTTGAGATCCAAGTTATCACAGACTCACCCAGTGAAACATGCAAGACAATGGGTTTCACACGAACATCAAGAAAATAAAAGGTAGACAAAAAAGCTGCAGAAACTCAGCGGGTGAGGCAGCATCTATGGAGCGAAGGAAATAGGCGACGTTTTGGGTCGAGACCCTTCTTCAGACTGATGTGGGGGAGGGTGGGAAGGGGAAGAAGAAAGGATGAGGTGGAGACAGTGGGCTGAGGGAGAGCTGGGAAGGGGAGGAGAAAGCAGGGACTACCTGAAATTGGAGAAGTCAATGTTCATACCGCTGGGGTGTAAACTGCCCAAACAAAATAAGAGGTGCTGCTCCTCCAATTTACGGTGGGCCTCACACTGGCCATGGAGGAGGCCCAGGACAGAAAGGTCGGATTCGGAATGGGAGGGGGAGTTGAAGTCCAGAACAAGGGGTTCACAGTTTAAGGATAAGGGGGAAATCTTTTAGGACCGAGATGAGGAAAACATTTTTCACACAGAGAGTGGTGCATCTCTGGAATTCTCTGCCACAGAAGGTAGTTGAGGCCAGTTCATTGGCTATATTTAAGAGTGAGTTAGTTGTGGTCCTTGTGGCTAAAGGGATCAGGGGGTATGGAGAGAAGGCAGGTACAGGATACTGAGTTGGATGATCAACCATGATCATATTGAATGGCGGTGCAGGCTCGAAAGGCCGAATGGCCTACTCCTGCACCTATTTTCTATGTTTCTATGTTTCTATGAAGTGCTGAGCCACCGGGAGATCAGGTTGGTTATTGTGAACCGAGCGGAGGTGTTGGGCGCAGCGATCGCCAAGCCTACGCTTGGTCTTTACCAGTATGTCCCTGCTGAACAACCATGGAGGTCCACAACAAGGTGCTGGAAAACATGAACCACCTCCCCTATCTCTGGAACCATCTCTCAACAATGGTAGATATCCATGTGGAAATTCAACATCACTTTCAATATAGTTTTCATCTGTCTAGGTTGCCAAGGAAGTTGGAAGATAATCTCAAAGCCAGCACAAAAGGACAAAAAGGACTGGCGTAACTCAGCGGGTCAGGCAGCATCTGTGGAGAACACGGGTAGGTGACATTTCTGATTGAGACCCTTCTTCAGACTGGCACAAAGCTCATGGTCTACCGGGAGCAGTGATGACATATTTTGTATGCTTCTGAGACTTGGACTACCTACAGCCACATTCATTGCCACAAAAGGCTGTGGAGGCCGTCAATGGATATTTTTAAGGAGGAGATTGACAGATTCTTGATTAGTACGGGTCTCAGGGATTATGGGGAGACTGCAGGAGAACGGGGTTGAGAGGGAATGACAGATCAGCCATGATTGAATGGCGGAGTAGACTTGATGGGCCAAATGGCCTAATTCTGCTTCTACAAACTTATGAACTTATGGTCCTTTCAGTCTTGTTTCACTTCTTGTATCAATTAAGAGGATGACAATTACTAAATGGACTGGCTCAATGATTTGAGTTGACTCTTGAGATGAGTGTAGTTTATTGTCACGTGTACCGAGGTACAGTGAAAAGCTTTTGTTGCGTGCTAAACATACTGTGGAAAGACTACATATGATTGCAATTGAGCCATCCACGTTGTTTTAATTGGACTTTACAGGTCATTGTCTTGCACTAAGTTAAATGTATTCATTAGATCTAGTTATATTGTGGTGATCAACTCAAAACTCAGTGTCAGATTTACAGCATGATATGATAGAACTTTATTTATCCCAGGAGGGAAATTGATCTGAAAAGTCTTGATTCACTTACTCTGTTTGGATACTGAAATCCTCTGATTCAGAAGTGGGATTTCTACCATGAAATTGAGGACTTGCTTGTAAAACCCAATTCCAGGCAATATAAGGTTAATAAGAGCATTTGTTATATGTGGGAAATGCTTCACTGAAAATTAATGCCAACTTGTAAACAAACATTGGGAGAAATTGGTTACGAAATTGTCATGGTTGGTATATTAACTATCAAGATTCACTTATTCAAATTACTTATCTGGAGTCTGAAGAAGAATCCCAATCCAAAATGTTGCATATCCCACCACTGATGCTGCCTGACCTGCTGAGTTTTATTTTACTCAAAATTCCAGTATCTGCAGTTGTTTGTGTCTCTAAACCTTATTTATCCTTCATTTCTATGTCTTTCGACTTCTTGTCTTAGAAGATATTTGGGCAGTTACATGGATAGGAAATGTTTTTAGATGAATCTCTGCTATCTATGCACACAACACCAACAAACATGGGCAGGCGGAACTAGTATAGATGGGGCATTTTGGTCAGCATGGCAGGTTGAGCTGAAGGGCCTGTTTCCATGCTGTATGACTATAGGTCTATGACCTATAGCTCTTCCCCATTCGCCCCACACCCTCCCACAAGATGGGATAACATTTGGTGGTGGTGGGGGGAGATTCTTAACATTGTTGTTAAGATAGATTGAGAGGAGATGTTTCCTCTTGAACGGAAGTGTAAAACTATGAGACATAAACATTGTAGAGTAGCAAATAAACACAAGGGGGAATTCAGGAACAACCTCTTTATCCAGTGAATAGTATAGGTCGAATCTGCTGGAGGACATAAGGATAAGTCCATGAATGAGCAAGGAACAAAAAGTTAAACAGATAGAGGTAAATGAAATGGGATGGGAGGAAGGACATGGGGAACACACATATTAGCTCCCCCAAATTAGTGGCGCAGTGGTAGAGCTGCTGCATTATAGTGTCAGGGACCTGGGTTCGATCCTGACCACAGGTGCTGTCTGTGCGGAGTTTGCATGTTCTCCCTGTGACTGTATGATTTTCTCCAGGTGGTCTGGTTTCCTCCTACTTTCCAAAGATATGCAGGTTTGTAGGTTCATTGGCTTCTGCAAATTGTCCCTAGTGTGTAGGATGGAACTCGTGTGCGGCTGGGCGTGGGGCATGTCTCCATGCAGTATTAGCCCTGTCCCACGGTACGAGTTCATTCCAAGAGCTCTCCTGAGTTTAAAAAAAATCAAACTCGTGGTAAGCACAGAGAATGAACATAGCGGGTACGTCGGAGTTTGGGGACGTCTCCTAGCACTAACAGCAGGTACTTGGGAAAACTCGCTAACGGCAGGCAAGCACGGGAAGACTCGTGAAGATTTTTCAACATGATGAAAAATGTCCACGAGAGCCCCGAGTGCCAACGAGTGGCCATTACCGTAAATCTCCGAGTTTGAATCAGGTTCAAACTCGGGAGAACTCTTGGAATGAACTCGTACCGTGGGACAGAGGTTTAACTCTGAAACTAAATGGACCGTCTCTGTGGCTCGAATTTAATATTCTTCTCTCGGTTTTACAAAAGTGGAAATATAGATAATGAAATAAGTTCTTTTTTCACTGCCAATGTTGTCTCCCTATTTCCTAGAATGAGAGGTGAGAGTAATATATGAACGGAGGAGGCACCAGTAACAAGGGGAATGAGCTTTCAGCAATTCCTAGTATGGGAACTATTTAAGAGGGAGAGAAGCAAGTGTGTGGGAGATTACGAGGAAAGAAAGAAATGAAGTGACTGATCTGACAAGACACAATGATAAATGAAAATACTTGGAAGGAGGGTGGAATTTTTTAACTGGATAACTGTTTTGGTCCTGTTAAGTTAAACAGGACATTAGGGATTTGTGTTAAATCACCAGATCAAGGATAATTATTTGCAAAGGCAGGCCTCTCCGCAGGGTCATTCACCATAAATTATTTTGATCACTTGTTTTGTACATTATTTACAGTCTTTCCCCTTCTTTTTCATCTGCTCTCTGTGTCAACCAAACACTGATGTGAAGAACCTCATGATACTAATATTAATAATTTGAAGTATTCATTCCATTTAATGAATTAATGAAGGAAGGTTGTTTTTGATAGTGAGTGACAATGTGTATTTTATTTCTTCTTTTCATTTTCACCTGCCTCTCGTTTCTCCAATATGATTTTGCTTGGATCTAAGACAAAGCTTTTCATCATCATACTATTTCTCTTGGAGTTAGTCATAGAGTCACAGTCATACAACACAGAACCAGGCCCTTCAGCTCAACTTGTCCGTGCCGACCAAAATGCCTCATCTACACTATTCCCACCTGCTCTCAGTTTGGCCTATATCCTTTTAAACCTTTCCGATCCATGTATCTGTCCAAATACCTTCTAAGTGTTGTCTCAGCTACCTCCTCCGGCAGCTTGTTCCACAATGTGGAAAACGTTGCTCCTCAGGTTCCATTTAAATCTTTCCCCTCTCACCCTAAACCTATGCCCTCTAGTTCTTGATACACCTACCCAAGAAGAGGGACATGCATGGCAACCAAGATGCCTCATCTATGCTGGCCCCACTTACCCGCGTTTGGCCCACAGCCCTCGAAACCTTTCCCATCGATGTATCTGACCAAATGACTTTTAAATGGTATTATAGTACCTTCTTCAACTACCTGGCAGCTTGTTCCACATACCCACCACCCTCTGTGTGGAAACAGTTGCCCCTCAGGTTTGTATTAAATCTTTCCCCTCTCAACCTAAACCTATGCCCTCTAGTTCTTGATTCACCTACCCTAGGAGAAAGACTTGTCTATGTTAACCAAGATGCCCCATCTAAACTGGTCCCACTTGCCCGCTATATCCCTCTCAACCTTTCCTATCCACGTACCCATCAAAATGTCTATCGTTTGATACTACTCTTGTAGGGCAATAGAATAGGGTTTCAAAGCACGATAGAAACACTCGTTGATGTTATTGCTGGCAAAGATACTGCCTGGCATTAGGATATGCATCAGTGAGTGTTAACTAGCCTTTATCACCCCAAACAAGTGATTATTCCAGTGCTTGAAGCTCGACAACGATTTCCTCAGCTGGGATGAACATGGAATGCAACATAGTTGAACGTAACCCCGACTTCAACTCAGGTCTGATGTAGATTCCATCACAAGTCACTGCGGTGAGTACTTTGCCTTCCAGTTCGGGGGTAATGAAGCGATTTGTACAGCTGCCAACGTCATGTGAACAGAGATTGGCCAGAACCAGTGACCTTCTGTGTGTGTGTGCTGCCAAGTTAGACTTTGAAAAGTACTTTTACTAAAGGAAATTGAATTAATGGCCACCAGTCACTTTAAAATATATTAGCCTAACTATATAATTGGTAAGCTGTAAATCTTTCTCATGATCGAGAGAATACAACATTTACAAGAACATGGAGCCTCATGCATCTTTATCAATAGCAGGATTTATCTCGTTCTGGTGGGAGATTCACCTAGAGGGACAATGGTTGCACACTCCATTGCTATCAATTCCAATAATTTGCCCCCCAAGCTAGGCTTTCCAGTGGCTGTGTGTAACATGAGGAGTTGGGTGCGTAAATAACAAAGATTAATGCAAAGTTTAATATTAAACTGGTTTGAATAGGATCACTCATGCAAGGGAAACATTGAATTCAAGCTCAGTTGTAAGGAGATATATAGTGCTCCTACTAACTGGAAGATTTATAAATAACGTCAGAAACAATCATAGCTGCTGGGGCGACTTTAGAGATCAGTACGGAAACAGGCCCTTCAGCCCACCGAGTCCGCGCCAACCAGTGATCACCCTATACACTAACACTGTCCTACACATACGAGACAATTTACAATTTTACCAAAGCCAATTAACCTACAAACCTATACATCTTTGGAGAGTGGGAGGAAACCGGAGAACTCGGAATAAAAACCACGCGGTCTCAGGGAGAACTCAAAGACATACAGGTTTGTTGGTTAATTGGCTTCGGTAAAATAGTAAATTGTCCCTAGTGTGTATAGGACAGTCATAGCGTTCAAATCGCTGGTCAGCATGGACTCGGTGGGCTGAATGGCCTGTTTCTGCGCAGTAAGTCTCAAGCAACAGGGCAAATAACATTCTCACATGTTGCCATAAGCTGTGTGAAGATTGACTGAGGTGATGTAAGTGTGTCCAGTGGGAACTTGATATTTATTTAGTTAGAGTGTGGTTAATGTATAAATCTGTCATCATGGGAAATCTCACAAATCTGTCATCTTTATGGTGATACAAAGTGGAAATGTTTGAAACACTCAGCAGGTAAAGCAGTATCTGTGAGAAGTGGA